>NC_136816.1:72898804-73498804 GCF_951394365.1 Tetrao urogallus
GCCTTCAGGAAATACAGCTTTTCTTAAGAGAAAGTATTCACCACTCCAGGTTTAGCCCTGAAATGATTTATGTCTACACTTAATTTTGCACTAGGGGTAGCTATGCTGAAGTCAGTGGAACTACCCAGAGTTTGGAAAGTTAAGCACATACATAAAATTTTATGGGACTGAGCATATGAAGAAGGACTCTGCTATTAAGAGGAATTGGAAAGAGATAAGCAGTATGCAAAGGAACATAACAAATGTGTACAGTCATACCACATCTCTTAGCTCAGCTATGAAGCCTTGGCTATTCCTTGCATTGTTTATGTAAGCCGAAAGAGAAGTAGTCATTAAAGATTTGAAATCCTTGAGATCCTTGTGGTTTCTTATATACTGTATTTACATCACAGCTGTTCTTTCCCTTCAATTACCTGTGTGCACACTTAGTGTTTGTTTGTGCATCCTAACATGGCAGACCCTACTCAACATATGGTTTCTTGGAACCATTGCATCAGCTTAGTACCCCAGCAAGGAGAGGTGATTCCAAGTTCATTAAATTCAAAACTTTTACAGGATTCCTGCATGTCTTTCAAAGGGCAATCATGTGAAGATGTATGGACTTCTACTGGTGTTAGGAATACATAAATTAAATGAAAGTGAAGAAATTTGTGTTGTTCCTTACTGCTGTATACCACAATTATAATACTTTTGACTTAAGAGCAGATGACACAGCTATTGAACTATACTCCTAACCCAGGAAAAACAATGCTTGCTGTTGCCTTCAGTCATAATCATAGACATAGGAATCAAAGAATCATAGAATAGCTTGTGTTGGAAAGGACCTCAAGAATCATCATGTTCCAACCATACAAAACCTTCCTCTATCTGGGAGCCTGAAAGAGACTTTAATATTGACCGTTATTTGCTCTTTCCTTCCAGTGTATGACAAATTCACACATTAAAGATGTGTTTCTCCACAGTAGTTTGTAAAACAATAATTCTGAGTTTAGGAAATGGTTACAGAATGGAGTTGGCTCTTAGGTCATCTGCTTCCTTGTCACACTTTTCCTCTGTCACTGCTCAAGTCACCCATGCCCAACTCTTCAATTCTTTTCTGTCTGCCACTTACTGAGATCTAATGGCTTTAACAACATCAACATGGTCATGAAAATCTGGTCTTCAGACTGTTTAAAGTTTTGTTTCCTATTGATAAAGATAGGGAGAAAAATTCTTCCATACTCTTTGGAGCTGGTGTGAGATTAGAGTAGCTTTCAATACTGTAAGAAGTAACAGCAGAAAACAGTAATAATGGTGTCAAAAATGTTTTACGTATCTAAAAAGATGAAACTCAAAATTAAACAGTTGAATGAGACAAATTGGTCGCATTCAATCACCTATATGTCTTCTCTAAAGCTAGCTGAATAGCTGGCCACATACCTATTAAAAATGTTCTTAAGAGTCTGGTTAAATCACTGCTGAGTGTGTATTTCCTAATGCATAGTATCAAATGAAGAACTAAGATGGAAATTCATAATATGAAATCAATTCTGTTCAAAGCCAGGAAGCACAAATAACATCAGGAGATCTGAATCATTTCCCCCTGCCTCCCACCATCTTATATTTATTAAATAGAAATCAAATGGAGGGTTTATAGAATCTTTTGGGAATAAAAATGATCTGATGATTTTTCTTAATAAACTGTAACACCTAGAAATTTGATTTCTGGCTGAATCTTGTATTTGGCAGGGATGTTATTTGTCAGGGAGCATTGCTTGCAGACTGATTCATTATAAGTATTGATTTCACAGGTAAGAAATTAAATCAATATGTTTCCCACAGAACAAACTTTCTGTGCTTTGTGGATGAACCAGCTGACTGAGAGGATGTCGGGGAAAGAGTATGAGGGAAAAAAAAAAAAAAAAAAACAACATTGCAAACAGATGTGCATTTGTAGGGAACTGCTTTGATTTCTGACTGGTGGTTGTGTGGTTTATCTCAAAGCACTTATACAATGCTTTTTATAAGCACAGTATCATTAAAGTTTCTGCCCTCCTCCCCCCAAAAACAGAAAGAATAGTGCAGAGGTGATGCAAGACCTGGTTTTCTAAAATATGTCTATGGTGAATCCAGAGAAACTGTTGTATCCACTGTAATGCTACCCTAGCAATGAATGCATAATCCAAAGGAAGGGTTTATTGTCTGGGTACTGATGATGAAGTAACCCCAGAAGTGGTCATCTCAGAATAGGAAACAAGTAATATAACCTCTGTACTGCCCTCAGGGAAGTCTTCTTCTTGTAGCTCTAAATCACATCATTTTTCTAGATTTACTGATCTGAATTATTGTATGTGTTCTAGTTAGCAACCTATAGCTGCATTTCAAGAGTAGAGTGAGTTCTTTCTCTCACAATTCTCTCTTTTACATATAAATCTATAAATATACAGATATTTTTAAAATAAGCTCAAGTTTTACCTGCAGTTGTTGCAAAGATAAAAATGGATTATACGGGATCATAAAACCGAAAAGTGTAAAAAGGAGCTTCAGGCACTTCTGAAAGTCAGTCTCATCTTTCCAAGCAAACCGGTGGATGCAGTGCTATGATATACTAGTTATGGACAATAAAAGATCAGTATGGGTCTTAGAGAGATGACCAGTGATTCATCTCACTGAAAAAACCTGTAAAACTTTTGAGCATTTTTCTGACAATAGAACCCTATGCGTCCATCAGTCCATGATGAAACCTTTGGCTACTCATTTCAGTTCCCCTTTAGAGATTTCAGTTACCACTTGGAGGCTGCTAATCAATGGTGACATGCAAATATAGCTTTTATGAATTCCTGTTTTTAATCATTCTTATCCATCCTATAGCCTGTGGGTATATATGGGTAGAGAACCATTACTCAGAAGCAATATCTGAAGGAAGACATACAGAAGGAGTTTTCTTCCACAGAGGCTGTGCAGCCATCTAGCCATGTTCATATCATGACCTGCTGCCTCCTGTCCTAAAATAAGCAGCCTCAGCAAGGAGACTATTTTATACTTATGTCCACACTACAGTGAAACCACACACAATCATTGTGTATTTGCCAGAGGTTGAATCACAAGCGTAGCTTTAATCAGATTGTTCTTCTTAAACTCCTTACAGTCAGGAATCATTTTTTTGGCATCGCAATACAAATTTGTTGATGTCTTCACTAACGTGATGAGAAACCTGAGTTAGGTGATCAGTCCAGATACCCACTTAGACCAGAATGAAAAAATCCACTCTGCAAGAGACAACTGATTGGTAGATGTGTAATGGTAGAAAAGTTGCTTAAAGCTTCTTTAGTAGTCAACAGAAAAAGCAGTAGGTTTCCAACAAGTGCTGAATGTTCCTTTATCAGTACCCACCCTGTGTTATTGGAGATGTAGCAAATCTAGATTTGAAGCCCAAAGGTTAGGCAGGATGAAGCTTGGTTTTATTGTCAATGGATCAGAGTTAGAGAAGCCATCAATCTGAACACGAGATAGCTCCTTGGAAATGTGAGGATATATCATGAAGCTGAATGGCCACTATGAGTGTTGATTACCTTGGTAAGAAAGGAAATGTAGGTCCTCTACCCTTTAGCTCATGATTAATGCTTTTCTACAGCAAAATTGGAATTTTGCAACCAGATCAGACACCTCTGTTTTAAATTGTACGCTGAAAAACTGCAATTGCAGAGAAAAGTCATGCAGTTATTTAAAAACAAGCAAAAATGCTTCTTAGTCAGGCATTCTGGGAATACCATCTGCTTAATTTATCAGAAAGTGTATTGAGAGTTAATTGAGTATCTTTAGAGGGAGAAAATGTCAAAACTTTTAAAAAACAGCACAGAGGGTTTAGCAAACCTACCAGAAAAATTCGAAAGAGAAGTTAGGCACAGATGTTCTGTGTTTTGGGTTTGGATTTTTTGTTTCTTTGTTTTGCTTTCTTTTTTTTTTTTTTTTTTTTTTTTTTTTTTTTTTTTTTTAAATCTTGCTTGCTTTTTTACTCCCTAATTTTTCTTTCAACAAGTAAAGGCAAACCAGCAACTCCTCCAGCTCTTAGCCTATAGATTACAACTGGACCTGTTTCTGGAAAGCATATTTTTTGTCAAACACAAATTATACATTAGGATAAGCGCCAGTTACCTAGTTCAGTTTCAGTTATCTCGCTGAAGAGCGTAGTGAGCAGTGAAGGTCAACAGTGTTGACCTTCTTCTGGCTCATGCAGACAACCTCTGGCATTTCCAGAAAAACTTCTCCATCTGTGATTGAGATGACACAGTCCCAGCCCAGATGAGCAAGAGCATGTTTCTTAGAGTTAACCATGCTGGATGTATTCCACCTGAGACAGACCCCTGATACTTGGGAAAATTTTTGGCCAGCCATCAGGGGACTGAAAGAGTAGACCAAGATCTGGGGAGAAAAATCAAAAAGAGAAGAAAATCCTACAGAGATTGAAATAAATAAAAAGGAAAGTTGAAACCACTAATGTGCTTTCTTTTTTCCCTCTTTTCTTTTGGCCCTTTTAATTTCTCTTAAATCTGAAGCTTCAAAAAGCAGAAGCACGAGGAATGCAAAATAAATATTCAGGGGATGAAGGTGAGAATTCAGGATGTGAAGAAGAGCTGGAGCAAAGTGAAAAACAAACAAAGAAAACTCATCTTACAAAACATTCTGTGGCTGCTATTTCCTATAGCAAGGTACTTCCAGTCCAGGCATATATTACAACTAGGGACAGTAAACTATGGTACTGATGCCATAATTCCTGTAGTAATTGGGATTTGCACAGGAACTTATTTCCAGTTTGGTGACTATTTGAGACTTTTGATAGCTATTAGGAGGATAATTAGGGGATAAATGAATATTAAATCAGTATTTGCAAACAAAAGCTCTTATGTGTGTGACGTGTATTTTTGTCTTAATTCAAAAATAGGATAAAACTCTTTCTTTAAAACCTTCTTATTTCCCTTCAAAAGTGCATTTTTTGTCTCATCTTTCTGCACTAAAAACACCTTATTTCCATTTCAAAGCATTTTTTTATTAGTTTCCTTTATTCTTAATGGCTACATTTGTGTAGGAGGGAAGATCTGTTAGGTGTCCAGAGGAGAGCAGCTCACTATGATGAGATGAAATCTCAGAGATAAATCATTTACTGATGCAAATCAAAAACCTCCCTAATCCAGACTAAAGCAAACAGGGGTTTTGAGGCATGAATCTGCTTAAAATCAGCCCTGATTGCTCTGCACAGTTGGATAGCCCGCCTTTTGCTGGGCAGGCATTTTCTAATAATGATCTTGGGCTCTCTGAGCTTTCAAAACATCCTTTCAGGGGACACCATCATCTGCTGCATACATTTCAATACTGCCTCCTTGTAGTGTGCATTTAAAATAAAGCGTTTTACTATAAAAAGAAGAGAAACTGGATAACACAGAGGCATTTGGCTAAATGGACCATCTGCTTTTGGCCTGAATAGCTGTTCAGTGTAAATAAGCCAGGACAGTGCTTCAGTTGGATTCGGAACCAATGCAATAGGGCAAGAGAAGAAGAAAACTAATCAGGTAGTTAAGAAAACAAAATATCAGTGAGGAGAGAGAGGATTGCAGTCTGTGAAATATCATGAAATGTAAGCAAGAAGTCCCTCCTGGGCTGTCATTTGAGCAGGGTGGAGTGTGCTTCCCCCCAGCCCCTCCAATCCCATGGTCTAAAGAAGATGTCTGTGCTGTCAGGGCCTGATGAAGTGCTTCCAAGCCACAGGGCAGGGCTTCACGCTGCCTTCACACGGAGAAAGTTTTCTGCGCTTGTCTGTGCAGCAACACACATTCACACGGATTAATTCCAGCTGTGCAGTGCCTTGCTGGCAGGGTCGTTATATATTAGTAATGCTATCCGATTTGAACAAACGGGTTCCCCTCGCTCAGATCTCTCGCTTACCAATGCTCTTCCTCTTGCACTTGATTATCTACTTTCCTTCATATCTTTCTTTTTTTTTTTCCTTAAAAGAGGTCCTTTTTTTTTTTTTTTTTTTCAGTTGCTTTCTTCTAAAGTTTGTCTGCTTTCTTTATTCATGCAGAATCCTCATTTGCCCCACCTCAAAACAGCACTGAGCAGAATGGTGCTGACAGTTTGGTCATTTGCAGGCAGCAGACTGAAGCACTATCCTGATGGCACAAAGCAGGAGTAATTTCACATCAGATCTTCTGGGTGAAAAGACAGGTGAGATTAGCATAGTGCTGAAAGCAGATAGATACAGAGCTTCAGGATGAAGCCATGCTCCTTTATTTGTCAGCCTTCTTGGATCAAGTGTCAATTTACCCAGAGCTGATATCTTCAAACATCTTTGCTTCTTCACCTTTCTTAGATATGCCATTTTTAGTGCTTTCTTCTTATCTGGAGGTAGGTACCACTTCTTCAGAACCACAGACACTATCTGTAATGGTTGCAGGAGGTGGGCCACGTCATGGTCACTTCATTTCCACAGCAGTTCTGAGATTGCCATCCTCTGAGACATTTTCAAATATCCGTGGTTTCAACCACACATTCTCACATGTAAGACATGCCAGTGCATTATGGGTACAACCATTAGCCCATTGTCTTCCTCTCCTTTGCATTCACAGAGAGACAAAGGGATTACCACAACTCCGTTTCCTCTGAATCTCTGAGCTGATATCTTCTCTGTTCCAAACTCAGCATCGTTGAGTGTCAATATATATCCCAACAGTCATACTGCTTTACATCTATTTGTGTACTCATGAATGTTCCATGCATAAATGCTGTTGTCCTATGCCAATTACAGCAGCAAAACACACCAAAAGTTAACCCTGTGTCCCAAAGTACTTTGCAAAGCAGTGTAGGATTCCACATGCTAAACCAAGGTGTACATCAGATATATATATTGCCTCAAGGGTAGTTTTCCAAATCTCTTCTTTGAGTGTTGCATCCGTTTGCAAGCCTGTACACAGAGAAGTCATTTGTCTCAATCAAAGAAAATATGGCAAAATTGCCTGAAAATATATTAAAATTATAAGACATCATTTTGTCATGTTACAGAATTGACTTCCAGCTGATTTCATCCTTTCCCTTCTCAGCAAAAAGAAACAAGGGTTTAGGGCTTACAGGAAGCTTGTTCCAATTTTCTTCAAACTGCCCTTCTTCACTGCTTTATTTTGTTCTTATTCCTTCACTCTTCCAGCATTCTCCATATTCTCTTTGCTTTAAAATAGCCAAAAATCTGTTAAAATATGTATTTGATATATATATTTGAAAACCCACCAAAAACAATTTTGAAAATGGGAAAATGAGTTGCAATGCCCCAGTTCCATGTCCTGCCACATTTTTGTGACCTCACATGTAAGTTATTCTCTCCAGGCTTGGGAAACAAATAAATTTGAGGAGTCATCTTGGGCAAATCACCTGGATGTGGATCTCTAAAGATCTTCATGGTAAAATACAATACAGTTTTATGCGTTGGTTCTTCATTCAGACTTCAGCAAACACTGCGTTGGAATAAAAGTACACAGAAAATCTGTGCTTGTAGTGGTGAGAGTCATGTTGCTGCAAGGGCAACTGTGTGTGGTTCATAAATGCCTCAAGCATGTTTTAACTTTTGAAGTAGACATGTATCCTGTATCAGACTTAAAATTCACCTCTGAATTTGTATGGTAGCAAGAAACTGCTCAGAAAACAAGAAACATCAGAGCAGAGTCATTGTGTAATGTACCCGTATCCTGCCCCCTGCAAGCTCCTTGTGAAAGCTCAGTTTGGAGTCAACATATCTTCAGGCTGTACTGAGAAATCTTATCGTACTGCAGGGAATACAATAGAGGTGCTGGTGGTGCTCTGTGGGGTTCCTGTGGTTCGTGTAGCTGTGACTTGCCAGCCATGTGGTTCTGGTTAGCATTTAGGAAAGCTCTCCAAAGTGGAAAAGTACTATAAAAATACAAAGTATTACTGAAGAGCTGCCCAGCTATTCTATCTTGTCTGTGTGACTGCTCTGGGGGACTGATGTCTCATTGTGTGTATACATCCCCCTTGAGGAGGTCAGCTTGCACGTTTTATATCTGATGCTGAACAGGGAATTGCAGAGCATCCACTTGGTGTCAAGGCTTCTCAGGTGCTGTTGTTTGAGATGGTTGTTTGTCCACACTGGCTCCAAAGTATATTTGTCCCTCTTGTCTTGATTTACAATCTTCATATCTCCAGATCTTTTAATTCTCATCTGAAAATATTCATCCTTCCTGCTTACTAGGTCTAGTCTGTACGAGTGTGTTGCTAATGTCCACTTCTTAAGTTCTGTTTGCCTTTTAAGTTTCCTGTTACATAAAGTACACCAGATGCATTAAGTATACGGATGTTGTTAAAACTGAAGTTCAGTCACATAAAATTATAGACACAGAACAATAGGTAAAAATGCATCAATTAGAGATGATGGTGAATTCTTCAGCAGTGTATATGTTTATTTTCCTTGACCAGAGAGAGCTAATCTTCCATACCATAAAAGGTTGTGTAAAATATGCTCACAACTATTTGGTTGGAAAAAGTATTTTGTCTTTCATCCATCAGTACCTCCTTGCTTTCTTTGGAGCACATTATAATGTATGTTTGCTATTTAATTCTAGAAACATACCTGCTATTTGTTTCTTATGAGGATAAGAGAGTCTGTGGTGAAAGTTTTTCTTTCTGTGATAAAGCTTTTCGGGAAGTTAGAGCCAGGGAGCTCTGTACCTCCAGCAAGAGCCCATGTATCTTTCTGCAGGAATTCATTTGAGCCAAAGCAATACGAGATGGATAAATAAATAAATAAATAAATCGGCAGTTCTGCAGGAAGAAAAGGGGAAAATAGGTTTCTGAAGAATGGGTTATTTCATGTCGAAATAGCGGGTTTACAGTACCTAAAGAGCAGGAGTAAAAACGTTGATAAAAATAGTGGCAAAATAAAATTTTCCGACTTCTTGGCATTGTATTTGGTCAGAAATAATTTAAAATATCATAAAAGGAGGAAGCAAAAAGAGAACTAAAAGTGAAGAGTAAAGATAAGAATGACTCTTAAATTGAAATGATTTTTTTCCCCTCTTCTAAGGAATAATGCATCCACTAATGTAACAAGTACTTCTTCAAGGGCATTGAAGGACTGCTGCTCTTTAGATATTGGAAATAGGAAATCCAAGAAGAATGTGGCCAAAATGCTTGAAGATGGGAGTAATAATATTTTATTTCTGTAGTAATTGTCATGCATTGAAATTCATATTGACTCTGAAGATGTCTTGGAAACAGGAACAAAAGAATAAATAGAAGTAATCTACAGAAATGAGCTGAAGAGGAGTTTGCTCATAACAGCAGGAAAAGAAGAATGAATGAAAAAATGGAGGAACATATCTCTTGCTTTCATGCTCTCTAAATAGACTCTTGGCACTTCCACCTCCTTGAAAGATATGTCAGAAGTGTAAAAAAAGGTTGTTGAAAGCACTCATGAACTGCTAGTTAAAATATGTTTTATTGAACAGAATTATTACTTCTACTTCCATTATAAATGTACTTCCTGTCCAGATCTTTGCAAAAGAACAGAACATAAAATTGACTGTTTGTGATCTTCAGCATAAACAATCTCAATATTTGCATAAGGGTTGAAACTAGAATAATTTGAGCCAAGCTTCTAAGATTTAGTCCATCCTTTCCATGTGCATCTGTACTGGTTTGCTCAGAGTCCTCTTAATGTTTCACATGTAGGCATCTATCCTGTCAAGCAAACTGTCCATCTTACCCTACAGGGTTTTGACCTCAGGAATTACCTCTTCACCGTGTTGCAACCAACCAACACTCTGTAACTTCATTACTGTTAATAAAATCAAGGAATATCACTTCATTAATGAGAAAATGTATTTTATCGTGTTTTCAAGAACCACAAATTTCCTACTTTTTAATCTGTAAACTCCACAGACAACGTACAACATCCGTGTTTCCTTATGAGTGTATGGGAGATAAACATTTTCAGATTGAAGTTGTATGAAACATGAAATGGCTCCAGTCTCAGAATCAGAAGCAGAAAATATGAGACATGTAACACTTTTCTACATCTTTGCGCTGTATGTTTTATCCGAAGGTCACAGATACTCAACTGGAGTCTAGTTTGTCTTTTTGAAGGATTCATTTCCCATTCAGAATTAATTGTATAGAAATACTAAACACTTTTTTTTTTTTTTTTTTTTCTCTCAATTAGCCCTACAAACTTGAGCATGTTGGTTTGAACACAAAATGCTGGCATGGGACCAAATTCTTCCTCAAGAAGCTAAACAATAATGTGCAATTCGGCCCCTGACAAACATTGCCTGGTGATTATGTGTGCTGTGACCATGACAGCATCACGTTTTGTGTTTCCTCACACCCACAAAACATAATTTTCATGATTTTTTATTTTTCCCCCTAATACAATGGTCGTAAACAGTAATGGTGAAAAACAATTTCTTAGAGTACTCTTCAAGTGAGAATTAGAAAATTTTATGGAGAAGTGTTGGTAAAACTGCTGAAATAATTAGACCTTTAAGTTCGATGCCCTGCTCAGTTGCAGACTTTATGCCATGTATGAGTGCAAAAAGAAGTGTTAACTTATTTTCTCTCTGAGTTATTTTGACTAATAATTACGAAGTCCTGCAATGCTGCAAATTGGTGCCATTATTTGAAAACTCTATTTTCTTTGTGAGTAACTAACACCTGCCCACTTAGAAACTAGTCACTCAAGTTTTATTAGAGTTTGAGGAAATAACAGTTGAGTAGCTAGAGCCACAACGTAGGAGGCAAATGAAAGAAACTTCCAACTTGCTGATGAAATAAATGGGTAGACTGAAATTGTAGATTCTGTAGGCTTTTTTTTCATTACTGTGACTTCTAAAGTATAATTGAGAAAAGCCCCCAAATGAGCTGTGAAATAAGTAATATGTAGACTAAAAAAAAAAAAAGACAACACAAAAAAGCAACACACATTAAAGAGGTTAACACATATAAGTGCGAGGTGTTTATCTTAAAATTATTTTTGATAGATGGAATAAAGCAGAGGAATCATTTTCATGTAAATGATCAGTAGGATTAAAGAAAACAAAATTGCTATTATAAAAAGTACTGGGAGCAAAAAATAATCAGTCTTTGCGGTTCGTTATTAAATGTTCATATAGTTATGCCAGAAAGAGTTTTCAAGGATATGACAAAAGTAAGTATAGTAACATGAATTAAAACATCCTGTTTGATCCTGTGAATGATGTGATGCAGACAAGATACTGTCTAAGATAAAGCGAGAATGGTATAGGGCAGTGGCCAGCTGATATAAGCAAGAATCACTTTGTAATAATTAGAAAAATGATTTAGATCCCTGATGTCCGGAGATCTAAAAGGAGCTATCTGATTTTCCTCTGAACCAGATCTTAACATGTTTTTGGAAAGTTGAGGAAATTTCCTAAAGATTGGAAGACTGCCAGTAAAATTCCGGCCTTTGAAATGAGCAGAAGAGATGAGTCAGTAAACTGGTTAGTCAGATGTCAGTCTGGCCAAACTAACGGAACAGTTAATTCGGGACTCTGTCAACAAAGAATTAGAGTCTAAAAACATAATTAATGCTAGTCAACATGTTTGCATGAAAAGTAGGTCTTGTCAAACAAACATGTTATATTTTTTTTGACAACATTACAGGTCTACTTGATAAAGACAATGGTGTTGACATAATATGCTTGGATTTCTCCAATGAGTTTGATTTAGTACCACATGACATTTATATTAAAAAACCTGCATTGTATGTAATTAACAGGACATGTATTAGATGGATTAAAACTCCATGTTTGACAGGTCTTGAAACAGAGCTTCTAATGGGGAGAAATCAATGAATTGAGTTGTTACTGATGCAGTCTCCCACGGATTATGGACTTAATTCAGCTCTGTTCATCAATGAGATGAAACTTTGCCAGTTAAGTCTGAAGATGGCACAATGGTTTTCAGTTGACCAGTGCTGAATGAAGCGATGATTGTGTTTGGATTTGTAACAGAATGAATTCATAAACTAAATTGAAAGTGCAACACCTCTCAAGAGAAGCTACAGATCAGACTTACTAGATAGAAAACACTGAACTGAAAGTAAAAGCTACAGAAAACTAATCTTACAAGCAGGAAATAAAAGGATTTTTGTGTAATGTTCTAACTAATATGGTACTAGGCAGCTATCAGGGAAAATATGTAGTATTGTCACTGTACTGTAATTATAGGAATAACACATGTTTTTTGAATTTCCAAACAAAATGACACTTGGAAACAAAAATGGAAATCTTTTCTTCAGAAAATGTCAACACAAAATATTAGATATTTCCAAATGTTCTTTCAGCTCTTTTGGCCACAACGATTTATACTGATTTTGACCACACTTCATGAATAACACTCAACCCTCTGGAACAATTTTATTATTTTTTTTCCCTAATGAATGTAATGAATGTATTCATTCAAAAAAAAAAAAAAAAAAAAAAAAAAAAAAAAAGTCGTTCAGCTCAGTTCATTACTCAGCATTAGTAGAAAGGCTACTGAATTTCTTGTGTTTGCTTGAAATAAAATGGAGTGAGGAAAAGTTCTGCAGATGAAGGAAAGTATTATGATTTTGCATTTGGAAAAAAAAGTCTCTATGTGATTTGAGCACTTTAAAGAGCTGCTGACACATGGAAAATTTCTTTAACAGGGGGAATGGGCAGAAGAGTTTATTTTATTTTTCCAGACATAAGGATAAGACTGTCCAAGAACTAAAGCTAAGAGAAAACCAAACATAAAACACAATCCAACTGCCTACTAGTAGCTGCATGTTTGATGAACTCATCAGCCACCATTGTGGATCCCCTGCTATTTGGAATGTTTTTGGCGAGACTAGATATCTATCTAAAAACTATGTAATTTAATCTACCTTTATAAAAAAAAAAATTAAATAAATAAATCAGGCAATGAGCTCAGTTTTTGATAGATTATCATTATGTTCCGTCCATGGAAGCTCAATAATCAGATCAAATAATATCAAACTAAATCAATCTCTCATGGTCAGATAATTCTGAATACTTCAGATTTCTTCTGAAAGACAACTCCTGACATCCTCCAAACCTTCATCTTGAGCATCACCACCTCCCACTCAACAACCTCTTCTTTTCTGACTGCCAGATCCCTTCAAGTACTGGTCGCCTGGTAAATATTTCTTTCCAGCTTCACAGCACCTCACTATATTTACTTTGTCATTCATTTCTGAATGCGCACTGCCTGTGTTTAATTCCAAGTGATTATTCTGGATGTAATCATAAGTACATACACTGTGCATCCAATTTGGTCATCTTGTTTTGTATGCCCATTACATTGTATATATTCTCTTAATTTGGATCCCAACATGAGGCTCATTACTTCATTCTCCCTGCACCTGACTTGTTCACTAATTCTCTCACTCCAGAAGATAGCATGCTGTGTTGATAAAGAGTGATCCACTGAAACATGGTGGTTTCTCTTTCCCCTTTTGGTTTTTAAATACTAGACATTACAATGTAGAAGGGTTTGGACACACTGCAATATCCTGTTCCAATATTCTTTCAAACCAAAGTGTTACCACCATTATCTGAATGTAATTACAAATATTTGGCCGGTGCTTTTTTCTCCTTTTCCTATTGCATACATAGTGAGTCGTGGATTCAGAAAATGAAATTCTTGACAGATAAAAGTCCCATCAGACTCTGACTTCTGTTAATACGTAGCATTATCTTGACATAAATGTTTAGAGAAAGAATATATGTGAAAGATTTTGCAACTGCTAGCCACAGACCTGAAAAATTAGCATTAATTTTTCCCAAGTAACTCCTAATTTAATGTAGCTCTAAGTACATGTATACTCTTAAGACAGCTTAGTAAATCAGAAAAGCAAGTAAGTTTTCTACCCTATTTCTGTTTTCATAGTATAGTACTTCCATAGTACTATGTACTTGTGTCTTGGGCTGTTCTATTCCCTGAGAATTGTTCTGCAGCTGCAGCAGCTCTTTGGGTCAATAGAAGTCCTCATGGTTTCCATTGCATAGACTGCACTGTTTTCTTGAAAATTGAACCCACTGAGCAGTTGCCAAGAAAGTGTTCACGTTGTCTGGCTGAATCTAAATGAAAGAAATCCCTTCACTTATAAATGAGTATATTTCTTTCTGTCCATCTGAGATTAAACCTGCTTCTTCTTTACCACTCAGCATTTCCAGTGCATTTAGGTTGTAGGGATAGTAAAGTTGCCCTCAGAGCCCATTTCCTTGATTCTTTCAATCTCCAGTGAAGTGCCTGATCTGGGATGGGAATAACTCAAGCTGTTTGCTTTAGCCAGAATTTTGAGTCTTCTCAGTTTTAACTGAATACTTCTTAAGTGACAGCCCCACTCTGTTTATTTTTTTCACAATCAAGTAGTTCTTCTACAGATTTACATCAACTAGTTGATCTCAGTAACCCACTTTCCTTTGGGTCCTGAACTGGGCTTGGTATAGTACACAAGAAAGTAAGAGAAGGTGAGAAAAATCTTAATACAGGGCTCTGCTCTGATGACTTAGGAAGCTGAAATTCTTCTTTTCAAAGCATGATCAGAATCTGATTTTTAAAAAGCAAATATTTTTTCCCATTAATTACTCCAGAGAAAAGACTCTGTACTGGTCAGGAAAGAGCATTTCCCACTGAAATCAATAAGAGTGTTTGAGAAGTGAAGAAAACAAATCTGCTACCCAGTCTAACCCGTATATGATTGCTAAGGTGTGCATGTACCTTTGTGTTAATAATCCTTTGTGGCTTTTTGATTGATTTTTATTTTTTTTTTCCCAGCAAGGACAAAGATTATCACATGGTTCTATGTGTGCTATTTTATATATAGGCTATTCACCCCCCAGGAGACAGCATGAAGCTGAAGATGATGAAAAGAGTATGCCAAGTTAACACTGTGCATGCATTATGATGTGCCTGTGACTTTCCAAACAGATACCTGGGAAAAAAAAAAAAAAAAGACAGGTGTGTGTTGATTTATTGAACAGGTTGTCCAGCCTATGTGCAAAAATGTCTCTCTGTGCCAGCAGAGTACATCATGACATCCTGCAGCTATCCCTTGGCTTACTCATCATCTACTGGGAAATGCAGTCCATGTTCATTACTGCCTCATCTTGCAGGAGATATATATTTGCTAGTTGTCTTCTTTTTGTAAAAAAAAAAAAAAAAAAATAATAAAAAATTGAGAATAAAATCCTTTGTCAGGTTTATTCCCTTAAATATAGCTTAATATATTCTTCCTTTGCATGTGCTCTGAGCTGTTTTCTCTCTTCTATGCATCATAGCAGCTGTGTACAAGCATTCAAAACTTCAAATCAGGAATGAATCTTCTTCTGATGGTGGGTTTTTGCTGGCTAAATAAGGATGCTTTGGACTTTAAACACTACATAACCAAAAGCATTGCTTGAAAAGTCTTCTCATGGCAATAAGGGTGACCCCAGCCAGTCTCATCAGATTTTACTGACAAAGAGAAATCTGCTGGCAATTAAACAGTCAGTCCTTACCATCAGAGGGTTATCTCCAGATTTGCTGAGAACCTTGCTACAAGAGGTTTCATTCAAAACAAGATTAGAAAAACAAGAAACAAAGAATGTGAATGGCTTTCAGCCAGATGGAAATGTATTTTGTAAACGTTTGTTTATGACAGTATTTTCCCAGTTTTCATCGGCTTTCGTCATCTGTTTAATTTATTTGTTGTCTGAAAACCTTTGAAAGAAAGTGTTTTCAGAAGTGTGAAAACTTTCCATCTCCAGTTTTCCTTGTCTTTCAGAAGGAAAATAAAAGCTATTCCCCCTGTGATCTAGATGCTATCCTGTGCTTTAAATCACTTTCAGTGAACAATTTGCCAACTTCTCTATGGACTTAGGCTACCACAAGGAAGAGAAAAGGAAGAGGTTATTGGAGAAATATATATAAAATTAAAAAGGGAGAGAGAGAGAGACTTTATTGTGTTCAATAAATGTGTGGATATTGTTAGTAGAAACATGATTTAGTGGGAAATATTTTTGACAATTGAACTCTTAGTCTGGGTGATCTTAGAGTTCTTTGCCACCTGATTCTATGATTCTACAATTCTGTGAAAAGGAGAGGGAAGGACTGTAATACTTCATAAAAAAAAGCAGAAAATTAATCAATCTTTTTGCCTACCACTGCTTTCCATATCCTCAGCTAGCCAAATCTCTGGTCCCAAATGCTCCTGTTTGGTGCAAGTGGCCTTACAAGGGCAGATGTACACAGGTATAACTTATTAAAACCCTTTTTTTTCTCCAGGCCAATCAGTTGTGTGTGTCTGGCTGGAAGGTGTTAACTAGCACAAGTGTAATATTGCAAATATGAGCTGAAGTCATGGTGGAGCTGCAATTTATTTGCTTGCTTACATTCCAAAGAGCAGATGCATTCCATAAACCAAGGATCTTGCCCAAGATGATGAAGTAGTTTAGTGGTGGTTGCAAAAACACACATGAAAACTGCAATGATATAGATGCAGGCAGATTCCTTAGCACAGGAGTAGAAACTCAGCAACAAGGCTACAATGGGCAGCTCAGCTCTCTGCTTTGTTAATGCTGAATGATGCTGAAGTTGCTTCAGTGAATGCGTCCTCCTCAGAAAAGCAATGATTTGCCAGATCTCTGTGTTCAAACTAGAGATGCTTGTTGAATAATTTTGACTACTGCTTCCTTCCTCAACTGTGACAGAAATTTATGATAACACGGGTACAGTGACAGCTACACAGAGCTTCACGTCATCTTGCATTTTCAAGAGTACAAAATTTACATTTCTACCAAAAAAAAACATCTTAAGTGTTCAACCTATTGATAGGATAGCTGATTATCTACTGGGTGTTTTGCATCTAATCTACATGGACAGAACTGTATTAAATTGCATTAAATTGTACTTAATTGTACTAAACTGTATTAATGCAGCCCAGAAGGCCATTGTATCTTCCAGGTTGCATCAAGAGAAGTGTGACCAGCAGGTTGAGGAAGGGAGGTGATTCTGCCTCTCTACCCTGCTCTCATGAGATCCCACCTGGAGTATGCATCCATTTCTGGGTTCCCCAAAACAAGAAGGACATGGAGTTGTTGAAGACATCTCAAAGGAGGGTCATGAAGATTATCAGAGGGCTGGAGCAACTCCCTTATGAGTACACGCAGAGACAGCTGGGGTTCTTCAGCCTGGAGAAGAGAAGGCTTCTAGGAGATCTTATAGTGGCCTTTCAGTACCTGGAGGGTCCTACAGGAAAGCTGGGGAATAACTCTTTATAAGAGCATATAGTGACAGGATGAAGGGAAATGGATTTAAACTGGAAGAGGATAGATTTAGACTAGATAGCAGGAAGAAATTATTTTCTGTGAAGGCGGTGAAACACTAGAACAGGTTGCCCAGAGATGCTGTGGATGTCCATTCTCTGGAAGCATTCAAAGTCAGTCTGGATGGTACTATAAGCAATCTGATCTGGGGAGAGGTGTCCCTGCCTATAGCAGGGGTGTTAGATGAAGATGATCTTAAAGGTCCTCTCCAACCCAAAACATTCTATGATTCTATGAAATCTACATAATCTATACCATCTTTGTAGGAAACATGTGAAACTCTCCTCTTCTGTATGCATTACCTCTCTGTTTTATATATGGTTAAAGAAAAGGCAGCATTTTTGCCTGTTCCTGCACCAGGAACTCTGGCAAGATTTTAAGGTTTGTGTCTACGCTCTCATTACAACATCAAATTCTTAATTAGGTTGTCTGTTCACAAGCACTTGTTATGTTTTTCCCATCTTGTCTCCATCTAAGAGTTTAGAAGGATGTAAGAAGAGTTTGTTTTTTTTATGGGTCATACAATATACTGTCATCTCTATGTGGAAGTCTTAGATATCCTGGGACACTTCAAACATCACAAGGCACCAGCAAAACAGAGGCTAGTAATCTGCCTGATGCAGTCAACAGAACCTCCAGACTCTCACCACTTTAAATTCTAGAATAGGTGAGCTGAAGAATAATCTTCTAATTATAGAGAAGATGTATGGGACATCTAAATGTGTATGCCCTCCATGGGGAACTCTGTGCTCTTTCAGAACATGTGTGCAGCCTTCACTCTCTTTAGCTTTTGAGGATAAGAAAAAAGTGAAAGGAATCAAATAGAACTTTGGCAGAGAAAGAGGAAGGAGGGAAGAAGGGAAAGAGGGAGAAAGGGAAGGAAAGAAGGAAAGAAGGAAGGGAAGAAGAAATGAAGGGAAGGAGGAAAGGAAGGGGGTAAAAATGTTCTTTCAAACAGCTTTGAGATGTTTTCTGCTGCTGAGACCTCAAATCCAAACCTTTCATTCACCCAAATATTCCTGTTCCTGCATTCATGACCAAGGCTGAATCAAATGCTGGATGTCAGACTACACTTATAACAGGATTAATCAAGTTTTAATGGATAATTTATGCCTGATCAAATGCTGTGCAGATTGGATGCTGAGCCAAAATGTCCTAGCAGGCATGTTTAAAGGAAAATAGTAATGACAAAAAACTTTCATTTCCATTTATAATCTACCTTTGCTTGACCTTAATTCAGTTAGTTTATGCAATATTCATACCAGCAAAAAATCTCTCCTATATCTTTTTAAATAGTTCCACTATAAGCTTGAGTGGATGTAAAAGGAAATAGCAATAATGAATAGAGTCTTTTGAAATATTCATAGAGAAATTCAAGGGGCTCAGAATCTGATCTTTTTCCATTGCTTCAACTTTGTAAAATTGTTCCAATTTTGCAGAATTTCCTGTTATATATCATATATTTTTTGCAGTCAGAAAAATAAGGTAATTTTCCCTCTATGTTCTGTTTTTAGGGCTAAATTAGATCATGACTACTTTTAAAAACACAACATAACAGTGTGACTCTAAGTACACAATCCTTTTTTTTTTTTAATTTCCTGGTAAATTCATAAAAACAACTATTGTAGGGATGCAGAATTTACCAGCCTGATGTACGTAAGAATATATTCATATACTTATGCAAAAAACACAGTCCTTGTGTTACACAAAAGCTAGTCTACAGAGGACTTACAAAAAATCACAATTAATACTTCGGAATATACAGAACGTGACTGAAGTTTCATCTCTTATTCTTGAGCCCATTTGAATATTTTATTAATATCTTCAACTTTATTTAAACTATTGCAGCGTAGATGGAATCTATGAAAATGAGGGTTTACATCAACTGAAAATCTGGCCTCGAGACTTCAGTAAACATCACATATCTTCAGTCAACCTAACCTTTGCTCTACTGGTATTTAGAGTGCAGTTATGACCACAATGCTGAGCATGGCCAATTTTGTGAAAAGCAATCAGTTCACAAGGCAAATATTTTCCCTTGTGCTTTGCTCTGCCAAGAAAGAGGGTCAGAACAAAATGTTGGTGGCTGTTGTAATGTGGTTGTTATTAGGTAAATCATCATGAGGTGTGGCTATAAAACTAATAATTTTGGTTCTTTCATCACCTTCCCGTGCTTTAAGATAATCATTCTGGAGAACACTCAACACAGTTCATTAGCTGGTCTCCTGAAATCTTTGATTGACTTTAGACAAAAGAGTAAAAAACCATATGATTCAGGACAATCCAATTTATGATAAATAAATTAAAAATAAATAAATGAAAAAATAAATAAATAAAAAACAAAGTGAAAACCAAGATCGTAGAATCATAGAATCATAGAATGGTCTGGGTTGAAAAAGATAGCAATGATCATCTAGTTTCAACCCCCCTGCTATGTGCAGGGTCACCAGCCACCAGACCAGGCTGCCCAGAGCCCATCCAACCTGGCCTTGAATGCCTCCAGGGATGGGGCATCCACAGCCTCTCTCTGGAGAAACAAAAAATTAATCTTGTCCGGTAGAAGAAAGCAGACCCTAATCACCATGCAGTTGGTTACTGAATTCATACTGACACATGAATGTTATGCCTCTCTAAGCTCAGCTCTATGGGGTGACCAGGTTTTGACTTGTTTGGGGGGAAGGAGATTCTGGAACAGAATTGTGGATGAGTAGACAAAGTTTAGAGGATAACCTACCTGCCTCAGTATGAAACTGGACTCATGATGTTTATGAAATCCGCTGAGAGTCAAAAGTTTCCACAGAAGGAAAGAGTAGTCCTCCCAGTCCCACTCCCTGGGGTAGGCAGGGAGGATCTGCCCAACTCACTGCATCAGAGCTCTGGGAACAAGATGATTTGTTTTGATTTTTTCAGATTTTTAATTAAAATGTTTATCATTCCACAGGAGATAAGAAGATATACACAGAGTGAGGACATTTTTCTTCCCTTACTCTTATTTATTTTTCTCCAGTGTTTCCTCCCTTGTGAATAGCACCACTTCAAGTGAAATAAAATTCTTCTCTTGGTCAAACATACTGGAGTTTTGTTGGAAACAAAGCATCTGAAGTTGTTTCCATTTTATTTCTTTCTCTTTAAATAGTTTGCCCATACACTTTAAGAAGGCAATCCCTTTCATGTCTCTTAGCACATCCTCACTGGCAGCTACACTGTGTGCACTTTATTAGAGCATTTTTTCCCCCTAGATATAATGGCACCAATTAAATTACCTTGCAGCCTGACCTTAATCTGGCAGGAATGATTATTCCATGAAACAGTTAGGGCTCTAATTGACATGAAGTGCCTGCAAAATATGTCTTTTGCAGCAGACCCTGTCAAAGTCACATTGATATGCTAATACCTATAGCTGGCAGAATCACTTCATAAAGAGAGACACTGAAAATTGAATTATTTCAATTTCAGTACCTAGGAATCTAGTGATCTGTCTGTATATGTAACTAAGTAGGTGCAGTACTTTATATGGGTAAACAGCTGTACTAGGGCGTTGCCATGGAAACTGCTTGACTCATGACAATTGTGTTAGTGATGAAGTCATTAGTGGTGTGAAATGTACTTTGAGGTTGTCAAGTGTACACTCCAGGAATATTTCAACAGCATTAGTGGAGCCTTTTCATTTGCATAATTTAGGCTTTCACATATGATCTTGTTATGGTGCAGGGAAAAGGGATGCCACAGCCATGGCACAGTTGTGTGCAAATATGAGCATTGCTCTTGTGTGGCTCTGCAGTGAAATGCAGTCGGTTCCTGAATGCAAAATAAAACTGTCTTTGTAGCTGAACAAGAAATGTTTTCTTTCTTTTTAAATAATAATTAAAAAAGAAAAAAAAAAAAAAAAAGAAAAAGAAAGAAAAAATCTTGTTTAAGACTGCTCAAGTATGAACAGCTTAAAATTTTATGGTGACAAGTTAACTTTGAAGTTTTGGACCTCTGAGGGTTTTCATTGCTGTTGTTGGTTGTTGTTGTTGTTCTTAAGAAAATAGCTCCAGATTTACACCAGAGAAAATGAGTTGGTTGAGAATCATAGAGATCTATTTCTTCCACTTCTTAGATTCTCACTACTTATTACCGTTTGTGAGATTTCCTGTTCTATAAAGCTTAGTGCCAGGACTTTCCTTGGGGTCACTTGTCTTTATTTCTACTTTGAAGTATTTCAGTATTTCAGTTTCAGACTATGAGAAGATTTTTCTTGACTCTGACAGCAGAAGAAAACAAAGAAGACCTTAGCAAGTCCTAGACGAGGAATCTGAAGGCACTTCTCCATTTTATGCATAGTGTTTGCTAGTGTGGTGTTAATTAATGATGCAGTGTTTATTCTTTTCTATGATCTGCCTTTCTTGTGGGCAGGCAGGCAGTGAGGAGGGCTTGCAGATCTACTTCCATTGGGTGGACTGGGCAAACCACCTCTGCTGTTGGACCACTTCCAAAGGAATAATTGAAATTCTCTGTGTGACAAGGCTTAGAAATTAATTTTTAAAAAATGAAAATAAAAGATCACCTATTTAGTCCTCTCGTGCTGGTACAAGACATGCCCATGCTGGAGATGTCACTGGTAGCAGGAGATCCATGCAAATGCTCAAGATTGTCACCAAGATAAGTCAGCAGCCTGCTAATGCCAGACCTCATGAGCTGATCTTATTTCTTTACAGTGTTTGATCTATTGAAATGCAATCTAATGCTGTATGTTCACTCTATATGTTCAGCCTAATACTGTATAATCACCAGGCTCTTATGTATTAATTACAGCTTAGCTTTACAATTGGTATGAGCAGAAAAGTAAGCATGAAATCAAAGCTGGATTTGATTAGCATAGTTTGACAGGATCCTTACTAGTCAAGGGTATCTTTAATATTGTATTTAAAGTATGTGCATCTGTGTCTGAGGTGCAGGAAGAGACATTCTAGCAGTCTCTGGCAGCATAATAACAAACTATTGCAAATCATCGCCTATTTGAAGAGATTTGAGTTATTCATAGAGTTCAATGGCTTTCTGAATCAATTTGTTTTCCTGTCCAATGTTCTCCAACTCCACCTGGAAAAAAAAAAATCTCTTTTTCTTCTCAGAAACAGATTTTTATTTTTTTTTAATGATGACAGAGAATTTATCTTTCCTCCTCTCTGAAAATTTGAGATGATCTATTGGTGTGAGTAGGCTAATCGAAAAGAGAACAGGACAAGCAGATGAGACTTTCATAGTCTGACAATCACTTCATAGTAAGGAAAAAGATTATACATCAAACTTCATGGTGAAATCCGACATTTCTTTCAAAGTTAATTCATGAAGCCAGATTTCACAACTTCCTAGTTGTTGGTTTTTGTTTTTTTTCCATCTAATCCACTGACTCCTTAGAAGTTTAATATTTTGCACTGGCCAAGATGGAAAATTTTGCATGGCTGATCCCTAATTAACTCTCTTCCATCACAATATGGAAAAGCTGAAAACATCCATAGGGAGGGAACTGCCTGGAGAAACAAAAATTGTCTTCATAATAAACTGTGAATAAAAAAGGTGAAATTTTACGATTATTTCTTCCATAATTTCATCATATGTTTTCTGTGACAAATGGTTTACCTTATTTTTTCAACAGCAAGAATGACAACATCATCGGTACTTCAGAGTTCAGAGCCCTAAACCAATGCAAACCTCCCAATGGAAGACCACGAACTAGGTCTTTTGGTACACAAATACCACACATTAGCCCTAAAGGCAGCTTAACCTGTTACTTGACAACTACTGAGCAGTTTATACCTTTGAAAGAATTAAAAAAAAACAGTAAATTGGGAGTTCTTTGTTTATGCACACAGGTCTCCAGTTCCCTTTGCTCGATTTCTTGACCATAGGGATGCATAGTTCTTGAGCATGGAGGAAGTCAACCTTGAATATAAACAAAGTTCTTTGTCATTATTACTGCATAACACAATTTATTTTGGTTGAACTCTCAAATGGAAGAATTGGAAAATAAAAAAAATAGGCTTGAACATCTTCTTTTGTCCACCTGGACAAGCTTATTTTTTATGCCACAGAAGGCTGTCAAAAACTGATACAATAGAAAAAATTTAGGGAGTAACTAATTTGGTTATCTACCTAAAATCTGTCACAGTTGTGTCCTGTGAAAGGAATAACTGGCTAAAATTGTTCCAAGTGTTTCTATCCACATCAGATGAGGCAGATGAGCCTGGGACAAAACAGAAATTCCCTTCTCTAGTTCCACTCCCTGTGAATCATGAATCAGCCAAGTGGAATCTGTTTGTCTTCTGAATTAGGAGATCATCTCTCCATGAAGATAGCAGAGCATAGCCCTGCTGAACCCTCAGCAAGAGCTCCATGACTTCTCTAAGCTCTCTAAAGAGCCCTCCCAGAACCTCTCTGATGACCCTTTCCCGTTCCCTAGCTAATATAAACTGTGAGCTGGCTTTGTTCAGTGGTGCCTGCTTATACAGATGCATTAGATGCTACTTCATGCTTGCAATGGTTCGCTCTGGTAACCCAATTCTTCAAATCACATTTCTGCCTTGAAGACATAAAAACAAACTCATGCAACCAGCCCAAACCATTCTTGCTTTCTAGGTTAGAAACGAGTGGCAGGGAGGATTTAAAGACTGTGGCTCCTCTCTCTTTTATCTACAATTGTCATTTTTTGCAAAAGCATTACATGTTATTGCACTGTAACCTGCACACACCAATGGCATCTCAGACCATTATGAATTTGAATTTGATTTAGCCCAGCTACAGACCAGGGCACAGAAAAGAGGGGAGAAAATGCATAAAAGGGAGACAGACTGTGTTGTGATGGACAAATAAGAGAAGAACTCCAAACTAAAGATTTCAGGCAGGTACGAAATGACACTTCTGGCAGATTTTTTTCTGGCTTTCTTGTCAGCAAAAGCCTGATGGGTGAGTGAAAGTGAGCACAGAGAAGCTTGATCATCTTTGTTCAATCCTCCGGAGGACAGCTCTCTGCAGTACTGATGTGGGTTTTTTTCTCCCTAGAAGAAGCAGCCGCAGAATGTTAACAAGGTTCATTTTCCGTTCCCAACAACTAGGAAGCGACCTTTGACCGCTTCCGTGGCTGTTTGTGTTCTTGATGCTGATAGAGCTAGATTTTCACAAGACAGACCCAGGTAATTTTCATGGCAGCCACACTGTTGCGAACCAATTAGCAAGCTAGCTTGATAGGGTAAGGTTGCAGAGAAGCCCATGGCTACTTTAATAAAGTTTCTTGTGTATCAGTATGATACTATTGATTTTTCTTCCTTTGGACCAGAAGACTAAAGTTCAAGCTCTGTAGTAGATAAGTGAAAACTATGGAGATTCCACACCATGTATACTAATTTAACCTTTTTTGGGGAGGAAAAAAAAAGATATTTTACACAGGCTCCCTTTTGCTTTTGTACACATCATTTAACATTACTGCAAATTAAGCTGTGGCTGCACTGAGGATTCTGCTGGCATAAAGGTCAGCATTTTATTACAGACCAAGTCACAAGCAGAGAGCTAGATGCCTTGCAGAGGCACATATGAAAACATGATTCCTGCATGCAGACATAGACAGGGCAGTCATCAGAGGCAAAGGGATGCTGGAAGTACAAAAGCACTGGGACTGAGGTCCCCTCTGCTTAGTGAGTCCCTGCCCATCAGTGAAGCTAGAATAGAAGTTCTGTGGGTGTTTAGCCCACAGAGTGGAGGGTTTCAGCCACTTTGGCTTAAGATTTTTTCTGTGAGATATTCAGCATTTGACTGAAAGAATGGTATCTCAAGGAGAGTGATCCCATCAAAATGAGGTGGAGACACTACTCCGTGTCATTGGCACTGCAGGTGACTGATAGTATGATCTTTTCAAAAGTACTGGTTGAAAAAATGGAGAGCAAAAGCAAGATCCTTTCCCCTGTGTCAGCTAGCATCCTGAAGCACAAGCAAACGTGTCTTCTTGATACTGGTTTCCATGACTATGCACATTATTCAGCCCCACTGACCCCAGACCTTCAAAAGTCTAGATTCCATAGGTCTTGAGTTAAGTGCAGAAAGTGATAACAAAGAGTTTTATTTCCTTCGCCTTTTCTGGCATTTGGGCTTCTAAGACAGTCCCCTTTGTCTACATCTTTAATCTCCTTTCATGAACATGAAACCCATAGTATACCTTAAAGAAAAAAAATAAAAGAGAGATGGGAGATTTGCTTTTTTTTTTTTTTCATTACAGTTTGTGGGCTCCCTCCCAAAGCAGCTCCCTTCACTTTCAGTTGCAGGAATCCAGAAGGATGCTCAGTTTGGACAAACAGGACTATTTGTATAATGCGATCCATTTCATTTTCATTCTACTGTCTGAAAACTCACTTAGCCTTGCTCTCTTCCAAGCAAGTGAATTAATTCTGCTTTTTTAATGAGTGTTCCAATAGGTAACTGGTTGGAAAAATGCCAGTTTTACAATCTACCAAGTACAGTATGCAGTGCTTAATGCCATTAATAATAATCATGAACTCTGTGGATTTTGGGTAATTCCTGTACGATATTGGTTCCATAAAGAGAAGTCAAATTGACAGCTGCTGAATAATCCTAGTCTATATATTTCAGTTGGCTTGGTGGCTCTTTGCTGTGGATTATTTTCTCAAGTTTTGAGTAGGAAATGGCTTTCGGCATGAATATCTCATGAAATTTGTATCTAATGTAGTTTTGCATTTGCCTATGCTGCTTGAAGTCGAGGATCATCAAAAGGAATAAATTGGCTTCACTCCCATCATTTTAATGATGCTAAGAAGCCCAAGGTGAGGAGAGTTTTCTGAGCTGTCCACAGTCTCTACATTGACGTGAAGTTGCCACTTACAAAAAGCAGTGGAGGAAAAGCAGTCAGACATCACTTGTACCACCTTCCTTACCTGTGCGCAAGATAAGAGTGGCCAGCCAAGCTGAAATCTATCAGAAACATTCATTTGCTGCTCTATGAAATAGCAAGTCACATTCCACCCGTACGTAGACTTATGTATACAGCTTACTCTTAAAGCTGCACTCCTACACTGAGGATACACACACTAGGGAGAAAATGGCCACTTTCATATTTCACCTACTCCACTGTGGAGGCAGCATATGAAATGGCACATCACACACACCTCACTAGGTTTACTCTTTTGTCTTACAATAAGGCCTTTTGTCTTCATACAAACAAACATCAGTGTGCATGACTCGGGGTGAGGTCTCACAGTAAAACAGGATGCCACACAGAAGAAAGTTGCACACAGCAGCACCAAGTGGTTACCTGCCTATCACTTTGGATCTGGTGCTACACAGGGAAAATATGCTCTGTTTTCAGCAATATTTCTCTGTGCTTGGGTATATTCCAATAGAGGATGGCTGATCTGCTAGACTTCTCTGAATAAAGTTCAGAAGGTTCTGATGAAACACAGCATATCCTGAAATGGCATTGAAGAGTCATTACTTTTTCAGGCTTTTCCTTTTTCCTGTTTTGTTGTGGTTTAACCTGGCAGACAGCTAAGCATCACGAAATCCATCTCAGTGGAATGGGGAAGAGAATTGGGAAAAAAAGCAATGGAGAACTCTTGAGATGAGATTATAAATAAATACATAAATAAAAATATTTATACAAGAACAGAAGATAAAAGAATAATAATACTAACAATGTACTTTCAACATTATCTCAAACAGCAATCTACCCAGAACACCATCTTTTGGTGTTAGTGCTGTTCTGCAGTGATTCTAACAGTCTTGTGCCTATGTCAAAGAAAGGAAGTAGGAGTCAGAGGCACAAGTCTTTCTTCTTTCTCCAATAATCACAGTACTCATCAGTGGAGATTAGTTAGTTGGATGTAATGTAAATAAAGGCAGCAATATTTTACAAGGGGTCCCAAAGCAGGTTAGTACATACTGGCTAGTAATGCTGAGACACTGGGACAGAATTTAAGAGTGATCTCATCATCATGTACTGTTTTTGGATAATAAAGGCCATGCTAAGAAAGTTTTCAACATGGTTTTATCAAGAGTCAGATATACCTCCAGATCCATATCCAGTACAGAGATAGCAAAAGGCATAGAAATGGTGCGGTACCCTACTGGAGACTGATTAGACTGTATTTGTGACCCAGCACTTGTCTTGTGCAAGAAGCTACTATGAAATGTCTAATTCTTTACTGGATACGTTACTTTGACTGGCAGGAAATTCTGATCACAGAATCATAGAATCTCCAAGGTAGGAAAAGACCCACAGGATCACCCAATTCAACCATCAGTGGAGAACCCAAACCACTAAGAGCATCAGGGAAAGCCAGGGGAAGCTCTGCCTTTAATAGTGAGCATGCATGCTAGCTGAGTCACAAGACAAATACTATCTGAGCTGACTTATTTCTTGATCTGCTAAGAACAGCAACAGGTCTTTCAGAAAACGTGAGTGAGGGCACTTAGATATTCTTGGATTCTCCACTTCCATCAGTTCCAAATGAAAGAATGAGTTAGCCCGATTCAAAGAGTGCATTAATAGTGAGTTACTTACGAAATAACTTGAGAAAGCAAACTTCAAAATATTGGTTGCCTTTTTGTTGTTTCCTTTTATCTTGCAAGTTCCTCAAAGACAAATAACCAAGACAGAAAATGGTTTAATTTTCCAAGTCATAAAAAGAACGTAGATATATAGATAGCTTAGTGATTTTGCCAAGGCATGAAGCCTTCTGGATTGAAGGCAGAGAATAATTGCTCAGCAGATGGATTCATGCCAAAGCTGCAATTATGTGTGACACATGAAGGCAGAAGATGCATGAGGTTTACAGTGATAATGCTGGTGATGTATTTCCAGACTGGTACCCTACCTCACAACGATTAGTACAGAAGGAGAAGAATTGTCCTCAGGAATTAACTGCCCCAACACAGAAGACCAGAAGAAGTGAATGGGATTAACAAAAAGGCAATGAGAAGTAGAAAAAAAGAGAGGAAAAAAAAAAAAAAAGAGGAAGAAGAAAAAAAAATTATTTATTTTCCTCTCTTTTTGCACTATTTGCCAAATGTCTGAGCATCTTCAAGATGGAATAATTCTACTGATCTCAAATGCAGATTTCTCAGCAAGTCCTGAATGATGTTTCTGTTCTGATGGCACTTCCTGGTCAGCTCTGCAAGCTACCTTTGAATTCCTCTCAGTATTGCAAAGACTGAGGACCCTGTATGAGTGAAGAAATGAAGAGGTGACAAAAATGTCATGTTATATATAGTGAGGCCATTTTGGGAATACAGAAATCTCAGATTCTTTCTTTGAAACTCTAAGAGTTGGACAAACAAGTTATTTTATCACTTCATGAATTTTCTTCTTTGCCCCAAAATATGCATACTAGAACATTTTGTGTTTTTAACATTGTTAAGCATTGCTGTTGTTCACAAGAGGAGAAGTTTATCATAAATTCCATCCTTCTTCCTTGTACCTCATACCCCTTAGCACACAACTGTTTTGCCTATGCCAAGAACTGAACGCTGATATTGCCTGTGCCCATACATGTTGTCAGAGGGATTTTCAGTGAATATCTGACAAGTCCTTTTGTCAGATTTTGTGTTCACAGAACACCTTCGTGTTGCTCCTTCTGATACAAGAATAATAATATTGTATTGATCTTTTTTAGAACCAACATTGTGCTTTGTAATTGTACAAGCTACACACAAGGGAGCAATCCCTAGACAGGCATTATACCCTGACTAGCAGAGGAAGCACAGCCTGTTCTGAATCAAGAGCTGGAGAATGTATAAATCATGTGAACCAGTATAAAATTAAATGACTGACCTCTGTACAGTTCAGAGACACAGTTCCTAGGCCCTGCCAATCCACGAAGATGAATTCCTGAGCTGTCACTTGAGCCCTTTGAAAACAACCTCTTTGACAGTTAAAACAAATTGGCAGAGGAGACATATGAGTATTGTAGCTTTCAGATTGATGAGGTATTAGAGACAGAGCGAGTTACTCATGTAGGTTACTTATAATGCTTTGCAATTCTACAACTGACTTGAGTTTCTTACCTTCATCTTCACACAGTGCACAAGATTTGGTGTTTTGCTTCTGCACACTGGAAAATCCAAAACAAAAATACAAAAATGTTAATTATGCAGGTATGATGTTGAAGTGATACATGTCTGAGTTCCATCAGAATGTACCTCAAGAGAAAATAGGTTTCCCCTTTCCCCAAGGAGACCCACCCTTACTTTGCTGACAGTGCAAATTTTCTCCTGACTGCCTCTTATGCGTTACTGACAAATTTATTGTCTGTTGGATTGGCTGTTTTTAGATCACTGATTTTAATATCAGTGATTTGCTTTGGATCCCTTCATACCATTGGTTGGGAAGCCTTTAAAGAGATACTAGAATTGGGCACAGAGGAAAATGTTGCCCAGTCTGTAAAGACAGAAATTCTTGTACCAGCCCTGAAGTCACACTTGGGTTGATGCAAAGTTACAGATCATTTTTCCACCACTGTGAGGCAGTTTTTATTTTGATTTCCACACCTGTAAAAATCAGGTCAGTGAGCAACCATGAACCACAGGAGAAACAGAATCCAGTCCCGCCGTCTGCAGCGTACCAACAGTGTAGTATTCTATTAACTCTCTGGACTTCATGAATTCTCTATTGCTACTTGTATGAAAAATAAAAATAGAGATCCAAAGATGGCCATTATCTCTTATAGAATCATAGAATCATAGAATTGTTCAGGTTGGAAAACACCTTAAAGATCATCAAGTCCAACCGCAACCTAACGGTACTACCCAACTCTAACAACTCCATTAAATCATGTCCCTGAGCACCACATCCATAAGATAAACAATAATCTCCATGGCTGCAAAGTGTACATTGTCCTGGAGCTCTTCCCTCTTCAGGATCATTCCAAAACCCTACATAGGATAAGCTCAAACTGCTCAAGTGACTTCCTCACATTGAATGATCACATCCATCAGAAATACAGCTGTCAAAATGAAGTATACAGCTGCCCGGTAAGCAATTTTCCTCTTCCACTAAAATGTGAATATAAATGCACTTTTCTCCAGCAAAAATAAAGATAAAATGTCAATCTTTTTAATTTAATCCCTCAACGTAGGGAGTGGTTCCAGAACTGAAAAATTTAAACAGGTCTTTCAGTACAGGTTAGTTCCAGCCCAACCTTGTATTGCTTTAGTTTTCCATTTTCATCACTGTTGAAGTGCCCCTTTTAACTAAAATTTTAAAATTTTAGTTACACTAAAGCTTTTTCCATTGTAGAGAGAGGGAAAAAGTCTGAAAATATTACTATGTCTATTTAAAAGTCAAACTTGTGTGGGTCAGGGAGAAGGCTTTCTTGGCAAATGCCTAAAACTTATCTCACTTCCAAAAGGTAACGGGTCAGCCACAATGTTCAAGAAGTTAAAACCAAACATCTCCCTTTCTGTAGTCACTGTTTCATTCGTGGGCCTCGTAATGGAGAAGGACCTCTCCCTGTTTTTGTTCAAGGGCTAATGCGATTGGACATGTGAGCTATTAATAATTAGTAATAATTAGTAATTTCTTTTTTTTTTCTTTTAGTAGTTCATGCCTCATTTTTCTTTTTTCTTCTCTCTTAGTAATAACTCCACCCTATGTTGGTCTTGGGTGCAGCTGAACATGATATTTCTGTGAGATAAATAATTATCTGAAATGTGGTCCAATACAACATATCCTTTTTGTAAGAGGCAATAAGGATTCTTTTATAAGTTAAAAAACCTTTTAAAAAACCTGTACAGAAAGGGTTGTTAAGCACTGGAATAGGCTCCCCAGGGAGGTGGTTGAGTCACCATCCCAGGATGTGTTTAACAACCATTTGGATGTGGTGCTCCAGGACATGATTTAGCAGAGGGTAGTTAGAGTTAGGGTAGTATGGCTAGGTCGTGATTGGACTTGATGATCTTTAAGGTGTTTTCCAACCTGAGCTATTCTATGATTCTATGATTCTAAACAATATGTACATGGCTGCAAAATGGGAGATATAATTTTAAAAGGCACCCTTTTTCTCTTTCCTTTTTTTTTTTTTTTTCGAAAGAAGAAAATGAAAGTTCTGACATAATGGAGGAAAGGCAAAATAATCTGAAATGATTTTTTTTTTTTTTCTCATGAAAATGTAAAAAATGCCTTGAGCTGAATAAATATTACTTTTTCTCCAAATATTTTTCCCTTGGAGATTTTGTTTTCTTCTATGTGTTTTCCCCATTCCACCAAGTAAGGCTTTGCTTTGGCTTCAAACTATTCAAACTATTTTCTTTTCCCCTGATTGTTTCCTGAATCTATCATTTGTCAAGTTCCTGTTCTGGATTGAAGTATGTCAGGTTGGCAGTCTGGCAATATCTTGTATCTGAAACAATTTATCCATTGGGTCTTTTTTGTTAATACCCTCTTTTTGCCAACCAAAAGAACCAATAAAAAGAAATAATGGGTCATGTGTTTATGGTACATGTCACTAGGATGGGATTTCTTTTTTTCTTTGTTTTTAATGTAGAGATAATCAGTTGAAGATTTTTTTTCAAATTAATTGCAGTAGGGAGGGAGTGATGACACTCTCCCTCACTGACTGATTTCCCCTTAGTCTTACTATTGTTCCAAAGCTCTAAAGCATAAAACTGCATTTTTATGACTACAGATGACCTTCAAAATTCAAGATAAGGCTGACTTCTGCTTGACTGTAATATTTTGGATCATTAATTTCAGTAGAGATATTCCAATTTGTAATTTTATTAAGTTTCAGAGCATAACCACTCAATACTGCATTTCTAAATACGATGGGCCGTATGCTCAACCGGTGCAAGTCAGCGTAGCTTTAATGACTCCACATCAGTTAAGATGTGTATGCTCTTTCTTTGCATTTGGTTTCAGCCCCTCTATAATATCCACAAATAATTCTTGCTGTGATGCATATTAAACATCTCTAATAGTTGATTAAGATATTTTTGTTAGGAAGGACCAGATGGTCTTGTGGATGGTGTGCTATTATTATCCTTCTTGTCAGAATCAATTTGCAGAGCACTGGCAGCATATATCCACTTTACAAAATGATGGTAGGATCCTACGTCATGTTGTATTTGTTCCTCACTGGGCTGGTCTGCATGGCTATGCAATGACAGCCTGTTTAACCTCAAGGGGATCACCTTACAGAGGGATTGAACAAGCCAGATCATGCACTCATTTAGCTTTCTGCATCATTTCTGCACAGTTTAAGCATTGTATGCTCTGGACACCTCACAGCTTTCCCACAAGAGGTGGAGAACTGAGGCAAAGGAAATGAGGAAATCTTCTGAAAAGACAAGGAAAAAGTTCAAAGCATGAATGTGGATGTACAACTCCCATGTTTGCAGTGAATGTCCTAATCGGAGGTTACAGAGCATGAACAGGGCTGGCCTTTCATCATCTTGACCGCTGAAGCCTTTGTGTGTAGTTCAATAGATGAACTGAGCCAAGGAGAGGCTGAATGACTCTGTGCCTTAGCAGTTCAATGCTGTCTGCAAGGCAAAGTGCTCCTGCTCCAGTCCCAACTATTTATACAACGTAAAACAACACCTGCAGCAGAAAGCTGGACAGCATGGAGAAGGGGCCAAGTGTCTCACCAGCAGGCAACCTGCAGAGCATCATAATTAATTCAATGACCTGCAGTACAAAGTTCAAATCATCATCAGCAGAAAAGAATATTGATTTAGACACCGGTAAATATCCCAGGCTTTGGCCATGAGGTGATGGAAGACCAATCCTGTTGCCTACAGTTACTCTTAGTGAAGTTCACCTCATATCTGCACTGTACAGCAAACCTGAATCAAAGTAATGGATGGGGGCAAAAATTGTATAAGGCAATCCTTAATCCAACTTTCTCAAGTCTTCATTCAAAACTTTTATCCTAATCAGAATTTGTACTCAAAGTTTCTATCTTTTAATATAGTTGCATTTCTTTGGCAGTCACAAAGTATTTTTTTCTGCTGATTTAAATTGGACATGATTGTTCCAAAGAAGTCCACAGAAATTAACATTCTTCGTATTACTGTGTGACCAACCACGTTTCAAATGAGGATTATTCATATAGTCTAGTGGTAGCTAGTCAACAGGTTTTCAAAGCTGATGGTCTGATGAAATGTTTTTCAGATGAAAGACGAGTAATGATAGAAACTTTTCTAATCTTATTGAACTGGTTGTTTTGTTCTGATCACCTGATATCTCGCTGTCTGTTTGGATGGGTTCTGACAGCACATAGAGATTTATCTTATTTTCTCTGTTGTGTGATCAGGCTTTGGTGCGTTCACCATCATTGCTTCCTCCTGGCCAGTGAAACGTCCTCATTACTTCCCAAGTTGCAGGGTTTCTCTTACAGAAAATACCAGAGGAAGCACTTTAAATGTGCAGATACATTTCAGATAAGTCATGAAAGGTTTTGCATATTTTCTGGTTTTGAGAAAGAGCTTTCTTTTCATCCAGAGATCACAAAGCACCTTCTAGAGTGCTGTTTCAGGAGCTGGTTGCCAGCATGGGCACAAAACGTCAAAAAAGCATTTCTTTTGAATGCTATAGATTGGGGAGATTGTGCATGGTGCTTAAAAAGCTTCTACAGTTGGTAAGATTTTTTGCAGGCCATAGTCTGTAATGATGAAGAGTTTACAATTAAAGCTGATGATCTGGAAAATAAGGAATGAATTCAAAACTACTTCATCTGTAGAGAGCATGAAATTATGAGAATTTTAGCACCCAAAGCCTCATGTCACATTCCTCTTATCTCAACTGATATTGGCTTAATCTGTAATTCTACAAAGATATTAAAATGATTTTTTGTGTGTTTTTTTGTTGTTTTCTTTTTTTTTTTAAAGCAGTCCCTCTGTGTTTGTAATCAAGCTGGCTTATTGTGTAATTGTCTGTAGAAAGCCAGATTGTGAAATAAACTGCAGTTCCAAGGTAGAAAAATGTTGCAATTACAAAAGTAGATATTTTGATATTTGAAAGAACAAACAAAATTTGCAACTAAGCCAACATTTTCTGCACTGCATGAGAATCAAGGAAAGAGAGAGCTGATTAGGAACAGATAGCACTTGATTCTGCAAAATCATTCATGGAGTACAGGGTGTAACAGGCTAAATTAATGAATGTTCCTTCTATGCTGAACACTTCAGTCCTATGCTTTCAATGTAATTGTTAGCTGTCTGCACTATTGCTAACGTCTAGACATGTTTACATACCTAGATATGTAAAAGTAAAAAATGAAAAGAGACGAAGTGAAGAAGACAGGGGGCAAGTGTTAGGGAGAAAAAGGAGGCTATCTCAGCTGAAATACATAAATGTAATATTAAAGGCAAAAAGAGATGCAGGTTGAACTTGAAAATTTTTATCATTTTATGCTACAGATCCCCTGGACCACTGAATTGTCCTGAGAACTACTGGTTTCCCATATAATCTGCTGCAGAAACTAATCAAACTTCCCTATTCTTCTTAAAGAGAAACATCTCAAAAATGATTTGTTTTACAGTTGCAAGAATTTGTTTGTCATATTGACCTATAATTTCTTGCACAGACAGCCCATCACTCTTGAACATTTCTTCTGAGGACTTCTCACTGGCAGAACTTCTAAGGATCTTTCTTATATCTGCCCATTTTGAATATATATCCTCCTCTTGTAAATCATTAGACTGTGTTTGTCATTCACAACTGCACCCTTCACCCTACTCCATGTGCTCTTCAATTGTCCTAAAAGATGAACACTCATATTATGAGGATATCAAAATATTGAGATGTTTGCCCTTGAGTTTCATGATTTTTCACTATGCTACTGAATGTTACGGCATTTCTCTTACGTCTCTAAGATTATATCATATTCCAGCTCCCAATATTCTTAAGTATTAATGGAGAAAGGTGGTTTCCTCTGCCAGCTTGAGGTAAAACACAGGAGTCTAAGATCATTTTTCTCCCTATAAAACAGTGATTCAGCCCTTTAGCATTACCCTCTGGTGTCTCCGCTTTAGACAGCATCTCTCCCAACCAAAAAATTTCTCTACAGCTCTCCATCTTCACTAAGTAACTGGCTAGTGCCTTGGGTAGTATTTTACCAAACATAGTAAGAGTATCCAAACAAATAGCTTTTCACACCTCTCAAGAAAACGTCACATTTGTATCGGGAAGCTGGTGGAGTAGTCTAGCACAATTTGCTCTTTTGTGTGCATTTTTTTTGTTTTTCCAAAACATCTGAACAATGTTTTTTTCTAACCTTCTCATTGGCACTACTGAGAACATCATTTATTTAAATTTTCTTTGATGCAATGGGAAAAGACTTTGTGACTCATGAGGTTCTTTGCAGAAATATATTTCTAATATAGATGATAAAGTCACTGGCAATTACAGCAAGTTTTATTGATGTGTTTACTTCAGGCATTACTGAAAGTGCAAATATGCTTCATAAATAAGAAATGGTTTCCTCTTTTTCCTCTGGTTTTTATCTAGTTATATCTGGTCAGACTTTTAATTAGCATTGCATATTGGATCCCTTCTCAGTTGCTTTCCACAGTGGCTGGCTATTTACATCTGTACACAGTGGGTGTTAAACAGCACGACTCTGATGTGCTGTACTTTCAGTGACCTTTCACAGGTGTGAATGATTATACAAGGTACCAGAGACTGGTAAATCAGCCTATCTTTGGACAGTAGGCAGATTAGCAGCTGGTATGTGTTTGAGTGGCCTCCTAAAGGAAAATGCCTCTGCAGCATGAAACAGGATGGGATGCAATATGACTGTTTTGGTGTGCCAGACTTTTGACTCTGTCCTGCCTTTTAAAAATCCCTTTTCCAGCTACATAGGCTAATGTATATATACACACAGTCATGAAAATACTGTCTTTCTGCCACAATCAGTTGTTAACCAGGTTAAAGCAGCAAAGGCAGTTACTTATCATCACATGAAGTGACTGCTTTCGTCTTGCATCACAATATCAATGTGTCAAGTGTCATCTACATGAAGTGGTAACAGCAGATATTGGTTTGATCAAATGCCAGTCCAGGAGGTTCATTATATGTTTCACGTTTTGATCCCAGTGTTTGTCTCCACTATCTCTCTTGCACTGAACAAGAGCTTTGCAAACTTTGCAAGGGAGAGGGATTGAAACCAGTGTAACACTGTGCTTAACCGTAAACAAACAACACTGTGTAAGTAGAGAGACCCTGCTTAGATAATTGTAGGGATAAAGTCTTGCATTTCCCTGCTATGACAAGAAATTTTCATCTTTTAAAATACCTAAGCATAGACATCAAGATGGTAGCTGAGGATATATATATATCATTAGTTTTCTCTGATCTGTCAGGCAATGAATCAATCTACTGCTGGATGACCTGCGTTCATGCTGCCTTTCCCATCTAAATATTGCCACCTACATCAGCTGTTTAGGTCATCTTTTCATCCGTGGCACATAGCCTGGCTTCTTAATGGCTTCTTGCCATTGATGGCTTCTTGCTTCCAAAAGGCATGTTCTATGTAAGATAGGCAGAGCTTATTTTGCTAAACTGCTACTGCCAGCTATCACCAACATTATGAAAACTGTGGTATAATCTGTATCCTACTACGAGGGACAGGATCTTTGAAATCCTGAACTTGCATATATTGTTTACATTTTAATTAGGTGAATAAATCACTTGATTTAAATACCTGTTGTAAAAGATTTTGAAACCCTGGCACACTCTGAGACCTAGGATGAGTCTGGGCCTCATGGCTGCACTTTGCATTTATTTATTAATAACAGATAAACAGATATAGACTTATAGCAAGAAAAGTCTGGAATGTGGTTTCTGAGGAGCAGGATAAAGTTTGTGCAAAAGCAATAATATTTGGGAGTTTTCTGGGAGAAGACATTATCAAGGGCTTCCCCAAAACTGTCTTTCTCATCACTGAAAGAATAGAAAAGCACAGAAAATATCTCCCCTGTATGTTGGATTTTTGTGCTTCCTGCTGCCTTTGGACATCTTCCTGGTCTGCCTTTGGCTTGCTGTCTTTGGTTTCCATACCTCAGCTACAAGGACAAATGCATCCATGCTATTCCTAGTCATTGCAAACCTATAATGAGTAGAGTAAAAAAAGATTGCAATACCCATTTTCTCACACTGTCACTCACACTTAACAGCTCCTTACCAGCTCCTTTCAGCAAAAGTGGCCTTCAGGTCTGCTCACCCTTTAGCAGGGATTCAGTGCAGTGCAGAAGAGCAGCAGCGTTTTCCCTGAAGCAGCACTAAGTCACCCTGAGGAGAGTGACTCCATGATTGAGACAGAATGTTCTCTCTCCCTCTTTACTGTTCTCAGGTCTCACAAGAATTTGTAATTGAGAGTTTAATAAGACTGTGTTTGCTGGTGTATGTGATGGCAAAAAATTCCTCCATGCTCAGAATTGTAAATTAATGTGGCAAGAGCCACTGAACGACATTTTAATGGAAGCCACCATAACTATAAATATCATAAACTATCAGCATCTTGAGTTTCTTGAGGTGATTCACCCACTGCAGTTTTACTAGTGCTCTGTCTCATTCCCACTCAGATGTGTGAAGAAACCTCTATTAACTGCTGAGGTAAAGTTGTAAAAACCTGGCTTAAACCGGTCAGAGATTTTCTTGTTTGTGCATGTGTAGTGGATATCAGGACAAAACATCCCTGAGTAGCTTGCAGATGTAAAATTAGTCTGTGGGAACTGAGAGGTTTAGGGAAAGAATTTGTTATTTATCTAAAAACCCAAGACATAGACGTGTCAAGAACTCGTGTAGGCTAATTTTAGGCTACTTTGACTAATTTTTTTTCTATCTGGTGGGGAAAACACACAATCACACATCAACTGATTGAGAGGGACCTCTGGATAGCATTTAGTCCTACCCATGCTCAACAAGGGTCAGCCAGAGCAGGTTGTTGAAGGCCAACTCCAGCTGGGTTTTGAGCATCTCCAAGGATGGTGACATTTAAGAGACATTTAGATGTTGTACTGAGGGACATGGTTTAGTGGGAAATACCAGTGATAGGTGGATGGTTGGACTGGAGGATCTTAGAGGTCTTTTCCAACCTTGGTGATTCTTTGAGTCTATGATTCACAAGTTCTCTGTGCAACCTGCCCCACTGTTTGACCACCCTCCCCAGACAGGCATTTTTATAAGATCCCTCTCTGCCTTCTTGTCCTCCAGGCTCCTTCTGTGAGGCAGCGCACCTATCTCCTGTATCAGCCTCCCAGTTTTGTATCTCCTCCAGACTTACCACATCCCATTGTCCACTTCATCAATGAAGATATTTAATATTATTGGCCCCAACACAGGAATCCCAGCAACCCTGGAGCACACCAAAAAAGGCTAGCTTCCAGATGGATTTTGTGCTTCTGACTGCAACAACAGGCAGCAATAAAGTCTTGCAGAGGATAATTCAGAGCTGGCATCTCAGAGGATCATTTTCTTGGGAAAAGAAGCTTTCTCCACAGAGGGAGGGCAAACTCAGAAAAGCTTACACTGCCCTCATGAACATTTCCTATAGCAACATTTTACACCAATTTAAGCACCATTTTTATCACAAAAAAAAGTCCAAATGAGCAAAGGTACTCACATAATAGTTTAAGAACAACAGTAGCTCCTCTCCTCAAGAGGAAATACAATATGTAGGACCTCTCCTCTGGTCCTACATATGGTGGGGACCATAAGGGTGGATGTACACAGTGTCTTTTAGGATACAGCATTTTTTATCTTTTAATTGAGAGTCAGATTAAGAGTTAAACATCGCATTTTCTTCAACCCACACTGTTCTTAACACTGCTGTCAGCTAAAAAGAATATATATTCGTATTTCATTTTTGTCTCATCTTCATTCCCCCCAGGAAGTAAGTATCCCTTCTCTTATTCTCCCATGACTCATCTATAAAACTTCCCACTTCTAAACTATTTTATTTTGTCTTGTCTCATACTTGTTTATCTTGGATAAAATCCTAACCTCACTGAAGTCAGTGGCAAAAATCCCACTGACTCAAACAGAGCCAAGATTTCTTCTTTTTGTCTTGATTAGATTGTGAATGTGTTTGCCTTGTATACACTTAATCTTGTCCTGGTTTTGTTGTAGTTTTTGGGAAAGGGCCATGTTGCATCTTTGTGCATTAAGCCTGTGACTTACAGAATAACAATTGGTCTGAAGGAATTTACTGTAGCAGTTCAGAAAGGTGTGAATGGGGGCAAATAAAGGAAATTAAACATAAGTTTCCACATTTCAGGCCTAATACTTATTTGCAGTGAAGGCAGAGATCACCAAAACAAAAACATTGCTTCCATTATAGGAGGCTCAGGGTTTAAAAAGCACATCCATGGAGTTATAGCACACTGCAAGAGCTATTGCAGGGAAACGCTGATGCCACAGAAAGCAAAAGGGGCTGAGTGACAGCAATGCAACAATAACTCAGACAGGCTTAATGTGAGGAGAAAGCAACACCAGTGCCAACGAGCCAGCACTTCCACTGTTCAAACAGCACAGGAAAATAGTGCAAGTTGATAACCACAAAACAAAACAAGACAGCCCACTGAAAAGCAAAGGAATTAAGAGAAAGTAAGAAGGTTGTGTTCAGACCTGCCTTGTTGCAGCACAGCAGCCTCATGCACGAAGCCCAGCACGTATGGCCCCAGAAGATACTGTGAGGACTTGATGGGTAAACTTGGTAGATTGAATGCCACGTGGGATTCATAGGAGTTGTTGAATCACAGAATCGTTTGAGTTGGAAGGGATCTTTAAAGGATATCTAATCCAATTCATCTGCAATGCTCAAGGTATGCACATTTCTCTCCAGTGCTCAGAGCCCTGTCCAGCCTGAACTGAGTGCCCATAGGAATGGGGGATCACCACATTTCTAGGCAGGCTGTGCAAGTTCCCCATTGTCCTTACTGTAAAGAACTTATTATATCCAATCTAAATCTCCCCTCTTTAAGTCTGAAATCTTTTCCCATTGTCCTAACCAACCAACCTTTTGAAGGAGTCTGTCCCCTTCTTTCTTACAGCCACCTTCACACATGGAAGGCCTCTCTCAGGTCTCCCCAGGGCCTTCTCATCTCCATGCTGCACAGCCCCAGCTCTCAGCCTGTGCTCACAGGAGTAGTGTTCCATCCCCTGGATTATTTTTTTTGGCCCTCCTCTGGACATGCTCCAAGAGCTCCATGTCTCTCCTTCACTGAGCACTCCCCATCTGGATGCAGTGCTCCAGGAGAGGTCTCACAGTACAGAGCAGAGGGGCAGGATCACCTCCCTCACCCTGCTAGCCACATTGCTTTGGATGCAGCCCAAGGTACAGTTTGCTTTCTGGGCTGTGAGGGCACATTGCTAGCTCTTGTCCAGCTTGCCATCCACCAGTACCACCAGGTCCTTTTTTTGGCAGAGCTGTGCTTATCCTCATCCTCTTTATCTTTGCACTCTGCCCTCTGAATGAGGAAAGCAGTTCCTTTTCCCCATATGTTATTTATATTGTCACTTATTTGGAAACAGAACTGTCCTTTGCAAAGCTCCTTTCTTTCAGCGTAGGGTGTGGCTTCCCAAAAGATAAGCACTTCTTCAGTTGCTAAGAAGGTTCTTCAGGGAAATGGTAGAAATTTGTTTTCTTGAATCTTCTAAAACTAGACTGAAGAACACATTAAGAAAGCTGGTGGATGAAACAGCTAAAAATGTATGCTCTGTTTTTGAGCATAACGACTTTCAAACTTCCTATACTGAAAAATCATATGCAGTTTGGCTGCCTACATCTTATAAGGTCGTCCAGAGTAAATAGTGTCTCTTCATCCTCTAAGGTTACTAGAAGTATGCAGAGTTTGACTTGTGGCTATTTGCCCAACGCTATCCTGTAAAAGAAATCTATAATATTTAAATCCTGGGACAAGGCGATAATTCTGCAACACGTTAAGCACATCTTCATGACATGGAAAGGGTGGACTGGGTCTTTTTAATGGAATTACTATCTAAAAGCTTTCTTCTGCTTTTTGGCCAGTCTGACAGATAATTTTTGAAATATTCATATTTTAGTAATAGAATAAATGAGTGATATGGTCATCTGGAGAAGTATGAAACAAAGCTCTACACTTATCACGGCTGATGACGCTACCAGTAGATGAGGGATTGACTTGATCAGGAAAAGTTTTGGTGCCATTCCTTTGGCCCAATTCATCCATTGCCTTTTTGGGGGAAATGTCTGAGATGGAGAGGTCAGCTTGGCCTCGTTGATTCTCGACTTGTTGATAATGAGGCTCTGGAAAGGAAACAGAGGGTCTGAATAAACAGGGTGTTTTGTACCTAGCTGTAAGATAAACTCTATGCTGATTATGAAGACTTGCTATGGAATTTGCTTGCTTTCTAGCCAATGGATTGTTAGTGGAAATGTACTGAATATGCATGTTAGAATATAAAATGCTTGCTTTGGAAAGTAGAGAGAGGGAAACATACATCATGATCATGATCATTACGGCAATAAAGAAATCTTCCTGGCAGGAGAACCCTGTGTCATGTGACTAACTCATGACAATTTTTTTACTAGATTGCCCCAAAATATTCAGAATTGATGAGTATTTCCTAGCAGAGGATAAATCCCTTCTATTACCCACTCTTACTCAGTGCCTCACGTTTATGTGAAGTACTCACTGGTCTAGGCTGTGCTTTCCAAGGTTTGCCATAAATTCCAAGGCGTGAGAAGGCTCTATCAGATAAAAAGCATTTCTACTGCATAGGTGAAAAAGGTCACAAGCCAGTCTAAAATTCTTAACCATGTCCCTGCAGAAAGCAAGTCCCAGAGCTGTGAAAATCAGTCATTATTAGTAACTTGATACTTGGAATATTTTTATGTTTACTTTCTTCAAGGACATAACATTATTTAGCTGACCAAACATTACATTTTTCTTCCAAAAACTCTTGTTCTTCTATATTCTTCAAAAATATTATTCATTGTGGATATTTCAGCCTTATAGGGCTATTTTTTGCATACACTCTTCAGTGGCATTTCCTTTCATATTAGACAACTTCAGAAAATAACTAGCATAAAGTAGAGTTTCAAACTTGCATTTCAAATATTGCGTGTTTGAGTGCAGCAAATGAGAGTTTGAGATTAAAATCAATTAAAGCTGATTTCCAGCAATGTTTGTGGAAAGTGAGTGCAAAGGAAGGAGAGAATCCACCATAGGGGGAGCCGTGATTTTTCATACTGTCTACGCATAGACATAGAAAATATCTTCAAGATGCATGCTCCATACTCAGTATTATCAGCTACCAGAGATAAGCAGCCTTCAAATCTACACTCTCAAATTTTGCATCAGCTTTTATTTATCTGGTGAGAAAAACAAGGGGAAAAAAAGAAAAAGTTAGAATTTTCAAATATTTCATTATGAATCTAAGCACCAACTGATTTTTATTTATTTTATTTTATTTTTGCAATGTTTAAAAATCAGCAAGAAAAGGTGTCCTTCTCTAAAGAGAGATTTTCAGATGTCAAACACAGAGGGGGATGATGAGCAAAAAATAAAATATGATCTTTAGATTGAGATACCCAGGGTCACAATACATTGAAGTATGTTTCAATACAGTAACTTGATATATATTTACTAAATTGCTTGGCACATTCAGCATGTCTCCAGGGAACTGTTGGAGGGAACTCGCAGTACATTTTTCACTCCTTCCCTGTGCATTAGCAGACATAAGGTCACACTAGTATAGCAAAGATGGGTGCAGCCTCAGGCTCATTAGCTCTCAGCAAGCTAGCCAGATGAGGCAGCGTGGTGTTTTCCTTTCATCATTCAAGCTTGAAAGGAAACTGTCGGCAGCCACTTGCTTTTGAAACAATGAAAATTTAGGTGACAGCAATCTCATTAGCTGAAAGGTAGCATTTAGCGGAGATTAAGATTTCTAGGTAAAGATTTCCCTCTTCTGCAAAACACAAGCACAAACTTATTATCAAATCATATATTTTAGATGCAAAAATCTGTGCATGAGAGGAACTAATAGAGCTTGTTAAATAACAGCAACTGTGCACCAGTGAATCATACTTTTTGCAGGGAAATCAATGTCTGATTTACTGGCTTCCTTTCAGAATAATGTATACATCTTAGGCACATATACATACAGCAGTTTAATCCCTAACCCTTGCCATAGAATTGGTTCTTTCCATGCAGATGCTTCCTTTGTCTTGTGCGGAATCTAAACCCAGAAAATGCAAAGGGCTTTAAATGCTCTTATTCTCAGAGTTTTCCATGCTTCAGCCATGATATATGATATGCTTGAGGATTAAATACCTTTTGCATTCCAATTACTGTATGTGAAAGTTTATTGATGATGTTTTATTAGTAATATTTCATTGCTGTAAGCTTTTAAGCTGAGTGGGGCTCTATGTTTGTGAAGATTTCCTGAAGTGCAGGAGTTTTAGAGCTGAGGACGTATTTAAACTCCATTTTCTTTTTCTGGGCTTCAGTTCAAAATTGACCTAACACAGAGATGTTCTCCTGTCATGAGAACTTGATGGTCTAATGATCATTTCTGAATTCCCTGGTGGAGGCTTTTGGTGTGATCTTTTCTTAGTGATCATATTGTTCTACTGCATTAGCAAGCACTGGAAGGAGGGCACTTGCTCTGAGCCTAGCTCTCAGAAATGAAGAGGTTGATTACCAGAGGTGTAAGAGGCTTGTAGATTTCAAGCATCCTGCAGAACTTTGTGGTATTTCACTCCCTAGGACTGTTTTGAAAATCTCTGGTTTAGAGGGCTCAGTTTGCCTTTCAAGTTTACATTTCAGCTTCCAATATATTTTCTTAGACTTCCTCCCACTCACAGTATTAACTTCCCTTTAATGATTCCCCATCTCAACCGTTGCCTTCCCATCTTTTATGATCTCTCCGATTCCTATCTCTCCCTAGCTCCGTAGGGCATGTTCTCTCTCCAGGAAGCAGAAATTCAATCATCTCTATTATTGCTCTTGCAGTAGCTCTGGCGAGCCCAAACTGCCTGTCAGTGCAACCAGAAAAGGGTCTCCAGAAAATATCCCTGGGCCCAGCTGTTGTTAATTTACCGTCTGTGATCCATCAGGGGACTGAATGCCAAGTGATGGTCTGTGAACCCTGCGTAGGTGACCTTCTCTTGCCTCCAGACCACCCCTTCAATTTGTGACCTGCCACAAAACCAAGTGGATGCGTTTGTGATGCACTCCTGCATCCCTGTGTGGAAGTTTCTGTGCTTGCTGCCCTTTTTTATTTTGTCCTCCAAGCCAGGCTCTTTCCTTCAGCCCACAAATAATTATCATTCAGTTGCATTCTCATATGCAAGCTTAAACAATGCTGAGGCCCAAACCTGACAGCCCTCTTCTTTACATTAGAACTCTTGCCAGAATTTGAACTAAAAGCAGCGTCCTGCACCGCGCTTTTTTTTTTTTTTTTTTTTTTTTTTTTTTTTACCTAAAATTTCTTTCTCCTGATTTTTTTTTCTTTAGCTTATTTAAGAAAATTATCCCAGGTAATATACCACTATAAAATATCCTTCACCTTTCTTTTCTATAAACAATAACTAGCTTAGATGGAGTTTGAAGCTAGAAAAAGTAGGTCAAAACAATGTGACTAAATCATTCCAAAATAATCATCGGAAAGAATCAAATTCTCACCCATGGGGTTTATGTGAACAGATTCAAACCTGCCAGGACTTTGGCACCTATCACCATCTCTAATATTTAAGGGCAGGATTCACCAATGCTTTATGAGTCAAGGAAATAAAACAAAGAGTCCAAAGCTGAGAAAACAGTTTTCATCTGCATTTTTTAAGGTTTATTTGATCTTCAGAGCTCTCTATTTTCAGTTTTGCTTACCAGATTGTAAATAGCCACATCAGCTTTTTAGCGTGGATAAATCTGAGCTCCTATGGAGAGGAAAGAAAAGAAGAAAAAAAAATAAATGAAGAGGAGAAATGGGAAAATATCTTGTTCATTGGTACTTTCTACTTTTTGCAAACTGAACAGAAGCTCCAAGTAGTTATTAGTTGTAATCCCTGCAAGCACTATTCCCAGTTTCTCTAAGGAAAGCCTAAGCAGGGAGCTGTAGGGGCCCTGTGGATGCACGGCCCAGGGGAATCAGCAACACTGTGTCTGATGGATGGTCCTCAGCAGGATGAGTATTCGACCTCATACCTGCAGGCCTATCTGCTGTGAAAAAGAAAGTCCTAGAAGAAACAAATAAATAAAAAATCACTACTTACCAATTGCTACCACCTAATTTGTGCTATTTGTATCACGGTTTGTAAGCACTCTTCACAGTTGGCACCATTTTCTGCAGAGACAAAATAAAATCCTGTACACAAATACTCCTACATGCAGGAAAGTCTGAAGATGGAACCTGAGTTAACATAGCACCTTTCCCTTGGAGATCTCCATTGTTTTGCTGATGGAAACTCCACAGCACCACAGTGTGGCAGCATCTTGCTGGCAGGGAAACTGAGGCAAGTTTTCCAAAAGTAAAGTAAGGCAGCAAAAGGAGACTTCAGTGACCCAAACTGTTAATAATTAAAGAAGAAAATTGAGAGAATCTAAGGTCTTCTTAATTTCTGTGTCAAGTACATTGGTTTTGAGCTAACAGTTGTCACATGCCAAACATCATTTTCACCTCTAAAAGAGTTGATGGAGAGACAACTTCAAAAAAGCACTTCCCTATAGTCTTTGCATTTTTCAGATGAAACATTCTCCAATCCAAAGAAATAGAATTTATTTTTTTTAAGGAAAAATACAGAATAAAAGTATATTGGCAGGCAAGGCAAGAAAAGGCAAGGTAAGAAAAGGCAAGAAAAGGCAAGAAAAGGCAAGGCAAGGCAAGGCAAGGAAAAAAAAAAAAGCTACAGACCTTTTGTAAATCCCACCCTGTATTTCATATTTCTCCAGTGAGGCTCACATTCCTTTATTCAGATTCCAAAAGTAGAGATAATTTGTTCCAAATGTTTTCAAAGGCAATCAACAGCATTAACTTACATTCTTTCCAGGGTTCGGAGAAAACTGAAATCTTCTAAACACTGATGGACGAGTGAGCAAGGAGGAGGGATGGGGGAGAAGGGAAGCAGGAAGATAGTGAGAGGGGAAAGTGAGAGAGAAGGAGAAGAGGAAAGAAAGAGGGAAAAAAAATTGCAGAAATGATTATGCTGATGATCTATTTGCCTATATTGTTACAGTTATTACCCCTTGAGCAGATCTGGAGAGGCTTACCAATTGCCAGCAACATATTTCCATTGGCAAGGTAGCTAGCAGTTCTTAGCGTGATACTATGTAGCAGAGTATGATTGAGAAATGAGCCATAAAGTCATATATTTATTGCGAGACTGTCAGTGAGATTTTTGCAAGGAAGCTAAACATATAACTCCCTGTGTGTTGTATGTCTGTTTTGTCTGCTACAGATCTTTACTGAACTACTCATCAGTCATTGTGCAGTCTTAGAAGTCTGGACAGATGTTACTAGTGAAAATAAAGACAAAAATGCTGCAGTTTGTCTTCCATTTAAACATATCTACAAGCCACAGAGTTGCTGAATGGCTGCCTTTCAGATGCGGTGCGGTCTGTGAGCTGCCTCCCAGAGCAGAGAGGGCTCCCAGCGCACTGCCGGCTTTGCCACTGGCTCTCTGTGTGGCCTTCGACAACTCGTTTAATCCCTGGCTCCCCAAATCTATAAAGCAGGGACAATAACTCTTGCAGTATTTCCTGCACAAGGTCTACTGAAGGATTTCATTCTGCGCAGCAGTTTCTCTCCAGATCCTAGCCAGGTACAAGTCACCATGATGCCATTGACTTGCAGTGCTGAAGATTTGGCCAGCATAAATACATAGTAGTGTTGGTCTACTGGTGACCACTCATTGCCAAGGCCTCTCTCTACCTCCCTGCAAGCCTAAAACCCAAAGCAGATCCAACAGAGAGGCATACTTACCCTCATGATGTTTCCAAACTGGAGACATTTCTCCAGCTCTCTAAGACCAGGCCAGGCACTGTGCCACAGACATGATTCTCCCTTCTCCCCAGCATTAGGATGGTCCCTGATAATGCAATCCTCCATCCCACACGCCAGCATGCCTACAAGCACTGCAGCACCTTATTGCTAGCAAATAGACAGCAAAAGATTGGTGGTTATTCTTTAATGGGCGTGTATTAACTCTTAAGCTTTCTAAAGCTCTAATTAACTCCACTTTCATTTGAAATCTACCTGAAGTGGGAGAGTTGGCTATTTGTTTTTGTGCAGTTGAGTAATGTGCATTTAACTATCTCAGGAAGGAAAAAGAAATGAAAACCACTTGGAAAGCTGGTAAACTCAACCCCCCATATTCCTTCAGCCAACTGGGAAGCTCCTCTTCCACATCATAGATCAGATTGTTTGAGCACCAATGTCTGGTGTTAAGTTTGAATATTATACAAATTTTTTTTTTTTGTAAATCTGAGCAGGATTTGGAGTTTTAACCAGAATTCTATCGTTGTCCACCCAATGCTAGCAAATTTATCTGCACCATAGCAGTGTATCATAAGGCACCTTTCCCTTTGCATTCCTGCTCCTCAGAGGTCCAGATACTAAATAAGACATCTAGACAAAGCTGTGCAAACTCAGCTTTGTCTGACTAACTGTTTGGACAGGTTTATTTTAATCATAAACAGTACAGTAAATTAACGCTAGCCACGCTGAGTTGTTTTAATGGCTATGTGCTTTCTGCTCCATGCCCAAAATAGTGCTGCTTTTTCTTTTGCCAATTACAACAGCCTCTAAAAATTTCTCCTACAGTATGGGGAAACACATTTTAAGAGGTGCTAAAGACACCCCAATTTTAGGGTATGAAAGTCTAACAGTATGTGTACTTATATGAAGAGAATTCAGAATGAACTGCTTATGAGCTCACAGTACTCTGCCTTTAGAGCATGGGTAAAGCTGGTGAACTGGACCTAGTCAATGAGGTAAAAGTTTGTGAGATTTTTCTTTTGAACATGCTAAAAGAGAAGTTTTAAATGTAAAATATGAAATAAGATACGGAAATAATATAGAAATGAGGATATTGTCTAAAAAAATTGAGTTGAAAATCAGAAAAATATTACATGATTTTCATCAAAAACTGAAAATATAATATTGGTTAAAATAGGAAGTTGTGAAAATAAACTTTAAAATGATTATGGCTTATTTATTCGGAAAAAAAAAAAAAAAAAAAAAAAAAAAAAAAAAAAAGGAACAAAAAAACCCAGCTAAATTAAAGGAGAATTATGTTTTCAATTAAAAGCCAGTTCATAACATTATAGGCAGAGGGCTTGAGTTTGGGAAGAACCTCACCTCTTCCATGGACTTCTCTGTTATCCAGAAAGCCCTCCTATATGATAGTTTTCACATATGGTGACCAGTGTGTTGCTCTTTGAGAGTCTTATTTTCCAACTCTCTGCAGAGAGGAGGGAATAGCTTTCACATGCAATGAGCAACAAAATGCAGGAAATATTGCAAGTCATGCTTCTGGAATTCCTTTCTTCCAATCTCCTTTTGCAAACCTACTTTGATTTCTGTAACTAGTTAAAAAAGTAAAAAGAGAATGAGGGCAATGAAGAAGACTCAGCTTTTCCCAAGCAGGTTCCTTCTCTAGGAGCAACTAGTTGATCCCAATCCTTCTTAAGACAATATTTGCAGTTCACTTCCCAATAATATCATCTGGAAGAGCATCAGACTTACTATGTTTTCACACTGAGGCCTCAGAATGACAGTGAAATCTAAACAAAGGAGTCTTTCCAACCACCTGGCAACGTTCCACAGGATTTCTGAGTTAAAAGAACCAGTGCAAGAAGCTTTGGCTAGATTCAACCACAGCTATGCTGTATTGTAGGCCATGGCAAAAATGTCCTACAGATTTAACCACAACAAAAACTTCCTTTTCTCAAGGCTTTTCCTTTGGAAACTTTTCTTCACATGGCACTAACATGCCAGGTCCGCTGTGCTCTCCCTCCAGTCCTTAAGCATTGTTGTCTGTGAGCAATATTGAAAGAAGCATTGAAAGCAGTGGGAGGGTAGAACAGAAGCAGCCATCCAAGTCTGATTCTCAGCAAAACGACTCTCAAACAGCAAAAGAATTTACCTTTTCTCACCCAGATGATGTAACTGGATTGTAGCACTGGCAATGGATCTTGTGATGGGCAAACTGGGAATTTTCAGTCTGCTTTGCTCTCTTCTCATTTTAAGTGACCTCAGGATTCTTCCTACTGGAGCAGCATTTCTCACCTTGTTTTAAGCTCCAGTTCCACATCACTATCCATAGCTGGTTATAAAACTCTCGTCGTTTATCCAAAAAAACAGAGCAGATTCCAGCATTTTTCCTCTATCTGCTAAAGAAAATTTGTTCCTACTATGTATTTTGGCCAAAAAAATTGTGAGATTCTGGGACATGTTGGTCACTATTTCATGCCATGCTGGTGTCTTTCCCCAGTGAGTTGTCCTCAGTCTTATTCATGTTGGAACTGTGACATCATGGAGTAGCTGCTCGATATGCACTGCTGTTCCAGGTTGAAATAGTTAGAAACCAAAGCCTGTACTTTGCTAGTGACTTTAAAGAACTTGCCTACAGATTCAATCTGCTGGCCACTTATCCTGAAATTTGTAACACAATTACTACTAAAAAGAAAACTGAGTATTTGCTCATGTGGACAGACTTCTGAGTGAACTCCAACACTTAGGTTTTCCCCTCTCCTTTTTTTCATGCCTATCTGTCTCCATCTGTGATGGGCTTGTGTTCCACTTTCTCTAAAATAGCTTGCAATTTGACTGGTTATTCCTGCAACGTTCACAGATTTCTGTTTCTTTGTTTTTCCTTGCTACTTTTTGTACTGCCCCTATTTAAACACATCTTTCTAACTCTGAATCAAATCTCTAGCTGATGATCTGCAAGTTCAAACAACCAGTTGGGTGATGCTCACTGGAAATGATAGATTTTGTCCTGTCCAGCCTTAAATTTATGAAGTCTCTTTCGGTTGTGGCAGTACTTAATACATTCTTCTGGCAAAAATTTCATTTTCCAGTTGCCCATTTCCCTCCTTTATGCATGAAAGTTACTCCTGTTAGTATTTCAGTATTTTCTTGAACCATGTTAAATGAATTCACCCAACACACTGAACCACGTTTCCATGGGTTACGGTGCCCCATTTTCATTGTAAGTAGCCTCTTCTTTTTCTGTTAGGCTGTGCTGAGGAACGCTCAGGGTTCTTTGGTCATTTCAGGAATCACTACAGTTTGCAGCCATGGGCCTTATTTTGCTGATCTTAAGTGGCCACCTCCCATTGAGCTGTGTCTTTTTTTCAGCTGCTCTATGTATCTGATGTACCAGCATGCCAGGAAGACCAGTCTCCACAGGTGCTTTGCAGGTTCAAATGGGGTCTTCTTGGGTGTGCTCTGGCAAGCTAAGTCAAATCCTTGGCATCATATGCTAAACACAGAACTTCTACGTGATTTGGATAATGCAACTTCTTTCCCAGGAACACAGTGCTGCAGTATGACTGCAGATGAGCTAATTGAGTTTGCTGTGCAAAAATGCCCCTGCTTCTTCCCTCTTGTCCTTACACACTTTCTACCAACTCTCCAAGTCCTTTGCTTGGACTACAGAATTAAACAGAAGCAAAAACTCCAAGGGAGTTTTTTCCCACTAAAGTAATTGGCTTCTGTGTTACTCAAGCTGGGATTATCCAGGCTCTCTGTTCCAGCTCTCTGTTGGTTACAGACAATGTGGAAGATATATTTGCCCAGTCTTACCAAATCTTCCAGCTGGCTCAGTTCCTCAACCACTGACTCATTCAGACATGTTGGTCTGCATGCCTTTTATTTTGGAAGCTTTTTTCAGCTCCCTAAGTCCATGTTGCAGCCCATCTTGTGTAGCACATCCCAGATTGGGCCATGGTTTTCTTCATGTTCTTTTCTGGGTTTGAGGAGAGCTTGAACATCTCTGATCTTTCATGCCAGACTAGAATGGGAGTTCTACCAGAGAGTTCCTACGCCTGATTAGACTTTGTGTAGCTTTTGCCATAACAGATAATTTTTTCCCTCTAAATACATCTCAGTTCTAAGCTCATTCAGGGATGGTTCCAGATTTCTTTCAAGCCTTTCTTGTTTCATCTTCAGCCCTTGTTTTAGATTAGCTGATCTGCACAATCATTTCCATTATTTGTTCCAGCTCGGATCAAGAGGAATTACCAGAGTGCATTTTCTCTCCCTGGGAAGTAGATCCTGCTGCTGATGCTAACATGAGTCCTTATGTCATGAGCAATTAATCAGCATGCAAGGCCTCCAGGGTTGCTCTGTCAAGAGGCAGTGTTGCTGCTACAGCCAAGTAATGCATGAGTGTCATCCTTTTAAATCATAAAGAATATGTAAAAATATGCCTCATTTTCCTAAGCAGAGCAGGAGGCACCCAGAGTAGTTTCCAGGTTTCCAAGCATCCTTATGGTGGGGACTTCTTCATCAAGACAGAGCTACATAAGCTTTTATGATATCATGCTGCTCTTCCTTCTCCAGCCTAAATAGGCACTGTCTGATCTTGCCATAAAACTGTTTTTATACTTAACTGAATTTAGAAATTCAGGCCAAGATTAAAACCTTTCATCTAAATATCCAAGGTTTTTCTGGTTTGCACTGTGTTTTGTTATATCTGTATGACAACACTAAATGTAATTCATCTGATACTTACAAACAAACGAACAAACTGAAAACAGTATTTTTGCTGTTCTTTATGAACTGGAATATGCCTGAAAAAATTCTGGTTACCTGGCTTTAAATACTAAGTCATCCACTTCAGCTGAGTTTCCACCTGCCTCAGGTATACTGGGAAACTGAGTGTTTTTCATTGCATAGCAGTTTTACTGCAATTCCACTCTAATTATGCTTAGAATTTATATATTTTAAGAGTATAATTAGCCTTAAGTTTATTACTGCAGTTATTAACTTTCTCTTCTTAATGGAATAGAATTTAACCTGTAGACATACTGGAATTATTCTGAAAAATTTTGTAACACTTGCATATATATTAATGCAAAATAAAACTTTTTAAATAATTATGATGTAAGGTAAGTTGCACAGTGGAATGCTAAAAATAAAATTTCTCAATCACAAAAATCTACGTGTAAATGAAATAATTATCCTTAATAGAGCCCTTTTTTACCATATATATTTGTCAAGAATTTTAACATCAAAGCAGGAACAGACTGGTGCAATAAATTTAAAGACTGTGCTAATATGGATAACCTTCTTTCTAAAATAAATTTGTAGCAATTGTAGACATAAAAAAGTGGAACCATTTTGAAATTACATAGGACAACTTGATGAGATCACAGTCAAGCAATTACACTGTAGATTTTGTCTTGTAAACGGATCTTCCTTTGGCCACTGGTTTTGTAATGAAAATAATTCCTTGAGACCTGGGTTCAAGAATGAAGGCAATGGGCAATTAAGTATACTATGGTCTAAAGTAAATTTGGAATGACTTACAATTATAGAGGGTTGAGTCAATACTCCATTATTTTCACACTTGCATAGTGTCTCTGATGTTGATGGAGCTAAACGACTGTAAAATTGGTCTGACAGACTGGATATCAAGACGCTTTAAGAACAAGGCTGGGAGGCTTTAGGTATTCCCTACCAATATCTACATTGTCAATACAGCTAAGAACAGGCTTTTGTCATGACAAAGAGCTGTTCATTGTTGGCACTGATATAGCTTTGATTTAGTTATCACAACCATTAAATTCCCAGTAAAAACAGAAGTGGAAAAATAGGAGAAAATCTGAGATATAATGAGGAACATTAATAGCCTGTCTTATTTGAACTAGAACAAAGATCTGTTCAGGCTTGCTCTGAGATAAGGGCAAGAGGCTGAATGCAATTCTTCTTGAAATAATACTATCTGAATGGTTGAAGTTCAGACATTGCTGTTAATTCTACTTTTCAAGTTGCAAAATACAAAAGTCTATAAAAATAAAGAGCAAGTGGCCAAAAAAAAGAGATACAGTGATTATCCGGGCATGAAGGGAACTCCAAATGTTGTAGAAATAGACATTTTAATATAGACATCTAGATTTTTTGTTTCAAACTGTTTTTGTTCACAAGCTGTTTAATTACAAAAGAAAGTGACAAGTTAGAAGAGGAAACTAAAGAGAGATGTGAGAGAACTGTGTGAGATCTATTCTGTGAGAATGTCCTAGATAATGAGTGACAGCTGGAGGTTTTGTTCTCACTTTCATTTTAATGGCATCCTCCAGTGATATGCACTGGATTTCAAGCCTTTGTGGCACTGTCAGCTCCTGTGATGATCCTCAGAATATGGGCATTTGACAGGTCTTTAATAAACAGTTTGCTGCTGGGATGAATTGAAGTTCAGCTGAATCTAGCCTGAGTTCAGCAGAAGAGACAGTCTTGTTAACTCACCTTTTTACTACAAAAGAAATAAAAGATAGAAAAAATAAAATAAAATCCAGGCCCCGCTACCTGCTACCCTTTCAGAAACTAATTATGAGAGACCTCATTTTTTGAAGAGGATCAAAATCTAGCAGCAACCAACCAACTGAAAAGCATCGGCCTGTAGCCAAGAGCAGTAGAAAACAGTATTTTTTTCTTGGATTTAAACCTATTATTAGTCGATTAGAATCTCTCCAGGGAGCTCAGTCCAATGGCTTTTTGCAGGGATGTGATCTTGGAGGTTTGTTTTGTTCCTGTTGCATTAAGAATCTTATGGTACTCGCTCACAGAAGCAGTAATTGTGTGCTGTATGCAGGACCCATGTCAGGGCAGGGGCAAGGCAGGCAGCCACCCCAGAAATGAGGTTGCTAAGGAAAGGGGAAGAAGAATAAACAAGCCGTGGCCCAGCCACCTTGGACTAGATGATCTTTCCAGGTCCCTTCCTGTCCCTGACATTCTGTGATTCTGTGTGATTCTGTGCTGCTTCCTCCATGGAGAGGATTGGGAGCTGGGCAATTTGAGGCAACTCCTCCCTCCATCTCTATTGTCCCTACTCCATCACATCAGAAATACAACCTCAGCTCTGCATCCTACCCCAGAGTTCCTTTCCCTTCACATTCCTGTTGCAGAGTGATTCAGTACTACTTTTTGTATTTTTCATATACATTTATTTGCCTTGTTACTCTTATTTAGGCTAGCTATAGCTCAAATGGCACTGTAGTCACAATGAGAGGCCCAAATAGCTGTGATTTAACAAAAAGAAGTGCTTTTCTTGTATCGATTTAGCAGAAATAGCACTGCAAAAAATGGGAGCTTCTACTATTTACTGAAAGGCTTATTGCCTTTTCTTTCCTGGATTTGTTTTTCTCAAATGTGACTATTTTGGGGAGCTAAAGGCAAACATGATGATTCAGTCCTATCTCAAATTATGCATAGATTATTTTATGTTGCATTCTACTGGAATACTTGCAGAAGCTATGCAAAAAAAAAAAAAAAAAAAAAAAAAAAAAAAAAAAACTAAAGAATGCTGCTGGCAGGGAAAGACATTGTAAGGACGTAAGCCAAATTAGAAAGGGTGAGGTGATGTTCACAGACAAGACAGAACCTGATTTAATATATATGATATCACTCATAGAAGATGAACCTTTGATCTGCTATTTTCTGTGCTGGCTCTTGAATGTGACATTTTACTCAATTTTCATATCAAAAATCTGAAGTTAATGAAGGCTTTTGCAACTAAGAAAACTAAGAAAACTGGAACTAAAATGTAGCAAATAGAGGTCTGTTTTTGTCGTTGTTGCTGAAAGAACAATATAAATCAAAATTTGATAGATATAAAATAAGGTCCTTCCTCCATGATATTTCTAGAATGAAAGAGATGGGAAAGAAAATAAAATTCATGAGCTCAAATGCTCCTTTGTCTATAGAATTTGAGGTCTTAATCTATTTACCTATAAAGTAATATTAAGAGAAAGCTAGCATGCAAGAAGCACATACTCAAGTGACTAAACTTAAAGACATACGTGCTTCTAGTTGTGCCATTTATGCATAACAGGAAAGATGTTTGTCCTAAGATGTCAACATCCTAACATCCCAAAAATATCTGAATTGAGTAATGCTTACAATGAATACAATTGAGAATGACATCTTAGTAAAAGATAATTATGCAAAACCTGTACTTAAATAAGATAAGGAGACAAATATGAAAACAGCCCAACTGAATGAAATTGGACAGTGTATGCTATCATAAGTGACAGCAGATATGTTTTTTTTTCCTGCTCTATTCAGGACTGTTAGCTGATTAGATTTATCTCTCCAAGTTGTTTCCTCTGCTGCCTCACGGCACACAGCAATAGCTGCTGTATGGCTTTTCCATGAGGCAGTTTGTGGTGAGCTTGGTGGCTCTCTGCCTGATCCAGTGAGACTGAATGGAAGAACAGACAGGGTCCCAGCTAGGCTAGTGTCCTAAGGAGGTGAGAATCAGAACCAGTCATTAAGGTTGGAAAAGACCTCTAAGATCATCTAGTCCAACCATCACCCCATCACCACCATGTCCACAAACCGTGTCCCTCGGTGCCACATCTCCACTGTTCTTCAACACAACCAGGGACCACTCCACCACCTCCCTGGAAAGCCTGTGCCAGTGTATTAGCACTGGTTTTGAGAAGAAATTTTTTCTAATATCCAACCGGAAACTGGCACAACTTGAGGCCATTACCTCTGGCCTATGGTAGCTGTCAGGACTCCATCCCAACAACATGTCCACTTCAAAGTCAAATACTTGCTTCTAGCTCCTTCTCTTCCCCCTCCAGCCCTCCTATTCCATCCCCTGTCTGAGATGAAACCGTGTTATCAAACTGTTCAACCACCATTTCTTACAAGAAGTCTATCAGTGTGTTTCCAGTTTCGACTGTGTGCTGTTGCACAATTCTGGGATGAATGGAGCTGGGCTGGATCTTTGATTTAGATGGAGTAATGAGCTGGCACCAGACCCCAGTGCTGAAAGCACAGACAAACAAAAAGCTGAGGCATAACCCAATAAAAGATCAAGTGCATAGGTCATTTCTCAGTAGTAAAGAAGAAGTTTCTCGGGTATAATTGTATTCATAGTTTCTTCAAAAATAAGATGAGTGTTATTTTCATTTCTAATAATATAGAACACTTCAACTTACTTCATTACTTGATATACTTACCATCTCCACTGAGCAATTAGGATAACGATAGAAATAATATCTTATTTTTAATACTATACTTTGTTAATCCTTATTCTGTAAAACATCATTGGTTTTGTTTGGGATGTTTCTTCAGTAGCTAATAAGCTTTTTGTTGCAGTGTCCAAGGCTATTCCACTCTTTTTTTTTTCTTACCTTTGTATATGGAAATCACATAATGTTTGGAGACAGGTTCTAAGGCTGCAGGACATAACTTAAGGAGATGGGGAGAGGCATAGAGTATATCCTGAAGCAATGGGGGAAATCCAGGAAAATTCCACCTTGCTGTTTTTGTCTTTCTCATTTTACTGTCTCAAACTATTATGAAGATAAAGTGGAGCAAACTTCAGGCTGAGTGATAGGACAAGGAAAAATAAAGCTAAAATAGAAGAGAACTAGCTTGGATATAAAGAAGAAGCTTTTTACATTAAGAGTAGTGAAGCACTGGCATGGGGTGCCCAGAGAGGTTGTAGTGCCCCATTCCTGGTGACCCCAAGGTCAGGCTGGATGAGCTCTGAGCACTGATGGAGCTGTGGTCTCCCTGTGCACTGCAGGAGTGGGACCTTATGGCCTTTAAGGGTCCCTTCCAAATCAGATTATTTTATAATGATTCTATGCTTCTCAGAGGGTCTTCTGAAATAAAAGATAAGATTGATCACCAGCACATTGGATTCATGGAAAGCCTTCTTGCTGAGGGTTCAGGAAAACAATCAGACAAGGGAGGAGCGAAAAAGCATGCCAGGCACTGAAAAGTGGGTGCAAATTTCAGAGAATGGGGCTTTGATTGAACAGAGTCCAGACTGGCTTTACTAAATATTTGGGTATATTTCTTCTTTGGAAAGAATATTTTGTGAGCATTTTGTGAAGAGAATGGAAAAATTGATGGTGCGAACCATGGTGCAGGAAGTTCATGATATGTGAGAGACCAAACCATAACTCATGCAAAGGGAATGGATGTCCAAGACCATGCACAGGCAGTACTGGGAGAAAAATTGTCAACCTGACTACCATGGAGAAAAACAAAAAGGGAGCAGAAAAGCCACCAATTGTTGTTGAAAGGATGCAGGCAAGCTAAAAAGCTGTATGGATGATGGACAGTTGGAAAATTCAGAAGGTGGAGTTTATTTGGAAAACCAGGATGCTCTTCCCAATGTGTAACTGACTTTTTGTGTGATCTTTTAGAGTCATAGAGTCATAGAATCATTAAGGTTGGAAAAGACCACTAAGATCATCTCTCTGTCAACCCAGCTCCATCATGCCCACTCCACAACATTGTTCAATAATGTTCCTCATAATTGCAAAAGGTCAGATTGCTCATAGCAAGTAGAGCAGTGAGGTAAAACGTGGCCTGTTTAGAGGAGGATAACCAAGGCCTACAGGCTCCAATGCCTAGAACCAGGATGACTTCTCAGATGCAGGCTCACATGTGCCCCCAACTTTATCTCGTCTCCAAAATCTCATTCCCTTTTAAGTGAAAATAAATCACTGCAGTGAAAGGCAATAAGCATTTTAGATTCAGTATCTTCAAAGGGTGCTGTCTGTTGGCAGTTTTTATTTATGTGGTTTAATTTGAATAAAGATGGTAAATACCAGTGCTCAGCATTCCTTAGGGCTCAGCTGACAACTCCCGAGAACATACAGAGATTGAGGATAAGAAGTTATTAACATAATTGTCTCTTTCTCAACCACAATCTTTTCCACAGCTTTGCAAAACTATTTGTAAGTTTTTACTTCACATTCAGCAGACCCAGATCACTTTGTTCAGTGAACATCAAGAGAGATGCAGCCTCACTGAAAGCAGTCCAGAGCACATCAGAATAAATGAGCAGAGATCTTGAAAGCGTGATCTAAGATGGCTGCTCTAAAAATAGTTCCTCCTATTTTATGTTGGCCCACTGTATCAAAGGAGGATGTTGGTGCTATGGCAGTAGTGGTTGAACCTTCCCACCAATATGTCATTCCACTTTGTTGGTGTGTGACAGACGGCAGCAGAAGGACAGTCTGACAGAATGGTGTCTGACATAGAAGTGCGTATGAAGCAAAGGTGTGGAATTAAATTCCTTCATGCAGAAAGAAATGGCTCCCATTGATATTCATTGACTCTTTCTGAATGTTCATGGAGACCAAACTGTGGGTGTGAGCGCAGTGAGGCAGTGGGTGCTGCATTTCAACAGTGACAGCAGTGACAGTGGGTTACCTCTGATTGTGCTGATTATTACGTGCGTGGAATGCAGGCTGCTCTTCATAGCTGGTGAAAGTGCACAGCTAATGGTGGTGACTGTATTGAAAAACAGTGTTTTGTAGCTGAGAGTTTGCCCTATGAAATAATGTTATCGTGCTCTTTGTATCTGTCATTGTTTCCATGGAAATAAATTGGAGGTATTATTTTCCAATGGACCTGTGTTCAAAGGAGTATTGAAAAACTGGGGCTGCTTGATTTAGGGAAGACTGGAGGTTTAACAAACTCAAGAACCATGAAAGACCATGACATATTTTTTGTTCTTCATTCCTCCTATGAACAGAGCAGGTAATGCTGAGCATTATTAAGTGCAACAAGGGAAATTTCGTCTAGTGAGACAGTAATCTCCTTTAACTGTTGGTGCCCATCCTAATGATTTCAGCAAGCAGTTGAATGACTTACTGAGCTGAAAAAATCCATATAGTCTCCTATCCCATGAGTGCTTCTTCAAAACTGGAGAGAGACAAGAAGGGTATACTCAGGGAAGGCTCCAATGTCTTTGCTGAATAACATATGACATTCCAATACACTTACGGGTCCATCACGAGCTATTAGTCTAAGGTGAGAACTGCACCTAAAGCACATGCAGAAGTTCGTGGTTAGGAAATTGAGATAGGTAAGTCCTTTATAGTATAGTAGGGATTCAATAGCAAGGGAAAAACAGGCTTTTACTTCTAGACTCTAGTAAGAACATTTTGTTTGGCTATTGTTTTGAAAATAATTTTTCCTTTCACAGATCTTTCCAAGGGTCCTTCCTTTTCACTGCTTCAAAACACTATTCTTTCTGTCTAAGACTTTTTATGTTATATTGCCAGTAAGTACCATGTATACCACCAGAATACAAGATGGATCCTTGTGCCCTTCACTCTTACTTGCAGTGCCAGAGTTAATATAGTTAAATATCTCAATAAATATTTTCTTTCCTCACATTCTCACAGTGGAACATTAGGCATTCCTTGAAAACTTTCTCAGAAACTGCTCTGTTCACCTTCACTGCTCTTTCCTTAAAATTCTCTCATGCTATGAACCCTGAAAAGAAATGGTTGTGCTTAGTAATACATGATTTTTCCTGTGTGTGTGGCTAATCACATATCTCAGAACCAATTCATTGCAAGCACGAATAACCTATTATGTTTGTAGCCTTTTTTGAATGATTTCTTGAGGACTATTGACTCTTTTTTTGGACAGGTTTACAAAATGATAGTTGTCTTTAGTGGTTCTTTCTCTAAATTAGGTGTTTAAATTTCCTCTATAATCAGTAAGGGTAAATAAGAACTTTAAGGATAAAGCACTTCTAGGTCACCGTTTGGTGGTGATTTCCTCTCAATTTTTTCCAAAGGGACCTCAAGGTAAGTAACTCGGATCAGTCCATAGTCAATAGCTAGAGATTTCTGAGATTAATTCTCACTTAAATGCCTGTCATATTCAGGTCCCAAAAGAAACCTCTAGGAAGAGTTACAGACCAAAATATAATGACAGCTTGTAGAAAATTTCACCAGTATAATACTATAATGAAAATAGTACTGAAGAAAGAAAAAAAAGAAAGAAAGAAAAAAAAAAAGACCGACAAAACCTATCCCAACACACCCAAATTCAATGTCAATAATTCAGCATCCACAAGCTGTAAGAAAATTCCTTTGGCAAATGACATCTATAATGTTCTTTGACTTGCTGCCATCTGTTATTGCTGCCTTATAATCAGGGCTGTTTTCAGGCAGACTATGCCTGATTTCTTCAAGATAAGCAGGGTGTGTATTTTAACAAAAGTCACTAGCAGCTAGATCCTTAGCTCAGGCAGGGCAAAAAAAGGAGTGAACAGAGTTATGTATATTTGTGTAACACTTATAGCTGGCTTCCAGACGGAGGGTTTGCTAGTCTTTAGGGCTGGTGGTAATAGTGCTTGCAATTACTTACAGGAAGGGGAAAGAACTTGTGAGATTGAATGACCTTTATGGTGGAGAAAGAGGGGTACTGCTGAAAGAGGAACAGACATCAATATGTCTCCCTGCAGTTCATCTCATGGGCAGTCACGGTAGTTTAAAATAATTATAAGGGAAAATTTTACTTGAAAATAGTAAGATCTACTTAGAAGCTTGTGTTCCAGGTACTACAAATAAGCTTAGAGTGGCAAAGAAGAGATCTGGGGACTTTGACATGGATAAGAAATAGAGACAAACACAGATAAAAATCAGAGTTATAGTTACAGACATAATTATTTCATCATCTGCAGGTCCTCTGGTAAAACTTTGGAAGTGCATGTATTTCAGAAAATTGTCTTAAGTTTACATACTTATATCATGAGTTTTCTTCACCATCAAGGTAAAAAGATGCAAGTAAAATAAAAGTATTGGAAGTGACCACTTCAGTTACTTGCTCTCTTTTTCCTAATGGTATTTTAAACTACATAGGAAAAAAATATTCTCCAAAATGTCTTATTACGAACTATTTGAGGAGGTGAAGGAAGACTGACCTTTCAGCCTGGTGAGGAGAACAAGCATTTTCCCAAAAAGCAATGCAGTCAGCCCTCTAGCATTCCAAAATGGATCAAGGAGGTTATGAATTGGTTGTACTAAGAGTGCCAAGATGATGTGTGCCACTTAATGTGCAACACTGCACACTGCTACCTCACTGGGACATACAAAGTTGAGTACTCTGCTTTTGGTGTCAGAGTGGATGTATGTGGAGGCAGAACAGGTGAGCAATGAGATATAAAAATTAGTCCAGAATATTGTAAAATGCAAGTATCCTCTTTCAATTTTTCCTTTCCCAGTTTTTTGTTCTTTCTAAGAGGATACTCTGAGACGAGAAGACAGAAGAAGGCTCCACGTTTCCATTGTAAAAGGAGGCTGTAGTATCTGCATTGTAGTCATATGGATTAGGAGAGCATTTTTGCTGTGGGCAACATCTTTATATGTCCATTATGGGCACATTTATACAATTTCTTTGGAAGAACTAACATCAGCAACTTCACTGGTTGGACCATCAAATCTGGCATGTCTGTTTTGATTTTCCCGCAGTCCTTCCAGTAAAACTTATTCCGGTCCATCAGCAGAACCTATAGAGTTAGGTGTGGGTCTGCATTGCAGTGACAGGTCTGAAAAAGTGCATCATTTAAAAGGTAAATAGTTTCCCACAAACAGAACCCAGCAGCAAAGGAATTTAATTCAAGGTATATATCCTAGCTCCAAAGTCTTGTCAGATGTTCGGCTGCTCTCTCAGATTAAAGCCACATGCCTGAACCTGAACTGTAGAAGGATATTAAAGGATGTTGTAGAAAGCCAAATTGGACAAAAATGGATTTGGTGGATGAACGACTCATTGGGTGAGGAATTGACGGGAGTTGCACACAGAGAGTTGTGATCAATGGCTCGATGTCCAAGTGGAGACTGGTGATGTGCAGTGTTTCTCAAGGATTTATGCTAGGACCATGTCTCGATCCAATTTATTGGAGGGAGAGGAGATTCTTTTATTATCTATATACCCGGTGTGAGATTAAGAAACAATGGTTCAAATGTTGGTCCGACCAGTTTATTACAAATCTGAATCAGGGAAATGGGGAAGGGGAGGACGGACACTATTATGAATTAGGGTAATGGGGAAGGGAAGGAGGGTGATAGAAAAGATAGAAAAGAAGAAGCAAGGAGTCTTTCTTGGAAGGAAGAGGGAGACAGTCACCACCATGGATCCAGCGTGGTTCATAGTTCAGTCTTTGATCTTCAGTAGTGGTGGGTCGTCAGGCATTGTTCTGTTGATGACGCCGAGGATAACGACGACGAGAAGGACGACCATGGCGATGATGGCCCCGTTTCAATAGTTTCAAAGTGGTTGAGTCAGCTCTCCTTTGAGTGGCAGCTTCTGGCTCTGGGATCTCAGCAGAAACTCCTTTGTTCTCATCTTCCGGGCCTTGCCAGCAGATAAGAGGGAGCAGGGATGCCCATCTGCATCCTGTTTTTCACAGAACATGATGGTATCATTCCCCAATTTTCCCATACCTAGCTGGAGCTGTTTAGTCACAGGCCAGGTCTTCTGCCAGTGAACACTCCTGAGCACTCTCTTCCGCTCTTCTACAGAGCAAGCGGCTCTGGAGGAAGGCTTTCAAATGTTCCCAAAGCGATATCCATTGTCACACGGTTAGCACCCATTAGTTGCCTCCTCAACAAATCAATCAGAGACTTATCACAAGAAATACCTCAGGAAGCAAGCTTTGAGCCAAAAAAAAAAAAAAAAAAAAAAAAAAAAATGGATTCTCACAGACAGGTGCTGTTTAGCATCTTTGTAGGTGACAAGGACAGTGCGCTCCAATGCACCCTCACCAAGTTTGCAGGCAACAGTAAGCTGAGTGGTGCAGCTAACAGGCTAGAGGAAAGGGGTGCTATCCAGAGAGACCCATACAGGCTTGAGAGGGGGGCCCAGGCCAACCTCATGAAGTTCAACAAGGTCAAGTGCAAGGTCCTGCACATGGCTTGAGACAATCTCAAGCATAGATATACAGGTTAGATGGAGAATGGCTTGGAGAGCAGCCCTGAGGAGAAGGATTTAGGGGTATTGGTTGATGAAAGACTCAACATGAGCAGGCACTGTGCTCCAAAAGGCCAACTGTATCCTGCATTGCATCAAGAGGAACATGACCAGCAGGTTAAGGGTGGTGATTCTGCCCCTTTACTCTGTTCTTCTGATAGACCACTCGGAGTTCTGAGTTCAGTTCTGGATCCCCCAAAACAAGAAGGACATGGAGCTGTTGGACCACATCCAGAATAGGGCCACAAAGATGATCAGAGGCCTAGAGAACCTCCCCTACAACAACAGGCTGAGAGAGCTAGAACTATTCAACTTGCAGAAGAGAAGGCTCCTAGGAGACCTTATAGCAGCCTTCTATTATCTGAAGGGGCCTAAAGGAAAGCTGGGGAAGGACTTTTATAAGGACATATAGAAACAGGATGAAAGGAAATGGCTTTAAACTAGAAGAGGATAGATTTAGACTAGATAGTAGGAAGAAATTTTTTCCTGTAAGAATAGTGAAACACTGCAATATGTTGCACAGAGATGTTGTGGATGCCCCTTCCCTTAAAGCGTTTGAGGCCAGGCTGGATGGGGCTGTGAGCAACCTTGTCTGGTGAGAGATGTCTCTGCCTTTAGCAGGGAGGTTGGAGCTGGTTCCTTCCAACCCAAACCATTATATCATTCTATATACCAGGTGGCATAGTCCTGTATTCACAGTGGATGAACTAGGAGATTTGATAGATGATCTTATTTCTATGAATGAAGTAATGGCATCTTCGAAATTTTTGGAAGTTTTGTCATCTCATTTAACCTGTAATTCGAATGCCAGCATCCCGTGGATCAGAATATATCATAAAACAATTTATACAAAACAGTTTTGAGGAATGCTCAGGTTCGGGTGCATTTAAATTTTGAGTCTTTCTACACCTAAAACAGGTTAGTTTACCTTAGCAGGGCTTAAACAATTGTTGCTTGCTACACTTAGCAGGAACCTTGTCCACTGGATATTTGAAATCATATTTAAAGCTAAAAAAAATTGAGCTTTTCTAATCTGAAGTATCGACAGGGCTGTTTCACCTTGCTTACATGAAAGAGCAGACTGTATCCTCTTTCTCCACTGCAGTATCTTACACAAATAATGATGGTAATAATGATATGATAGCCCTGAACAACATGTCCTTTTCACCACAGAAAGCCCTGCAAACAAAATGATATCAAACCCTTAGTACCTGCTGCTGAGGGTTTTCACACTAAATAAAGCTGACAAAAGAGATGAGCAATTTTGTTTTGGCCACATTCTGAATGTCAGCATCTCTATTTACTGCCTCTCAAAGTAATCAATTGCACCAGAGGTCTATCAGCTCTCGTTGGCCCTATTGATTGAAAAACAGAGCCATGGTTGCTGTTTCTGTTTTTAAGCCACCTTACATCCCTTCCTACAGTGACCTCTGCCTGTACACTTGTAGTGCTATGGCTTTTGAAGCATGTGTCTAATGAACATGTATTCAGTGTGATTTCCATCTAATTAAAGTTCTTTACTATTATCTCCTCTTATCTAACCTTTGTACTCGGATTCCCAGTTTCTCAGTTTTCATGCTAGCAATGCAGAAAATGATACCAAGCTCTTGATTAAAAATAACAATAAATATGATTTTTTTTTTAATAGTTATTTCTTTAGGTGAGTTTCCGAAAGGAAAATAATGACTTCTGCAATCATGCTATCTTTTGTCCGTGTTCTCCATTTGATAACTCTGGAATCTTTTGGCAATTTCAGTCAGATGTGAGGATGGGTTTATACCTTTATGTCAATATCCTGTTGATCCTAATCTCCTGAAAAGTGTATACATTTGGCAGGTGGGGAGAAGAAAGAGGTCTAACGGCAGCACAGAGAAAATTCTGAGGGGTGAGTAGGAGTCACTCCAAACTGAATACCTTGATGAAACCGGGTACCTTGAGAGCTGTTGGAGAGGGTCCAGAGCAGAGCCATGAAGATGATCAGGGGACCAGAGCACCTTCCCTACGAAGACAGGCTGAGGGAGCTGGGCTTTTTCAGCCTGCAGAAAAGAAGGCTGTGGGGTGACCTTAGTGCAGCCTTCAGTACCTAAAGGGAGCCTGCAAACAGGGGGGGAATCAACTCTTGGAAAGGGCAGATAATTGCAGGACAAGGGGAAATGTTTTAAGTTGAGGGAGGGAAGATTGACGTTGGATGTCAGGAGGAAGTTCTTTACAGAGAGAATGGTGAGATGCTGGAACAGCTGCCCAGAGAGGCTGTGGATGCCCCATTCATCCCTGGAGGTGTTCAAGGCCAGATTGGATGCGGCCCTGTGCAGCCTGGTCTAGTATTAGATATTAAGGTTGGTGTAAAATTTTGCCTTTGGGAGAACTTTGAAATAATTGAAAGCCAATAGTCTACAAGCTGTGCCTCAAATATTTGGAGTAGAAGACGTCACCCGTAAGTCTGGTCTTACATTTAACCTCACATAGTGTCTTTCTTAATTGGTATTCCAAAGTCCAAGGCAAGTATCCTTAGATGACATCACTAGCATGGAACAACAAGGTAGCTGCTATGTTTTTTCCCTCATATAATTGAAGAAACCTGTGAAGTTGCTACTCAGCAGCAGAACTCTACTGCACCAATTATGAAACTATTAAAAGATCAGATATTTTTGATAAACATCCACAGAATGTCAAGAACTAGGAGTTTCAAATGTGGTGGAATACTTGTGACACTAATTGCAAGGAGGAGACGAGTATCTTGCAAACATAAGCTATTATGCTTACAATAATATGAGTTACTCCAAGTCTTTCTTCCCTATTCATTAAGGTACTGGATAGCCTTTGGATAACAGGAAAGTCAAATAAATGGAACAGAAGGTAAAAGCAACTAAATAATTGCAACTTGGTAAATAGGGATATGCAACATGATAATTGTCTGTAAGTATTTGAAGGGAGGGATAAGAATAGTCTCACATTGCTCAGGGGGATGTAATTAGATATAATAGGATGAAATTAAGCAGTGGAAAATATTATGTTCAGTGTTAGGAAGGAAAATCCTATTGAAACCTCATCTAAAATCTGAAATAGACTCCAAAGGTAGATCTACTGGTGAAAGCTTCTGTTCTTCCAGTAAAAGAGTGTGGAAAGAAGAATTTTGAAAATGCACCAATTCTGCACTGGGAGGATGACAGGGCAGTCTTCAAAGGATTTTCTGTCTTTAGTTTAATCTAATCCCTTACCTATTGCTTTAGAATAACTGTAAAATCAAAAAGATTTCTTTGAAGATGATTTTGTAGTGCCTACCTCTTTTTGGTGTTAGAATCACCATTATCACATCTAGGCTTTCTAAGCATTGTTTTTATTTGGGTCAGTTAAGAATACATAATCAAAAGCAGTATAAGCAATTTCTCCCGACTACTGTCTCCATTTGTCTGCCATTCGCACTCTCCTAGCAATATTTTGGCAGTAGTGTATTCAGTTTCCATTTCAAATTCTCTGAAAAGAAGATGTGAAAAGGAATAATTTTATTATTTGGATTCATATGGCATGACTCAACATTGTATGCAATTTCTTGTTGGCATTGCTTCGATTAAAGCTGTTCTAATACACCTTATACGGTTTATATTTGGAACGTGTTACAGACCAGGACATGGAGGATTAGTCTCTTCTGTACATTTATTAGCTTACTTACCTTGAGCAGAAAAACCAGATCAAGTGGATGAACAGTAATGAAGTTGTCCCTCTGTTTTGGTGTGAACAGACTTCATATGGTTGACTGATTGTAGCAATCTTCCAGTACCTAAAGAGGGTCTGCAAGAAAGACGGAGAGAAATTCTTCATACATTACAGTGATAGGAAAAGGGAGAATGGTTTTAAACCTAAAAGAGGGGAGATTTAGGTTAGCTGTTAGGAGGAAATTCTTCACTCAGAGGGAGGTGAGGCCCTGGCACTATTGCCCAGAGAAATTTTGGATGTCCTTCCCTTGGAGGTGCTCAAGGCCATGGGTGGGGTCATGGGCAGCCTGAGCTGGTGGGGGCAGCCAGCCTGCAGAAGAGGGTTGGAACTGGATGCACTTTAAGGTCCCTTCCAACACAAGTAATTCCATGATTTGTGAAGTCAACAAAAATTTTTAGCTTAGCTTTAATCAAACGTCCATTATTTTGTCTATTCATTGGAGCTGTTCTTATTCCAGTTTCCGTACTTGGCATGGATCTTTCCCACCACTGCAGAGACAACATGCATTTGGGAAGAATGCTTTATTTTCATAGAATCATGGAATCACAGAATCATAGAATGGTTTGAAAAGGACCACAATGATCACTTAGTTTCAACCCCCCTGCTGTGTGCAGGGTCGCCAACCACCAGATCAGGCTGCCCAGAGCCACATCCAGCCTGGCCTTGGATGCCTTCAAGTATGGGGCATCCACAGCCTCCTTGGGCAACCCATTCCAGTGTATCACTACCCGCTGTGTGAAAAACTTCTAACTTCCAAATACCCTCTTCTATTTTTCTGAAGAACACTTCTTACCATTGTTTTTTTAAAGGCAGCTCAACACTGAAATGTTTCTGAAAGTAAAAATGTTTTTTACCTTTCCTGTTTTCATGGAGATCACGTTACAGTGAGAGCTATGTGAGTAGGATTCCCTCCCAACCCCACTATTGCACATCTTGGCTCTGTCAGTCTTTACTGGTATACAGAATCTGTGTATAATATTTACTTCAGGCAAACATGATGAGAAATCTGTGAATATAAGACTTCCTTTCTCAAACCTGTTCTTCATACAGAGCTATGATAGTCATGCTTTAATGAGCCCATGACTCATTTGCAGAGCTATGGATCATGTTTGCAGTGTCAAGAGTGGGATTTAAAGCCACCTGACTATTATTTGTAATACAAAACATAGAAAAACATCTCAAAATCACAAGGGCTGCACAAAAAGAATTAGCCAGCTCTGCACTGAGAAGAGTTGGAAAAAAAAAAAAAGATTTGAAGGGAACTTTCTATTCAAGTCAAAATGAATATTTGCAACCACAGTCACTCAATTGCATTGTTATTTAACACGTTCAAAGCACATTTTACTTGGTACAGGAGACTTTCTTAAGACAATCACAATGGAAAATGTTTTGATCTAATAGAAAGAAGAGGACATACAACAACTGAAATTCTCGGATAACATTGTGGCACAAATTAGATGTATTTTCATTCCTCATCCTTTTCTGTTACCTGCAAAACAATGTTCTTAATTCCTTAAACCTGCAGATATCTGCCAAATGGCATTCTCTTAAAACAGCATTGTGTGTCTGCAGGTAGGGATTTATTCATTCATGAGTTATTGCTATATACAAGCTTGCGGATGTAAAATTACCACATGAATGTGACTGCGTGGACAGCAGATTCCTTACATAAGAGTTTGCCTGTCTGATGGACGATTTATCTCCAGTGGCCTTTAAACAAGCTGGCAATAGAAGGCTGAGCTTGTTGAAACTTTTGAAATTCAGTTATTATTTTTGTGCAAGGACCACTAGATCATTTTTCTCCTCTGCGTTAAAAAGAAAGGAGCAAGCCACAGCCTTTCAAAAGGACTCAGCAGCAGGAGGCAGAGCATGGACAAAAACAAAATCTCAGATGAGCTGATTTCTCCTCACAGTTCTGATGCTTGTGTAACCTACAGTACTCTTGTACTCTTCCACCTTCGATCAGGCTGCTGCATCCAGCACCTCACTGAAATTCTTCAAAGCAGAGAGGCAAAGCAGGACCTTACATTGCTTGCCATAATGAACCCTTCTTTCTGGTTGAAGCTATTGTGTAATTCTATAATCTGAACATCAGTAGAACTCAGCCCTTTTTACATGTAGACAATGCAGCAAGGTTTGGCAGTCCCTACCGACCACAGCTCTTTCATGAAGGCTCCTTCAAGTCCTTCCTTCTGCTCTAACTACTCTCCTGGTCTGGAGACCATCTCTTGGAGGTATGGATGCAATTAGTTTGAACACTTCCCAGGTGTTATGAAGACCTCCAGGTTCCTTCTTAGTCATTTTTTGATCAAAAACTCTTGGCAACTTGATGTCTGAGAGCAAGGCAGCTGATTCCTAAGACCGTAGTTCCCCAACTGCACTAGAGTCACTTCCAGCTGAGTGCCATGCAGTTCTCCAATCAAGGTAATTGAATCTGAATGCATTTAGAAAAAAAAAGGTATCAAATCAGACAGCTCAGCAATAGAGTCTGGTTAGTAGTTAGGACTTCTGGATAAAGGATTATGTTATTGAGTTACTCTTTTATTTTGATGCCCCGTTTAGTTACCAATTTGTTCTACAGTATTTCAGTCAGGTCTATTGCTAACTCCCTGAAGGGTTTATTCTAATAAGTAATGCAATTTGGAAAGGTAGGAAATCACAGAAACTCATTTAGTTTCACTCATTTTTACTAGTTTACTATTCTACATTGATTTTTCTCCTTCATTATTATATGTAGGCTTTGTTCTCTAATGGACTTACAAGTCTACTGATTAATGTGAGTAAAAATAATACGTGTTTTATTGCAAGGGTAAATAATGTCTTAACTGCTTCCAGCCCTACAGCCCTCTCAGAGCACTAATCTGACATAGCACTATTACAATGACTTCGCCTGCCTCTTTTCCAAACCTCCTAAAGGCGTTTTCACTCGTTTTACTCTCATTTCCTATGAATATTTGCTCAACATATTTTAATGGATTTGCTTGCACACTGACTACACCTTTTGTGAGCAAACACTTCAATATTCCACCTTATCCTGTAGGGAATATTTACAGAAAGGGAATTTTTATGTCCCTATGCAAATATTTAAAGAATGAATATAAATTCAAGGCACAGATATTTAGACCAGAATTGCTATTGAGTTTATCTACTGAAGGCAGAGTGGAAAATTTTGTTGGTGATTTTTCAATAAGTTATTTATAAACCTTTCTGCTCCCACCATCCATTTCCTTTTGTTTAAGAGTGCTGATTTATCTCATCTCTCAGTATCTTTCCTAAAACCTACAACAGCAGCTTTTTTGCCATATTTCTACTTCCTCCAAATGATCAGGTTAGTATTGTTAGTATCATTGTTAGTATGCCAATATTTCAAGTTCTTCCATATTTCTAGCCAAAACCTTTGCATATGGGTAATTCATTCAGTTCCCAACAACCATATCCAACTCCATTGTCTCTCCTCCCTCCTCTTCCCAGCAGCAAGTATTCGGTTAGAATGAACAATTATTTTTATTCTGAAAACAGAGATAATCAAAAGGCAAAGGTTAAGAACTAACTAAGAAACTTTTTGAAGGATTGAACTGATCAACAATGTAGAGGTAAATAATCTAGTTAAAAAGAATTATCTTGGGTCGTGGAAGTATGTCAGTATTGGTAGTGATGAATTCCAGACAGGATAATTCATTCTGCATTTCAGACTTTATAGAGCTAGGAGCCTCTCATAACCAAGTGAGGATGATTACAGTAAAAGAAAGCATCTCTGCAGCATGACTGTGCTGGGGGTAGCTTGCTTGCCTAAGTAAGCTGGTTTCCAAACCAGAAACCAAATGCCACAAGCTTCGTTCCCTTCTACTGTCTCCATGTCTCCTGAGAATGATACCACACGTTTTATGGCAATCTTTTCTTCCTCTCAGCCCATTCTTGGCCTTGAACCCAGAAACTCATCCTCTGCTTCTCGCAAACCCATCATCACAGTTCATTGTTAGTCTAGGCACTTATACCTTTTCTCAAACCATTAAATCTACAGCACAGTTCAAGCTTTTTCTTCTGCCTCCTTTCTACATGAATGTTTTAAGAAAGAATGATATTTATACTGTTCTGAACTGACAAAAGGTTTGTATAATTGAATCCAATATGAAGTAGCTGGAAAAATTTTCACACGTTTTTTTTTCCTGTTTTTGCAGTGTTTTAAGGATGTGTTGACAAATTTGACAAAAATCACTCAGAAGTCTGAAATGTTATATTAAATGTTTTCTTATCTCAGTCTAAAGCAATTTTTCATTTCAACAATTCCATAACATTTTTAATTCAAAATAATAACAATTCAAAACCTCATGCCAGTATGACTTTTTTTTTTTTTCCCCCTCAAAGCAAATAATTGCAGATACTTCAGGGGCAAAAAAAAGAAAAAGAGCTTGTTGGATATCGTTGGGGAATTAGATTTTTTTATGTCTTTGTTTCTGTAGCTTTAGTTTATAGCTGGAGAAATAGAGGATAAAGAAAGGACAGAGAAGGAAGGTAGCATATATTGACAAACAACCTCCTCCCAACACAATAGCCAATTATTGATAAAGGTTTAAACACAGAGATGTTTTCCCATGCCTTTCCCCCCACCCCCCCAAAAAAAAAACAGATCACCATGCACATGATTAAAAGTGTAATGCCCAAATTACCACCTCTCTTTGGAAAAAAAAATATATATTTATGTGACTGTGCCTGTACTGACACCAGAGAATTCAAATAGAGGGAACAAGGACTGTGCAAGTGGCACTTCTTGCTGAACTGCAAAAACTTTGATGGTGACAAATGGCTGTGTTCCATCTCTTTGTTTTGTTTTCCCATTATTCCACCTCTTTAAATATCTGCTGGGATGCCAGGAGCAGAATTCTCCTGCCTGATTCACCTCATTGATAACTCAGGTGAGAAGGCTAAAATACACTGATTGATTTAGCAATGCAGTTGATGTGAGTGTGCAGTCACCACCTTGAAAGCAGAGTGGTGTGCTGGTGTAACTGAAGTGACAGCCGCCCTCTCCCATAGCCCTGGCTTGCATGCTTAGCTGAGGAAAATCAGCAAGACTGCAGCCAGTGGAAATCTCTCTGTCTGCGTGAGCTGAAGATTTAGCTCCTGAAATACCCTTGGTGAAAGAGAGCTGCTTCCATAACGTGCCTTGGGATTAATATGTAGATAGCGCAAAAGAAAGAGAAGGCTTGCTACCAGGCATCTCTTTATGTATTTAAAAATTCAATTAAGACCAGGATTCTGCTCAGGGATGAAACTGCCAAGGCAGCTGCAGTGCGTGTGGTGCAAGAGCAGAAAGCTGGCATGACACGAACCAGCAGCCGGAGCTGACCAGTCTCATTTCCTTCACCAGGCAGCGCCAAAAGTAAACAAAGAGCATAACTGCTGCAACATCACTTGGCTTCCTAAAAACCCATGCCTCCTTTTTAGCATCTTGAAGATTTCAGGCAGATAGGAAGGGAAGGGTTTTTTTTTTTTGGCCCACGAGATGTTTTAAATGCTGGGTGTGATCTTTATCTTGGCAATGTCCTTTCAAAGTTTGATATCTAGCATTCAGGATGTGCAAAGGAATGCGTTTTGGATTTCTGCATTTAAGATTATATCTGAACAAAAAAAGAAGTAAAAAGCAGCCTTCCTGTTTGAATATGCATCCTGCTTGTGGTGCCTCAGACACAGAGTATTAGCAACAGCACCACTGATTCTGTTATCCTCTTTGGTGATAGGACTTTTTTTCACTTTTTCTCTTTTTACTCTCCACTACTGTTTCCCCCCAAAAAAAGGAAGAAGGGGAGAGGGTATATTTCCAAAACCCATCTTACAGCTTCTTTATTTTATACATTCTCCCCTCCCCACCCAAAATACTTTGAATAGCCCTTTATGTAACTTCAATTAAAAAAAAAAAAATACAGCTGCTCCTCTGAAGCCATCCAAATCTAATTAACTACAGAAGCCTAAGTTATATTAAGCTTCTCACTTTCTTCGTCTTAGCATCTCCATTCATACCTTCATTCAATGTGTTCACAAAAAAAGGAATTTCTAATAAATGTATCTATAGTCTTCGAAAAAGAAAGCCACTAATCAGGAGGCCTGTGAAAGAGGAGGGATTGGAGCTCGCTTGAACTTGGCAGTCTGGCCCCAAAAACTTGCAGACAAAGGGGCGAAGGGAACCGAGGAGCTTAGCCCTACGTCTAAGGAAGCTGGTGAGAATTTGTTCAGCCTCTGAATAGAGATCTTCATTTCAGGCCTAAATGGTGCCCACACAGATTCATTGAAATGCCTTCTTGGAAGGAAGAGGGGGCGGGAGGAGAGAGAGAGGGAAGGCAAGGAAAGTTTGTTGAATATAAATGAGGTAACGTGTGGCTGAAGAGAGATAGAAGCTTTGCAGAGATTTATTCCTGACTGACACACAGTAACACGAAGGCAATAAAACGTGTCCTTGGCAAGTGGCATTAACAAACAGGAATCCTTAGGTTTCAGAGAGCTGAGATGATGCAACACTCACCTCTGGGAAAAACTTTCTCACTTGTGCAGGGCATTATTTAAAATATCCTTATCCAGTTCTGAAGAAATTAAAACAGGTTATCTTACTATGCCACAAGTCTGTGATTCAGGCTCTGCAGAGCCACAGCTTCACTGAGAGTAATGACTCTTGGCATTCTCTCCATGGAAAACCCAGTAATGGTACTGTACATGGTGTCTTGGCTAGGGGAACCCTCATGTCTCTCCCCACTGAAAGTCCTGATGGAAATGAGTTAAGCTACACCTCAGATGGTTTTTTTTTCAGGAGCACCTAACATTTTTTAACTAGCAAAATATGCATTTTTGGTTCAGCAGTCTCAGGGATGCGCTCTGGTCTGGTTATCCGTGTTAATGTCTTCACTTATATTCATATCTTCTCCTGGAAAAAAAACTCCTGAAATTGCAGCATTACCCAACAAAAGCAGAGTAACTTAAGCCAGACCATTAAGTTAAAACAATTGAAACTGTACCACAGGCAGAGGAAGTACTTCGTATATTAAAATAAGTATAATTAAAGCGTAAAAAAATGTGGACAGTGTATAAAATCCCTTGGGGAAACACCATCAACCCTGAACCAGAGAAAAAGAGACTCATTCAAAGTGATAGAGAAATCATTTTTTTGCGGTCCTGGCTGCTTTTATTGCTAATTTTCTAGCTGTCCACCACAGGCTACTGATTAGGAAAGAGTATGACCTGTTCCCAGACACGGCACAACAAAGAGTGGTCTGGCATTGGGTCTTTGCAGGGAGTAGTGTTCCTTGGCCATTAATCTGAGGCACAGAGCTGCAGATTTCAAGTGATAAGAAATTACCTGACCCCAAAGCAATCTTCCCTTTTCCCCGCCTCTGAACTGGAAAACATCACATTGCTGGAGGCTGAGAGTAGCTTCCCAGTTGGCCTCACACTGTACAGCCCTCCACATGATGAATGGAAAGCTATTTTTACTCCTCAGCTTAAACAAAAAGTAAATATTTTGTGAGGTTTATATACTGTTAGCTATCTCATCATAAACTAAAAAAGAAGTTACAAGTTTCCCTCACTGCTCATTTTGAAGCTGTTTTTAGCTCAACCGTGTCTGGATTTTCAGATATGTAGCTAAGGACATTTACAACAGATACAAATTGCGTTATTGGGCCATAATTTCATTTGTTTTTCCCTGCTTTGATGTTAAATGTAAAGAACCCTGAGGCTACTTCATCTAACATAAGGTTGTTAGCGATGACTCCTGCTCAGGGATGGCAGAAGGCTACATAGCCTAATCTGGACTCTGTTTATCAGAGCTCCTAAAAGAAGGAAGGCCCCATTTTCAGGGTTATAAACTGATCCTGATACCATCAACTGCATGAGTTTCAATAGGGCTAAGAGTTGGGTCCTGCATTTTGATCACAACAACCCCAGGCAGCCCTACAGGCTTGGGGAAGAATGGCTGGAAAGCTGTCTGATGGAAAGGGACCTTGGTATACTGATGGACAGTTGGCTGAATATGAACCAGCAGTGTGCCCAGGTGGCCAAGAAGGCCAACAGCATCCTGGCTTGGATCAGGTGTGATGAGCAGGACCAGGGAAGTCATTCTGCCCTTGTACTCAGCACTGGTGAGACTCACCTCACGTGCTGTGCTTAGTTTTGGGCACCTCCATACAGAAAGGACACTGAGATGCTGGAGTAGGTCTAAAGAAGGGCAAAAAGGCTTGTGAAGGGTTAGGAGAACCTGCACAGGCTGAAACAAGAGCATTTCCCTTCTGCCTTGTTGCTTCTCTATCAATTATATCTCCCAGCAAATCCAATGGAGGAGCATAGTTGCTATTTCTTATGACTTTAACGAGGGTCTTGCTTATGGAGATAGAAAGAAAAGTTTCGATTTTGATTCCGCCTGCTATCACCTTTCTCTGGGACAGTTCAGAATTTTCTCTTTAAAAACCCTACATGTTCCAAAGTCATATAAACATACAAACAAGAAAAGCCTTTAACCAAGTTCTTATAAGTTATACATCAAGAGGTTTGATTATTTATTTTCAAGCATACAAATAGTTAAGGGAAACCTTTACATGGAGGAAAAAAATGATTTGTACACAATTTTCACTGAAGATACAGAGATATGTCTCGAGAATGAAAGCACAAAAGACGGAGAAAATATTTTAAAAAGGTGTTGAAAGTATAACAGAAGAAGCATAAGCATGAAGGATGTGCCAAACAGACTTCCATCTTCCTTTTCTCAGGGAGTTGGACTGGAATCAAGTCTACACTATTGTGGAATAAATTAAATGATGCTGATCTTTTCCTGCTTCCAGTTTGTATGATATGATTTAATTTTCTGACTGCTGTCAGTGTAATCATAAGGACTTCCTAATCTATAAGCACTTGTACCTGGGTCAGGCTCATTAAACCAAATCTGGTTTAGTATTAAAAAACACTACTGGCAATATGGTTCCCTGGATGAAGCATGCCTTGTCTGCAGGTTTGGAAGGCATGCTGCTGGGAAACACCATTAGTCGAGGGGCTTTGGATTTCAAATAAAATCTCCTTTTTAAAGCTGGGGACAGCATGAAAGCAGTTACAGTGAGAAAACTCACCCCAGCACAGCCAACCAACACTCTTCTGCTGGGTTTAATTAATACAGCCATTTTATGGTAGCGGGGGAGTTGAAACTAGATGATCATTTGTGATCATTTCCAACACAGGCCATTTTTATGATTCTATGATCATGCCTTCAGATTTCACCACATTTTCATGCATATACCAATAACTATTAGATAGATCAAAAACACTTTTTATTGGTATTACTTGCCAGTACAATATTTACTATCATGCTAGTAAACATTTTGCCTTTGGCCACACTAACCTTGAGCCTTGGCTTTTGACTTTAGCACTTCATGTGTGTGGTCTCTCCTTACTTAGGGGAAGGAGCTGCAAAGGTAGCAGTGCAGCCAGAAATCTCATGTGTCTTCAAGGCTGAGTCATCTCTGCTTTCTTTTTGTCTGCATTGATTCACAGCATCTTGAGCACAAAAGCAGTCAACAGAGAACACTCCAGATGAGAGGGGATGGCTATTTACCTGGTGGGTACAACCTGTCCTTCACATAACCAGGAGGCAGGAGAGATTGACTGCAGCATGGTGATCTCCTTGTCCTTCACATCCCTCCTCAGCTACCACGCGAAGCATGTAACTTCATTTTATAGATAAGAAAATATAGATCACAGCACTAGAAGCTTTGATATTGTTTCTGCTATATGTGCCGGAGTCCTCCTTGCTTTCTGTTTGATGCATGCAGGGAATGCTGTGCCAGTGCAGGCAGACCCTACAAAGTCAGCTAGGAAGCCCATGGTGGCATGGGATCTGTCAATAGTCAGGAGCATCAGGTCTGCTGCAGCATTTCTTCCCCATCTCTGAAATTGCCATCACAGAAGGGAATGCGACTCACTTCTGCAGCTCATTTCCGTTATCTTTCACATGCTGATAAGTTGAATAAAATATAATTTCCTCAGCCAGTCAGCATGCCTTTGTTCACTCTGATTTCCTAGTGGAAGTGAGAGGCTTCCCATCATCCTGGACCAATCCTTGCTGAGGACTTGTTTGACTCCTGTGACTGATTGTATATAAGGTCATTTCAATCACAGCCTCTGCCCCCCCTATCCAAGCTGAGGGAGCACCAAGTGATCACCTCTATTTCTGCTCTGAATGCAAGTGCTATCTGATTCTTGGTGATGCTTAATTAGATGTATCGTTACAGGCAAAGTCTGTGGTTTCGTGTTGAAATACTCAAAGCATCAGTAAAGAGTAGAGCACTCTCCTTTCCCGACCTTTAAGATGATTTTCTTTGGTCCTCATAAAAAAGCTCTGTGCTCTATCCTGCAGTACCATTTGGCTTTACATCCCTCCATATGCAAAAGCTCTCCTTAGGCCTCAGTATGTGGAATCGGCTTACTTGAGATTACCAGATGTAATTGTAAAAAGCTTATAGCGTAGGGGAGCCTGGGACTCCTGTGGATGCAAGCAGTGAAGATAAACAGGGACAAGAAAAATTGCAAATTTTTCATGTCAGTCTCCAGACAAATTGTTCTCAGAGAGGTAAGATTTGAGCCATGACCTCTAGAGAAGAGCACTCAGCACTGGCAATTTCACTATCCCAGATGATGAGAAACGCGAAGCTGAGCACAGGCAGATTTCTCAGAACAATTTCCCCTTCTAGACACAACCTGAAGAACTGAAATGCTCTGGTAGCTAAAACCAGTGGGTATCTCAGGAGTGCTTTTGTGTCCCCAGGGCAGCTGGCAAGACACCAAGGCTGAAACAAGGTACAAGAACAACTCCAAGAGCTACTCTACACCGCTGCCTTTCCTATCAAAGCCATTGTTTAAGGGATAAACCTCCCACAAGTGGGTGCACATAGAATTGTAGAAAGACTTGAGTTGCGAAGGACATTGAAGACCATCCAGTTCCTACCCCTGCCATGGGCTGGTTGCCCCCAACCTACTCAGACTTCCCAAGGTACCTTCCAAGCTGGCCTTAAATACCTGGGGTATCTGCAGCTCAATGCAGCCCATGCCAGGGCCTCACCACATCCTGAGTAAAGAATTTCTTCCTAATGTCTGACCTAAATCTCCCCTCTTTTAGATTACAACCACTTCCCCTTTTCCTATTACTAACAGTCTGTGTAAAAGATCACTCTCCTCCTTGTGAGCTCCTTTCAAGTCCAGAAAAACTGCAATGAGGTCTCCCCAAACAGATGCCCCCTCCAGGCAGAACACCTCCAGTTCCCTCAGACCGTCTCCGTAGCAGAGGTGCTCCAGCCCTCTGATCATCTTCATGGCCTCCTCTAGAACCACCCCAATAGCTCTGCATCCTTCCTGTGCTGGGGGCCCCAGAGCGAGATGCAGCATTTGGATGGGGCCTCACGAGAGCAGAGCAGAGGGGGCAATCCTCTCTCTGCCCACCACCACCCCTCTGTTGACACAACCCAGGTAGCTGTTGGCCTTTTGGGCTGCAAAAAGACATTGCTTCTAAATGTCCAGATCACTGTCTACTAGGACCCCATGACCCTCTCCACAGGGTTGTTCACATGTTATTCACCAGGTAATTTGTGAAATATAAAGGCTCATTTCACTGCTCCACTCTGTGCTTCCTGGGTGACCTTGCTGAGTCTCAAAGAGCAGCATTCATTCCAGCTGCTCTTAGTCCTACAGGATTAGAGATGTAATCCTGTAAGACATCAGTGAGCTCCCTTTATAAGAAGTGGGAAGAGGGATATTCAAAAGCTAACTCACCTGGTCTACCTTAGATATATATTGTGTGCATTCATCTCCCATCTGTGAAACAGAGTTGGCAGCACTGTCCCATCTTCCTGAGGGTACTGTGAGAAGTGAATGAAATCTTTGGATAACACAGATACGATATTGCAGAAGCGTCAATAGACTGAAGTCATTGGGGAAAGAGGATTTTCAGCTGTTTAGCACATCCAGAGAGAGAAATTTTTGTCCTGGTTAATTAAGGCGTTACTAAATTTCTGAGCAGAGCATCTGGATGTTTTAAATATTTCTCCCTGAAAATCAGTGGCTGGGGTTTTGGGGGAGGTTGTTTTGCTTTTCCCCAGTGTAGCGTGAGCAGTGAATGTTTTAGATAAATTAGACATTTGGAAAGATTTTAAGCAAGTCAGGAAGGATGGAAATAAAGTAAATCAAGCCACCAGTATCAGCTGCTCTGTGGGAGAGGAGGCTGGGGACATCTCCTGTGCTATTCTGTTAACAGATGCAAGAGATGGAGAAAAGGTCAGAAATAAATGTAGTGCTCACTCTGTACTGCGTATTCACTGGGGCTGGAATAAAGAGAGGCCAAAAAAACATATGTGTACTTTCAACCTTTCACTGTAGGCAGCGAAGAGCATGAAGAGATGGAAAAGACTGGCTATTTTTGTGCAAAGCCTGGAGACAGTCAACGGAGCAGAGTGGGCCCAAAATAATAAAACACCAACCAGAAAATAATTTCCCTCTCCACTTTTATCCTCCCTGCCTCTCCCCAACCCTTCCCCTCTCACGCCTTGCAGAAGCTATAAATCTAGGCCATCAGAGAGGAGCTGGAGCAGCAGAATATTATCTTGAGAAATCACTCCCAGAAGGGAGCAGAAAGTTCACAAGTAGAGTGCCAAAAAAGGAGAAATCGCAGCACTGTCATTGGATCCGGCTGCGGCTGGAAGGCGTCCAAGCTGCTCGCACTGCTGACATCCCTGCGCATAATCAGAAATTCCTTTCAATTATGTGGGAAAAGGAGCTTCTCATTGTCAGCCCAAATGCCGCCGTGAAGGAATAGGCTGCCGCAACACCACCATAGAAGGTCATAGTGGAGCAGCATCCGCTCACCACAGCGCGCAGAGAGGGACAAGGAGAGGGAGGGCACACATGTGGTGGGGATTGCACTTTGCTCTTCCATTAGCACATTCAGTCCGAGGGTCTCTGAGTGCTCTGCAAGCATCGATTGACTAAAGCTGAAAAGAAATAAGTAGATACTGTTAGCCCTGTGTTAGGCACCACAAAGGAGAAAATTCAGTGGCGGTACACAGGCTGCCTCCAAGTGCCATGAGGCAGCCCTGACCTCTGTGGTTCCTCTCAACTGCTGTAAGTGAAGGGTACTGCCTTTCTCAAAGGTGTGTGACCTGAGAGAGGAAGGACTGGCTCACAGCTTGAGAAATCAGCTGCCTGGGCATCTGTCCCCAGGTCAGACTGAAGGCACAGACCAGCCCCATGCTCAGCTGGCCTAACACTGTGCTGGCTGGGACTTTGCAGTGTACTGCTGTGGGTGAGAATCACAGAGCTACCTGAGAGGAGATGCTAAATTTATGGAAAGATTGGGTGTTTTTTTTCTAGAGTATGTTTGGCTGAATTGCAGAAAGATGTTAACTTTCCTATGAATGGACTCAGCCCCCCCCTCCACTCACCCATTTTTTTTGGGGGGGGGTGGGGGGGAGGGGGTCAGTTTATGTGCATTAACAAATTTAGTGGGCAACACAAAGTTAAGTAGCTACATGCTGCTCTTCCTGCTGGCTGCAAGGCTGTTATGAGGGGTCACTTATATCCCCAGACTTCCCCTTCTTTGTCAGTAAAGAGAAAAGATTTCCATCAGGAGAAGGGTGAGCTCAATCTGAATGCTCTGAATCATGTGCAGAAGTCTTTCTCATCCTGTTGGCAACAAAAAGAACTTGGGGACACATATGTGTTACATAAAAGTTGCTAACTTTTCCCTCATTCTCTTCTGATAACAAAGGGGTGATTTTAATTCACATGCCACCCTGAAAGTAGTGCCTCTTGTTTTGCTGTGTTGGCCCACTATACCAAAGGAAGATATTGGTGGTATGGCAGTAGACGATGAACCTTCCCACCCGTTTCTCATCCCATTTTGTTACCATGCAACAGATGGCAGCAGAGGGGCAGTCTGACACAATGACATCTGGAAGTGTGCGAGAAGAAAAGGTGTGTCATTGAATTCCTTCATGCAGAAAAAAATGGCACCCACTGACATTCATTGACTCCTTCTGAATGTTTATGGGAACCAAACTGTGGGTGTGAGCGCAGTCAGGCTTTGGGTGGTGCATTCCAGCAGTGGTAACAGCGACAGTGGGTCACCTCCAATGATGCAGATTTTTATGAGCGTGGAATGCAGGCTTTTATTCATCACCGGCAAAAATACGTAGCTTATGGTAATAACTATGTTGAAAAATTGGTGTTTCATAGCTGAGAATTTGCTCTGTCAAACAGTGCTATTGTGCTCTTCGCATCTGTTGTAACTTCCATGGAAATAAATGGGAGGAGTTACATTCAGGGCAAGGTGTGTAGCATATTAATTTTTGCCATGTAACTTAGGTGCTCTGAATCACTCCCTGAAAGCATCTTACTTGGCCCATATGAAAAAAAAAAAAAAAACTTAGGCTATGACTCACACTTAAAATGGATACACAAATAAATTATAATAGGTGGTGTGAATTACAGCCATTGTCTTCAGTGTCTCAGTGGTGAGGTCCCCAAGCCAGGGACCATTGTTTCAATGTTTGCACAACTCTTAGCACAATGGGACATTTTTGTTGCCTCCCTGCTATACTCCCTTGTATCTGAGAGAACATTTTTCACAACATTAATAATCCATCACGATGCTTCCTTCCTGCAAAAGAACAGGAGGGAAAGGCTTAAAAGCAAAGTAAGCAGTGTGCTCCAGCTGACCCAAGTTGTTGCATCATTTAGGGACTTCAAATCTACTGCAATGGTGCATCATTTACAGACTTCAAACATACTGCAAAGTTGTGAATTATATATCCAGGTCTCTCTTGATTACCAGTCCAAGAGTTCTAAATCATCACACTTACTTTGTGTATTTGTCCTAGTGACTAAGGAAGAAGGACCATTTGATGGGTATATTTTTGCTGGGGCCTTCTTTAGCCTAAGAGTGATGAAAGATCACCAACAGTGAGAGCAAAAATTGCACATCTCAACAAAAGCTAAACATGCCTGCAGAGTGCACTGCCTTGGACTTGAACTCTGCAAGGTGCAGACAGCCTTCAGATGAGGACCAAGGAGCATGTGGGAGGTGTGGACAAGGGGTGGTCCATATTGGCTCTATAATTCCTATCCCACAGTTTCATGACGGACGCCGTCTCTCCACAGGGCTGTCACTCTGGCATCTTTCATCAGCCCTGTTGTTATTTTCAATGAATAAATACACGGGAGACTAGCTACACTCTGGAATGACTGGAATGCCAATGCAGTGCTCAGCTAATAATGATTCTATAGTGTAAATCGGCAGCATAGCGGGTCCTGCTTTCACTTGGCTGTGCTCCATGAACAGCAGAAGTGACATTGAGTAACAGTGAATTGAAAATCAGTTTAGAAAGAGGAAGAGGATCAACCCTGAAAATACTCTCTGTTACGGTGTGAACCATTTTTATAAGCTGAGAATTAAATCTTAAATGATTAACCCAGGGAAAGTATCTTGTTCTGTGTCACATAATTCTGGCAAGGAATGGCTTCATAGTGAGTTTGTCCTGAGGAAATACTTGGTGAAAATGCTTTGTCTTGACTCTTACATGACCCAGGACTGATCCAAAAGAATCATATTCATCAGGGAGAATGCTGAGTGCTGCTAAAATTAATTTGCATCATGACCTCTGATTGAAGCTCCTACTAGCACAAAGAAACAGCTGTTGACTCACATTAAGTAGCTGGCAGATTGGTTCATTTATTTATTTTTAACTTTGCTACGTATCTGTGGCCAGGAAGAACTTAGCAGAGAACTGGGGAACATCTTTTTGAATGATCGTTATGTGTGAATCCTTGAGTCCATTTATGATGGACTACTTGCAGTGAACTCTAGACGCTGCTGGCACAGCTCCTCTGACTAAGAGCATGAAAAAAATCAGATGTGCTCCGCCAGTGAATCTATGCCCACAGCATCCTACTGTATACCTAGATATGCTGTTCTATGTGGTTTTCACAGCTACACTGGAAGGATATTTACTTCTGAGAGTTTTCACATTCTCTCAGCAAAGAGATGGCCTTGTAGGGTAGAGGCAATGGAACAAAGCTACCCTAGAGAGATCTTTCTCAAGGTTGGTATCATTTCACCTATTTCCTGCCACCAAACATATGTCTTTGTGTTTGGAGTGTGCCAGATTTGGATGCCTTGCTAGGTAAAGAGGATATGGAAGTACGAGTCCTCTGAACTGTGGATCAGATCTATGATGGACTGGTTCACCTTTAAGAAGTGTTCTTTTCTCCCCTTTTTCTTTAGAGGGTGTATCTGTGGCTAGAAGAATACAGACAGGTTCTGGTGTTCGTTTGTCGTTAGATCAAGCTAGATATAAAAGAACGCTTGCAAAATTAATTTGAGAGCATCTGAAAAATAATTTCTTAGAGATATCTCCAAAAGGTGTTCATTTTTTTTATCCAAGTCTGCTTAGATAGATGTTTTGCATATTTTTGGAGCCTAGCAGGCCCCTGGCTGAGGGGTGGCCTCAAGACCTCAGTGCCTGGGGGATATAGAGCTGTTGGGGTCTCAGAGGCTGGAAGAGCTGTGCTATAGGGACAGAATGAGAGGTGGGGGAGGGAAAGGTCTGAAGGGGACTCTCAGGGGCTTTGTGATGCCTAAAGGGGCTGCAGGAGGGGTGAGAACGGGGCTCTCTGTGGAAGATTATAGTGATAGTACAAGGGGAGCAGATGATAAGTTTAGGAGAGTCATGAGGAAGAAAATCTTCACTGTGAGGGTGCTCAGGTCACACAGAGAAGCTGTGGGTGTTCCATTACTGGTGATGCCTGCGGCCAGGCTGGATGGACCCTGAGGTTGTCCATTCACATGCTTACGAGAAATCTCATTTCTCCCTATAACTCCTTGAAAGGACAGTGTAGTGATGTTAGTAACAACAAGATGAGAGGTGATGGCCTCACATTGTACAAGGGGAGGTTCAGGTTGGGTATATGGATCACTTCATTCTCCAAAAGAGAATGAATGAACTCCCAGGCTGCCCAGGGAGATGGATGTGGCACTCATGGACATGATGAGAAAAACCCAACCCTTAATAATTCTGTGATTCTGTGTTTTTCCCAGACTGGAAGTTGTAAGAGGCTTTTTCACAGAACCACAAAATGGCCAGGGTTGGAAGAGATTTCCAGGATCATGAATCTCCAACCCCCCTGCTACATGCAGGGCCACCAATCGCCACATTTAGCCACCAATAACCCCATTTAGCCCTAGACCAGGCTGCACAGGGCCCCATCTAATCTGGCCTTAAGCACCTCCAGGGATTGGGCATCCACAGCCTCTCTGGGCAGCTGTTTGAGCACCTCACCACTCTCTCTGTCAAGAACTTCCCCCTGACATCCAACCTCAATCTTCCCTCCCTCAATTTCAAAACATTTCCCCTTGTCCTGCTGTTATCTACCCTTTCAAAGAGTTGATTTCCCTTCTGTTCGTAGGCTCCCTTTAGGTACTGAAGGCTGCAGTGAGGTCACCCTGCAGCCTTCTGATCTTCAGGTTGAACAAGCCCAGCTCCCTCAGCCTGTCTTCATAGGGGAGGTGCTCCAGTCCCCTGATCATCTTTGTGGCTCTCCTCTGGACCCTTTCCAACATCTCCCTGTCTTTCTTGTACTGGAGACTCCAGACCTGGACACAGTACTGCAGATGGGGCATCACAAGGGCAGAGTAGAGAGGAACAATCACCTCCCTGTCCCTGCTGGCCACCTCTCTGCTGATGGAGCCCAGGATACCATTTGCCTTCCGCGCTGCAAGAGCACACTGTTGTCTCATCCATCAGAACCCCCAGGTCCTTCTCTGCAGGGCTGCTTACAAGCACTGCTCCTTTCAGTCTGTATGGATGCCTGGGATTCCTCTGGCCCAACATCATTAGGTTCACCCCAGTCCATCTTCCAAGTCTGCTGAGGTCTCCCTGAATGGCATCCCTTCCTTCCACAGTGTCAGTTGCACCACTCAGCTTGGTGTCGTCAAATACCTTAAATGTCACAGAACCATGGAATGTTTGGGTTGTAAGGGACATTTGAAATCAGCTTGGTGTCATCAGCAAACTCAGTGAGGGTGCACTCGATTCTGTCATCACTGTCACTGATAAAGATGTCAAAGAGCACCAGTCCCAAGACAGAACCCTGAGGGACGCCACTTGTTACCAGCCTCCACCTCAACATAGAACCATTGATTACCACCCTCTGTCTGCAGCCTTTTAACCAATTTCTTACCCATCGAGTGGTCCACCCATCAAATCCACATCCCTCCAATTTGGAGATAAGGATGTGGTTTGGGGGACAATGTCAAAGGCCTTGCTAAAGTCTAGGTAAATGACATCAGTCCCCTTTCCCTTGTCCACTGATGCCGTCACTCCATCATAGAAGGCCACCAGATTGATTAAGCATGACCTTCCCCTGGTGAAGCTGTGCTGGCTGTCTTGGATCACACTCCCATTCCTCATGTGATCAAGCATGTCATCCAGGATGATCTGTTCCCTGATCTTCCCAGGCACAGAGGTGAGACTCACCGGCCTGTAGTTCCTGGGGTCCTCCTTGCTCCCTTTCTTGTAAATGGGAGTGAGCTGACCCTTCTTCCAGTCACTCAGGACCTCACCTGACAGCCACGACTTTTCAAATATGATGGAGAGTGGCTTGGCAACCACCTCAGTCAGCTCCTTCAGAACCCTGGGATGCACGCCATCCAGTCCATAGACCTGTACACATTCAGTCCTAGGAGTCGGTCTTGGACTTGCTCTGCCCTTACAGTGGTGGGGGATTTATCACCCTGGTCCTCACCTAGAGTTTTAGGAATGCAGGGTTCAGGGATGAAATACTAGAATCCTGTCTGCCGATGAAAACCAAGACAAAGAACTCATTCAGTACCTCAGCCTTCTCTTTGTCCATTGAAGCCAGTCCTTCTTTTACACTTACCAAAGGAGATACACCAGTTTTGGCCCATCTCTTCTGGCCAAAGTACCTGTAGAATATCTTCATATTGTTTTTCACATCCCTCACCAAGTTCAGTTGTGCCTGCGCCTTGGCATTCCTGATCCCATGTCTGCAAGTCCGGATGGCATCCCTGTATTCTTCCCAGGTGACATGCCCCTGTTTCCAGAGCTTGTATGCATCTTTTTTTGCCTTCAATGTGCCCAGCAGGTCCTTACTGAGCCATGCTGGCTTCCTACTTCCTCTGCCCGCTTTCTTATTCAGAGGGATGGGGAGCTCTTGTGCTCTCAGAAAAGCATCCTTGAGGAGTAGCCAGCTCTCCTCAACATCTTTGTTTTTAAGGACAACATCCCAGGGGATCTTGGCCAAAAATCCGTTGAACAGCTTAAAGTTCACTCTTCTTTTTGGTTATGAGTTTAAGAGGAGGAGGTGAATATACCAAGAGAAAACTGAGGAATGCAGCAAGAAGGTTGTAGCAAAGTTCTGAGGAAAACAAGCCTCCAAATCCAATATATGTCCAGCTGTTGGAATAAAGGGTTGTAAAATCTTCTGTGCATGCTATTGTAAATCTAGTCTTTGAATAGTAAGTGCTGCTGTGCATAGAAGTTGTGCTACCTGTGCCAATGGGGAGGAAGTGCCAAGTGGTAAATCCATGAGGTTCCTTAGTTTGCTGGTTGGTGCTTGAGGTGAGAAAGCATGAAACAGAGACCAGGCAGTGCGCACAAGTAGAAGAGCTTACTACCTATTGAGGTGGGGGGGGGGGGGGGGGGGCGAAGAAGTAGGAGCTGGATCAGTCATTTCCATCTCAAAGAGAGTGGGAGGGAGGAGGCTGTCTCTTGAAGTTGCTGCGAGCAAGAGGGTGGAAAAAAGTCTCAGAAGAGGAAATCTTCTGCAGAGATCACAGCAAACCTCATGGCTGCTGTACTACTCCATCCTTCAGGAATTCAGTCAGCCAGCAAAATTAAGAGTGACTAGAGATGAACCAGGTATGTGGTAGCACCCTGGCTGGTCTGGGCTGCCCAGCAGAGGTTCCCACATTCGGAAGTCTTTCTGGGACACTGGGGAACTGGCCACAGTTGGGCACATCTGCCTTAACTTGTGTGCTATCTGTGGTTGGCAAAATGAGTAGGATGTGGTTTATATGGATGAGTAACACATTTATAGGAAGGAAATCTCATCAGATTTATCAGCCTTGAAGAGAAAGATTTCACTAGTGCATAAAATGGCATGAGAGGCACAAACATCTCACACTGGTGAAAATGATCTGTTACCTGGATACTCAGTTTGGGCAGACCAGATCCAATAGTTTTCAGTAGATGAAAGCAGACACGTCTGTCTGACAAGGCAAGACTATAGGGGATGAAGCTGCACTTGTCCTTGGCAGTGGGACCTCCTCACTTACAGACTTCCCTCCATTTCCTTTCATTCATCAGTCAGCATTTTGTGTCAGCTGTGGGATGCCATGGTATCTGACTCAACCACAGAGCTGTCATGCTGAAGTGGAAGGAGGCAATAAAATCTGTGTTCAACTTTAAACATTCCTGGGATTTTTGCTCAGAGATCAAATTATTTAATTCTTTAATTTTGTTGCTAAGTGAGCCGCTAGTTCTCATTTGCTCAGAAGTTCACCAGAGATTTCATGTGACCTGAATTCTGGATGTTTAACATAAATCATTTATCCATGCCCACAGGAGACACTGCACTTCTTTCAACACAGCTTTTCCCACACCAAGTCTTCTCTGAAACAATTCCACTGCCTCTACCACAACAGCAGCTGATGCAATATAATGGTGCCAAGGCACCAAATAATTCTTTGTATTTCAGTTTTGACATTCCCAAAGCTTTCCATGGCCAGGTGTTTTCAAGATGCGATGATTAAATCATCAGCTTCCACAATAGCCTTTCGTGGCAAAAGCTCAGCCAAGCAAGGCAGCCCAGTAGCAAATGAACAGGCTCAAGCCCTTCCAAATTGGGTCCTGTTCCTGGTTCCCTCTGAAAGCAGCTGTTCCAGCAGCTGTGCAAGTCACTCCAAATTTATTTTCTCTCTCACCCTTTATCTGTCTCTTCTATTTAGACTCTAAGCCCTTCAGGGCAAGGACTGTCTGTAAGGACGAGTTCATGTCATTGAGAGTACAATGGAGTCTTGATCTCAGCTGGGGACACTCGATATTATTTGCACTGCAAAAATAACAGAAATTTCCTCTATCTGGGACTGCATCAGTGCAATAGAAAACTCTGGCAGGGGAACAGAACAGTGTGGACATAGCCAAAGAGCCCTTTGTCTCTAGAGGTCAGGGAGTAAAATGTACTCACAATTTTGTAAGCAACCATGGCTGCTAGCCCTCTGGAAGGTGTCAGACCACCTTCAGCATGTACAAATTGCTTTTAACAATCCCTTCATTACTGGATGTGGGAACAAAATGCTGGAGTGATGTTTTCTGTGTTACACATGTTTAATCAGCTGACAAGCATAGCATCAGTAGATTTAGACATAGATACACATGTTACAAATGGCCGTGTTTTAAATTAGCACCATATAATTTTCAATGGGTTAGAGGCATGATGGACTTTCCATATGAGAAGCTGCAAAGACTTGGATTATTTAACTTGGAAAGAAGGATAATTACATGGACTTAATTGGCCTATTTAAGATGATGAATGGTATAAGAAAAGCTGATCATTCCTGCTCTTTACACTACGCAGTAATTTGAGAACTGGGGCTCATATGTTAAAATAAATAGTAGGTAAATTTAAAACAAATGAAGGAAATACCCTTCCCCCTACTGTGCAATCTGCCTGTAGAATTCCTTGCTGTGCAGCATTAGACATGAGAATGGAACTGAAACCAGGTGGAAAAAAAATCTTTTCAGAAAAATATCAGAATCCCACACTTAAAGGAGCACAGATGCTGACTTTAGCAGCCCTGCACTGACAGTACTGCCTCAGGTGCTTTCAGCTAAGCTACTTTGCTTGAAGACACACTGCTCAGGTCCAAATCGACTCTTTTAGGTTCTCCCACTATGTAGGTGGTAGGAGTCATTAGGAAGCATCAACTCACGTGCTGTTTCCCAACCCTAACCAGGCAGTTGGTCCACATGGAGCCCAGTATCTCCCTTTCCTGACTTAGGAAAAAGGATAGGATATTTTCTTGCTTCTTAGCTCCTTAGTACTCCTCTGTGACTGGCTGGATTTCCAAAACTATTGATCCCAAACACGTAAAAGGGCAGCAGTGGGGCTGCAGCAGAGATATGCCTTGCTGCTGTATGTGAGAGAATAGAGACCTACAAGGTTTGCTCTTGTCTCATCACTTATCATAAACGCTCAGTGAAAAATCAGCTCTCTGTGTTTATCTGGAGCTTCTCTAGCCCATGTTTTCAGCAACTCATGGAGGAAAGCAAAGCAGAAGTGATTGGACAGCAAGAGCACAAGCGCAATGTAATTGTTTCCCTTCAAGAGGAAATGAGGAGCTGCAGAATATCTGCACTGTGAAGTCTCTTCAGGCATGTTAAACAGACTTGATAAACTTGCATTATGTAGGTATCCTTGGGATAATTTACTGCTCTAATCCTGGAGATCCATCTTGAAATGAGACATTACAGTACCTTTAAACTTCATTTGTGTTCAGATTGTTCAGCTTAAAAGCTTGATTAGTGCCAACCAAATTGCCATGCAGATAAAAGATTGTCATTTCATTTCATTATCATTTGATAGAACACATTCAATTGACTCTTGAAGGTGATCCACTAAAGGAATGCAATAAAATGCTATTTCTGGGCATATAAAACTAAAAAAAACTTGTGACAAGACAGAAGCAGGTACCTCTGTGATGCCAGTGTCTTGGCTATAGAGCACTACAAGGTATTGCACATCCACATCTGGTGATGTAGAGGTCTACAGGCTGAATAGGCAGTACACATAGAGGAATTTTGGACCTTGTAAGACATCTTTAAACACATCATTTTAGCCCCCTGAACTTTTTTTTTTTTTTTTTACTTTTAGTAGAAACACATGCTTTTCTTCATGCTGTTGGATCAGAGTTTCTGAGATCATTCAGAGATGATTTATGGCTTCTGCAGATTCAAAAGACATCCTTTTCCCTATGGGAAAAAAAAAATAAAGAGGACCGGTGATGAGAGAAGGTGTATCTTCCCTGTTTATTGCAAATCTTGGCAAGATTGGTTTTAAACATTAGTTCTTAAGTAGTGTCATTACCTTTGTTTGAACAGTGTATTTTCTACCTCAAATATCTGATGCTAAACTGTAGGAATGGCCAAATGTCTGATAGTGAGATTTTTGTGGTGAAAATTACTTAACCCTTAACTATCTGCATCAGTCAAGAAAGAGAAATCCGTAAATAAGTGTCTTGCAAGCTCAGTGTCAGAGTTATCAGGCTGAATAGAATTTACTGCAGATACGTTGTGAATGGTGGACAAATTGCACAATGTACTTCTAACCAACTTCACAATGGGTCAAGTTGTATGTAGAAACTATTTATTAGTGCCAGATCTACTGAATTCCATCATTTCCATCTCTCTACTTTCAGAGAGTTATTGTTTCTCAATGATTTTCCCTTTTCCAGTTCATTGTGTTTGTGATCCTGGGCACCATTTTCTTCTCTTAGCAGTGGCATTTGTTCACAATCCTCTCTCTTCAGATGACCATAGCTGACAACCTGATCCAGCAAGTTACTTGTTATGAGAACATCACAAAACAAGGAATTTGCTTCACTTCTGTAGCACAGCTGGAAGACAGCCCACCAGTGAAAAAAAATAAAAATTGGCCGCAGTGCTACTTGGATTGCAAGCTGTGTTAGGCACTGACCATGTACTTAGTTAGATTCTGTGAGTTCTGAAGAATGGTGAGTATGAGAAAGGACTATGGAAGAAAGATAAGTAGAAGTTACATGTGCAACTGTGTGGACAAGCATCAGGTGAAGAAACCCATCCCTACTCACTTAAATTGCATGACCAATGTTCCAGCAATAGAAATATTGGTTTCTGCATATGTTCTCCTCCTTCTGTATTTCTTTTGTTAGTCACATAAAATCGGAACTCTTCTTGTCTTGGGTCATGCTTTAGGATGTCAAAGGAAGCAGATATCTACATGCTCTTCAGTGAGCAAGCATAATGCCTATAGGAGACAAGACACTGAGCTAGGATGAGTTTTCCCATGTAAAGAGCATGGACTGGAATCCGTGGGCTGCTGTGATCAAACATACCTGGCTTTGTATCACTCTCCAGCAACCAGCATTCTAAAATATACCACCATTTGATTTACACTTGTAAGTCATTTAAAGATCATTAAAGAATAACTTTAGTCTGGGAAAATTGTCACACAAAGTTATCATCTTCTTTTCACTAATAATTGTGTTGATTTCACATAGGCTCCTCTGTACTAGGGGTTTAAAATCAACTCTGTTATACACACTAAAAAAATAAGTTGGTTCCCTCCCATTACAACTCCCTCTTTAAGACTTCCTCATTTACAGTAAAAGTGCGACTTATTCCTGTGTCTGAAAGTCTTGATTTCTCACTTGTCATTCATTAGACTTCTGAAGGATGGTGTCTTATTTAACCTTGCATCCTTGGAAAACTCCCTACATGCTTCTTTCTTGGCTCATTTTGCTTCTCTCTTGAAGCAAATCCATTAGACTCAAAGAATTACTCATTTTGATTACATCCATAAAGTGAGTTTCTGGCGGCAATTAATTCTTGCACACAGAGTTACTTTTTCACACTGATAAATGAAAAAAACCTGCTAAACTTGATATATTTTAAACTTTGTGTTTCGTGTTTCCTGTAGAGGTCAAACGTGGGAGAAGTATTTCTGATAGGGAATTTAAGGTTTCTGACGTGAAGAGACTAGCATTTTCTTATTCTAAGGATAAATATAGGATAATTAATTCACTATTTACTCTGAAAATCTGCAATCTTGAATTACACATGATAATCCTTTCAGAGGCACTGATGTACCTGACACAGATCCTCTGGCTAAAAGCTAGTCTTTCATTAATTATTGAATGTTCATGCAAGTAAACGAGACTGAGTGTATCGGTGTACATAAATACAACATACATATAACTCTACAAATGCAGAGTAATTGCACAGAAGCTAGACTGAGTTTAGATTGAGACATCTGATAAATTGTGTACAATGCTTAAAAACAGGCAGCAGAATCCAGGAAAAAAAACGAAGACTAGGTCAGTAGTACAATCTGGGCAAGCCATATGGCCCAGGGTCAAATTGAATTAGATAGCCTTGTAAAACAGGAAAGAGAACTGTCATTTGAGGCAAAGCTGACAAGACTGCCTTGAGAAAAAGGTACTTTTAGAAAGAACATTCCCATTGATGCTCTTTGTTCAGTGAATTGAACAGTCGTATCTCCATCAGTGGACAGTCACACAGACATGGGAATGGATTGAGAGTTTTGCCTGCTTGTAGAGTGGAAGTTCAAATTTGTGTTGAATAAAGACGGATATGTTGTGATGATATTCCCAGATTTCAAATCTGAGCAAGACACCTGGGTTCGTATCTCCTGCTTCTGTTCAGGTCCCAGATCCTACAAAATCTAGCACTACTGACCTTTTATTACCTGTTGCACCTGACAAGGAAAAAAAGTGTAAAAGTGAAAAATACAATATGCTGGAGTAGGGAAACAAACCAGAACTTTTTACTGCTCCAAAAGTCTGCATTCAATTTGCATTTTACTAACAGTCTCTGGGAATGGCCACATAAAGGGTATTTCACCCATAAAAATACACTCTCTTTTAATTATAATGATGAATACTATAGAAATACTGAACCATTAGAGCAGTCAATAAGAAGTAAATGAGGCATATGAGTGGATAGTTGATAATAGGAGGTCAAAATAAAAATAATTCTGTATTTCTCTTTATCTGATCTACATACATTTATATTTTTTTCTTTGGATTAGAAGATTTCTTATGGATTAGAAGTATGTCAAGAAACAGTGAGTTATTTTAAGACATGGAAACAAACAAAATGATATGAAAACCATGATTTTCCAGCAATGGGATTTCATTAATTTTTCCCTTCTTTAAGTTTCCAAGCAAGGAGTGAAAAAATATATATTTAGGCAGAAAGTCAACATTCCTTTAAAATGTGGAGTGGATTTTTGTTTTGTTTTGTTTTGTTTAAATTTATTGCAAGTTAGCTCCAGGAGGTAATCACAGCCCATATTTTTTTGGTATTATTTTTGACACTGAGCCTAAAATTTAAACTGAGTCCCGTGAAGGGTTTGATATCTGTAAAGCAGATTCAGAATGATGGCCTTCTCCTGCACTATGTTATGACGCTGGAAACTCAGTGAGAAACAAATTTTCTGAGATGGTTTGCTGTTCAACCCAACTGTGAGTGAGCCCATACTCGGACCACAGGGCGACAGTGTTGTCCTGGAGATAAGGAGTAATTGGCTCAGGGAAAAAACACTGCTGGGTTAAATGTTCCCCTTCAACTACAAATGCATTTGAGATACAACAACAGTATTGACTCTGATCTTGAGTGTCTGCGTGTTCAGCTGTGCAGATTGACACAGCCCAGATTAGAAATTCCATAGCATGATCCCTCTGATAGAAATACATTTCCCAGACTTATTAAGCTATTAAAAAAAAAAAAAAAAAAAAAAAAAAAAGTTCTTTTCATTAAGCTGTAAAATTGGTGTATTTACGATCAATCAATGGTGTTGGATAAACAACTCAGCAGTGTGCCCTTGTAGCCAAAAAGGCCAATGGCTTACTGGGGTGCATTAAAAAGAGCGTGTCCAGCAGGTCGAGGGAGGTGATCCTCCCCCTCTACTCTGCCCTGGTGAGGCCTCATCTGGAGTACTGCGTCCAGTTCTGGGCTCCCCAGTACAAAAAAGACAAGGATCTCTTGGAAAGAGTCCAGCGGAGGGCCATGAAGATGGTGAAGGGCCTGGAGCATCTCTCCTATGAGGAAAGGCTGAGTGAACTGGGTCTGTTCAGCCTTGGGAAGAGAAGACTGAGAGGGGACCTGATCCAGGTCTATAAATATCTAAGGTATGGGGGGCAGAATGGCGAGGCCAGGCTGTTCTCATTGGTGAGTGGAGACAGGACAAGGGGAAACGGCTGGAAACTGCAGCATAGGAAGTTCCGCACAAACATGCGCAAGAACTTCTTTACAGTGAGGTGACGGAGCACTGGAACAGGCTGCCCAGGGAGGTGGTGGAGTCTCCTTCTCTGGAGATGTTCAAGACCTGCCTGGATGCCTACCTGTGTGACCTGGTATAGGGAACCTGCTTTGGCAGGGGGGTTGGACTCGATGATCTCTGGAGGTCCCTTCCAACCCCTACAATTCTGTGATTCTGTGATTCTGTGATTCTGTGAACTCCTGAAAAGGAGAATATTATAATAACTATGTTATTAATAATGACTGCTTTTCCAGATTTGGGACCTTCTTCACCCTTAAGAACGCCGTGAATTCAAAAACACCATACCCAGAGATCATCTTCCCTCTCAAAATGTCCCATTTATACCTAAGTTTTAAGTTCAGTTTGGATCAAGATTGTATTCGAGATTGTGATTACACAGATGACAAGACAGTTAAAAGGCTGACAAAAACCACAGCTCATCACAGGCCGTTTTCCATCACTTACTGAACAGAGCATGTGGAGAGGTGTTTTTTTTTTTTTGCCAAGGGATTTGATTTCTGGTAGTCAGCAGCCTGGGAAAAAGGGTCAAAGAGCCTCAAAGAAAGCTGCTCACTGATGCATTTCACTCAGTAGAGCTACCCTAAGCTAATATACAGCAATGTACCTTCAGCTTCTCCGAGTAAATTGCTCCAAAAGTAATGCCTCCTGAGCAGTAACAGATACAAAGAGTACAATAAAATTATTCAATAGAGTAAATTCTCAGCTACAAAACACTGTTTTTCAACGTAGTCAACACCATCACCATGAATAGAAGCCTGCTTGTCATATACATAAATATCTGCCCCAACAGATGTGACCCACTGTCATGGTTGCCACTGCTGAAACTCACCACTTGCCACCTCACTGTGATGACATCCAATTTTTGGTCTCCCTAAACCAAGTATCAATGAATGTCCGTGGATTTTTGTCCAAGAATATCCAAGTATTTTTTTTTACAGATTGAGGAATTCAATTGGACCCCTTCACTTTGTATGCACTTCCACTTCAGACATCATTTTGTCAGACTGTCCCTCTGCTGCCTTCTGTTTCATGGCAACAGAATGTAATGGAATACTGATGGGAAGGTTCAGCCTCTAATTCCATGTCATCAACATCTGTCTCTGACTTTGTGAGGCAAAAATAATAACATAGGAGGTGTTACTTTTGGAGCATCCATCATAAACAGAGAGAGATGTGATCCTCAGGGGAAAACCAACTAGCCTGCTCTTGTCTGTCAACTCAGCAGGAGAAAATAGGTAAAGATATTGGAGCTTATTCAGATCTGCGTGATGTGAAATGTAGGTTATCATTCTCAACCCATCTGCTTGCTGACAACCTTACCATCACCTCTTGCAAGGACACATGAAAGATGTGGGCTGAGCTATAGCAGCTTCAGAGCACAGGAGGGGTGACTGTACATGCACTAGGGAATGATTCATATGGGTCACGTCAGATATAGAAATGCATTTCCCCCTCCTGTGAAAGAAATTTTTCTACACTGATTACTGATAGAAACATGCTCAAATACCTGAATCACAGAGGAACTGTTCTCTTGTGTAATTCTTTCTCTCTATCCTAGATGTTCCCAAAAACTCAGCTGGCAGTATTAGCAGTCATTATTTTAAAGGTTCTTCTTGATTACTGCTTATTCCACAGTAATCTTCTCTAATGACAAGAGACATGACTGTACCCCTTGCTCATTTGCTTGTAGATCACATCCATCCATTTCCTCTTAACCTGACAGATCCCTGGGAGCTTTAACTGTGACAAAGTGAGAATACAGAAACAAAAATGGACTTCACTCTCACTTTGGTGAGGGAAGGTTGAACTTTTGGTCAGCCAGACTTTAAGTTTCACAGCCAGCATCACTATTTCTTCCTTCTTCTGGTTTATCTCTGGAACAATTTCATCCTTGAACTCTCTCTTTCTGTACATTTCTGTACATACACTTGAGTGCTGGGCTGCCACCACAGAGCAGGCAAGAAGCTGCTGCAGTAAAAACTTCCATCTCATCTGGGAACACTTCAAAGGAGTCTTGCTGTCCTCCAGTCCTGCACATTCAGCACAGTGTGGCATATAGCCTTATGTAGAGAGGGGCAGAGCATCAGCTCCAGGGAATTTCAGTATGACACTACGGCCCTTTTCAATACGAGCAGGTTGCAATTCTTACAGCTTCTCATATAATACACAGGAAATTGTCTGGAAACATCTCATCAGAACAAAACACTGTGCTCAATGAGGCTTGATCTTCAATCATAGGTCATCCAGGTGAGGCTTTTAAATGATGGTTAACTATTAAAAATAAATAATTCAGAGATTTCAGAATCTTTCTTTATGCTGAAGCACTGTATGAATTAGATTCCTATAGCCTTGGGAGGCAAAGGGGAGGGGAAAGGAATCTATATTCAGTTCCCTGAGAAAATAGTTTGTCTTCATAACCATCCATAAAAGATTATTGTTTTCATTTTATTTAATTGTTCCATATGAACTAATTAAAAGAGAATAATCAGCTAGTTCAGTGATGATAAATGTTTCAAACAAGAACACAAAGGAGACTAATAAAGGCAGCATCAGTCCACATCATTGTTATTAGGAATCCTTCATGTTCAATTTTTCTTCTATTTTTATTGTTTGCTGAAAATTAATTGTTTGTTTCTCTTCTCAAGAAGTTTTATTGCAACTCTGTCACTTCTTGAGACTTTGGCAGCATGTGCTAGGATAAAATTCAAACTAGAGCTTGTATACTCTGAACATAAGCAATTACTCTCTATTTATGAGCAGTGTGGAGAAGCTGATTCAGAACACTAATCCTTTAGTAATACTTGTACTGAGTTCACAAGAATTTCTATGATCACCCAGTTCTTCTTAACGGTAGCTTTGAGTACCTACTTGCAAGCACACAGATTTGTGGTCCAGAGTGGTATTTGAAAGGACAAGGTGATCAGTGCTTACTTTTATCATCAGTACACATGTTACCAATACACAAGCCATGTATTAAACTCCTCTTAATAATTCTGCTCAGCTATGCCAATAGCCATATTAAAGTACTCAAATGCAGGAAATGAAACAAGACTGAAAGCATCCATTTTGCCATGCTGTCCTCACATCTTGCAGCACAGTTTTTTTTTTTCTTTCTTTTTGTCAGGGCAGGCAGGAAACAAAAGATTTGTTGGTATTTGAAGGCAACCTTCCATTTCTAGTTTGCAGCACACACATTTGCAAGGTTGTCTTGAATTCTTAAGTAGCACCAAGGAATTCTGGAGAATCCTTTGATTTTGCGTAACTATTTCTAAGCTAAATTTATATTTTGAACTTAGCACTGTTCTGTGAGGGTGAGTCCTCATTTGGGACACATGGACGCCAAGAGTTTGGCAGAGTGTGATGTCTAGTCCATGGAACAATTTTGAGTGAGCAACCTTCTACATGATAAATACATTTCCTCAATTGCAAATAATTGTGAATAACAACGTGGAATATTACTATCTCAAGACTGAGATCATTACATAGAAAAATAACTCTTGTTATATGTGAGTACACTCAGGGACTTGGTAACAAATTTTCAGTTCATAAATTGTCGTAGTTTCCAATAAAGGAAGACAATATTGTTATTATAATGTAGAAAACTGATTATTAAAAATTGCAACTGAATATTGTTGGTTTGGGATTTGGATATATATATATATTTATATATTTTTAAATACTCACTAATTTTGGTTGCCTAAGGGGAGCCACTTACGCAAGTTATCTTTTCCAAAAGTTGTGCCTACTATATGAGACTCCAGATGCCCCAAATCCAGTTGTTTCCCCATAATTCTTGGTCTATACTGCCCCATACAGGTCCTGCAGCAATAAGTGAGCGTACAATTCATTTTTGAATCAATGGGTTCCTTGTATTTCAAGGCAGTAGCACAGGATTCATTTGTGTTCCTTCCCAGCTACACACTGAAAATTCATCTTCCACCTCAAAGACCCATTTCATTGCATTTCCCTGTCATTCCACCTCATGTTTACTTAGTAATTACAGGACACAATTTTCCAGTGATCAAATCAAACTGCATTAATACGTGCCTGTGTGCAGCTCAGTATGAAAGAGCCTTCTTTCCACCTTTGGGAGCTCATTATTATATTCACAATCTTTGTATTTTTATTAGTCAGCCATATGATTTGTGTGGTAAGGGGGACTGGCAATATTGTTTCACATACTTCAAAGGCTGAAATGCAGTTTAACAAGAGCCAGCAAGTTACATACAAGCCCCAAAACACTTGTTATAGGTGTGACTCACCCAAACCAAACTAGGCAATGAGTGTTGGCAGAAATTATTCCAGCTCTCTGCAGCAGTCAGATCAGAAGCTGTAAAATGGAAATTTTTCTTTTTTTTTTTAAAGTACATTTCTAAAATATCACTTAATATGAGACTGTGTGTAGCCCTGTTCATTTTGGAAGCCTGTCTTCCAAGCACTGTTAAGATTACTATTTATAAACATTTTTAATGAGCTCTCTTACACTGTTTTTTCTTGTTTTCTTACTGAGCATCATAGAAAAATTACTTCTGTCACCATTCGAAGGGCAGCTGATATGCAGACTTCCTCAAAGTCTACCCCAAAGGAATCCAGTCTTAAGAAAATGTGTTGTGCATTTCCCATAATTACTACTGAGGTCATTTTTTTCTCTGCTTTAGGTAATTTACAGGGAACAGAAACATTTGATCTGATGATTTTGCCATTCAGTGAATCAATACTGGGCCATACAAAAGCAAAAATATCACTGACTACATTGCAGATAGATACTGCTGTCTGTATTTTCCCATGTTCTATCTATACAGAGTATGATGTAACCCCACTGAGAACAGAGGTGGTCTTCCCATTGATCAAAATGGGTTTGAGGCAACCCCTTTAATGAATAGGCACAATTATTGATGGAAAGGGAAGTGGTGCTAGAATTTCTTTGAGAAATAATTTTGCTTGACTGAAGCCCACAGCCTACTTTGGCTCTGAGAAAAATTGACTGAAAGTAGCAATGGATCATTGAGCCTACCCGAAGCTGGATGGAAAATGAGACTGCTGTTCTGAAGGAGTTTTCAACACCCAAAAAAATGTATTAATTCCAATTTCTCTAAAAAATTATAGCAATTTGAAATAAACATCTCAGGCCTGACTGAATTTTCATAATCCTCCATTGATAGACCCATTCCCATGAGGTACGAACACCCACCTAATATCCGAGTTCTTGCTCTGCATGAATCAAAATCATCTGATTCTCATTTTAACTAGGAAAAAGAAAGAAAAAAGAAAAAGAAAAAAAGGAAGAAAAAAAGTTGTACCTGATAATACTTCCTCAACAGAAGTTTAATTGGAGCAAGCACATTCCAGCTGAGAAAATGTTGCTTTGTTCCCCATGCTCCTCCGAATGCTTACTCTGTCAAACATTCACAACCACTTCACCATCTAAAAATCAAATAGAGGAGGTGAAATCCCAGGTATCCAATGCCATCTCTATGGCTGCCTCATTAAAAAAAAAGCCCTGTGAGTCTCTGAATTAACCCATGTTTGCACCTTCAGGTCCAGATGGTGTTTGATGGAGGAGAAAGATCTCTGTGCAGCTTCAATACATTGCTAATGCATAGGTGTTGTGGATGGAGAACAACTATAATGCAGTCATAGGAGAGAAGCTAGAATATTGTATATATATACGTATAAATAATGTGGATCCAATATAGTGATTTAACAAAGCTTGGTTGTAAATAAGGTGGAAATTTAACAAGATTCAAGGTGGCTGGATACACTTCATTATTTACTGCATAGAGGGTAAGGTTAAACATGCACGTACAGGAGGTCCTCCCGTTGAGTCATGAGGTTCAGAGGGCACCTCCTCACCTTCTAACATTGTTGAATCACAGAGGTAAGTTGTCCAGGTGCAGCTGGATTGATTTCAAGCCCCAGACTTGATCAATGATTTATGTCTAAGGGATCGCATGTTCAGTCAAACTAAGATACAATCTTAAAGAAACTAACAAAGCTTACAATCAACATAAGATGCAATCTTAGCAAGGCAAGCAAAGCCTAAAACAATTCAAAAATAAAACAAAGTCACTTACTGAGGATCTGTATCAGCAAGGCATCTTGACATTAGGGAGTAAGGGACCTCAACGCAGGTGTGTAACATCAAGAGGTTTCCCTGCTCAAGGGGAGATCCTGTCATGCAGCCCCCTGCTATGCAGGAGAGCTCAAAGAGTGTTCTTGGGCTTCTCACCCTTTATGTGGTTAAGATGACTAACTCATGTTCACAAGTGGACTTTTGGGCACACACTAAATTGATCCTCAGCTGTTGAACCAGGAGACTGCTATCAGATCTTTCAGACCCCGGTTTGAGATTTGTGATCGTTAGTCATTTTTAGCAAAAATGCTATCAGTAGCACTGTCCATTGTCTTCCTCTGCAGGGCCTTGTGAACAAGGCCAAGACGCAAAAAGGAGTTGAGGGCAGAAGTCGGGGATGGGAGTTAAGGAGGGGAGAAGGAAGGGGATAAGTGGGGGGAGTATACCATCATAGCAGGGAAGACTGGATCATCCCAGACACTGGGAGGAGTAATGCACCCTCCTTGACAGCCCATTGCAGTAATTCTGCGCTTAGAGAGGTGGCAACCAATATTTACCATGGTCGATTCTTTTATCTAGTATTTGTTCAGCATCCTGATAAGAAAAAACGGTAGATGCTCAGATTGTATTGATTTTATGATTCTCAAATAATGGCCAAAATGGCCACACGTATATATATATATATATATATATATATATATATATATATATATATATATATATATAAATTTCTTGAGTAAAGAAAACTGTGTCCAAATGGAAGGAGAAAATAAATGAAAAATCCATCAAAATAGCTATCTGACACTCTTTTCTCACCTTTGAAAAGTCCTCCTCCACCCACCCTTTTTTTCTTAAATGTTATTTTCACAAGACTGCGTATCCATGGGGATCTTTTTGCCTTAAATAACAATGGTGAGTAGGAAGGAGAAGAAAAATTTTCCATAGCTTCTGACACCCTTTAGTAAGTGGCTTTTTTCATACATTCTTAGCAATTGGAATGGCAATGGTTCTTCATCAAGCATCATGAGAGCTAAAGCAAGTCTTGCAGTCGTGCTTAAGGCTAACATTGCTGCCAGCCTACATTCCTGGAAAGCTGATTAAATCTTGAGGATCAGGCTGCAAGCCTGATAGAATCATGCTAGCAGCACATTTCAGAGATCTTGATCTTAACAAATAAAGGCCACTCCAGAAGCATAGAATAAACACAGCAGTCTTGTCATTGGGCTTTTTCCTTTTTCTTTTTGGAAGACATGCAAGAGTGAATTTTTTACTTCTTGTAATCTATAGTAATTTAGCAAATCTAATCTGAAAGTACCCTTCCCTGTGATGAAAATCAGCTTTGCTAAACTGCAACTTGTGCTGCTGTTCTGCTCCACTGTGGATGCTGGAAACTGTGCTATAGGGAGTGATGGCTTTAGCTTAGCCTCTGATGATTGGTCTTGATGCAACAACTGCTGTATGACAGTTTATGACTCATGTTATGCAGGAGGTCAGACTAGATGATCATAACGGCTTTAAAGTTCATTAATTTGTGTGGTGAAATATCTGCAAAAGGATTAATCCAAAGTCCCAACATTTGTTCTACATGACAAGTAAACTGAGTTCCAAAAAGGTCTTGAAGACTGAAATGTAAGCACCAAGATGCCAGCTCTCAAGCTTGAAAGGTCACATTAGCAAAACTGACCACTGAGTAAGGCTGATCTTAGTTAAATTCTTCCACAGCTGAAAATTTCAAGGAACTTTGCTTTAAAATTAACATAAAAGGAAAGAAAAAAAGAAGAAGAAGAAGAAGAAGAAAAAAGAAAACATTTTCACTTGAAAGGAACTTAACTTTTAAAAGTTTAAGTCCCTATAATAATAGATTAAGGTGGTCAAAAATTTCAGATTTATCTAAGAGAATTTTTTTATTAAACCACACATATATTTATATATACACACATATATATATATATATATATATATATATATATATATATTTCACTTTGAATATATTTTTTTAAGATTCCAAGGTTTTCTCTGTTCTGGATTTGTGGTGTTTTTTTTTCCAATGACATAAAAATATTCATGGGATAAGGAAATGACTTCCTTTTGAGCATTACCAATGGTCCAAACTTGGCGTTGTGATTTGAAATTTCAAAGCATCCGCTCTGTTTGATGTGTACTGAGCTCCAGACACAGAGAAATCAATCTGTGCAGCTCTGCCTACCTTGATATCTGTAGTCAATGTGCTGTAAAGTCTTTGTTAAATATTTAATAATTAGCTGCGGTTTAATAATGGGTGTCTGAAGAAATGCTGAAGTCTGTGAGTGGATAATGAAAGAATGTTATGTCCTGAAACAAATGCCTTGAGATGTTTTATACTATGCTGTAGTTGTTTCCTCACTCAGCAAATTGAGTGACTTTGCCACTTGGGGGGAAATAGGCAATTGTGTCTAGCAGACATCTGCTTTTGTAACCTCCTGTTTCCCAGGGAGAATCCATTTAGAGATCTAAGCAAAAGTCTGTATGGTAATCCCAGGCCAAGAAATACTTCAGTGGAAAGAGTTTCCTTTAGGCTGCTCATGTTTCCACCGAATAAAAGCATCTTTTATTCTATCCAGCAACAGAATGAAGCAAGACTTGTGTGTAGGCATGTGTGCAGCTCTTGACATACAGACCATCTCATTAATATACAAAATTAGTCTTGCTTACGGATTTTTAGGTAGACTCTATAGGCTCTAAACCAATGTGCTGTATTTTTCCTGTTCTGGAAGTAGTTTAAATCTCTGACCTGTTTAAAATGTTGTCATTTGTGATTATGAAAACCTCTTTTCACAGTAGCATCTGTTACCAGTGAGTGTTTCAAAGCTGGCTCTTGGATTTTGCTCCCGATTAAGGACAAATGCTCAAAGTCAGAGTAAACTAGGAATGTGGGGGTCTAGGTACTGCTACTGCTATATCTTTATGGATGGCTTTTTCTGTGTCTGATCCTGTTATGCGTAAAATAATAACATAGGATCTCCTCTCCATCCAAAGGCGAATGCCTACAAAGCTGACTTCCTTGATCTTTGCACAATGCCATGTGCATCTGACCCAAAAGACCTTAAGGGAATGCAAGGAATGATGAATAAACAGATAAAAACAGCTGAAACAAAAAGAATACAGGGAGTTTCCTGCATTTCCTCTATCTCTGTGTTGGCTGTGGTTTGTACAGACCCCAGGAATGAGTGAGGGCTCTAGAAATGAAAGTTGCAGCTGTCAGGACACTGTGGGCTCTGGTTTTAGAACAGGACTGAAATACCTTTAGTGAGCACAGAACATTCTTTTGCCTGGTTGCTTTGCAGCAGGTTCAAAAGAAGTCAGTCCCTCCCCGGAGAGATCTTAGTCTTGACATGCCTGAATCTTCTTCATACAATCTCAGAGCACTTGTAATTTCTAAAGGGACTACAGATTGAAAGGTATTTTTAATTACAGCATAATACTGCAGCAATCCTGACTCCCCTGTAGGAGCACTCAGAAAGCTGAAGATGCCTTTCCTTGGTGGAAACTGGCATGCTGCTTTTCTCTCCTTAGAGACCAAGGAGAAAAGTGTTTACCCACTAGAGAGGACACAGTGGCTTTCCACAACAGGCCGTGCCATGTGAGGATGAAGAGGTTGCACTGCACAGCTCAGTGCTATCTAGATGCTGTAGGTGTCCTCCGATTTTGATTCATTAGATGAATCACATGGTTTTTGTATCAGTGTGGATAGATAACATTTCTGTGGCTTCTCTTTGGAGTTCTAGCCATAAGAGGACGTTTTATTAGTTAATTTATTTGTACAGGATGACATGTTTTAAATGGATATTCTGTGACCAAGCATAGGCAATCTTTACCTGGGATGAATATTTCTTGCATATGATAAAGGAGTTCATTTTGCAGATTCATTCTAACTCCATATCTTTGGAGTAGATCTGACTTTTATATTGTCTGGTATACAGTTTATTTCCTTTAAATCTGTGGGACACAGAGCCTGCTCAAATACCCAGTTCAAAAAGGGAAAGGTGTCCCTAGCATGCACAGTATGACCTTCTGGTGGCAGCGAAGAGGCCAGCATCTTTGCAAAGACCTCAGCTTGCTCACAGAAATGTTGCAGATGCAGTAAACAAACATCTAGGTTTACGGAGCAATATCTGTAAAAGGACTAAACTTTTTGCTTTCCTTTACAAGCACAGTTCAATGGAAATACAAACCAAGGTCATCCAAATACAAAACTTTATGTCTAATGCAGTTCCACAGGGGCATAGAATCATAGAATAGAATCATAGAATGGCCTGAGTTGAAAACGACCACAGTGCTCATCTGGTTTCAGCTCCCCTGCTGTGTGCAGGGTCACCAACCACCAGACCAGGCTGCCCCAAGCCACATCCAGCCTGGCCTTGAATGCCTCCAGGGAAGGGGCGTCCACAACCTCCTTGTGCAGCCTGTTCCTGTGTGTCACCACCCTCTTTCTGCATCTCCAAAAGAACAAATGTAAAGGAGTTGGAACAGTGCATACATTCATACCTACATAAATAATAGTAAGAATAATCTGTAAATTTGAAAAAAAAAAAAAGTATGCAAAAAAAAATATATTAGGAGTTAGGCATATGCAACCATAAACAAAAGCATTATTCATATGATTAATAAATCTTATATATGTTTATTGTCTAGTGCAATGTGTCTAAAAAGTCTATTAAGTTTATACCTAAATATGCTATAAAATTGTTCATGTCTAAACAAAATCCTATCACAAGTACATGGGTGCAGACATGGAAAAGTCACTTCTCTCCATTTACATCTGGGTTCCAAATCCAGTTCAGGATATTCAGTCCCTCCTGCCTCTCATCTGCTCTCTGACCCCCTCTTACGCTTGCTGGTATGTGACTTCCATTAGCACTAATGGCAGCCACAGACCTGCAGGCAGGCTAGAGCACATCCCTAAAAAAAACATCCACACATAGGTGAAAACATCATTCCTATTTTACAACATTCACACCAACTCCCTGTAAAATTCTCTATCGATTTCAGGGTTTTTTACGGCTTATTTTTACTGCATTCTGTGACTGTGGCCCAATATATCTGACAGATCTTTTGTCACCATGTGTTCCTGAGGGTCAAATCCAACAGGGTTATTAAGTCTGTCCAAGGAACAATCTTAAGTCTTCTTGGAGCTAGGGTTTTCTGGAAATTATATGGCATCACGGCAGGAGTCATGTCAGAGTTTTTTCTGCTCCTTCTTTCATGGTGTAAGGACAAAGTAAATGCCTTTTAGTAGGCTTTGTCCTGCTTATACTCAGACATCCTGTGACTTCAGTCTGACATGATTTAAAGATCATCATCACAGAGATACTCTGATATCACAGATGTTAAAAATTTGCAGAGGCATTTGAGGTCATAAATCTACATGTTAGCCCAATGCTCCTTGCAGAACATTTCCTACTGCTTCGTTCAGCTCAAAAATGGACCAAGTGCTGCTGTCCTCCAGTATGCCTGGAAAGAAAAACTGCATCCAAGGGTACAGTTCTCATCCCAGTGCAATTTCCCCTGACTCACATAACACATTTGCAATTGCTCATTTCCATACATTAAGAGTTATCATTCCAATCTCTCAGATTTGCAACAAGTAGAATAGTAACAACCAAATTCAAGCAAACAATTTCTTTAGAAATAGATGAAACCTTTCTGTTCAGAAAGTCACATTCAATGAGGCCTGGAGTGAGGTCAGAGGAATTTAGGTCAGGATGCCCAGAAACAGATTATTACTCCTTCAAAATCAAGATTGAATATGGTATTTTTATTATTATTATTATTATTATTATTATTATTATTATTATTACTAATGCTCTTGAGTGATTAAGTGGCTCTGAGTGTTTAGAAATCAAGCTGGGTTATTTAGTGCTAATGGCCTGGAAGTTGCACTCTCTAATTTCATTTCCCCATCTAGCCAAGTGAAACTGGAGTTTATGCAACCAACACATATTTGAATATTTTAGGAGAAGTATTAGGAAACACTGCAGATAAGTCGTATTATAGAATTAAAAGAAATGTATAAACCTTTTTCCTCCTGGACTACTCATCTTTGCCCAATGCATCATTTATTTTAAATAATAACAATAAAAATAAGCTCCTTTAAGATTTATTAGCTGGATGGAGTTTAAATTTATCTTGTCAGATTCAGCCTAAGTAAGTGCCCTTGCTGTGAAGGTGGCAATCAGGTTCATGTCTGTCTTGTTTTGAGTGTCACTTTGTCAGTGCTTTGGCTGAGGGTTTTCCTGGTGATCTTATTCCCCTGCTGTGTGAAGCAGTGTCATCCCACACAGCTTCTGAAGCAAAGATGAGAGTTAGTGTGAGCTTAACACTTGCTTTCTCTCTCATCTCATGCAAGAATTCATTCGCTCATGGGAATCACTGTCAAAAAGGTGCACACCCCGTGGAGGTAAATGCAAGTTTGAATGGGAGTGAAGGGGCAAGGAGAGCTTCTCCTGGAGCTTGTGCAATGGGTTGAGCCTCTTGGGCTGAAACACTGCTGTTTCGAGAGCTACCCTCTGCAAAGCTCTCTTATTATCTTTGGTCTTATTTATAGACCTAAATCCTTCTCTGTTTTCTTGAAGAAACAAATGCACCTCATTGATCAGTCAATAGATTTTCCGTTTTACTGTGCTTGTTTGTTTTCCATTTCATGACTTTCCCTGTTGTGCCTGCAGCCATTTTCACTGAGGTAATAATCACTAGCTCATAAAATGGACCTGGTCATTATACGGATGGATAACATCAAAATGCTGTGAAAAAAAAAAAGAAAGAAAGAAAAAAAAAACGCCACCACAAAACAGACGATTCAATATTTTGATTTTTTTCACCATGGTGCTGTTAACGAGTGCTATTTTGACAGCAGTGGCATCCTGCAGAAAGCTTTCCCACTTGTGATCATTCACAAGCCCATAGCACTTCATCTGATGCCTTTCTGCACCATTCTCATCACTGGAAAATAAAGTATTTCCCTGTATTTTCCATTACCTCTGTTTGAGTGTGTCTGTGCAAGTGCAATAGCTTAACCCAAATCAGGGAATGGTGCGGTTCTGTCACAGTCAAAGCAAAGCCTGAGGCTGTGGACATCTGAGCAGAGAGGCAAAGCTTGAGGCATGATCCTGGGGTGGTCTGCATAGTGGCAGCTGGGCACAAACCTGCTGCCTGTGCGCCTGGGAGCAGCCAGGGTGCTAAAAGGGAGGCAGCAAAATGTATGGGAAAATTGCCCCCTTGATTCATCTAGGGGTAAACTGGCCATTCCTGGGGCTGAGCCAAGGCTCTCTGGGAGTGTGTGACATCTGTTTGCAGCTTTTGCAAGTCTGGACAGCTTTACTTACTAGAGGTTAATCCATCCATGCGCCTGTAGCTAGAGTCAAGTTTGCAAAACATGTTGTGGAAGGCTTTTCAGATTAGAGGGAATATACCCAAACATAAAGAGGTAATGATCTGGTCCTACTGAAAATAATTATATTCCTTTGACTTTGGTGTCACCAGTATTATCAACTAAGACATAACTATCCTCCCTAATGGAAGGAATTACACGGAGAAGCCTGACCATTCCAAACACTGGTTCATGCCCAAAAAAGAGCTTTCTCTCAGTTTTACATCTACATCAGTTTCACATTTATGTCACGGTCCCAATGACTGGTGGATTTACATTCTCCTTTGTATATACCAGTGGCTCATAAAAAAATAATAAAAATAAAAGTAAAAATAAAAACAAGGAGAGAGAAGCTGCCAACAGATTGTATTTTCTCAGACACTTTAAGAAAATACTATGAAATGCTGATTGCCTCCAATATTTTTTATTTCCCCCAACATTTCTATGGAAGAGAGCAACTCTGGGATTTTTCTCAGCCTGCATTATTCTGGAATTATTGAGAATTATTGTAAAGTGAGGTAATAAACTTTACCATCTTACTAAAAAAAAAAAAAAAAGTCAAACCCATAAATCATTGATATTTTCAAATCACCAAACAGGAACTTGGAGAAAAGTGGCATGTGTTGTTGGTCCAGACATCCTGTATTTTATTGTTTTAAGATGCTTCTCTTATTCATCTGGTAGATTTTTAACATGCCTCATGTTAAATTTAACGTGCTTCTTTCCATCATCTGCAGCTTGTTCTGAACTACTCTTTGATGGTGAAATATGGACCGACCTACTCAATAGACTTTAACTAGAAAGTGAAAGAGAGAGCTCTTGCTAACATCTCCCTTCTGTGGCAATCTGTGGGCTTCCCTTATAGCTCACCTTTCGCTTCTGCTTATCTCAAAAAGAAGAAATTCATGACCATGAGCATCCCCAGTCATCGGGGTCTAAAACAAAAGAACTCTGCATTGAGAGAGGAAAGTGAAGCAGATCCTCTCCCAGCCCTGCCACATGAATCAGGATCACTGGTTTGCAAAAGCTCCTTTCAGCTGCTGGGCTGCCTGGTGGTTTCACAGCAGAGTTATTCTCCAAACAAATTCCCTTTGGTCACACAACTGTGTGATTCTTTTTTTTTTTTTTTTTTTTTTTTTTTTCGCTATGCAGAAATAGAGGATGTGAGAAACCACAGAGCTTTCTTCTTGCTTCCCCTTGCTTGAGGGGTCCCCGCTGCCACATAGCAAGCATTTATTTTTCCCTTGAGAGGCAGGAAAAGATGGAAGAACAAAGCAGCCACTACGTTTTTTTCAGCAGAAATCCTTCAGGAGATGAAGCAGCCCCAGTCCTACAGTCTTTGTGTAGGAGGGACAGATTCAGGCTATGTCTTCTCCTTCTGAGAAAATACAAGAACATTCCGATCTGCATAAAATATATCTGAAATGAAGAAATTCCTCATTTTATTCCTATTCATATTAGGCTATACATATAGAAAGGAAAACGCCATGTTCATCTTCCATGATGTTGCTATGGCACATTGTGCATTGTCTCTTAACTGTGTGTGTCATGTAGGTGTTTACCACTGTGTTAGTCACTCCAGGATCCCCACAGAGATCTTGAAGAAGTGATTCATTTCATACTGAAATAGATCTCAAATTATTCAGATAAATTATGCCCCAAAATTGCTTTTTCAAACTATATCCTATTGAACACAAAATGATCCCAGGATGACGTGCTTTGGCTTTGCAATTTATGTGGCAGATGTATAAAGTTTACAAAAGCAGGATCACAATCTTGGAGATAGGTGTTATTATACTATGTTAGACTACACGAGCAGAGACGTCATGTTTTGTTTTTTTTTTTATCCTCTTAATGTGATTGGTAATGGCAAAATAGCAGGTTTTCTCAGTATAAGCTGACAGTCCCTGTGGGAACATCCTATTTCTCCAATATGGCACCATAGCTCTTTGGCATTTTAGGGTTGCATATGATTTTTTGGGGAAGAAAAAAGAATCCATCCAACATCTGGCCTGAGGATGGAATATGGGAAGTACTGATGTTTCTGAGGCTTTGATCTGGGATGAAAAATAAAAGAGTGTTCATGTGAGTAGGTTTTACCTAGTTTTAGGGATCCACAATATAGTGGTCTCCATATGAACTTGTCATCTTGGTTGCTGTCATCAACAATAAAACTTTAGCCAAAGGAATGAACAAAAATTAGGAAGTTATTCATCTAAGGAAATATTAAAAGTCAACTCAACTGGAGGCTAAAATTTATTTTGCCTATTAACTTACTTGTCTAAATCTCCTTGAGCATAGCAGGCTACTAGACATCTAACTGATATGCAGACATCTTCCCTGCAGACACCTATGATCAGGGTAGATTATTCCTTTCCAGATCTTTTATACCTAAGTTTGAATTCATCATCCCAGCATTCCTTCATGGCAAACAGTATTGTTCATATGCTTTTTGGATGCTCATTATCAGACATGTTGATCACTCCTTTCGGACTAAGAATGATTTTCCAGAAATGCCTAAATCAGTCTCCAGTAAGTTGCACCATTCTTTACTCCTTTTGTAATGTATACTATATTTTGAATTTAGCTATGTGTCTAGGGTGTTTTCCTCTCTTGCAACAGGAGCTGCAATCATCCCTGGGAGATAAATTTTATGTTATATTACAACTCACACATCAGAAAGCTTTGAGAATATCTCCTTATTTTGAAGTATCCTCTCTCATAATTCCAGTGCATTCTTGCATAACACCTGATGATCCTGAGTAGATCTCATCCTGTTCTGCATCTGGGAGCTTCATTTTGGTTATACCCAGGACCTTTGTCTCATGAATATTTATTCATCTGGAAGTAATAATAAATCTCTGCATCCTCCAGAGGAGAATCCCAATGCTTTGAAGGCATTTGGGACTTGTCACACCCTATTGTGCATGAACTTGATTTGCAGCACTATGGGTGAAGATACAAAACAGTTTTTTCTAATTGGTCCCCTTGTCTTTCATGTGAGTGAAGTCTGCACATAGCAGAGGAGGATTTACACATGGAATGTCCCCAGTGCTAGTAAGAAAGGTCCAGAGCTCCTATCCTACTCTATTTAAGCGCTTTTACTCTAAAATCTCAGGTTTTTTTCCAGGCATTGCTTCTTTATAAATAGGGTGATAAAATATTCTTGAAAATCTCCACCATACAGGTAAGGAGATTTAAGCCCACAGTTTAAACAATTTGGCCCAACAATGTCTTGGTGGACTGGTGGACTTGTTAAAATCTCCAGCTTCTTTATCATTTGTCTGTATCTCCAGACCAAATGTTTTTAACCATGAGAAATGAGTGATATTTTTGCCTTTCTTTTCACTTTTACCCTCTATTTAAATGTGTTGGGATTGTAAAGAAAGATAAATTCTACTTATACTGGTGACAGAAAGAACTTTTTTGTCATGACCTGCTTGACAGGTGATCCTAAGGTTTTGTCTCACTATTTCCGAAAAACAAAAGCAAAATAAAAAAGAAGACATATATGGGTCGTTGGCTTTTTCCACTTACAGACAGCTGCTTGTGTGAGTAACAGAAAACAATCAATATACTCAGGCAGAGATTTTCAAGAGAGCTCTTTATTCTCTTGCTCAGTATTAATGATGACCTGCACTTCCTACCATAATGATTATCTTAAAAGTCTTTTTGGCTTTGAAGAGGTTGTCTCAGCTCTTGGAGTACTTTTCTTGTGAAGGAGTATAATCCTTAGAATTCATTATTCTCTTGCTTTATTTATTTATTTATTTATTTATTTATTTATTTAGACAGTCAATGCCATAAATTAAACTGCTTGAGTTGGCTTTGTGTTTTTTTTTTGCATACACAGCAAGGATAACTACACATCAGATTTATGAGCATTGTGCGCAGGTTGCTATGACAACTGCTCGAGCCGTTGTACACCAAATAACCTTGTCATGTGAACGTTTATCACAAGCACATCGAGTACAGGATTGCAGGATTTTTCTGAATAATAATTGGTCGTGGCCTTTTATGCTATGAGTCAAAGTTAATCAACTTCTGGATTGGAAATTAACCATCGATAAGACATAATTTGAGCGCTGCTCATCGTGGCTGCGGTACATGGCGAAAGGGAACTTTGCAAGAAGTACTGCCCCCTTTTCACCAAAACTGTGGCTCTTTCTTTATTGCCACTGCAGCCTCACAAAACCCAGATGTAAAACGACAGGCTGTGTCTGCGTGTGTGCATAACATATTATTGCGCCGTAAATGAAATGCGAATTTTAACAATCAAATCATTCGTGGGAAATAAAGCCCGCTTTTTTTCTTTTTTTCTTTTTTTTTTTCCCTATCTTTTTTGCAAGAAACTTCTAAAGCCAGAGTCACGTTCTAATTATTCACACCCACCTTGGGTCATATTTTAAGGGAAATTTGCAGGCTGCACACCTGGCCCTTCCATTCACCATTTGAAAGGCTTTCTTACGCATTTAAACTGTTCTAGGTGTGCATGTATTTTAAAGAAAATCCATGAATTTAACTGTGCTTCTAATTTATAGTTTCAGAGGGAAACATTAGTATGTGTGAGGGATTAGTGATCTGTGTAAATTACTCTAGTAATTTTTATACAGCAGTTACATCATGGGTAAATTCCAGCTCATGAATATGAGCAGAAATATTACTTCTTTTTGAGAAGAAATAATATCTGAGATCATAGGCATAGGAATTTTCATAGAGCTTCCATCTCTAGGGTAACCTTTGTATCTAAATATTACTATAAAGCATTTTTACCACACTGACTTAATTACCTGAAACTATCCAAAAGAAAAAAAGCTTTGTAAGTGAGTTTACAAAACAGCAACAGCAGAATAAGCAAAAATGGACAAGGTTTTTGTTTCTTTTTTTGCACATGTATGATTAATTGAAATAACTTACAGTCTTGCACTTACCTGCTATTTGTTGATTCTTGTCTGTTTAAATGATATTTCACTGTGTAATAGGTACTCATAACCAGTGCATCCAAACCAAAATTTGCTGGACTTGTTATAAAGTCTTGAGATGGGTACTGTTAGGAAATAGGCACTATTTTTTTAGCTTGTTTTAGATGTTTACTAGACTGTGAGTTGTGCTTTTCCCTACAAATAGTTATTTTTTGCCATTGCTTAGAAGGGAGGCCAAGGTGACTGGTTAATCAGTAAGCACACACACTGGAGATGGCAATGTTCAGTTATATCATTCTTTTGACACAACTCTTAAAATCAAGATTGAGTGATTTGTTTGAAATGCTTAGGTCAAGAATGAGTTATTTGTCTTAATTTAGGCACAATGATGTGGCATTTTCTGCCTTTCATTATACAGAATGTCATATTAAATGATTTAATCTCACAGGTTTGTCATGTGGGTCTCCCCAAATATCTCCGGGATGCAGGCTTCTGGATACAGTTTGTGAACATTAAGTGCTCACTTTGAGAGTTCCTTGTGAAGAGTACCTTCTTTCTCACTACTGTCAAGTCACTTCCTGAGTAAAGAGACTGGATTTCATGCACAAATGCATGGGTCTGTATTTTCTTCTGTATTCTAAAATTCTTGTTTATGATTTGCAAATACTTTAGGGTAATTAGATACACAAACTCAACTCAGCTGGTTTCTTTTGGGACCTTCACCCTTTATGCATTTCTTCCATTGCAACAATGAAAATTTCCTCTATTAGTAACATGATTTGGAATAAGAATGAACATCAATTGATTTCAGTAGATGAGTTCTGGTCATTAGATAAATCAATATACGTAGGAGCAAAATGACACATCTTCAGATACTACATGACTTTTTCTTTGGCCTAAAAGAAAAAAATAAACACAAGAGTTTACTGTAAGAATCTTTCCTTGTGGAGACGATTCACAGATCTCTGATCCACACTCACTTTGCCTCGTTTTTTGATTCCACCAGGGAGTTGATTTCAGAGTTTCCACTCATGTTGCTTGTGCGGTAATATGAAAACACAATTAATGCATGCAATGCTCAGGAAGTGAAAAAGATAAAAAGATCAACAGCAGAAGATGAATCTACCTGAGGTCTGCTGTTCATCAGCCACATTCTGTTTTTTTACAGTCTTCTTAGTTTCTGTAAATAAATGAGTCATCTGCAATAGCTTGTTTTCTTTTTCTTTGCCTTTTCATTGCTCTCTTGTTATAACAATAGGCAAAGGAGGTCTTTAAACATAGGATCACTTGCTGGAGATGTGTAGGAGTTAAATCCTTGTTCTCATGCACCTTGGCTGATGAAGGAGTAAGGTTTTTTTGAAGTGTAGTCTGTATTCATTCACCTTGTTTACTCAGAAACTATGCCTAGAATATTGTAAAATATCCACGGCTTAAAAGAGCTATGGGAAAGAGAATTTCTGCTATGTAGAAAACTAAAGGGAAAACTAATATTCAATAACATTGTTATAAAAATATTTATATTAAACTTCAGGCCTTATCACAAAGAGACGACAGCAGAAGACTCTTTACCTACCTATGTGCATAGTAGTTACTGCAAAGTCACAATCTTTAAAGAATTTTTTTTTTTTTTTTTTTTTTTTTTTAAGTACAAGCAGTAGGAAACAACCTCAGCAATTTACTTTAGGGAGAGAATTCTTACATATTCCCTCTAGTCAACTAGATCTCAGAAAAGAGTAAGGAAAGTGTTCTTTCTGGGTAAATGACAAGGTAAGCCATCAGAAAAGCCCCACATAGTCCTTTTGATGAGAATACCATGTAGTTTCATAGAGATGACATTTTTCTGCAAGTGATGATCTGCATCTGGACATGAAACCAATCCACTTTCTATTTGAATAAATGCCTTGGTGTTGGTACAATACTCTTTATGGGGAAAGACTCTTTATCAAAGAGTGTAGCAATTGCAAGAGTTAACAGTCTTAAAGAGATTCAGATTGAATGTTAGGAAGAAATTCTTTACTCAGAGAGTGGTGAGGCACTGGTACAGGCTGCACAGAGAAGTTGTGAATGCACCATCCCTGGGGATCTTCAAGGCCAGGTTAGATGGGGATTTGGGTATTTTGATGTAGTGACCCACATAACATGACCAACCTTCAACTAGCATGTTTACCAAGAGCTCATCAGCCCTTAGAGGCCCTTGAAAAACTTCACAGATGAAAAATTCCCAGAATTTTCAGTGTTTTCTACATTTGTCACTGCAAAGTTTATGAAAAGTGTTGACCACGAGTGCAAATTGAGATGAAGTGACATCTGTTTTCTTCTGTCATGGAAAGCACACTGACATTTTTCCAGGAAAATTTATGCTGGAATCCTGAGACAGATTTTAAAATTGTTGGATATTTTACAATCTGTCCATTTTCTATGTTGTTTTACAGTCAATGTTCTGCATTGTCATATCCTTCCTGAAAACTGATTGTTTGCATTGGCAAATGAAGCTCCAAAGAAACAACATGAAGGATGGCTCTCTGGCAGCTTTTGGTAATTTCTCTTAAGAAAATGAACTGACGATGTGTCTGTAAGAGAAGTTAAAAATGCATAGTTAAAACTGTACAAAATGCACAACATCATGAAAGGCTAATAAGTAGAATGCATCATAAGAAATCTCACACTGAAGCACTTAGACAGTGGCCTAATTTTAAGGAACTGTTTTATACCAAGAAAATAAGTTGAGAAGTAGGAGCAAAAAGTATTCATCTGAAGTCATTTATCTACATAGAAGTATTTAATTCTCTGTTCTATTTCTTAGAAAGGTGATTTATAGTAAGATTTAACAATAACTACGGATTTCCAGCTAGATTAATAAGGTGAATGAAAAGACTTTTTAAAAAACAATATTACTTTACTATATGAGATAATAACTGGACAAATTTTCAAATGGCCCCAAACGCTTGCAAGACAAAACATTCTAGTTTACTTCTTTACTTTTAAGATTCTTTTTCATCATGTCTTGTGAAGTCATACTCAGTTAGAAACTGTTTTCAGATAGGAAACATGCAACAACAACTCCATGCAATGCTACAGGCTGGAGGCAGAATGGCTGGAAGACTGTGCAGAGGAAATGGACCTGGGGGTTTTGGTTGACACTTGGCTGAACACGAGCCAGCAGTATGCCCAGGTTGCCAAGAAGGCCAATGGCATCCTGGCTTATATCAGAAATAGTGTTATTAGAAGGAGCAGGGAACTGATCACCCCTCTGTAGTCAGCAGTGGTGAGGCTGCACATTGAGTAGTGAGTTCAGTTTTGGACTCCTCATGACAACATTGAGGCCCTGGAGCATGTCCAGAGAAAGGCAACAAAGCTGGTGAGGGTTCTGGAGCACAAGTCATCTGAGGAGCAACTGAGGGAGATGGGATTATTTCATCTGGAGAAGTGGAGTCTCAGAGGTGACCATATTTCTCTCTACAGTGACCTGTAGGGAGGTGAGGGTCGATCTCTTCTCCCACATAACTAGCAGTAGAAGTAGAGGGAATGATCTTAAGTTGCATCAGGGGAGATTCAGATTGGATGTTAAGAAATACTTCTCCAAGAATGTGGTCAGATGCTGAAAAGGGCTGCCCATTGAGGTGGTAGAGTTACCATTCCTGGAGGTTTTCAAGAAATGTTTAGATATTGTACTGAGGAACATGGTTTAGTGGGAAATATTGATGATAGGAAGACAGTTGGACTGAATGATCGTAGAGGTCTTTTCCAACCGTGGATTCCACAATTCTACAATTCTATACATGGAGTAGAATTGAGATATTGAGGAAGAAATCATGCTGTTGAGATGATGAGCCAATGCTGAACGTGGGAAAGAGCATTGTGGTCATACTGTGATACCAAGTATATATTGGTATAAATCTGGTATCATCTTACAACTGCCAAAGAATTTCATCAGCATAATCTAGAGAACCAGACTCATAACTAACCACGGAATACTGCAGAAATAGAGAGGATTGCAAGAACATCATGCAGAAAAGTCTAAAGGGCAAAGGAGGAGAGGGGAAGAAAGAACAGGGAAAGATACATGGAAGGAAAGAAGAATGCTGAACTTGAGCTGGTAACCTTATCTTCAGAGTTCAGGCTGCTTGATGGAAAACTGATTTTACAGCAGGTCACGCTGTGCATATTCTCAGTTTAAGTGTGTAAAAGAATCATTAGTTCTCCTGCCAAAATTATCAAAGAATCTATGTGAAATATTGGAATTTTCCATGTGTTTAAAACCCAAGGCATGGTTTTTAGTGAAGAGGACAAAGATACAGGGTTGGTAGAAAGAGCCTCTGCAATAATCTGTACTAGAACATGTGCAAATAAATTACCTATCTGGGATGTCATCAGCATGATCAAACATTAGCTGATGAGGAGATAACTGATAAATTTCTGCTCTTCTGCTAAGCAGAAGCACCTGTAATGCTATGCAGGTCATCTTCCTTGTCATGTAGAAATCAGTAGCACAGATGTTTGCTACAGAGACTGCACATATTTCGTGAACTTACTGGTTTGTCTTCCTTCCAACTGCCTTATACAGAAGTGTGTAAGTATCACACTGGCTGCCCCTTCCCTTAAGGTTTCAGTCCGAGAAACAAGGTGTAGTTCTATTTTGTGTCTCTAAAGTAGCTTTCACTAAGGAAGAGTACTGTTCTCCTGCATTCCCCAGGGAGCACAGTATCATAATGCTGAAAACAAGTCAGTCAAGTCAGTTATTGGGTCCAAACTGCACACACAGAGAAGAATTTCAAAGATCAGGGAAACTCTGTTGTAGCACCATGGGAAAGTTCCTGCTCATTTTCCCAAGAGAAGGAACTCAGTCAGGTGTTTCCTTAGGATAGGTTTTGATGTCAGCAGACAGAATAATCACTAACAGGAAAGAATGGGTGTCCAGAGATAACTCAGTGAAAGGGGAAATACTTTAACAGAAAGCAAGTTTTCATCAAATTTTACTTTAGCTGTTTCTTGCTAGAACTGGTTGGGAACTTATCAACTTTATTTCCCGTTGGAAATACTGATTTATCAGTACTGAATAATGTGGACTGAAAGACTGGTTTTCTTGAGGGATTGTACAAGAAGGGGCAGAAGAATATATATATATATATATATTTATTTTAGCTGTTCAGATGGCTGACCTGGACTTCTCAAAATAAATAATTCCTGGCTTCAGCTCAGAATGATATTTCAGCAAGATAATCTACTTGATCTGTAATTTAAAAACTTATTGTTTTAATAAAATAAATAATAGTTTGAATTGCAATGAAGAATTACCAACTCTTTTAAACTGAATAATTTTTTTGTATTTTCTTTTCTTCATGTTTTCTAGCTGTTTTATTTCTGGCTGTTGAACCATTCAAAGGCCAACCACAACAGCCTCAGATGTTCTTAGCACTCTTTGAGAACTATGCTTTCCCTGAAGACTGAACAATTCAAGCAAGCAGAATAAATACAGACAAGTGAGGAGGGAAAGTGGGAGCATGGTAATGACTTAGCTCAGATATCCAAACTACAGATGTATGAATCAGGACTTCAGCTTACTTTTTATGGCCAGTGGAGAGAAACAGAATTATAGAATCATAGAATCCTTAGAGTTGGCAGGGACCCTAAAAGGCCACCTAGTCCAACTCCCCTGCAGAGAACAGGAATAAAACAACTAGATCAGGTTGCCCAGGGCCTGATCCAGCATGGCCTTAAAAGTGACAGGTAATCACCACGTCATTGGGCAACGTCTCCCAGTGCCTCACTACTCTCACTATGAAAGACTTTTTCCTTACAACTAAACTAAATCTACTCTCTTTAAGCTTGAAATCTTTCCCCTTCATGTCAGACTCTGATAAAGGCCATTCTATAAGAGTAGATGTGGCGCTGAGTGACATAGTCAGTAGGCGTGCTGGTGATGGGATGATGGTTAGACTAGATGATCTGAATGCTCTTTTCCAACCTTAAGGATTCCATGATTTAATCCTTCTGAATTTGCCTTTCCTCTCCTGGAAACTGCACAGGGACTTCACAGATTGAAAGCCATTTCCAATGCAAATTCTGACACAGAATGAGTAAAGAGATACCTAAAAGTAATAGAAATACTTACAGAAATTCCTTAGATTCCAATATCTTTCATGCATCTACTTACTTCTGTTGACTTCAGTGGCTCGTTGTGACCTGCGAGATGGGATAGAAAGGAAAGATAAAGAAGGCTAAAAACTGTGCAGACATTGATTATTCAGGGTAGAAATGGCAAGCCCTGAGAACTGTAGAACATTTTATTTCTTGAAGCCTTTAAATTTTATAGCTCATTTATGTTCCAGTAGCATTAAATAAGTGATAATGTAGTGCTCTTAATTGCAGTCTTCAGAATAAATTCTGCCCTTTCTAAAGTATTGCTTTGATACAGAAATAATTAATGAAGTATTATAACTTAGAAGAGGCTGTCATAGCCATCTAATCTGATGTACCTAACACCAGACTAAAAAACCTTGCAAGCTAAATCTGTAACAAGCACTTAATTGAGTTTAAATAATAGTTTTTCTTCAACTCGTTTCCAAGTGGTGGAGGGTTCTTCACACATCCAGTTAAGCAGCTTCAATAGTTAATTATCTTCACAGTCAAAAAAATTGTGCCACACTCCTACTTCATAGTAGCTTTGTTTTAAACTAACAAATCTCATTAAGCTTTGCTGTACTGAATTAAAGTATTGTCTGCTTTCTAAAATCTTTTCTCAAAGTAGATATTTGTAGACTATAATCAATTCACCTCTTAATCTAGTCCCCGATAAGCTAAATAGATTGAGCTTCTTAAATCTATCATGATTAAATGGGTTTTCCAGACTCTAAACCACGCCTGTAAATTGCTTCTGAATGCTTTCTGACTTACCCACATTCACTTTTGAAGTGTGGAAACCAGCATCAGGATGGTACTTTCCTCCAACTGTTTCCAATGTACCAAGAAATGTTGCTTTTTTATTGCACTTGATCATTCTTCTGCTCAGATGTTCAGGATTGCATTTGCCCTCTTTACGTTAGATTAGGTTACATTAGATGCACTTTACATCTACATAAAAGCAAATTTTTTTTTCAAGACACACAGTTGTCAATATAACTTGTTGTCAGTATAACTCCATCAGTCAGGACACAGTCATTCTAGAACAAATATCCCTCATCAATACAGTATGTTTGAGTGTCCACCCTATGCTGATTTGGGCACCTGGGTTGCAGAGACTTGGAACTGAATGGAGCTTGAGATCTCCCTTCTTGCTCTGTTTTGTGGGAATCCAGTGAAGCCACAGGCTATGCATTCTTCCAATGCATTCCTCAGCTGAAATCTCCAGGGTCTAGACAAGGCAGATGCCAAAATTTTTGCATCTCAATCTCTCATCCTTTGAAAACACCTCTCATCTCCAGTATGGAGTATGGAGTAGGCCTGTGTAGGCCATAGTATGGACTATGGAGTAAGGAGTATGCCTGCAGGACATGCTGCAGTGTTGTGATACCTTACCTAGCTTTCAAAAACATCCAATTCACCATAGACTCTGAGTGCAAAGCAGCAGCAGGAGGCAAATTCAGCAATGTGAACTCACCTTCTTTCTCTCCCTGAAGAGATTATTTTTGCCAAGAAAAGTACATTGTGAGAGCTAAGAATTTACTGCTCTTTTGAGATCCAATTCTGCTTCAGCTGACCCTGTTTACATGTTCCTTCTCAGCCCCAGTTATCTGGCAAATTTCCCAATCTCTGTTGCAGAAGTATAAAGCCATCTTTTCCTTCTAAAATGAGCAATTGTTGAAATTCTACAAAATCACAAGGCTCAGTGGACAAAAGAAAGGGTGAGAAGAGAATTGAAGTTCAGAACATTGCATGAAAACCCTCCACTATTTAGTGTCATTACTAACTCTACAACCAGAGGCAATTTATTAAGAGTGTGAAAAAGCAGCTCAGAGAGCAGGATGTGAAGATTTCCATTGGAAATAGATGACTACTTTAAAGGTTGCAATTGGTTTCTAAAGAACAGGCTAGATGAAAATTGTGAGAGGTGAATAGCTGCTGAAATCTGTGGGCTGGGGGAGGGGGAGAAAATTGCCACCTGCTTGAAATAAATAGCTCTTCTAAAATAATGGGTTTTAAACTTTAAAACTGTTTTGTTCTGTGACATACAGAAGGATTTATTTAGGGTTGTTTTCAACTTCTCCAAACAGACAACATTTGGCTGGAAAATAATTCCCATATAAAAATATGATAATGCAATTATTCTAACTGGTATTTTCTATAATTTGATGCCATACTCATAATAATCTCTCATATTTTGCAACAATGTTAGTTATCTCTATGAACTCCATCTGTGCTACAAGACAAAGAGGACTTTAATAGAAACAGAGCCACTGTTCCATCATTCCACCAGCTTTGGCTTTAATTTTGTTCAATGAACCCCTTCCAGAAATGCCAGAAATCAAAAAGGTTATGTTTGCTAATATCACTAATGGTAATTCAGTTGATTGATTTATCTCAAAAGTAGGATTTTTTTTTAAGTGTTGCATCTGGAGGTGATTTTTGGTCTCTTACAACCCATTAAATGGTAGGAAATTAATCCTGTTGGCTCTAAAGACTGCTGTGTACCCATGCTTACTCTTTATACTTGGGTCTCAGAGATCTTGGTCACTTGCCAGATTTAGTAAATCCTTCTAGTCTACTTTTCACCTTCAATCCCAACTGATGCAACTCAAAATATTCAGTGAAATCAAAATGTTTCCAAGGCGCACTTAATTATCTTGAATAAGCATTTTCCATTCTGGAAAGCACATGATTCCTCCCCTTAGCACAGAGCAGAAGGAATCTGACAAAAAATAGCATCATTTTCTGAATAAAAAATTTTCCTCTATTTCCTACTCTAAATCTCCCTTCTTCTAGATTAAAACCTAAAAGCTCTGAGCTCTCGGCCTGCACAATCAAGGCACAGAGCTCATTCTCTCAAGGCTTCTAGACAAAGAAGCATGTCAGCCACCTGCAAACCCACTCACTGATCAGTTTGAAGTGTCCATTCTCCTAATTACTTCTTATGCAATCACGAGGCTGCAGGAAGACTATGGGAGGAAGTGACTCGTTACTGCCTTAGGAGCTCTTAAGGCAAAATTCTGGCCACAAGAAATGCTTGATGAATTCTAAACACTTGAGAACAGACATGTTCTCAATAAATTTAACAGTCAAGTTAGGAAACAGTTCAAGGCAGGAGAGCATGAACTCTTCTGGGGGATTTTTCAATAATTTCTGTACTATTAATATTTATACTTTTGTATTCCATCTCTCTGAGATGTAATGGACTACCACACAGACAAAAAAGAACTAGTTCAGAAAATGAGTACAAGAGGAACATAGCTTGATAAAAAGATAAGAGATCTGAAAATAAATTGTCTGAGAAGAAAGAAATGTGGAAGTTTTAATTAGTTTTTACATTAGCTAGATGGGTTTCAAGAATATTAAAGCAACTATAGGTTAGTAGGCAGGCAGAATGCTTTGCAGTATTTTAGAAAATATAGTAGTCTTGGGATATGAGCAACCCTGTTTGCACGTTAGTAAAAAGCTTTCAGGCTGAAGATATTGCAAACATTACTACAATCAGCTATTTCTTATCTATATTTTGGTGATAGTTTCTATTTGCTACTTTACCCACACACAACCTGAGATGCTAGCATCTGGGACCACCATAGGTCATACTGATCTCTACATGAAAGAAATGATAGGACAAGGGGGGATCATTTTAAACTCAGACGGGGGAGGATTAGGTTAGACATGAGGAGGAAATTTTTCACACAGAGGGTGGTGACACACAGGAACAGGCTGCACAAGGAGGTTGTGCCCAAGGAGGCCCCATCCCTGGAGACATTCAAGGCCAGGCTGGATGTGGCTCTGGGCAGCCTGGTCTGGTGGTTGACAACCCAGCACATAACAGGGGGGTTGAAACTAGATGGTCTTTGTGGTCCTTTTCAATCTTGGCCATTCTATGATTCTATGATTCTGAGATTATATGAAATCTGGCAGTTGAGGTTAGGTGAATTCCACATGCCCAAACTACCAAATAAATGTTTTGAAGGATTCATATGTGCTTAGTTTAGGCATGTAATATTGAGCAGTGCATGTGACAGCTTGTCTGTCTCAGAAAAAATTTGGGCTTATGTCTCCCTAGGTATAGCTAGCTAATCACTGTGAGGAAACTGAGGCACTATCAAACTCTTGAAAAAAAGACAACAGAAAAATTAAAAACTAAGCCCATCCACCAACAGTTTTGAGATTGAGTTAAACATATTCACATTCATTCTGTCATGTTCTGCTCCTCCAGGTTGGTAATATTTTTCCACATTATTGAACAGATTCCAGTCTCTTTTCTTGATTAGTGACTGTCGCCCCAGACTTACGGTCCCAGCAAAGAATCATTAATATCACAGTCAAAAAAATATTCAGATTATGTGTTAAAAATGTTAGTTATGATATTTCATGCTGTGGGGAAGGAGTGCAGGAGCCAGCTTCATGTATTGCAGACATAAAATTATTTAGAATATAAAAAAGGCTAAGGGAAAGATATGTAATATAGACCTATATTTTTTTATCTCCTTATGATTCAATACCTATACCCTCAGATCCAATTTCCAGTCACCTTGAAGGTAGAGGAAAGTATGGTGTAATTAGATGTGATTTAGCAGTTTGAGTACCTAACAAGAAGATGCTGATCAGGACTTTTGCTAAATCTCTGTTACAACTAATTTTTTGGCACATTTAAGTCCTCCATGATACTGCTTGTGCAGCTGTAGGAGTTGCATTCATTTTAAGCACAACTAGAAGAAGGCAGAAAAATAGAACATAACCTAGGATGCTTTCCAGCCAGGTTAGTCCACTACATCAGGATGCTTAAACAAGTCATGTAACTGCTATGTGTTCCTCCTATTTAATATAGACACAGTTGGAACAGGTACTCCAGCTCTGATGGTGACTTAGAAATGAGAAGGCTTGCATCACCCCTTTTACTTTTCCTATGTGAAAAGTTTATTCTGGCTAAATATTTTCAAATGCATGAGAAAAATGCCATAGAAAACAGTGCAGTAGTAGTGTGGTGTCATACACTTGAAAGTACTTTCCCATGCACAACTTTTGATGAATTCTCTCTATTCCTTCCTCATACACTCCTTATTTCCCCAAAACACTTTAATCCACACATTTCTATTTTCAACTCTCCTTTCTTTCCAGCATCCTAGAAGAATTCCATCAAAATAAGGCAGAATTTTAGCAGTGAAACAAATGAAAATGTCAGTGGAAGCCAGACATTGTGTACTGTTATTTTATCTAAATCAATAGGCAAAGAAACCAAACAAAATAAAGAGTACTCAGAATGACACATCCAACTGAAAGCAGTGAAAAAAATGAAAGCAAGACAAAATATCATTGATTGGTAACAAAAGGGGCTTATACCTGTGTAGAGCATTCCTATTTATCTGAGGTTTCTTTTCCTGGAAGGCTTAGCAAAATATAATTTTCTACTGTAAGCTTATGAACTGTGCCATGCAATCACTGTTGCCTTTCTTTGTACACTCAGCCTTTCTACTGAAACAGATTGAACCTAACAAGTGGAAAGTACAATATTAAACCTTTTTTCCCCTCATTTTTGTTTGTTTGTTTCTTTCTTTGTTTCTTTGTTTTCTTTAACAAGCTCAGCAAAATAGGAATGCCAGGGAGGAGAAATGTCTGAGGTTATAAAAAGCTGGAACAGCATCTGTAGAAGCACTAGCATCATCTCGATATTGCAGAGGAAAAGAATAAAACTATAGAGCTGCACTACGAAAAAGAACAAACTCTACTTCTGCTAATATGTCCTTCACAATGACTGAGCCAAACAGTAGCTCCCACTTTCTCCACTTATCTTCTTAGCTAGGATTGCTATCAAACTATTTAAAGCCCTAACTGGATATATGAGGAGAATGATTGCTGGGTGAAATATGAAAAGCATGCAAGATGTCTGATTTTGAGTTTTCTGTTTGAAAAAAAACAAACTTTTTATCTACATTTGTAATTTGCTCTCTAAAGAGAAGGTATAAACTGTAAGACAGGTTTAGTTCTTTGTTTCCACTGACTATAGTGTCAGTGAGATTGGCTGGGAATTCTGTGGAATACAATGAAAACCACTATTTTCTAAAATGGAGGCCTTTTATTTAGCAAAATTCATTCATACCTAAAAGGCTTTTCTGATGGGAAAAGGAAAACCTGATCAAGAGCCTTGGGTAGAAGTTACATGACCAACTGGAAAAAGCCACTGCTTCAATATCTTAAATTTCTGTCCCTTCTGAAAGCATTTGTACTCAGTGGGGCTATTCCCAAGGTGCACTGATCCTTCTCCATAATGGAGGGGACTTTAGGAACATGTTCCCTCTACTGAAAGCAGAAGGATTGGAGAAGAAAGTGGTGCTACTCCAGAATGCACTTCATCCCTCCAGCAGAGATACATCTTCACTTACTGCAGACAAACACTTCTTCTGCACTGACCATGTCATTTTTTTTTTTTTACTTTGCCTCCCTTAAAATTTTCACAATGTCCCTGTGTGGAAATACCTGGGAGATAACAGATTCATCATGAAGGAAATTCTCTTATTGTCATCTTGATCTTCTTGAAATGCTGTGTTACTCAGCACATTTGGATTGAGCCCAGAGTAGGAGGTTCCTCTTTCCAGTCTTTGTAAACATGGAGAAAAAAGTTAGAGGCTCTCTCAGAAGGGAATTCAGACTAGAAGTCTATAACCACACTAGGTAAATGCCCATTAGAGTTCTGTTCTCTTAGTGCCTAGTAACCAGAAGAATTGCTTCACTGCTATCAGAAAATGAAGAATCTTGAAGGCAAGCTCTACTTTTACCATGCAGATTTAATACTGATGGTGGAATATTGCAGAGAAATGTCTAAGTGGCACTTGCCACAAAGGAATGAAGAGGATGCAAAAGGCCAGAAGATGAGGATTAATCCTCATCTCTCCATAGTGATTGAGGCCACTAGGATCAAAAAGGGTAATAGGATAGGTCAAGGGAAGGAAAACCAAAGTAGATGTGGAGAGGTAACAAGAAAGAAAACAAATTCTGCTGATGTTTGCAGTGTGCAATTCACAGTCTGACGTAAACACACACTAGCAGCCCCTGCACCTTCAAGAATGCTAAGTGGAAAGTAAAGAAAATAATATATCAGCAGTATTTCAAAGGTAGAAATCTCTTACTCAGAGTGGCACTGTAAATTTGTGGAAGAAAAAGAAACTGAATCCACAGCTTTGAACAAAAGTGCATCAATGTTGTGTAACATCTTCAAAAGCTCTCTTCAGTCAGGCTTGAATTCAGGCATCAAGAGTTCAAGACGGCTACTGAAAACTGTATTTACCAAAGTCTTTAATAACAGCCTCACTAGCTATTAAAATCTGGTAATTCAAAACTGGGATGCTGAGAAAAGAATCCTTCTCTTTAAAACCAAAGGGATTAATATGGCTTTTGAGTAGACAGAAAAGTTTATCTGGATGCATAAATACAGTTTTTTCAAGAAAGAAAAATTGACTACAAACTGCTGTATGAAGCTGTTACAATCAGCCACATAAACTGCCATCCAAATCCTAAGCCAACACCACTCTAAACCCAATTCTTTTCTCCTTAATAGTAAAACCACTGTTGTAGAAAAGAAACCCACTGTGGGGCATTTTGTTCTCTTGCCACATGTACTTCAGCTCCAAAATAGTCGGCAGCACTCAAATATTAGAAAGACTCCAGAGAAAGTTAACACAGATGATTAGCCCTAAAGGAGCTGTAAGATGATGAGAAGCTGAGTGAATTAAATTTATTTCACTTAGTGTGAATCGGCAGAGTGATGTTGAGGTTTACAATATTTGTGTTCAGAGATCTCATTACATCTGTGTAGTGGGAGGGATGTAAGGGGATGCATGTGGACAGCAAATTGCAGGAGGGACAAGGGACAAGAGGATATATGGGGCCTTTTTATTCCATTTTTCTTTTTCACTACTAGCTGATTAAGGAAAGTAAGATTCTGCATTTGAAAGGCTGCTCGATGACTGCAAGAAACATTAGGCTGCTTGAAAATGTCAGCACTTTACACTTTATGTAGGACTGAGTTGATTGCTACTGTGAAGAGAACATAAGTGATTCAAAGGTGAACCAGAGGTCTCCGTGTTAGAGATGTGAGTGTAAGCAGGATGGGGGGAGGGAACCTGGCTGAAGCTGATTTGCTGATTTCATTCTTTACACAATGCAGAGCCTACAGCGATTTGATATGCACTGTACTTTCACGATGAATTACTGAGTGACTTCCCGTCAGTGAAAATGCCTTTAATTTGGAATCAGAACTGGGATGCACTGTAGCACAGTCCAGCAGTTTATTTCTCCAGACTCAAAAACTGGGACAAAAATCTAGATAAAGAGCAAATCTAGTCTTGCTTCATTTAAAAGGAAAGGGAAGGTGCATCTTACCTACCTAGTTCACACTAACTAGAACAAAATCCTAGTTCACATAGAGCTGTTTTCCTGGGCATGAATAAATGTCCTTAATATGAGCATCTTGAGGCTTTCCCATAATGTGCCTTGATCTGCTGACACACAATAAGTTACCTGTTTTCATTTTCTTGCTTGAGTTTTCCAATGGTCAGGATTCATCATGATTACATCCAGTAGTCTCGAACACTCCAGTCAGATCCCTCCAGAGAGATCAACCCCTACAATGAGAAGGCTATCCTGTTTGTCACAGCTGTGTACTTTGGATTTATTGCATTGCCATTTGGAAGAACTCGTCTTTGTTGACCACAGACAAAGAGGCAAGAAAATCTATACCACATATTTTACATTTGGTTAGAAAAAAAATACTTCATCTCCTATTTAACCTATGGGAAATGCTTGCGCTGCTCTACCAACATGGAAAAGCATCTTTAAAATATGCTTTCAATTGGATGCACTTGATGACTTCATTTTTCAGAAATTTTGCTTCCGCATACCAAGCAGGTGTGGAAATTTGTACAAAATATCTTTCCACCTGGTATGCTTGTTGGCAGTTTTAGTTTTAATTTCAGTCTTTTGAAAGGGAATAAGGGTAAAGGCCTAAAACAAATTAGTGTATTGACAATATTGTCACCGTGCCTCAGACTGTTGTAAAGGATGAATCATGGTCTCTCCCAAGACTCAAGTCAAAGCTTTTAGATTTCATACATCTACCCTAGATTTCCACTGTCCAGAACTACTTACCCTTGCATTCTAGCTCCACGTGTTGCGAGAGGTTCTCTATGTCTCTGTTTATAAACAGAAAGGATTGCTCTCAGTGCTCCCAAGGAGCACACCATCTCCTTGAATGGAATTATCTGCATTGCTTGTGTGTTTGGATGGTATCTAAACATTCATCACAGCAGCGTGCTGTGAAGTGACATCTCTGATGGGAAATCTATGGGATTATGCCAGGGTTTCCTTGCAAAATCAGTCTGTCTTGGACTACATACTTATCCAAGGCCTGAGCAGTCATACCACAGAAAGCTGCAATAAGGGTAGGTTGGTAGCCCAGTACTAGGAAAACCCGATCAGTGTAGGTGTCTCTTGGACAGCAGTACTCATACATAAGTATACTTAGGCTTGACTATACTAAAACACGTCATTTCATAATTAATTTCAGGCATCACTATGAATCAGTGGTAATTTTTGCTCTGCTAGCATCAAATTGCTAGCTCAGCTCCAGAAGTAATATAATATTGCAGAAGAAAGGTTTTCTCATGGGATAGCTCTTTCCATTCCTGATTTAGTTATCTTCACAGAGCTGAACCAGGACCTGTGGACTCACTAATCTTAATTTTTAATTGCTTCAATTTTCCGTGAAGACTGAAAGAGAGAAGCAGAGACCATTCTAATGTGTATCGTTGAAAATCAGTGGGGCTTTCCTCCCTATCAAATCCTTCCTGCTTTGCCAGGAAAGCTGGACAGGTACATGTAGATGGCGGTTGGAAATACTTTATTTAGGACCAACAACTGGGGGTAAGACAGGAAAAAATCCACCATGTGGGGAACTGAGCAGTGCTGAAGAACATGTCTATGTCCCAGCAGCTCTGCTGTAGAGTAGGCAAGACAAGCAACAAATACAGGGCAGCTGAGCGTATGGGAGATCAACAGAGAGAGGGCTTTTAAAAATCTTTTTGAGATGAGTTAACTATTCAGACCTCTAGGGCATTAATCGGTTCCACTTTTACTGTTTCCCATCAACTAACCATCTGCAGGCAACACCTTTTAACAACTTGCTGTAACACATTTACTGGACATTTTGTCATTGTAGTATATTTGGGATATCAAAAAACAGCTGGCGGAAGGCCATAAACAAGGGCTTTATTACATATTGTTTATCATCACTTTAGATTTGGAAGGCTAACCAAGAAAGTTAATGTACAGCAGCAAAATTAAGACGTATCTTCATTGTTGCCAGAAAGGTTACTTCACTAATAATATGCAAATGGAGCTTCACTGCACATAATGAATAATAACTTTAGATTAAAGTCAGAAATTTCTTTTAGTAGTACTTGCAATAAGAAATTTTGCATGAATTTAATAATTAATTTAAAAATTATCATTTCAGTGAGGCTGAATACATTATTTATTAAATGTAATTGAAGTATTTATTAGGTGAGTAAGAAACGATGAACAGCAGTGGGTGGTTTTGCTATTTTATGACATAACCTCATCTGGTCTTTACAAGCTGTGGTGGTCTTCCTGTATTGTTATAGCAGATTGATTATCTTCAGGAAAAATAATAGATATTATTACTTGCATTACTTGGTAGATTTTTCCTATTGTTTGTTTCTCCCTCTTGAAAGAAGGAAGTAGAGAATTGGAATATTAACAAAGACCACAATATACTGGCAGACTAAGCTCTAGTTACATATGACCATTTTTTCCTCTGCACTCTAAAATTTAGATTTCAAGTGTGTCTGTTAATCATTTGACAGCATCAACCCCTCATAAAGTCAGAGCATTAGTAGAAAGTAAATTAAATATTAGAGTTGTCAAGAGTAGCATTGACTTGCATTGACAGCAACAGTAGATGCTACTTAACAACTGAAATGAACTCGTTAGAACACAATGAAGGATAAATAAGGAAATCAGCAACACTAGTTGCCTTTTTATGTTTCTGGAACAGTGTAAAACATTATGAGTTGTTAAATTGTTTTAAAGAAAACAAATTTGAAATTGATCCAAGAGTCTTTGAGCAACAATACGGGGCAAAAGAAATCAAGGTATCTGTTCTAGTTTCTGACTAGGATCCAGTATTGGAAAAACGTCGGCTTTTGGATATGCCTGTGAAGGACACAATTTGATGTAGCAAAGACAACAGTGTGTTCTGTCCTGTTCTGCAGAATTTATTCCACCTTCCTACCAGCCACGTTTTCACACAGTCAAAAAACAGAGGTGAAAAGGTAGTCTTATCTGAGGTGTGTTGGTTTCTAGCTGCGCTCAGCTAGTTCTCTCCATTCTCAAAAAAAACAAATCTCAAAGTCTGAAGAACTATGAAATTTACAGGGACACTTAAAATCATATTTAGTGTTCTGTGCCCATGATCCAAGAGTACAAGGAAGAAACTCTGAATTTTACTAAGAAAATTTTTTTCCAGAAGCATTAAATATTTGAACTTTCTTCATCTACCAATATATATATATATATATATCACAGCAAAAAAGAATAGAAAAACCTTTCTTTAAAGATAAATTGATATCTCTCCCTTTAATGCTTAAATAGTTTTCCTTCTTTCGCATCATCATCTACATTTTAAAATGGTATACTTGATCATCTTTTAATCTATTTTCTTTTAACAAGTATTAAGTAAAATATAGGCTGTCATATGTTATTATCGAATTAGAATTTCAGCAATAGATTATAATAAGTAAAATGAACATCCCAAGATTATCCCCACAAAACTCCTTTGTCATAACGTGCCCACTTGTATTTTAAATGCACCATCCCCAGTAAATATAAGCTATCAATATTGATCAGAATAGTTCAGTTGGAAGGGGTCTTCAAGAATCACCAAGTCTAACTGCTTGGCCACTGCAAGGCTAACCAAATGTCAGAGGATATTATTGAGGGCATTATACTAAATTTCTTTTACATTCAGAGACATATGACACCAACCACCTCTCTGGAAAGACTGTTCCAATATTTGGACACCATCAGAGTAAAAAATTATTGGCTGTAAGAAGTTTCAGTCTTGTGGACATGTGCACGACAAGGCCTAGCATCTAGAAGTTAAAACTGGATGCCAGAATTGACTATCAGAAGAAGTGTTAGAGTTGATTACGCTTGGCGTTTTCACATTACGTACTTACAGTGTTATCTGCATCCCAGAAAAACTTCTGTGGCATCCAAACGGAGACCAGCTCAAAGTCTTAGTATTTGTTCCTGGTGTTGCAGTTCATGACATTCCTTTTATTTTACTTGATGATTCTTATAGAATAATTATAATAATTGTGAATAATTAAAACTGTGGATTGGTTTTAACTCTACAGTGCTGGGAAAAAAAGGAAATTGTGTGGCAATGGATGGTAAGAACTCTGACTGACTTTAGAAAACTGGCCTATCTTTGCCCCATGCAATCGATCTCGAGGGAGGCAAGTGTTAATTCTCTAAAGAGCTCTGCTTCTTTTTTCTAGTGTTTTTCTGTAGCTTTTATTACCTCTACTATTATAGTGTGGTATGTGGGTATGTTTCATTGCAAAATGGTTACATAGCTGCTTTAAATTTAATTATCTTTACCTCAAAAATTTGTCAGATGTTGGCTCTGAAGATGTTCCTCTTCCATCCCTGGCTTTCTGAACTGCTGATAATGGCAGGGTAGTGTCCTGGGCAAACTTTTCCCTCCATTTTCACTGAGAAACCTTTCAACTAGCTTAATTGATTCTCCCACTTGACTGTGTATTACAAGTGTTTGATGGGATAAGTTTATATATGTCTATAAAAGTGAAAAAGTAATATACAAGAGACACTTGTGACTCATGGTCCATTATCATGATTAACTTCTCTGAAGTCCTGTAATGAGCAATCTGTCACTTACATGCTAGTAGTACATCACTGCTTAATGCGCTGAATATTTCTGTATTGCGAAAAAGCTAATAATCCATTAAGTAGCCTGTCTCACTATAACAGATCTTTACCAGTCTTGGAAAGAGGGTTAAAAGGAATCTTCCGAGATTTCTGTACGACTTTTTGGATTCTACCTCTTGTAATAAAATGTCCTCACACACTGAAAGCCTTGGCACAGCAGACCGTGTCCAGCACAGTCATATATTTATGTGTTACAGATGTCTGCTATGCCTATCTTCTGTCACACTTTGGCACATTATTGTAATTTATTGTCCAGCAAGCTCATTTCTGCTGAAGTGCCTGAACTTGTGTTTTCGGCTGTATGTTTGAGGATTATTCTTAAGGGTTTTCTCAGATAGGTTTGCATTTTATGTTTGACTTGTCTAGTGACAGTCAGTTGTGGAAATGTTTAGTACTTGAGTCACATTAACTTTAAATGTTTCCTCTTACCCTTTCTTATGCTGGAAATCTGTAAGTACTCTTGGAAGAACTGCTGCTTTAAGAAACATCCAACCAGAACTCATTTTTTTTCCATTCTGCACCCATTTTCAGTAGTCAGGGTCATCTTTTAATCTATTTACACAGTGTTTTACACTGGTGTACACTCATTACTCAAAGCCAGACTTCAAAGACATTGCATTAGCAGAAAGAGTTGCCCAGTGAACATTTTGGGTAAATTATGTGTCAGAGTAAACTTTTCAGATGCAAAATATTTAAAGAAAAATATGAATGATCACACTTCTTTTTTTTTTTAATTAGGGCACACTTATAATTAATTTACTGTAGGTAGGCTACAAGATTATTAATCCAATTGTTACCAACTCAGACAAAAAAAAATAGATAGCATGTCATAGAATAATCCATAAATTCTTTTATTGATATGTTCATTCCCATCTGTTTCAGATGCCACTCCTGTCAGTACCAAGCTTAAAATATCCACTGGCCGTTTCTGAATCGTTTAGATGTTTGATGAGAACACAGCCTACTGAATAGTACTTACTTTCTACAGTCCTATAAGCACTTCTAAAATCAGCTAGATTTACTTAGTACACAATATTTATTGAGACTTTTTCCTTTATGTCAAGCTTTGTGAAAGAGTTTTCCTTAAAGCAGACATAGACAGTTTTGCTGCTTTTAGCAAACAAGAATTTTGGTTATCAATATTAATTTCAGGTTGCTATTAATTCTTTTATGCACATGTAAACTGGTTACAATAATTTGTAGTTATAATTTATTTTTTTTTAAATAGTAATTCTAGCTGTAAATGGCACATCTATCACCTGCCAATTTTGTGCCTGGAAAAGAAACATTTATCTGCTTCAGGTAATTACGTCAATTCTTGATAAAATTTGGATTTTTACATATTTTTTTAATTATAACCACATATATATTTAAACGAGGTACAAATTTGGAAAGCATACAAGAGTGGGCTTCAGCACATGACACACATCCACATTTACTGACAATTTACGTTATTTGTGTGTATGCAGCAGTGTCTAAACATTACAAAGCAAAAGCAATCGAAGGTAACACAGTAAAGATAAAATGAAGTTTTAACAATTTTGAATCTTAAGTTAAAGTACTCAGATATGAGGCACAGTCTACAGCAGTGGAAATGAGCAAAAAATATCACCCCACAAAGCACAGTGTAAACAACGTGATTAGCAACCTCCCAGGCCTGAAATAAAAAATAACAACAATCCTGATTCATAAAACAGGCAGACTTCCTTGGCTCCAAAATAAATACCAGCTTGTCAGACTGTTTGACTGTATGAAGCACCTGGCATGTTCTTGATACTATCCAGGTTGTAAATCATAATGAAAAAATATCAGAGACCTGGGCTCAGTGACCCATGTGGTTCTTTTCATCTCTGTGTTCCTGTGATTAACTATTCAAACAAGATCTACAGAGCCTGATCTAACTGATCTGCTTGTCTTTAGATGCTCAGGAGTACCTCTCCATCTGTTTTCTATGTATACATCTCTGAGGCACCTGGGATAATTCAGCATTAAAAGCATGGCAAGGCTTGAGTCAGCCTCCTTGAGCTATTGCAGCCTGAGCTTTGGTTTGGGGCCAAATCTTTACATGTGCTCAGGTGTGGGTGAGTTTCTGACTTTAATAAACTTCTACCTTTGCCTGCCTTGCAGATGCTGAACCACTTTAAGGTGCCTGAAGTTCACTGCAGGTCTGCTTCCTGAAAGACTCAAAGAAGCAAACAGGTCCCCAAGAAGACTACAAGAGAGCTTCTTTGCTGGAACATATGATTTAGGTGCACTTCAGGTGTTTAGACAAGCTGAGTTTCTAGCTCAACCCAAAGGCAGGTGCCTGAACATCAGTAAGATGTTCAAATCCTGGGTGTCTAAATCCGTATAATTATCACTACTTTTATTATCATAGAATCGTTTGTTTTGGAAGGGACCCCAAGGATCAGCAAATTCCAACCTCACTGCCACAGGCAGAGCCACCAACTTCCAGATCTGGTAACTAGACCAGATTGCCCAAGTCCCCAACCAACCTGGCCTTGAACGTCTCCAGGGAAATTACTGTAGGAGACATCACATTCATGAAATTTCCACTGTCTCCCAAGGAGCCAAAAGTCAAGAGGGTGCAGGCAGTAGATTGTCACAAGGGAAGCGGGACCTTCACAATCCAGTCTTTGCTCTTATTTACCCTTCAGAAAATCCATTTTGTCAGGGCTCTGGTAAGACATCATTGTCTCTTAGAGCCTGCAAACAACTAAAACATGATGTTCTTTTGTGGAGTTAAAGGATATTTATTATGCCTATCAAATAAATCAAATATGCTTATAGTATTTTTTCACCTGCTTTATTAAAAATGCCTTTCCTTTTCTATCTCATAATGTTCACATTCCACTGTTCTGCCTGGCTTTTTTCACTTACTTCTCTAAATATTTGTCATTGCGTTATTCGAGAGAAAGAGAGACAGAGAGATCCATACGGCTTTCAGGAAGAAAAGATTTAAACAGGCTGAGAATTAGTTTATTCATTGATTTGTCTTTTATGTCACTTAGAAAGCCTTAACTGTGTGACAATTTTTTGTCATATATCATGCACACTCTCACACTGAAGCAGCCTTTATTTGACCTCTTAATCAATCTGAGTGCCAGTGCAGGGAAAAAGGAGGCAGATACAAGATAGCTTATATAAACGCCGAGTTGGCTGTGTTCCTCTGAACCATCTGCACTCCTCACCATGGTCAGACTAAATGTCTGCTAATGGCCCCCTTCTTCTGTGATCCATTTATATGTTCCTAATTCCTTTTTTTTTTTCTTTTTTCTTTTTTTTTTTTTTTTAAGTGGAAAACAAATGACATTATTGGACCTGCTCCGCTTCAGTGCAGCTGTGAATTGCAGGCCTAGAAAGGCAGCCAAGGAGAAGTCAGACAGCAAAGCCTTTCTGCTTAGAGAAGCAAGGCCAAAACTGCTGATTTGGCTTCGTTTCGATACATGATATATTTTTTTAATCCATAAATTTTAATGTGGTCCTTAGAGGACATATTTTGGGCTGATGCTTTTCTCATTTCTTTTCTTCTTCCTCCACCCTTCAGAAGCAAAGAGGCTCTTGGATTTTTTCCGGGTTATAATTACTAGAGCTTGCAATCTGTTAATCCATCTGCAGATAGGATGAAACTTGAAGTCAAGGACAATTATATGTGAAGATAAGATAGTGACCAGAATTGGTTTTCTGAAAGATTAGCCTTTGGCCTTAAAACAGTGCTTTTCAGTAGTGTTTTGAAGCTAGCTAAAAGGTGTATTTTGCAAGAAGGATGAGAGGAAAAGTGGACAAGAGCCAACAAAACAAGGCCCTGAGTCCAGCTGGGAACTCCAGCTACTCCTGTGTTACCAATAACAATTAATCCTGGCTCTCTAAAACTGAATGCAAATCTTTAATGCTTCCTCCTAGAGAATAGCTTTATGCAATAGCCCATCTCTGTGGTGCTACTTTTCCCTATGGTTAAAAGAGTTATATAATCTATACTGACCCACTGCCAGCAGCACTGAATCATGGTCAACATCTTCCACACACAACCATAAGGACACGTACCCATTCTTACTTTGCTCAGTCAATGCGAACAAGACTCTGCTCTGATTTAAAAAAAACCCTGGCTGGCTTAGTACAGCACTGAGCACCATTCGTGTAGTAAGAAGTTCCTGGGAATAGCCCTGGGAACAGTGCTTAATCCATGAAACAACGAGGCTATGGACCCAAACCTGGCTCACATACTCTATGAATTTATTTGCCATGCTGAACCTTTCTTTGTAATATTCATGATGTAACAACACCCAGGTACAGCACCCCAGCAATGAAGGGAAGACTTCAAGATCATCATCATAATCACTGTGAGCCTTCTGAGGGTGCACCATGCAGTTCTTGACTACCAAAGGGCTGCTGCTCCTTTTCTCATGCATTTGCTGATCCATGTATCTTCCCATTGCCCTCCATTGCTTTTTGGGATCAGAAATTGGGCTAGCTCTTTTTTGCAGCACTATTTTGTTTTCAAAAAGGAAAAAGAAAAAAGAAAAAAAGCACTCAAGGAAAGTAAGTGAATGACTAAATGAAATCAGAGCACTTACGCATCACATTTCAAACAAAAAGAATATTAACAGTATCAACAAGTCATTACAGAAAGACCACTTGATTGTTTCATTCTGTGCTCTAGCCTCTTTATGTGAACCACCTCTCTTACAAGCTACCTAGAGTCTATCATTGATTTTGTATGGTGATATAACCCTACCATCAGAAATTGTTGCCCATCAAACTGAAGATTCATTTCTTTAAGGGTACTAGTGTTTTCAATGAAAACCAGTGGGAAATGAGTTTCTAAATACCTTGGATAATCCTGACTGAACGTCTTCAATTAGTGCCCCCGGTTCCATATTTTGGAATCTGCAAATGGTTTCTCATCTTCAGTAGTGCCCAGTAACAGCCCTTCGCATCAGCAGAGGGCATGGCTTGTCCAGTTCTCCTGAAAAGGAAGTCTGCGATGCATAGTGAGTCCTGCCTGCCTGCAGTTCGTTATAACCAGAATATAAAAATCAGGTCTCCTATGTGTTTCACTCACTTCTGCTGCATGATTGTTTTGAGTACAGTATCAATTCCGCTCCAATCAAATCACAGAATCATTCAGCACAAGAGACTGTCTTCAGATGAAGTTCACCTTATAGTCAATTAACCTTGCAGGAAGGATATTTTCCTTCATCTTCTTTTCCTGCAGGACTTCTCTGTAAATGTGTGCATGTGTACACGCATGCAGCCTTTAGGAATATCTAATTTTCTGGGCAAAAAGCCAGATATTGCAGATTGGAGGTTTTTTTAATTAATTATTAAAGCAAAGAGCAATGCATTCAGTGGAAGCTGCTCTCACCCCTTCACAAGTCAAACTCAGACTAGTGGAAGGCAAAGAGGGTTGCTAGACATGTTGCAAATGAGGCTTGTTGAGCCAGCGTTAATTGTGCTTTGCTGTGTCAAGTGTGCATTTCCCTGCAGAACCCAGTCCACAATCAGGTTATGAGCTGCTCTCCCCACTGCATTGACTTGGAGGCCCCCAAGGCCAGGCTTCAAAATTGCTTCCTTCAGTTTAATGCTGAGCTCAATAGAACCAAAGCAACAATGAAAATCTCTGCAGTGGAGAGTGCAAAAGTACATTGCTAGCATTGCTGAGGTGTTACACTACAGCTATGCCTCCTCTTCCTCTATTCTCCTGAAACTGCAGAGACTGATTTATAAGTGCATTTCTTTGCAAGCTAAGGGTATTGATGACAAGCCACATCGCCAGGAATAATACCATTAATTTTAATGGAAATAAGTCACTTGTGACCTAACGCTCTGTAATTGTTCCACACAATGTGTTGATTACATAAAGTCTAAGGTTTCCTCCTGAAAAAACATGCAGGGATTTTTTGGCCCCAAACGTTTTCTTTGTGGGGGAAAAAAAAAAAAAACAAAACACAAAACCTGCCTCTTGGAGGGAGCAGGTATTGGTTATAAAGGTGTTAAGGGAAATTAATTGTTAGTAAGACTCTGAATAACAAAAGCAGCATAACTCCTGTTAACAGATGGTTATAACCATTGCAAAGTTTGGTTCACAAAAAAGGAAGAGTCAGCATATAAATAATCAGGATCCTCAGATGATCACTGTTCGTTGTCACTGTAAATGACAAATTGCACTGCCTTCCCTATTTCATCTCAAATAATCCTGCACCTACCAACTGCTGATATTATAATTCATATGCCCATAGGTGGAGAAACTGCCTCCCACTTCATAAAGAAATATTTGACCAGAAACTCACACAAAAACATAGGAATAGGACTAAAACCATGAACTCTTTCTGTATGTATTAGACACACTTTGGCCCTGATTTCATACTCAATTAGAATGTGGTTAATCCACATGTGAGAAGAAGGTTCTTGTCTGAATCTTATGTATTTCCTTTTACTTTGCAAGATTCTTGTTCAAATCTTTATGCCGTGAGAATTATAATTGTACAAAGAGGATTAACTTATAACAGATTTTCATCTTTACCAATATGTCTCTCAAAATACAAGAATAATCTGTTACTTGAATCAAGGTGTGAGGTTCATGTATATCATAGGGGAGCAGTCCTGATGTTACATTTAAAACTTCTGGCACCTATCTATAATCTACATAGATTCCAACTACTACTGAATATCATGCTGTTATTATTGCCCTACAGTCAAAACTCAAGCTGGAGAAAAGTGCTGTTTTGCAACTATTTAGTTAATTTTCATCTTCATTTGCTTCATTCAATCGTTGTTCATTATATCAAACCTACCATGTAAGAAGTCATCTCTACTTTCTAAAATGAAAGAAGGTGGACTGTAGTTAACTGAATGGGCTGGGGCAGTCGCCAGGGTCCACAGGGGCCGAAGTAGATACATAGAAAATCAGGGAAATTTAGCTTTTGTTTATCAAGTGCAAAGCAAATAGTAGTGATTCATAGAATCATAGAATGGCCTGAGTTGAAAAAGACCATAAAGATCACCTACTTTCAAGCCCCTGACATGGACAGGATTGTCAAACACCAGACCAGGCTGCCCAGAGCCACATCCAGCCTGGCCTTGAATGCCTCCAGGGATGGGGCATCCACAACCTCCTTGGGCAACCTGTTCCAGTGCCTCACCACCCTCTGTGTGAAAAACTTCCTCCTAATAACTAACTTAAACCTCCCCTGTCTTAGTTTAAAATAATTCTGCCTTGACCTATCACTATCCACCCTCGTAAACAGTCATACCCCCTCCTGTTTATACGTTCCCTTAAAGTATTGGAAAGATTCTCAACTTCTCCAGCTCAGGAAGCATGATGGGAATTTTTCCTTGTGTTACAATACTTTATTGTTCTCAGTACACACAGACTTGATTCTTATGCACCAAAACACATCCTAAATTTAATGACAATAAATAAGAGAAGAAAAATATAAACAGATTATTGTCATGGTCAGGATCTAAACTTCAATCTCCTAGTCCAGATCTGCTTCCACCTGTGCAGTGCGGATGTTTGAAGGCCTAATAAATGTGATTGTGTGCTCAGGTTATTCCTAAAATCACTGCCAAATTCAGAACAGACTGTAAAGTGCTCAGGTACTACGGTAACAAACTGTCTAAAATCCTCCCCAGATAAGAAAGACAGACAGAGCGACCTTTAAATCTACTTGCCTTCATTTTGGTATCTTATCTGCATTTTACAGTTCCTTCTTAATGTTTGAAAGTGTGGAAAGTGTTCATCATTCGTTTCAGCTGCTGAATCCAAATATGAATTTATTGCAGAAATTCTGTCACTTGGTCCAGAAATAAAATGCACTTTGAGGTCTAAAATGGGCTCACGCGTAACTTTCCTAATGACTAAGATTATATCAAGATCACAATGGACACAGTGCTTCATTCCCAGCAGAACACTGTGGAGATAAACCATTGTTATAATTACTGTCTTCAATTTAGGGTGAGTCAGACACAATTTCTTCTGTTGAAATCAACATCTGAACCTTTTTCAATTAGCTTTGTATTCGTTGCAGTGGCTTCTTTTGTCTTACAGGGTTTTATGTCTATTTGGTGAGAGTTTATTTTGTGTAAAGGACCCCTGTAGCGCATCTACTCACAGGGTTGTGGGCTGGGTTATCGTCTGTCATCTGGAAAGATCTTTGCAGAGTAGAGATGTGAGCAGAAGGCATATTGTGGTGGTGGAGATTAAAACATAGTTTAAAAAAAAAGCTATTCAGGTATGTCTTTTCTTCTTCTCCATACACCTGACAGTCTCTCCTGTTGTGGACCTTGAAGGAGGTGAAGAGTAGATATACGTCATCAATACTGTTAGCTTTGAGCCCTATCTTGTACTGAAATTCATGAATTCTGAGCTTTTAATTGTATATCAACATTTGTAGAGTGATACAGCCAAGAGGCAATACCTTTACTCTTTTTAAGAATAAAGAACAGTTCAGGAAAAATATTTTTGCAAGGGACCCTTGGAATTCATCTAGTTCAACTCCTCTACTGAAGCAAGTTCCCTACAGTAGGTCTCAAGTAAGTGTGAGGAAAAGCCACCTTCCATACAGCTGATGAAACTTGAGTAAAACTCATCAAAATTGCACATCGTTCTTTGAGAAAACCTTTGACTCAAACTGCGCCCTCCTTCTGATGGAATTACCATCCTACCCTGGCTCTAAAATTATCTGAAGGAATGACATTTTCTAAAACCTCAGTGGTTACCTGCAAGCCTCATACTTTAGATACAGCATCCTCCGGGGCGTAATTACTCCTTGATGACACGGAGTAGACATGGTACAGTTTTGGTGTGGAGTTAGCTTCTACCATCCAGCAAAGGCTGTGGACAGAGATAGTATTGCATGTTTTCCTCAAAAGTAAAACATTTAAGCATTCTTTAAGATCTGAAGAAATTGTTGCAGGGTGTAATATTGCCATTGCACTGAAACTGTTGGGCTTGAAATCACTGTGTGTCATCACGTGGGTTTCACCTGCTCATAGACAGATTCCTTTTTCCTTTTCCTGGAACCTAGTTATAGCAGTGATAGATAAAGAGATATGCTCCTGTGATTTATATCACAGCTGCAACCACGGTATGTGAAGACTCGTGGTAGGAGACGTGGATGCCAGTAATCTAAGAGTTATTTGGATTCCAAATCCCATATTGTGTTGGCAGAAATCTTATGACTCCATTAAGATGTGTTATACTGCATGGAAAATAGACACATCAATCATCTTCGGTTACATATTTAGAACTCATGATATTTAAGAGAACAATGATCTTTAAGATATAAAAATAGTACACTCTATCTATCTTAGCAGACTTAGTTCAAGTTACATGGCAAGCGAAATTGTCCCAGTGATTTAAATTCACTGCAGGGAATGAATTAACTAAAATTAACGTAGTAAGAAGGGTTGGGTGAGAATAATGTGCATGCACAATGGAGCTATGATCTATCCCAGAGCTTTGTGCAGCCTACCAGAAACAAAGTGAGTGAGTGCTGGATCATGCAGTATGAAAAGTGATGCTGTGGGTGCTCATCTGTTCCTCACCAGTGGGTTATCTGCAATTGAAGGTTTGAAACCCACAGGATGAACTATTTATTGTAGTTAGGGACAGCAAATTGTTAGCCAAGCAAATTGAGACAGACTACATGGGAACGCAGAGAATTATGGTAAATGCACCATTTTGGAATAAATAGCTGCACAGTAAGCGTAAAGAATAATTCAGAGGAGAAAAATGACAATGGGCTTATGTCCTGGAGGGTGCTAAATCCAAAGACACCCTGCTGGAGGATAGTTTTCTTTTCTGTTTATCTCCACCACTTCATACAAAAATGAGGTCTTTAGGGACAAGAGGAACTTTGCAGGAAAATCAGCATTCTTTTCCCCTCATAATATTTTATCTCTAGTAAAAGAGAATAAATAAATAAATAAACAAACAAATGAGTAAGCCAGAATGAAGTAGAAAGTTCCAGATCAGATCAGACACATGGACTAGATAGTATGTGTATCCAGTCTCCAGCAGCAGCCCCAGTGCCTCAGAGGAACGCATGTAATACCTGCAAAAGGCAGATGTTGGGTAATCTGTTCTCAGTGAATATTTCATCCTAAATCATAACAGCTACAGACTGATTTAAATCCTGAAACATGAAGTCTCACATCCCTTTCATACAGTTTTTGTTAGCTTTACCTGTTATCACACTGGATATTCCTGATAATTGTGCAAATCTTACCGATTTCTTGGCTCCCCCATCTTGCGGTTAGGATTTTCATAGCCAGAATTTCTTGGCTTTACATTTCTTGTCTTTCCATTTATCTAAGCTTTTTTTTTTTTTTTTCTGTTTGTTTTACTTAAAAGTACTTAAAAGTTAGTTCAAGGTTTATTCCTGGTTTTAAAGAACACCTCCAACTAAACATCTTTAATAATGAAAAGTTTGTTGTGATGGACCAAATCTCTCTGGCCAACTACATCAAAATGTTATGTGTAAGGCTACATGCCTGAGGATTGTCATTGCAAGCTGCCTGTCCTCCATTTCTGACAAATTAGAAATGAGTTCAATTCTTTCGCAGTAGAAGAAACAAGAATTTCACATTGTCCTGTGCCTCTTGCTTGGCTTGTGTCATAGTCATAAGGGTAGGCACAGTACTCAGGTACAGTAATTCCAGTCCTTTCCGTTTCATTTTGAAATGTAGTGAATGTAGTCTTCAGTCATTTCAGAAGAGGAGCTTATGCTGATTATTTTAAGGTATTGTCCAATAGATTTTTAATACAAGGAAAATGAGAAAAAAGACCAACAAAACAAAAACAAAAGGTATACCTAAGGTGCTTAACTTTCTTCTGCTTCTGGGGATCTTGTAGTTTGCATGCAAACATTCAACAAGTGTTAAGACTGGGAAAGACTGAGGTGGGATTTAATTGCTGTCATTCAGTCAGAAATTGAAGGGATTGTAGCTGTAGGAAATTCCCACTGAATAGATGGAAAAAAATTTACTTGGAAAGTAGTTATACATGGAATCTGAACAAGACTTTGAACAACTAGACATAACTTTGAGTCCAAACTGGCTCAGAGCAAGGTTTTAAAACAGTTGACCTAGAGATGTCCCCTTCAAACCTTAGCTGTTGTGGAATTTCTTGATAAAGCATAATTCCTATCTAGGATTAAAATATTCAAAATTTGACCAAGGTCCAAAATGTTACTCGAGATTAACCTCTTTAGAGCCCAAATTCAAGTCCTTGTCTTCCAAATCAAACAACCTTTCAAGATAATTAAATGTTTCAGAGGAAAAATAAGGATTGATTTTAGGAAGATTTTGCCTCCCCACAAATATTTCCAATGTTAATCAAATTCAGAATTTGATCTTTAGTCTCTTTTCAATTATGAACATGCTGCCATCATACGCTGACAGTTATTTGGATTTATTACTGTAAGGAAATTTAAGGATGAGGAGAGATCAAACCAAACTGAGTAAAATAAAAAATAAACATCAACATTGTATTCTGATTGTAAATTTGAAGCATCAGATGAAAGAGCTCAAATTTAAATCTGACAACTCCAGCAAGTGCTGGATCTGTTGAAATGGGTGCAATTCTATCTTTGTATCTCCTCTACTTTTGATCAGAGAACAACATTTTGGCATTGATTAAAATCTCCTTCTTGGTAATTAAGAGATGGAAATGTTTCAGGGTTTTTTGGGGGGTTTTTTTGTTTTTTGGTTTTTTTTTTTTTTTTGGTTGGTTGGTTGGTGGTTTTTTTTTTTTATTTTGTATTATTTTTATCTTACAAAACCATGTTGAGGATTCCAGAAATTGTTTATATCAGATAATTAACCATGATACAAGGATCTTCAGGCCAGTACTGTACTCAGCGCTTGCTGCACCCTCATAATGGAGCTCAGAGTTGTTAAGGGTGAACTACATTTACACAGAAAGTTGTGTGGGTTCACAATGTAGATCTGTTTCAAGTCCCCACAGCAGTGACTGATAACAGTGAGGCTGGTTATGAAGAAAACTTGGGCAAGGGCATCCCCAGAATCTCCTCTTTACTCTCCTTTGTTCAGACTGACTACAGCTCCCAGTTCTACTGGAGTCACTGATCTGCAAATCCTGATGGTATGGGGACATCTAATCCTGTTGTCACTGCTGAAACAAGTTCAGGTCATTACATCCCTTGGAGATTTGGTGAAGAGCATTGCAGAGAGCAACACGGGTGATGAATGGATGGGGTGATGGTGTAATTAAATCTGACATATGTTGTTATAAATCAAAACTGACAGAAATCCCAGAAATATTTTAGAAAGCTCTGTGCAGTGTGGAATGTCCGAGTCTTTCAAGCAAAACATAATACCAAAATCCTGACCTTTCTTGTCTTTAGTGAAACTACAACCATATTTTAAATAACTGAGTTGAGAATGTGATGACTGAGGGCATAGCATCTCATGCTCAAGGGCAGCAAGTTATACATCAGAAAGAAAGGGTAGATGTTCTTCCCTTTACTGGGGATACAATATAAACCCATTATCTAAAAATATCCTCTCATCCTTAGGTATGATGCTGGCACCTGGACTTATTTATGTGCTCTCAGCAATAAGAGGATATTGATGAGATCTTTCAAAAATATTCTAAATGAAAAAAAAAAAAAAAAAAAAAAAAAAGAAAAAGAAAGAAAGAAAGAAAAAAAGAGGAAAAATACCTTGATTTCTTTCAAAACTTTTATCTCCAAAACACAGAAAATCTGGAGATATTGTGAAATCTGCTGTGGACTTTGCTGATGTTGCTGGTTTCTCTGGTTCCCCCTGGAAGCTGTTCAGGCCCTGTCCTGAAGACTGGGAGAATAAAATTCATGGCAGGCAGGCCATCTGGAAATAAGATCATGACCTTCTGCCTGCCCTCTTTTCCCCACAGGTTTGATTGGAAATGGGATTATTCAGTACTTCCTGTCCTGAGAGCAGGTTGGACTTGGTGACCTCCAGAAGTTCCGTCCAACTGAAATTACTGCAGGGTTCCACTGCTCCCTCCTAAACAGTTGTGTAATAGTAAGGAGCATCTGTCATACTTGGCCATAACTCAGTTTATACTTTTACTTTTATCCTAGCCAAATTCTGAAATAAAGAAAAATATGATTTTGAAATAAGAGGTTTTAATTAAACGGTGTTGTCTCCTTCTCCAGAGATTACAGAGTCTTCGGGTTGCCGCTGACAATAGTACACAGCTGGGATTTATTCTTAGAAATTTTTGTTATTCTAGTTCTATGTGTTCCATGAGAAGAAAGGAGCGGCCTCAAAGTAATGTTTTCTATGTTTCCTGATATTTTCATCTGCTCAGATTTCCAAGTACTTGGTTGCTTGAGAGGAAAACAGAAAGAACTAACACCAAGATTAAGAAAATCAACCCAGAAATGACTTGCAGATTATTAGTTGTCATTAGGTCAAAAGAATTTCAATGGCATGTATGTGCTATCCTTGAGCCTTTTCAAATAGTTGTTCCATGATGGCCAGAAAAGCCATAGTATCCCCTTTGCTGACAAAACAAGAGAGTGGTTTACGAACGCTGCCTCTCTCCACTGAAGTCATCAAGGCCCATCCCGTCACTTCCTGCTCACAAACCAAATTGGCAAGAGATGAATATTTTTTACCAAGCCCACACGTTTAACTGTCTTACAAAGCACTCAGGACTGGGTATCAGTCAAAACAAGCATATGTGAAAATTTACTGCTTTAGCAGATGGAAGCAGAGCAGCTCAACTGCATACAGTAAAAGCCTTAATATTTACACAGCTGGCAAGTTTCCTGTGGTCTAAAGCATTGGAGCTTTTGCCTTCGGAGACAGAAGAACTAAATCAAGCTTTAATTCAGAAAACATTTTGTGTTTAAAGTCTCAAGATGCTATCGAGAACTTCCCCATGGGAAACAAAAGCCAAAGGTTAGGATATTTGAGGAAAAATATGTAGTTTTTTTCCTCTGCTCACCTCAACCTGAAGTAAGGCAATGATATGACAAAAGCACGGTTCTGGATTCTGTGACATTTTCTACAATTGGGCTTTTCTTGACACTGTTCTACAGCCAAAGATCTCACCTCTTGCCTCTCCTGACCAATATAATTGTGTTGACAGAACTCTGCAGTACAGAGAAAACCAACTTCTGAATTTTATTGTGTTGCTCCTGTGAAGCCCAGTGTAACAGGAGAGAGTGTTATGAAACCAGCCATTAATATTGCACGGTTATGAGTCACTTACTACACAGTGATTTTGTCAGGAGTGAGATCCCGTTCTTGGAAACATTTTCATTCAGAAAGTTAACCATTTCTGACAGACGGTTCTTAGCTAGAACTGTCTTGTCCAAGAGGAAGTCAAAATCCTTTTCCAACACCATGTAAATTAAAGTGTGTTTGTTCACACTTTTCTTGACAGTCAGAAGCAGGTGAAACTTTGCCAGAATTGAAACCTGTACTGAGACTGAGCTAGTCCTGAAACTCCTTTCGAAGGACATTTCAAAGGAAGGGATAATGCTTCTCCTGCACTTGGTGGTGTGAGCACTGAGGTCGGATTTATAGCTGTTGACTTTGAGCTTTTGCCGTAGCACAGTAGGGTGAAGGATGGATAAACCCTGATCACATTCAGGCAGAAACGAGTCCTCTGTGTTTTAGCTGCAGGGTAACACCTCTGTTAAATAATAAGGTTCACCTTTTGTTCAGGAAGTGGATGTTGGTACCTCCATGTTGAAGTAGTCCAGCATGGTGTTGCCTTTTCAGCTGTATCCTGCTTTGCATCACACAAATACTGAAGTTGACAAAGTTGCCTTGACACTATTCAGTCCCCACTATTTACATACAATCTGCTCTTTAAGTACAGAGGTGGACAGGGAATCTTGGACAACAGTCCCAATAGTTCCAGTAACCATGCCTTGCCTGCTGAAATAGAAACAAATAAATAAATTAACAGCATTTTGTTTCCCTGTCTTTTATGGCTGGTTGAGCTAGGTGTTGTTCAGAGAGCACTTCGATACCTCCAGCTGCATGCTGTATTATTCATGTCTTTTCACAGCTCTTCAAAGCAAAACCACTTTCGGATGTCTCTCATCGTTTGCTACGCATTGCTGCCATGCCCTATAAGATCCCTGGTCGTTCTTCATCTAAATCAAAATTATTTGTTCCATCAACTCTGTGTAGAAATTATAGTCATAGAATTGTTTGTGTGAAGTCTGGCCATATTCAGATAAATAAATGACCAGGTTTCACTGATGGTACTCATGTATATGCTCACACTCTGGATAGGGTACATAATTCTTCCTAATTAGAGAAGCCTCCACATAAAGATCTTTGTATTTGCTCTACACAATCCTGAAATATTTTGTCTAATGCATATTTGTCTGTATGTCTAATGAATATTTTAAACTATCAATACAAGTTGACAAATTTGGCACTTTATGTAGATAGCAACCTGTGAAAGCTTCTGAAATGTTCATCACTTCTCCCAGCAGCATTCCAGCTGACACATACTGGGACTCCTGATATGAAGATTCAAGGCTCCCCATGGACTCAAACTTTGCTTCTTTGCTGTTCTACACATCTAAATAACAGCAATTACAGTTCCTAGCTTTAGAGGGAAAGTGTTGGCTTTCATCGTAAATTGCATGGGTGTACGTGGGCCAAGAATTCAAATCTCTTGTGTCACAAGCCTACTTCATCTCCAGTATTCACCCTATACTCACTTTTGCCAATGTTCTCTATTTAATTAGGGGATATTAAAGACAAAACTAAAAGAACAAATTGCTTTTTAATTTGTTCTTTACAGAAGGAGTTTGGAATATAAAAGCTGAAGAGCTGAACCCTCGAGGAGTACACCCACTGCTGAAATAGGATCGGCTGCCCTCATCCTAGATTCATTCTGGCCACTCATTTCTTTCACATCAGCTCTTACTAAGAGTGCTAGATATCAGACACCTTCTTAAATTTCCACAGATCTCCAGTTTCTTTTCTTTAAAGAAAGCACCCATTCATGCAGCCAGCATTTTTCCCACTGGCTAGATAACACGTCACATAGTGATGAAGCCCCAGGAGAGCATTGGGCTAAGCAGGGAGTTGGTTCATCATACAATATTTTAACAGAAAAACATGCAAGAAAAACAAGGACAGCTACCCAGCGTAATGAAACCTAAGTGATTTAAAAAACAGCAGTGCTAGTATGAGAAAGGGAAGGAGCTGGAGAATGGGAGCAGGTTTCATTTGCCAGACCAAGGGTAGCAAAAAAATTGCCCTGATCCGATAGACCATGTGAAAAGGATATTACCAGGGTATGAGAAAATTATTTTAGGGGGACAAAATGTATTTTTTTCTGCCTCTTTTCTAAAGCCCTGTTATTTTGCTGTTCTTGGCTTGCATCTGTTAAATGCTGGAATGTCTGCAGGGACATTTTGAAAAGCTGCACAATGTCAATTAAATTTGCCGAGCAGTATATCTTTTTGGAGTACGTGTGACCTTTTCTGTTTGTCATTTCCTGGGCATCACACCAAGTGATCCTCTTAGGATGCTGGCTTTGTGGAGCAGGCCCACAGCAGCAGGACTGCAGGAACTGCAGGTTTCTGGGACCGCTGCCAACCTCCGGATAATTGCCATCAGCAGGAAAGAGCTAGAAAAGCTTGGCTGAGTCCATCTTTTACAGATAGATTGACCCCTTTCTGCCACTGCAGAATCACAGGCAGAGAGAAATACATCTCCAAAAAGACAGAGGGGAAGGGAAGAGGGGCAGAGAGGAATGATTGCAGCAGGAAAGCCACATCTGATCCGAACAGGGGGAGATTTGGAGGTTACACTCACCGCTTCCCTATCAACGATATTTTTAACATCTTCTGCTTTTCGGTAAATGAATCTGAGAATGAAGTTTAAATGCTCAGCTCTGTTGTAATAAAATGAGTGTTTCTCTGAATGTGGAGTCATCGCTCTGTGAGCGAGGTGGGAAGGATGGGAATTTAATGCCCTCATGCGATACATCTGCTGGGAAATTGTAACGTGTATGCAGCAAGCGAAATAGAGAGAGTGAATGTGTTCTGAAAACCACTGCAGGTGCTTGGAAGGGATATGAGAGAGAAAAAGAGAGAAAGCAATCTGCTTGACCACAGCTTAGCTCAGCTGGCTTATTTGAAAAGCAGTGAGAGCCACAAATGCACCTTACAGAAGCAGAGTGTGGAAAGCAGTGACTTTAATATCCCTATGTCCAATAAGAGTCTAACTGGGGTAAATGGTGGTGATATGTTCAGGCAGTTATTTCAGCAATAAGAACATCAAGATTCATTGCCTCCTCCATGCACATACCCACATCAGTGCTATGAATGGGGTTCAACAACAGTACAGCTAGCAAAGACCCACAGTGAATGTAGCACAGGAATTTCCAGACCAGACCTGGGATTCTCATCCTGATCTGTAGCAGATTTCCTGGTGCATTTCAGCAGAGCTGGGGCAGATAACAGTGGGGCAGGCCTTGGAGTGTGTCCAAAGAAAGGCAACAAATCTGGGAAGGGTCTGAAGTACTGGTCTTATGGGGAACAGCTGAGGGAACAGAGATTGTTCTGTCTGTAGCAGAGGAGGCTCAGGGGAGACCTTATCACTCTCTAAAGTCCCTGAAAGGAGGTTATGGCAAGGTGGGGTTTGGACTCTGCTCCCAGGTATCAGAGAGAGAATGAGAGGTGATGGCCTCATGTTGAGCTGGGGGAGAGTCAGGTTGGATATTCAGAAACATTTCTTCCCAGAATGAGCAGTTAGACATTGATGCAGGCTGCCCAGGGAGGTGGTAGAATCACAGTCCATTAAAGTGTTCGAGAGCTGTGGAGGTGTAGCATTTGGGGATGTGGTCAGTTGACATGATGGGGATGGGTTGATGGACTTGGTGATCCAACTTTAATGTTTCTATGATTCTAATTCTGTCTGAAATATCAAGCCTGCCGTAGGCAATCCCAAGCAATGAAAGAACTGAGGGGTTAAGGAGGGAAGCATATGTCACTTCAGTCCCACTGACTGCTCTGCTAGGGGTACGGGAACTGTGATTCTGCCTCCTCCCAACTCTCCTTCCACCACTCACTGAGGGGCAGTGATCATGCAAAACAGAGAAAATCCAAACCACAAAAATGCATAAAAATATGTATAAACTCTGCAAATCAAAGATCTCTATGAAAACAAACGCTCCTGAGACAAAATCTCTCTTCTTTGTCTCTATTAAGTTGTTCAGTGCTATAAAAGCAGTAACGTGCAAATTCATTCACTAGCAATGATGCTTTTTCTCTTCCCTTACCCATGATCTATCCCTCAGTTGCCAACATAAATAATACTTGGGTTACAGTAATGTCCTGTGGCTCCGTACTGAGGGAGCTTCAATGCATAAGGTGCTGAGCAAACATGTATGGAGGCATAATGCTGTCAGAAGTTATCCAGGTCATATATTCTGTGGCTATATTCCTTCCTCTGAAGAACACACTCTGCTTGGCAAATGCTTGGCCTTCTTCTGTACGTGACACTCAATGTCAGTGAGTGACATCTCACAGATGACACATTATTGGTAGAGCAGGTGCTGGTGGCAAGGGCTATATTTAAAAAGCAGAGGTCTAAAAATGGCTCTGCAAGGCTCTGTGTTTAACAGCTCTCAGTCATTTCCAGAGCAGATCTGATTCTCTTACAAGGCCTTTCTTCCCTTCCTTCACCAGAATAGGAAAGCCAAGAAGTGTTTCCCTGGATCACCAGAATGCCCACATAATCTTAGGTGCACCATGTTTATGATTCACTTAAAAGATGAACACATCAGAGCAGTTTCCAAAGCTCTAAATTAGAAGGCTTTTTTTTTTTTTTTTTTTTTTTTTTTTTTTTTAACAATAAATTAGACAAATCCCCTTGTAAATTTATCATTGGAGTAGCTTCTATATGTCACAACATAAATCTGCCTTCATCATACCCCAGTGTTATTCTACAGAAGGGCAGGTGAACATATTGCCATGAACTAAGAAACAGTGTACATTTCTGATGTGCCATTCAGTTTCTGGTAATTTCACATAATTCAGAGTAAAAAAGTGATAACCTCTTCTAGAATTGGCATAAGTCTGAGGATGTGTATTAGGGTGAAGGCAACAGAGACGATTCTTAGAGCCAAAGGGTAATTTAGGGCTGTCAAAATGATGCCAAACCACCAGCACACCATCTGCAATGACTGGGAATTGATGGCTGCCCTTAAATCTGTACTGCTGCATGAAAGGTTTCCCAGTCATTAAGCTCCAAAAGTGTGTTTGGCATTCAGGTGTGAGTTTGCACCAGGAACATCCTAGACAAAGCAGGGAAGCAGTTTTAAGCCTTTTATTTTGGGCCCAGGATGTTTGTTGTTTTTCTTCTCCAAGCAGCCTCCATTTGATCCACCTGTGAGTGAGTGTTGAGGTTGGTGGTGAGATGCTGGTCTACAGGCAAGAAAAGCTAGCACTATCCATTCATGTTAGTTTGAAAAGCATTGCCAGACTTCAGCTTGTAATGTGGTATCCAATCATTTTTTCTACGTGCTTCTTAGAATAATCCTAGTTCAAGTGTGGTCTCTGGTAAATGCAAGGGAATAAAGCTGAAATTTAAGCAGTCTAGATACCCATTCATTTATTCTTAGGAAATTTAGAAGGATTACGTTTTTGCTTTTATTTTTATTCACCTCGTTTTGTTGCTTTGGTTTGGTTTTAGTGAATATATGTTAAGAAACTGCATATTATGTCTGGAGGAACTGTCCACATCACAGATTTGCTCACTTTTGTGGATGACGTATACAAGAAAAGAGCTCTATACTTCATTTTGTTTCCATTTTCCACCCTCATTTTTCAGCTGAGACATGTAAATGCTTCTCACTGAAATCAGGAGGAAGACACATGGGCATACAGGGTAACAAAAGTCATTATCAAATCATCCTCCAGCACCGGGTGCTGGAAGGCACAGTGCTGTTAGTTCACCTGCCACTCACTTCCATTTTCTCTTTAACACAACATATTTAAAAAGAAACCAAGACAAAAAGCTCTACCCGAGCTAACAAAAATCAAACCTCTTGCAGCAGGTGAGGTGAAGTCTAACTCTGAGGAAACAGAGAGACTGACAGTGGCTCATCATCAGTTCAAGAGGTGGACATAGCATTGAGAATAAGGTTCAAGCTGAGAGCAAAGAGGCATCCATGGAAAAAACTGTGACTGACAGAGGAGTAATGTAATTAAACAGTTTAGCTCCTTAAAATAAAATAATCTCACACACAAACAAATCCAGCAGTCCTGTTAACCACCTGTTCTGTGAATTGCTGCCTATGCACCAGCTATGTTACTTGGGCACAAACCCAACATGGTTTTGACTAGTGGCTACTGCACTATTTTGAAAGAAAATCCATTGGACAAAGGTGTTTTCATTCTTCTGTGTTGTAGAAGAAAATGTCTTTACCTTCCTTCCTCTTTGTGCTTCTTCCAGTCTTCAGCTACAGATCCTTTAATGTCAAGAAGCAAGGTCTCAGTCTAGATGAGTCTGGAATAGTGTCCATCTCTGAGATAAGGGCGAGGTCAGACTAGATTATTTTCTTTTCCTAAATGAAAAGACTTCTTCCAGAAAGTTTCCATCCTTCCCCGCTATACTTCTGTCAGGTTTCTTCCTGCAGGACACAACCTACTGCCCCTACTGCTGTGGTCTTTTCCTGGTTTAAGTTTCAAATATGATAGTTGGCTTCTGCCAATAGACTCAACATACCTGAGACAATGAATCACATCCAATGATTCTGCTTTATGCCTTATTTGCATCTCAGTTCCCATAGTAGCATCTGCAGATCCACCAGCATTATCATCTGCTCACCTCAGATGCCCTGATGTCTAGGGTGATGTCAGTCACACTTTTTCATCCTAATTCCTCCTCCTGCTCATGCTGTCATTATTTGTTTTATGAAAAAAAGGAAACAAAGGTTTGTCCTTTTGTTTTCACTGTCCTACATCACCCTTCCTCCTCTCTGATGTCCTTAATGTCTTTCAAATTCTCAAGTTTAAAAGGAGAAAGTTTTGTATTTCTTACTCACAGCAAAAAATAAACTCCAAAAAACAAACAAACAAGAAGAAATCTACAGTAGTCCCGATTGCTCCATAAATTTCTAGGCATCTGGAGTAACTTTGGAAAGCTCAGCCATTTGAAATAAATACCAGGTATTCTGCAAATCTTGCCTTGCAGATATGTCAAATTTGAAGGCCAAGAGGTGAGAATCCCAGTAACACTTACTTTGCAAGAGCCACACTAGTGGCAATGATATCCGCATATCTTCCTGTTCCAGAATGTAGGCTTCCTCTCTGGGCAAGCAGATGTTTCAACCTTGAGCTCAAAATGAGTTCCAAGCTATATGGATTAGCAGAATGTCTTTTATGTTCATGGATTCTATGTGTGCTTGAGGCAGAGCTGCACAGATGTCCAGCAATGCAGGGTGCTAGGATGGGTAGCATCTGGTCTATTTTCTCATTAGAAGTCCTGTAAGAGTTGTCTCCATTTGCTGCAGGAAGAGGCAGGTGAGACATCTGGGATGTAACAGAGGCTGTACCATCCTCAAGAAGCACAGAGTATGTTTAAATATGAGATCTTTTTTGAGCATGTCCAAACTAAGAACATCATCAAGCTTCAGAGACAAAGAATAGAGTCTTCTCCTAGGGGCTGGCAGTGTCTTAAGGTCACTGACAGTAGCTGGATTGATAATGCATCTATTTATGACGGTTTATTAAAGATCATTTCAGGTTGGCCACTAGGAAAAATTCTTTTCAGAAAGAATGATGATGAATTGGAACAGGATGCCAGGGAAGTGTTGGAGTCACTGTCCATGGAGTTGTTCAAGAACTGTGCAGATGTGGTACTGAAGGCATGATGAAGATGTTGGATATGGTGGAGTTGGGGTTAAACTTGGTGATCTTGGAGGTATTTTCCAATATTTATGACTCTATGATTTTCTGTTAGGAAGAAAAGTTGGGGAGAAACTGGGGAGGAACTTTTTATAAAGGCAGGTAGCAATAGGACAAGGGGAAATATTTTTTAAATTGGAAAGAGGTTGATTTAGACTAGATATGAGGAAGAAATCCTTTACTGTGAGGGTGGTGAAGCACTGGAACAGGTTGACCAGAGAGGTTGTGGATGCCCTCTAACTGGTAGCATTCATGGCAGACTGGCTGGGGCTGTGGGCAAACGATGAGTTGTGTCCCTGACTATAACAGGGGGGGGTTGTGGTTGCATAGGAAACTTTTGGTGACTTTACATTGAGCTTGAAGGTCACAAAAAAATACAAAGAGAAATCAAGCAAGACATTATTATCACGCAGCATATGCATCATCCATGTGAAATTTCTCATTTTCTCATCTGGTTTGAAGAGATTTTCTGGTTTGAAAATGTTGAAAACCTTTTCTACCCTCCTTTCTTTTTAAAACATTAAGAAAAGTACAAATAATCATTTTATTCCTTAAGCTAACTTGCAGAATGCTGGAATGCTATTTTCTCGCTCAATCTGAGCTATGTTTGAAGGTCTTACCCTCTTGTTTGTGGATGCAGATATACCTCCCCTTTACACAAAATAAACACCAAATCCCTACCTGCTCCCTCTCTTCTGTTTTAATTTCCCTGTGATTTAGGAGAGACAGATAATGATCTTCTGCAAAAGTAGGAAATCAGTTATAGCCAAAATGGCAAAACTAAAATATTTCTCCTCTAAACATGTTGTTTTTTTACTTTATATGTCTTGGCAGCCTAACAGTCTGAAAACATCCATCTGAGTTCTCTGCACTCAACAGAGCAGCCCAAGGATAAATCCTTCAGTATATCCTATACGACTGAAGCTGTAGGAGCCTTACTGTGAGTAAAAACATTTTAAATATGATTGCTATACCTGTTAGTAACTAAAGAGCCCTTTTGGAGCAAATAATTTTCTTGGAAACGTCTGAATCCAATCATTTAAAGCTGAGAGCCCACATCTATGCTACACCAGAGTTCTAGTCCCTACGTGGTCCATCCACTGCCTCAAAAGAAAAGAGTTTACCTTGTCCATCTGTCATTTAAATGGTAATGAGTTAAACGAATTCCACCTCACTTCCGAGCTTCAGAGCAAGCTTGGGTTTATTTATTCATGTAATGACACAGGGACAAGTTTGACATTGCTGAACATGTCCCAGATTTATGGAAAATAAAACTGTACTAATCTAGTGCATTTATTAGCTTTTCTGTCAGATGCTTCCGTGAGCATCCAGAGATGTGAGGTTGCTCTGCAATTCTGTCCTGATTGGATCAGCATCTCCTGAAATGTAAATGTTATCTTAAGGTCATAAGCTGATGAAAACCACTGTTTTGGCAAACTCTAATTTCTTGGTCATTTGACAGAGCAGCTGCTGTGCAGTTATATGGCACAAAGAAAGCTATTAAAGATGGATGAGTTGTATCTCTGATTTGGCATTTATTATACTGCTTTCAAAGGTAAAAAATCAGATACATAATGCTTTTCCTTGATTTTACTGAATAAATAAGTGACCTCTCACAAATATACACACCAGAATGAAATGTCTAGATGAAATCATTCATCTACACCTTATGGAGCCTTCTGAGATCTTCTGTGTTAAACAGAAATAAAAATAGGAGCAAATATCCTAATGCCAGATATAATTAATTTGTATCATCACAGATTCATATTGAGACAAGTGCCTGAATCAGAGGAAAATGCAGAGATTAGACAATTGCGTATGATATGTGACAGTAAGCTCTGCAGCTGGTCTGCATTAACAAAAATAAAAATTACAAGGTCTAGGTAATCAACAGCTGGTATCAGCTGGTATTTTACCTCATCAGTGCCTCTAAGATCTGTGAAGATTATTTTTTACCATCTGGAGGATATCTAGAGTTGGCCAATGTCAGAAGCACAATAGCAGAGGATTTTGCTGCTACTTTGGCAAGTCTGTATGAATGTTTTCTTGCGCGAGTGGGAAACATGCAGCATGGAGTCAAGAAACACGATACTATGACATGTTTTAGGAGGTGGTGCTGTCATAACTAGCCATTCTAGGGCTTTTTAGTGTGTGAGAAACTGCTGACGGGGGAATCACGCTGTAGGGAAGTCAGCTTTGGGTTGCACAAAGTTCCATGTCTGGGAAGAGCTGGAAGATGTGTTGGAGTTGGGTTTGGACTCTGCATTCAGGTTCTGAGCAGTTGGTTCTGGAAGTGGAGGTGTTCCTGGGAGCTGAACCTACTGTGATGGGGAAGGAAACGATGTCATACACTTTGCTTGGCCTTCATCATGAGTAATAAAGCACTAGGTTTCAAATCAGAAATCTAATGCCTAAGGAATAAGAGCCACCAATATTCAAGCTTAAAAAAAAGATGTTTCTAAAAAATTTTCCAGTACTGTAGGCAAGTGACCTCCCTCTCTGGTGTACTTATAATCACATCTCAAAATTAAGGTTCTACACAAAAACTGGGGATCAGAAAGACTTTCAGGATACATTTTTTAAACAAAAGAGGAATGTGATTATGAAACATCTCATGTTTAGTGACTGCACCATGGTGGTCTGATAGGAGTTCTGATAGACACTGCAGGAGCCATCATTTGTTCTGTAAAATATCTGCTGTGATAAACCTTCTTCTGTTTGTCTGTGACTTTCTTCTTGTCTACTGAGAGACCTCAAGAACAGCAAATCACCTTGCTCTGCGCTTCAGTCTCCTAAAACACAATTGTTTACCTGTGCATCCTCAAAAATCCAGTGAATGGTTTTTATTATCATCTTACAGCTACAGCTCCCATCCCATTGAATTCATCCTCTGCAGTCTCATGGGGTGGGTACAGTCTTGCAAGGTGTTGCCTGTGCACATTGCCCAGTGCAGTACTCTCTGTAGACACCTCTATCACAATGAGAACATATTTCAGGTGATGCATCTCTTCTTTCAAGCTTCAGTTCATGTGATGAGGTTTGCTCATTCTGCAGTTTACACCTTTGAATTATCTGTGATACCTCCCTGTGACACACAATTCCTGTGAAACTTGTTAGCTCTCCTTAAAATAAGTAGAAAAATAAACAAGCAGGCTAGAAATCATTGCTGAAGCTGACCAACAGACCAGCAGAAAATTCAACAATAAAACATGTATGTCGTAAAATATCAATAATTGAAATAAAGCACAAGCTGAGAAATGCATGGTAAAGTAGTTTCTTCAACACATAAAATACCATATCCTCATGACAAAAGCACTGAATGACACAAACTGAGCTGAAAGGAAGTTATTAGCGCTACAAGTCCCTGAACCACAGCACCTTGTCCTTTCTTTATGTAATTCTTTCTTGGACAGCATATGTTCCTTCCCCAGAGCTTAAAGCACAAAAAGGAGAGATCATAAAGGGAACAGAGAAAAGCAATAAGGCTTACATGCATCTACTCTGTGTACAAAGGGTTTGTGCCGTACTGGTGATCCCAGAACATCTTCTTAACACCCAGCTGACCTTTGGGTGCAAAAACTGAATTATATGGAATTCTTTGCCCTAGGTTCTTGGATCTAATTGCTCTGCCTCCTCCAGTATTTGCACTCTACTTATATTTCCATTTCTATATGGAACTTTGCTCCCTAAGATTCAGGGATTTTAAGGACAAAGAATCTTAGATTGCCTCTGTCACAGGTTCTTAATTTTCACCCATCTGTCCCCAGAATTGATCCCAGTAATTGATGTCTAGAGAAAATTTTCTTCCAGAGAGACTCTTAGCCATGATTTGCAAGTACTGAGAAGCAGATACCCCATGGCTTTCTTTAGCAGCATTAAGTTAATGTTATTCTCAATCACAATAGTACTTCCCATGCCTTCCTCCATCTGTTGAAAGAGCCCTTTTCTGACTGGGTACTTCTCCCCACAAAAATATCTCCACAGTAGACAAATTACCTCTTCATCTCGTCCTTGCTCAGGTAAGCAGAATGAGTGGGAGTTTTTTTCATTTTGTTTTTGTTTTTGTTTTTTTTGGGGGGGAGAGGGGGCATTTATTTATTTATTGCACTCTCAAAGGAAAGTAAACTGGGATGCAGCATTGATATTTTACTCAGCCTGATTTTGCACACAGGTGTAAGGCTGCTGTCAGATCATACTGAAATGGGAATATGCATATAGGAAAGACTTGTGAGCTTCAATATCAAAGGTCCTTGCACACAATATATGGAGTATATGTACATATAACAAGTATACATACAAACATAATGGTAATTATTTTGTGATGATTCAGCTTTGCTCTTAAGTTTTGCTGACTACTGCCAGCATGGGAAGAACAGGGGTAAAGTATCCAGAAGCAGGATGCGTCAGAAGCAGCAGATGAATCAGGGTCTTGCATAAGCAGGGAGAGTAAAATATGCATGAGCATCAACAACAAGTTCAGTAGATTTGCTTGTTTGTCTAGATAATAGATTTTGGATAGATGTAAATTCATGCTAAGCTCTTAGTGGAGTAGCCATCTCCCTCTGGCCATTTATTCACTTCTTCCAACCCAGAGACCACTGCATATCTGAAACAACTAGGAACAGTTTATCTCAGTAGGACGTGTAGCCCATGGAGACAATTACTCATCCATGGAGACCTCTCCCACATCCCCACATTCCTTGCCTGCAGAAGGCTGTCCCTTTGCTAAGTATGAAATTTCATGACTGTGTGATAGGAACAACGCTTGCGTTCTGTATTCCTACACAGACAACATCACGTTTGGCCTGATTAAAACATGTTTTCCCTAGCAAGCCAAGCTTCAGCAGTGATCGTGATTATGCTGTCCCTGTAGTTATTTATACTTCTACCAATCTTCATCAGCTGCAAATTCTATCAGTGATGACTTGATATCACATTCTGTATTACTGAGAATAGCTCCCATAGCTCCAAGTGTAGGAGTGCCTCTTTGAAGGCAGTGCTGAGAACACTCCCAGTTAATGAGAATTTATCTGAATTTTCAGACCTGTCACTTATCCTTTAGTCAACTGATAGCATACTGTTTCGTTTTGTTTTTTGTTTTTTTCTTTCCTTGCTTTCCCTTGCCTTTACCTCTGAAAACTAAAACTGTGATATTCAGCAATGTTCTTTCCTACAGCAACTTGCTGGCAGCTCTGTTAGCAATAGTGGTTTCTTATCCACAAGAAAGCATGTGATTATGTAGAACCACAATATAAATTGAAAGGTATGTTCCAACATAAATACAATCCTTGAAACTGTAATTACACACATATATAAGCTAGTTCATAAAGAAAAGTGTCGTTTCTTTTACATGTTTTGGATATACAGTGCAGATAAGTTTAGGGTATATGTTTGTCTTATTTTTTAGCGCTATTTTTGAATAAATAGGTTTATTTCTGGATATTTACTTTGCCTTAGCAATGTGGTGTTAAACACACACAAAATGCTTCAGTCAAGCAAAAAGATTTAACGTTGTCCAAAAAATAACCAACCCACTGAACTGTAGAAATGGCCAGGCATTGCAGCCATTCCCCAAATAGTGTGTTAAGATTCGGATATCAACGTAATCTGCTTAATATGGTTTGAGTTTATGCAGTAGATCATGGTGGTGAATGTTTAGTGAGCTGAAACAAGAAAGGAGGAAAACTGTAATGGAAAAGTTTGGTTTAAAAAAAACCCAAATCTTCTTAAATGGCTGTAATGGAGTTGTCAGATTCATGATGTGTACTTAGGCTAGGCTGGATTTTGTAAGCCATTGAGCTGAGATAAGCATGCTCGTACAAGCAGGACTTTAGAGCTCAAAACACTCCTAATGTTGGGCTATTGGCATGAGGTGGTGACAACTGCAGAAGACAGAGGGAAAGAAACACATAGCATTATGTCTTTGTTACAGAGAACAACAGCAGAAGAGAGGCAGCATTGCCCAGGTTGGCTTTGTATGATCTGGGGACCATAATGTCCTGAGCCAATCCTGAATGCAAGTCCTCTGCACCAACATTCCCTCCTTCTTGTCAGCATGATTACAGACTCTCACCTGCTGCCTTCCAGCAGAAATGGAAATTAGAGTGCACCTTTTCCCCATTCACCTTTCAGAGACAGACAGGGCCATGCCTCCATCACGACATTTCATTTGGACCCTGAAAGCAAAATGGCAAAGGCAATGTGGTGATGTGTGCAGTCTAGTTAGCTCCAGGGCATTAATTAGCCAAGATGCAATTATTTCTGTAGTTAGCTTTGTTACCCTCTATGCTAACCTCCAAAGAGTCAATAGAAATGCAGACATCCTAGAAAACACTGCACAAGTTTCTTGTTGCTCATTCTTGCCTCTGACAGTATTTGGCCATATTGGTCATCCCCTATTTTTCTCATGGAAGCTTCTTCTCTATTTCTAATATGAAGATATTGGTGTTAATTTGTAGATAGCTTCAAGGGCTTAGTCATGGGGGGAAACTGAACCATTCTCCCTGTAAAAATCACAGAGAACATGTGATGCCACTGGCTATAAAAACACCTGAAAACCAATCTGGAGTAATTCTCCCAAGTCTCCATGTGCCCATCTGTCACAATAATGGTCATTTTGATCTTACGTGTCTTCAAATGCTTCAATACTTGCTTGCTCCCAGTTTCTGCCTTGAGCTTTACCACTGGTCTAATGGGGCTACACGACAAGGGTAGAATCAGCCTCAATGCTCACTAGGACATTAAGAGCAGGATTTGAGCTGGGATAAGCCCCAGCCTACTCTCAGATTCGAGAATGAACTGGGAGAAGTTGAAAACACAAATCCTGTGAAATCTGTGCATAACATTCAGGAGGAACAAAAAGACGTAAAATCCCATTGTAAGTTATTTTCAAAGCAAACTACCTACTAAAGAAATGAAGTTCTTGTATTCTGACCTCAGCTCCACGCAAATGTTTTTCCACATACTGTTTTATCCTGTAGAGAGGACCTCAGGGGAAAACACCTGAAAAAATAGAAGAATCCCTTCCTCCGACTCCATCTTTTGTACCAGCACTTATGTGCTGAATTTCATTCAAGCACAGCAGAACTGGTTTCAGGCCCCTGGAGAAGATCTTTATTTTTGATACAGTCAGTGCCTACTCATCAAAGCCTATTCAGATGAGCTTTTCATCTGGCATCAGGAACACCTGTCAGGGACGTGAATAGTTTAGAATAATTTCCTTAGTTAATGATCTAACAAAGACTTGATATGCTAAACCTGAGAAAACACCTCAGGACCTGTTTTTTCCAAGTTACCAATGAATTTTGAGTCCCACAGGAGTCTGGGCTTTTATACATATATTTTTCTTTTAACAAGCTTTTCATTCTTTTGACATGGTGCAAGTAGGAGCCAATTTCCATTCTCTGGTTAGTCATGAGGACTTCATCCACTTCTGAAATCACTGAGAGAACCATTATTAGAGCAGTGTCCAATGGGGAACAGACAGCTCCCACCTCCTTCAGATCCCTTCCCTACTTCCTTGTCCTTATTCCCTCTGACAGCATTTGAAGACATCAAAAGCCTGTGTTTTAGCTACTCAATTTCCTTTCCACTTGAATATCACAGTGCTTGTACCATCTTGCTTTTATAAAGACGTGCAATTTAGTCTTCAAGTCATTGAAGAATGTCATCAACATATTGACTGCAGCATCCTCCCCCCAAGCCTGCAGTGACATGCTGGAGAGGCTGTTAGCCTGCTGTATGATCCTTGATGTTCTCAACTTGTGTTCTCAGGGGAACCCATTAGCATTTGCACTTGCAGGCAATTTTTTCCTCCCCCGTTAATAATTATCTAGGGAGAAGACAATTAAAATTGGTTTTAAGGCTATGCAAGACCTCTGTCCACTTTTCCTACGTATGGAGCCTCTGTATGCAGATTTCAAGATAACTGCTGAAGGGCTTTGCACCTTTGCCTTATTCTTGTTGTCATTAAGCTTGATTCTCCATTTCATTTCATTAGCCAAACAGAGGGAAATTTAGAAATGTGATGCCAAAACAGCACCAATAAAATTTTCCTAGACACACATCAAATCTCTATCAGTATAAAATGGATAATTTCATGGAGATGGACAAGAATTGAGGCCTGGCTAGTACAGTTTTCCTGCTATCACAGAATCACAGAACTGCTGGAGTTTGCCATAGTAGGTTGCATGGTCCAGACAAGTCTTGAACACTGATGAAAATACTGATGAAAATACTGATGAAAGAGGGAGACTCCAGCACCTCTCTAGGCATCCTGTTCCAGTGCTCCATCACCCATACTGTGAAGAAGTTCATTGGCATATTTTTGTGAAATTTCCTATGTTCCAGTTTTTGGTCATTGCTCCTTGTTCTATCACTACACGCCATTGGACAGAGCCTGGCCTCACAGAATCACAGAATTGCAGGTGTTGGAAGGGACCTCAAGAGGTCTTTGACCCCCTGCTAAAACAGGAATCCTACAATCCAGTTGCCTCTCGTACTTCAGATATTTATAAACATTAGATACATATAAAGCTCCTCTCAGTCTTTTCTTCTCCAGGATGAACAGAGTCTTTCCTCATATGAGAGATGCTCCAAGCTACTAATCATCCTCGTTATCCTATCCAAATCATTGAGTCTCTTCATCTTGATTTTCTCATATAAAATAAGAATCTCCCTTTCATCCAACCTCTGAATAAGTGAGATTTACAGTAGGGATGTGGCATCTTACAGTGTGTTTGTCCTTTACTGCAGATAGCTGATTCCAGCACCAAGAAACTCAGCTCTTCAGCATTTGCAGAGCTCTTTGACTCTGCAAATCAGGAATTCATGTAGGCAAAGGATCTGGTTGAGGAGTGTTTCAGGAAGACTCACTGGACTTCATAGTGCTGCTCATCGTTGCATGGAATGAGTACACTCACAGTGATCTCAGCTTTTGGCACTATTGCAAAACAAAAAACTAGTAGTCAGCGCTACTATTAGGTGAACCTTGCTGCTTACATTCTAGAGAATGGTATGGTTAATCATGTGAAATTTTAGGAAAAGCTTATTTAAATGCATCCTCCAAGGTCTTCACAGTCTGTTCATTTCCAAATTTAATCTGAGATGACTAGCACTGAGTTTACCAATTGCTCTCTTGCAAAGTGCCTGGAATCTGCAAAGCCAGCAAGCGTGCCCATTCAATACTACGTGCACATCCTGGCCCCTGAATTTGAAATTTTTGGCCTGTCTCTCTTCACAGCTGTCGCCCAATTTGCCTGGGAAAAAAAAAAATAAAATAAAATAAGGAAAAAGGAAAAGGAAAGAGCAGATGAAGGAATGGGAAATAAATATGCCTCGCATTTTTAAAAACTTGATGTTTTTTAACTAAACCCTATATTACTCACATACTGCATATTTTATTACTGTTAGTTTCAAAGCTGTTGGAAATCACAGATCAGTTCCTCAGCCACAATGTCTTTATTATGCATACATAAATCATGCATGGAAGGGCCCTGACAGTTGACGATGTAAACTCTCAGGAAGCAAAGCCCCTAAGCCATGTAAAAAATGTATGTCATGGGCAAAGAAGTATGTCATCTCTATTTCCTTTTTATGGATACTCTTGTCTTGTCATTATCAAATAAGATTTTTTTTTCTCCTTTATTTCCTATTTAAATGTAGTTAGTGCAGAGGTAATTTGCAATGGTATTTCAATGAGACAAATGGAGTATACTTTCCCACATCTGCCTGCATTTTCAAGGATGAACGTGTTGTAATTATACTGTTCCAGTTTCATTAACAGCTCTGCTGTGCCCAATATGGTTCATAAGTACTCTGGTAAAACATAGGACAAAGTTCAGTGAATTGTCAGGAGTATTTGAGTGATATAGGACTCATGCAAATTACATCAGAATTGAGTTGTTTTGAAGCCATAGGCTACCTACAAGAGTTGGTCAGAATTCGGGGGGATTAAAACAAAAACCTGAAAGCAAAGGATTCCTCCTTTTTCTGCAGCTGAAATAAAATAATGATAGAAACTGAGCTGGGGTAGGAATGACAAAGAATTAAAAGCAGATGGATTTGCAGTTGATATTTTCAGTTTCTCAGACAAAGGTGGTTTTCATTTGCTTGATTTTCTTTGATTTTTGGGGTGAGTGGAATGTTCAGGGTATTTCTTTTTCAAGAAAAAACATTTCTAATAAGAAGTTTGGATTCGTCTCAAAAAGTAAATCATAGCTGATAAAAATCGAAGTGAATCTTGGGTCAGAAAGTGAAAAATAACCATTCACATAAGAAACTGGAGGAAACATTCCCAGCAGAGCATTGGGCTATGAATACTCCTCTATGTACTGTGAGTTAAGGGATAACTCCATAACAAACCAAAAAAATTATTGACTCCTTTCTGCTACAAACATGCGTATACGGAGCTTTCAAAGAAAGGGCACTGTCAACATCATAAAACCAGCATTTCATTACCTGAAGAGCAGTGAGCATCAACAGCTACCCAATTTTACTGCCATTTTTGCTGAAGTTAGACATGTAAATCAGAGTAGACTTTGTTCTACATGCCAACACCGACAGGTGAAAAGGTGCCTCTTAACTGACTATGAAAAAAACCCACACTTCTTCCACAAGCAGCTCATCTGCTTAAAGCTGATCTTCTTGTGTGTTCCTCTGTTCACATTCATCTTCCAGATTTACTGCTAGGTGATGTCCACCACTTACTGAGCAACTAAGACTAATTTGCTCTATCTGCAAGGTAAGACAGGCCCATACACATCACAAAAAGGAGATCATTCCTCCTCCATTCCCTCTTGAGCACTTGTGCTGTCACTGCTTGTATCCTTTCCATGACTTCTCTCCATTGCTCCAGTGGTCACAATTCATCACAGCAAATTACCTTCCACTTTCTTTGATGTCAGCTGACTGAAATAGCTCATGAAATAGCCATGATTCACCAAACAAATTTTTGATCTGCATTTTAGTTCCCCATTCTCTGCACTGGCCAGGGAGGACCAAAAGCAGCAGCTCAGCTCTGGATGTTTGTGTTTGCTGTCCTTCGTGTCTAAGCTTCTCCATCATCTACGCCATGCACAACTTGGGACACCATTAGAAAGAACAAAGAGAAGCAAGTGATCATCATGATGTCTGCTTCCTGTGGGAGACACACACAGAAAGGAACAGCATACATATAATTCTGTCTGTAGGGGAAATTCAGAACCAGCTGAGATGTTTGTTACTGCTTTAATCCTCTTGCCTGAGCAAATTAAAGGGTTTCAGAGCTAAAAGTTAACGAGTTAAAAGCAACCTGACAGAGGGTTGTTTCGTACAGTAGTTCTATAATAGTTCTATCTCCTCTTTTGGAAAGACACCTGTGGATACATTTTCATTAATAATTTCACCTTATCTCTTCTCTGATATAAATCTACAAGCAAGAAACAGTAAAATTGCCAAATCAAATATTGCACCCTGGCTACTAAGGTAAGTCAGCATATGATGCACAAGAAGACTTCCAAAAAGAAAAGAGTACATGTATCAGTGACAGTATTTGTGAGAAGTTTCAATTCTCTGAGGATCAGCTGTGTTTGCATTTATTTCTTTCCTTCTCTTGCATCATGAATCTCTCCTAGTGATGTCCTTTTTTCCATGAGCTTTTTAAATGATGAAGTAGCTGCAGGGAAGAGGAGAGAAAAGGAACTTAAAAATAGATAAGCTACTTATCTCTTTAGCTGACTTGAATTTTCGGCTCTGTGGAGGAGGATGCTATCAAAAACAGAAGTTTAGAAGTACATAATGTTAGAAAAGTTTCTAGATGTGCATCAGCAGTATATAACTCATGCTGCATGTTATTCTGTTAGTTGTTATAAATCACCGCTAGAGATAAGATTAATCCAGGCACATTAAATACTGTTTTTCAAAAGTTAATCATGGTTTTCAGTCTGAGAAAACAGGGCTTGTGTGATCAAGCTTTGTGCCTGTCCAGCATCTGTCAGTCTCTATCAATTACATGTAAACCCACTGATCAACTTTGACAGAAGGGTGGAGGTCTCAAAGATATTACATTCCAGAGCTTTTCATGAAAATCAGTATCTTTTCAGTTCAATTTTAGCTGCCAGCTGGCCTTTAAGCATGAGACTACTGGTCAATAATCACCCTATGCCTATCTAAGTGGTGCTTGTTGGTAACTGGGACTTAGAAGAAGGCTCAGAGGTGTCCAAAAGGACAGAAATTGAGAGTATACATGGGAACTGAGTCTCCTAGGTAGCACATGGGGGAGAGAAACAGTTGAGAAAACTGAGGTCATAGTGATGGGATGGAAGCAAAATGGGGAGTGGGAGGCGGGGGGGAGTAGGGAGGGGGAAGAACAAAAATATAATACTTTTAATTCTTCAGATCATCCTCCAACTCCCTTGTCTTCCAAGGCATTTGCTTATTGTCCTGCAAACATTAAAGGAAAAATTCCCATTTACTTCTGGGATGCAACCAGGCATGGGAAAAGACTGTGAAAAAAGCAACCTTTCATAAACAAGAGGTCTGAGACATGCTTAGTGTTCACATTTTTCTTTGGTTTATTGTACAAATACGAAGCTATTTGAGAAAGACGAATTTTTGGATTTTGACAGGAAAGAAAATATTGTGTTTTGAGAAGATGGAGTAGATAACCAGATTATTGTTACAGCCAAATTTAAAAAGCAAATATTGCATTTTAATGATCCTTAATTTAAATAGGTTCTTTGATCTGGTGGCATTCTGTATTTTGCTATCAACTTAAAAAATAAAATCTGTCTTAGAAGGCAAAAGACCACTTACTGTGATTTGAATAGAGATGAGATCCAACACAAATCTATTGCCCTCCAAGAGCAACTGTTTTGTTTGTATGAACAGTAACACAATATCTGCCCTAAATCTCCCACTTCTGCATGGCCTTTCCTAGTGGTTTGGTAAACTCCCATTTATTCTACCCTTGACAGCAGCTCCATCCCCTCTCATATTCTCTTGGAAATGAGCTGGACCCACCTTGCTCCTTCAGACCACGAGTCTTGAATTCTTTCCTACACCGCTGTAGAGAAAAGTGGTTGCAGCAGTTTCCTGAGAGGCCAGAAACAGGGACTCAACGCCATCACAGGGGGAAAGGGTTGGGTGTGGATGTCTCTTCTGTGCATGAGTGCTGTTGTATGAAAGAAGGGTCTCCCTTCCGGTGTTGTAAAAGAAATTAAGTTAAATAACTTAGCCTTGAAGGTAATCTGAGAAAATCCACTGGCTCACACTTCTCAGGGGAGAAAACCAAAGTCGTTGTTGACTTCTGGAAATTTATTGGGAGTGAGAAAATACTTCAGTCACCTGGAAAAACCAAGCATGAAAACCCAAGGTGCCCTTGAAAATCTCACTGCCTGTGGGGCTAACTAACAGCTGAATCAGCAACATGATTTTGGATTTAGACACCTAAAAATCATGCATGAAGCACCTCTAGCTTTTCCCAGGCTCTGGCTTTTCCATGTTGTGACAGCACAGATTGTTTCAGCCCATTTGTTGTGCACCAGCCATCTGCACCAAAGCAGCACATGCGAGCTACTGGGCGGTAAATACTCCTGCTCCCAGCCCTGTTGCACTCTACTTTCTTGTGCAGAAGGGAATTTGAATGAAGGCAATTTGAGTTCCTGCAGAGCTCCCCAGGTCCTCATTCTGTTCCATAGTTGTCCTCTGGAACTTTGGTATCAGTCAGGAAACATTCATCATCCTACTGTGGATCATGGGTTTTAGGTCAGAAGGGATCAATGAGATCACTTTGTCTGACCTTCTGTACAAGGCAAACCATGAATATCACCCACTGCTTCGTATATCTAGCTCAACAGATCAGGACTATGAGTCCATGGCATATTTATTGCATGGAAAGATACTAGAGTAAAAGTGTTGGCTATTGAAAATCTCTGTCCAGCCACTCAGCTGGTGCATCCCTATGGAGAAATCTCTCTCACAGCACTACTACTTATCCTAGTTATCTCAGATAATAACATTTGGTTGCTGTCAATCCAATAAGCCTTCAAGAAGTAAGGTTTTGCTACCTTCATTTGTCACCTCAGCCATATATTTCTCATCAAGACTTCATTTTAATGTTATATGTTAGTGCTCTCTTTGTCATGAAGGTGAAAGACTCTGATATAGCACTAGTATTGCTTATTTTTTGCCAACTTTAAATTTTTATATTGAGATTTTGGAAATATTAGCATACTTAAAATTTGATCCACCTTCCAAGACAGTTAATTTTTCATGGTTCTCTAAGCCATGTCTTTTCCTCTTTCTACAGTGTAAATACCCTAGTTCTCCAGTTGTGTTTGAATCTTGTCCTAAAATATTTTTCAGTCTCCATGATGAAATTTTGTCCTTAAAGAATCCTTGTTCTTGCAGCTCAGTAGAGGGACTTAATGTTGGGCATCATGAATGCTTTGAACAAATCTTTTCAGCCTCACAGTCTGTGCTGTTTGGGTGACATCCAAAGTTGGCACTCTCTGGTAAGCTTATGCCTGCTCCACGCTCCTGCAACTAGCTCATCTCAGAGGATGCAGCCCTGAACAATGCAAGTATCTCTTTGCATGACTACTATAAAAGAGGTGCAATAGCAGCTCATGTAGGTGGATTCCCGCTCACTTTAAATCAGTCTATTTCATTATTGTGAAATAAAAGCAGAGCAGACAGCAAGATCAGTCTTTGCCCAAAATTCTGGCTAAACTCTCTATACAGTTGATTCATCCAAAGTTGACCAAACTGGTTTTTTTTGTTTTTTGTTTTTTTTTTTTCACATGAAACTAATCCTCTTATATCCACACAACATACAACTTTTGAAAAGAGTTGACTTATCTTTTGAACTTGTGAGGTCTCCCTTTACGTTTTTTAATAATTCTTGTATCTTGGATCAAGGCATACATCCCTAGTTTTGAGGAGCCATCATTTTCCTACTGTCAACAAGAGAAGGTGCTCGCTGACCTCTTAGAAAAGTCTCCTACTTGCACTTGGTGCTTCTCTAACCCATGTGACAAAGATAAATGGAAACCCACATCCCCGCATACATCAGAGCTTCAGCCTACCTACAATGCTGAAATCGGGATCAGAAAGCACAGTGAGCCTTTCCTAAGTCTTTTATATCAGGCAATGGGCAGGTTGGTTGCATCCTTGTGTTTTCTACACGAGAACATCTTTGTCTTCTCAGAATGTTCTGCATTATTCCGTAAATACTGTGCCATGTGACTTCCCTGCTTAGCCCCAAAAAATCCTGCCCACCTTTTCCCATCTCCTGTGAATAGTAGAAAGTGGACTGAGAAAGAGACAATTTGTTGAGGTTTAGCCACTTTTGAAATCATGTGGAGAAAACAACAAAACCAACCACTCTGTACCCCACCTTCCTCCTCTAGCCCAGGTTCTTCAGCAGCTGAGGACCCTTAAGCCAGTTTTCACTTTGAAACACTTTAATTCAGGAGCAATAAATGGAAGCAGACTGCAAAAGGAAGACATAAACTACCATCTCAACCTGGACGTTCTCCATGAGCTGGCTCCACCAATAAGTGGCAATGATTCAGGCTCTGCACACACATACATATGCATACACACACAGAATAAGTAAATCTGAGTATCTCCCAAGCTCAGTCTCTGCATGCCATGCATTGAAGCACACCTTTCCTGCACGTCTTTTTTAACCACAGACAGATGTACCGTAAAAGCAAACAAGAGAAACACTGTGCTGGAGCCTGAGCTCATTTTCCTCCCTCTCATTCATTCAGATTCTCTGATTCTTGTTCTTTTACCCTAATTCTAATTCTAACCTGAGTATGGAGCGTGGAGCACAGAGCACTGTGTGGTTGGCTTCCCATATCTCCTTGTGTCACCCTAAGGCTAGCAAAACAATCCTTGGGGTTGTCTCATTTGCCTGTACATGGAACCATTCACAAGCTTCCCTGTACAGGAAATGCTATACCCACACAAGAACCCAACCAGCAGTCTCCTTGGTGCCACTACAGATGGGAGGTATATTTTATAGTAAGTCCACCTGTCAGCCAGATATTTGCCAGCAACATTCCCTAAAACCCATTGCTACTCTGTGTACTCCTCTGTACCTATTGCCAGGGAAGGTCCTTTACACCGCAGGACAAGGGGAAATGGTTTAAGTTGAGGGAGGGAAGATTTAGGTTGGATGTCAGGAGGAAGTTCTTTCCTATGAGAGTGGTGAGGTGCTGGAACAGCTGCCCAGAGAGGCTGTGGATGCCCCGTCCATCCCTGGAGGTGCTCAAGGCCAGGTTGGATAGGGCCCTGGGCAGCCTGGTATGGTATTAAATAGGTGGTTGGTGGCCCTGCATGTGGCAGGGGGTTGGAGATTCACGATCCTTGATGTCCCTTCCAACCAGGGCCATTCTGTGATTCTGTGATTTACACTGGCGATGTGGATAGATCTGGTGATGCTTACAAGTGGCGAGCAGAAATGGGGAGGGAGAGGAAAGAGTGGAAGAGACAGAAGTAGAGGAAAAAAGGGCTGGAAATTGAAAGAAAGCAGAACTGCACAGTGCTTAGAAAGAAAACAGAAGGATACATGCATGGGGAGAAAATAGATATGAAAATATAACACCTCAAAGTCCTGTCAAATACAGCAAGGAAAGGAAAGGAAACATTAAAAGAAAAAAAAAAAAAAAAAGAAAAAAAGAAAAAAAAAAACAGAAAGAAAGACAAACACAGCTGGGTGAGGTTTTTATAGTTAAATACCAAAAATGTGCAAACAAAGCAAGGTAAATGCTGCCATGTTATGTGAGCACACAGCAGCTGCTGGAAGCAGTCAGGTCCTCACCTGCAGTGAGCACTCTGCAGAGCAATGCAATGCATGCCCCCCAAGGAGCCAATTCAGTTACAAAACCTGTGCATGATATACACAGGATTATAAGCTTGAGCAGGTGAAGCACTTTAGAAATCCAGGTCGACATTTCTGCCTAGTTGAGCAGCAGTCAAAACAGCAGGGAAAAAAAAAAAAAAAAAGCCTGAAAAAGTGTCTGCTATTGGGAAGCATCCATGTAAGAGCATTGATGCACAGCTGCTGAAGCTGACTGACCATGCAGCTGACTGGTAGCTCCCTGCCTTTGTTCATACTGGGCACTACTCTGAACTGGCTTTCAGTTTGGTGAAATGAGTGGAAATAAATGGTGGGGTGGGAGCCCAATTTCTAAAAAAAGGGATGTTAAAAAGCATTTTTGATTGGGGATAGGAGAAAAGGAATGTGATGTGGGTTGGACTCTTCCATTTTTTATGTGAACTTAGAATATTGGGGGTAAAAACTTTTCTCAGTGCTAATAGTGCATGTATGCACATGCATTAGTGGATTTCACATTTTTTTAGTCAGCTTCTCTTTCCTGATACCATCTGTCTCTTCTTGCATCCTTCAGAAATAGCATAGCTGGGAAAACAGATCGGGGTTTTCAAGTGAAACCAGAAATATTTACAAGAGATTTCCTGGACTTTTATGGTTAAACTCTTCTGTGAATTCTTCAGTTTCAGAAACTCCCATCCATCTCTTGACACCACTGTGAAAAGCAAGTAAATTCTGAATAGCCTTCAGATATTCTAGTGCTATGTATCTGTCCTCTCTTCAGCAATTTTCAGTTGATTGCATTTCTTCAAATGGACAACTGAGAGTTCAGCGCAGAGCTACCATTTAAGATTCAGCAAACTCAGGCAGGCAAGACTGGAATCATGATATCCGGTGCTGTATTTTAAAAATGAATTTTTTTCCTGCAGCAGGTGAGCTACAGGACACTGCAGATTTATTAAGGGTCTGGGCGGCTGTGCGGACTTTCATTGCCATTATCAGGGCAATGTGAATTGAATTGTGCAATGTTAAATGAAGTGGAAGACAGCCTGTCCCTGTACTCCTTTCCCAACTGTAAACTCATTCTGAACTGTGAGATGGGGAATTGCCCTTAATTCTTACACCAACCCAAATTTGCACCTTGCAGTGACAAGCAATGTATAGCAAGTTGGCAGCATGATTTCCCGTTAAACTTTTCAACTAGTGTGGACACAATTTAGGACCGTTTTACCTGCTGGTGGGTAACACTAACCCTGTCTGCTGGGACTGATTTAGTGGATGCTGAGCAGAGCTATTACAAAACACGATAGTTTGCTATGCTAAGCTGTTACAGCTTTGTTAAAGGCAATGTCTCTCCAGATTCAATGGGCCTTTCTTGGCACAAAGAGGCAAGCAAACACTGCCAAAATATAGAACACCTCTGCCCTTCCTTAAAGTAAAAGCCAATGTATTTGGAGGACTGCCACTCACTTAACTAGACTCCCCAGTTGCATCATTAATTGCAATTTATGGAATTCATCTATTGCTTTCACGGTTGGTTTGTAGTGCAGTATCTCTCTACAGCCTATAACTCCAAGTAGAAGTGTCTCCAGAGAAGAATATTACAGTCCATCCAGTGTTTAACAAACAAACAAAAGATTAAAGGGCTTACTTCTGAACAGTGCATGAGAACTGAAAGAGAAACTACTGTTTCTGGAACTTATGGAGGTTTTCAACCATTAGTCCAGTGTTTTAATCTTGAAATATTTTGTTTTCTTGGTAGTGAGGGGATGAGCACTGGGTGTCCTCCAACTGTGCTGCCATGCTCAAGGCAGATGCCCTCTCAGGCTAGATAACCTATGTGAGTAGGAAGATGGCTGGCACTGGTACTGATGATTCAGTTTCTGGATCTCTTCACTATGACTCTACACTGAACCAGTGCCCAAATGTGTGTTGCTGGACGGTCCATGCCTCAGAAGCAGAAAGCCCTATGGCTAGTCCTCGTACATACTAGTGTGATAGCATTTTTCACACAGTAGGGGGAGTTTATGGCTGTCTTTGCAAAAGTACGGCCTGGGTCGGGATGTGTTTTCTTTTGAACAGCGTATAGCATTAACAAGATGATGGCTCCCAGTATGGTGCAGAGGGATGGAGCCAGAACAAGAGTGGATAGCACAGAGCTAGAAAAAAGGTGTTAGCTTATTTGCCAGAACCTATTCTTGCCATTTGAATTGATTCCTGGCACAAAGATATAACTGTCCACAGGACTGTGAAGTGCCATTCATTGTACATATTGGCCTCTGCTCCCTATGCACACCTACATTGATTGCCATGCTATATGGCAGCCTGGCTGTACATTAAAGCTGGTTGTTAATCAAGGCCCTTAAAAGGCTCTTAGCTGCTCTCTCTCCAATAGGCCACGCATCTACTGAACAACATCAGTGTCAAATGAAGACAGTGTCTCAAGTGTCAAGGCTATGAATTTGACTGCCATGTTTATGAATTACATTTAAAAAAGATAGAACTCAAGTGCAGCTTGGTTAAAATTCATCTGAGATTTGGGTTTGTTTGTTGTTGTTGTTGTTTTTAGTCTGAAACTGATGCTCAAGAAGCAAAAAACTATTGTTGTTCTGTACTGAAATATCTTTTCATTTCTCTCATTCTCTCAGTGATGGGGGTTGTCTGGGACTTCATTATGATTTCAGTTGAATCTTCATCCTCTGCAGCCAAAAAACAAAGATGTACATAGAGATGTTTTGCACTTGACCACACTAGAAACTCCAAAAAGAACCCAATCTGAAAGCCTGCAGACCTCTAAACTAACCCATGTTTCAGGTGTGGAACTGCTCATAAAAGGGAGTTTCAGTCTGTTTCTATCCATCCACATAAACACGAAGTGAGATTCTCCATTTCTTCCCAAGGAGTATGATTCTTTTTCACTCTTATTCTCCATTTTATTTGTCTTCCAGTTCTTCATTCTGTTGGTATCAACTGGAGAAAGAAAAAAAAAAAAAAAAAAATCCTCAATTTGGCTGACAAAAGCAAATGAACAAAAATAAACAAAATAAAGCTGTTCACTATTTCTAAAAAAAATAAAAAAAATAATAAAAAAAAAAGGAATAAAAATAAAAAAGGAATAAAAATAAAAATTATGGGGAAAAGATTTTTTTTCAGACTATTCTACCCAAATCATGGGGAGCAAAAACCCAAATTTGCAAAACAGCATCAAAATCTGCTCTTTCGTCCTGACAGCATGGCCAAGGGAGGTGTAAGTGTAGTGATCAGGGATCCTCAGTTGGTCACTTGGAGACTTACTGTTTCCAATCCATTTTTTCTAGTTGGGAGGAAAGATTTGAGTGAAAACTCCCATCCTTTCAGGGGGCTCTTCACCATCAACTATGAAACATTTAGAGGGATGAGCATTGAGATAAGGCCATACAGAGGTTAAAGGTACTGTAGCCTTATAAAACATCCGCAGAAAGACTTCTGGGTTAATAGAGCGTATAACTTCCTAGTCCTTTACTGAAACCAGCTGAAATTATTACACTGGTGAAAAGGCATTTCAGCAGCAAAGAAACATCACATCACTCAGTGGATGCTGTATTCCACTTTTGGGTTCATGACTCTACAAACATGTCACTTACTTCTTAAATCTGTCTCAAAATCTCTTTGCTTTCTCATTCAACTGTTCATTTTTCTTATGGACAAATACTTTCTTCAGAAGTACGTATGAAGGTGATGACATCTAATTGCAACAGAAAACAACAATTCACACCCACAGAGACAAAAAGACATTTGTATGGAAGTGATAAGGAAGAATCGATGTCATATGTCTCTTTGTGGAAAATAAAGGGGATAAAGCAAACGCAACAAACTTAGAGCTCTTCTACAACTGTTTTTCTCCAATCAGGATTGCCATCTTTACAACAGGATGTCTTCTCTGTCTTGATTTATCTTTCTTATTGGATTTCTATATGCTGCAGGGACTACTTCCGCACTACGTGAGTAGTCATTAGTCAGGTAATAATCAATGTGCCCTACCTGCTAAACTATAGGAGCAGTTTTCCTGCTTCTATATGAGATAACCCAGGGTGAACACTTTAATTTTCTGGAAGAAGAAAACCCACACTTCTAACAGAAACAGTGGGATTGCTTTTCAAAGCCCTCTTCACATAGTACATAATATCTGGACACTGCAGGACAAATTTCAACTTTGACTACAGCTTGTTCATCCATCTCTAACTGTGTTTGTTATATCCATCATGATCCGTGACAAGTTAATACAAGTTATTAACACTAAACCAGTTAAGCCAGTTATTGACCAGATTTTGTGGATTAGAATCATAGAATCACAAGGTTGGAAACGACCTATAAGATCATCTAGTCTTCTCATTACCATTGCTACCACAAGCACTAAACCATATCTTGCAGCTCCTCATCCAGACGCCTCTTGAACACTGCCAGGGATGGCAACTCCACCACCTCACTGGGCAGCCATTCCAGTGCCTGACCACTCTCTGAGAGAAAAAGTTCTTCCTTTTGTCTAACCTAAACCTCCTCTGGTACAACTTGCGGCCATTTCCCTGGGTCCTGTTTTTTGCCTGGGAGAAGAAGCCAAACCCCTCCTCATCTCAGCCTCCCTTCAGGAAGTTGTAGAGTGCAGTGAGGTCTCCCCTGAGCCTCCTCTTCTCCAGACTAAACAATCCCAGCTCCCTCAGCTGCTCCTCGTAAGACTTGTGCTCCAGACCACTTACCAGTTTCATTGCCCTTCTCTGGACACTCTCCAGGGCTTCAATGTATTTTTTGTAGTGAGGGGCCCAAAACTGAACACAGTACTCAATGTGCAGCCTCACCAGAGCTGAGTACAGAAGGATGGTCACCTCCCTGCTCCTGCTGGTCACACCATTTCTAATGCAGGCCAGGATGCCATTGGCCCTCTTGGCCACATGGGCACACTGCTGGCTCATGTTGAGCCAAGCACCAGCCAACACCCCCAGGTATGTTTCCTCTTCACAATCATCCAGCCACTCATCCCCAAGCCCATAGCGCTGCATGGGGTTGTTGTGCCCAAAGGATAACTGGTCTGGCTATTAAATGTGAGGTGGCTATTAGCAGTGAGGTTATCAGCAAAGACAGTCCTTTTCAGGAATATCTTGAGGTGTCAAAGCTTTTGCTAATTTGATAATGAAGTCTTCAGGACTCCTGGCTGCATTTTGAGCTGAATGGAAGGTGTCACCTGGTTCTACAGGTTGTATAGCTACTTTAGTAGTCTAGCTGAGAATGTGCTTATTTCTCTTGATCAACGCATTCGTGTACTACTGTTTGTATCTAATAAGCAAAAGGGAAGTGTGAGGTCAGATTCAGAATATCATATTAAATCCTATTAAGATGGACTAATTCTGCCTGAGTTTAGACCATCAAAATAGAAGCCTACATCCGAGTCCTTTAGATGCTGGGAAGAAATAACACTTTTGGAACATGATTCATCTTATCTGCGATGGGCACCTAAAGCTGATCAACTGAGATCTGCCTTGCAAGTGTCCATATATACCAGACATGAAGGAGGTGAGAGCTGTATAGTTGCAGAGAGCTACCCTTCCAGACTGAGTACACTGTAAATGGCTGCAGTAGATGTTCTCCTTTGCCTCACCTGAGTTGGGGAAAGACACCCAAGCATAAACACTGAGCCTGTGCCATGTGAGAGGAGGCATTTTACATCTCAGGAGAACAGCACAGGTATTCACTGTAGTATGATCCACGTGAGCCCATAGGTCATTGCAGCTTGAAGGTGAGTTTTGTTCCCCTGGTTGGTGTAGGTGAAGACTACAACATGTCCTACTTTCTGCCCCAAGAAGCTGTCAGAAAGCAGCAGCTGTCTTTCAAGACCAGTGTAGACTAAACCAGCAAAGTGAGCATTCACCAGAGACGAAGGTGTGAAACTGTGGCTAAACAGCACCCTCCTGTTCTTCCTAATTTTGTCTAAAAATCATACTCATTTAACACTTCAAAAAATCACAGCTCAGACTGCTACATTTCTTTCTGAGTGTTCTAAATCAGGGTGTCATTTCCTCATAGACTACTTTCTGAATTTTTTTAAGAAGTTTAGATAAATTTGAAGATGAGATTTCAATGCCACCTATTTGGACAACCTTAGAAAAAAGAGATTGGCCGTTTAAGATAGTTCACACACCCAGGGGCTAAATGCTGGCTCTTAAATATTGTCTTCCAATGGCAGCTTGCAGAGGAACACTTTTAGGACATTGGTGAAAGTGTTGTTCAGGCAGCTTTTCCAGTGACAGGGCTTCTCTTAAGTAAACCACCCACTCAAGGTTCCACTCAGCAGGAATTCACTTCTGGCACGTGCAGAAGGATATCAGTTTAAGTTAACTCTTCCATATCATAGAATCATAAATGGCCTGGGTTGAAAAAGACCATAATGGTCATCTAGTTTCAACCCCCCTGCTATGTGCAGGGTCGCCAACCACCAGACTAGGCTGCCCAGAACCACAACCAGCCTGGCCTTGAATGCCTGCAGGGATGGGGCATCCACAACCTCCATATGACTTTACGGTGAGGAGCCATAGTAGCTCATCACCACTGCTTCTTCAAAGCACAACTAGAAGTCTCATCTTCATATTGACTGTTGGACTGCATGATCTTGGAGGTCTTTGCCAACCTTGGTGATTCTATGATTTTATGATCCTAAGCCTGCTTCTCAAAAAGCACTCGTAATCTAGATCACCACTTTGTGCATAAAGTAGTTATGCTTCATAGTATTTCCTTTGGCTCCAAGAAGACCTTAATGCAGACTTCCAGTACCTGAAGGGAGCTTACAAGCAGGAGGGGGACTGACTTTTTACACAGTCTGATAGTGATAAGAGTCTTTAAACATCTTTAAACTAGAAGAGGAGAAATTTAGATTAGATGTTAGGAAGAAATTCTTTACACAGAGGGCAGTGAGGCCCTGGCAGCCCAGACACATGGATGCCCCATCCCTGGAGGTGTCCAATGCCACAGATAGGCCCTGGGTAGCCTGAGCTGGTGGGGGCACCCAGCCCATGGCAGGTTGTTGGAAGAGGATGAACTGTAATGCCCCTTCCACACAAAGCCATTCTATGATTCTATTATTAAAATCAAGCCTGCTTAAGGGCTTTAAGTACCTATTGTGGATAAATTTTGCACAGCTGAATCTTTTTTACTCTATCTCAGTGAGCTTTTGTCTGGTTTTTTTTTTTTTCAGTGCTCTCTAACATGCCACACTGCATTATTACTAGCTGACATTTCGCAAAAGCCATTCTTCACACTTTGGATTCAGCACTCCCTCTGTGATCAGCTGGTGTTCAGAGATGTTCATCTGTGGTTCAGCAACGTTGTACAATATTCAAAACCTCCCCTGATCTTTTGTTGCACCTTATACCAATTTAACCTTTTTCTTAAAAGGGCCAGAGAGGGGCTATTTTTATGCAATCTAGAGTGCTTTTTTATTCTCCTAACAGGTTTCCATTTAAACCGCATTTCTGCACAAAGAAAAAAGAGAAGTATATAGTTTCTTGAGTGACTCTGTAGCAAAGATTAGAAACCTGGAGTGAAAGGAAACACATTCCCATTTCTGAAAGACTGGTCTCAATAGTGTCTGCAAGATCATCATAAATAGCCCCTTACTTGTGTTCAACAAGCAATCACTCCCAAGCTGAGCATGAAAAATCCAATGGTACTCTCAGCCCCTGTGAAGAGATGCCCATGGGTACATCACCACTGGCTTTAGGGTCTGATGGTAGAGGACCTTTTCTCAGCCAGTTAAATGTCCTCCTAAAATACACATATCTACTGAATGGTCTGTCAAGTGAACAATGGCACTAGCTGAAATTTCTGGAAAGGCCACCAGCTGGATGTGAGCAAACTTCAGTGGTGATGACCAGATTTTACTTCTTTATTTAATTCTGCATTGATGTAAGCAAGCAAGCTACAGCTTTTCTCCTTCATTGCTGCAAAATAAGTTGTCAGAAAGTCCAGTGACATATCATGTCACATTGCATCAACATCACCGTGTAATCATGGGATTACACAGTCTGGAAGAAAAACCTGGTGCAACCAGTGAGGAAATATGGAAGTGATTTTCTACACAGAATTCAGGGAAAGGCATTGTGCTCTTTATGCAGGCAGATTTCATCTTCCTTCAAATCATGGCTTCCTAGAAGGTTAGGCAAAGTTTACTCAGTAAATTCTTGTCACTGGCAGAATTTTTGTAACAAAATGCTTTGTCATCAACAAAAAGTAGTTTGACATAAACAACATTGTTCAGGCAAGCACTTTTTTTTTTTTTTTTCCAGGAGGAGTTTTCAATTACTGTGGAAGCTATAGAAAAGGCAGCCCCTTCCAATCATCCAAAATGTAGGGCTTTGAAATGTTGTGAAGTCCCACACTAACCTGAGTGAGTTGATTTTTCGAAGAGAAGGTGTCTCCTGTCTCCCATGAGCTTTCCCAAAGATCTCAGTTTGGAATATAATGGGGTTTTTTTTGTTGGTTTTTTTTTTTTTTTTTTTTAATATCAGCTTCTTACTCTACGAAAAAAATGCTTCCCATGCAATTCTAGTTGTATTCTCCCAATAGATGTGATCTGCCCCCAAGCTATAGGAAGATATTTTAGTCATGGGAAATTTATACAGTTCAGAGGAAGTGACAAAAATAGAAGCCACAACCATCATGCCCTCCTTCTTCTGTCTGTCTGTAATATGAAAAGCCAAAGAGGGAATGAGAGATCTCATTTCAGTAGCACTTTCCAGCCCAGAGCATCTGGAAAAATCTAGGACAAAACAATTAATTTCTCATTTTTCATAAAAAAATAAGTTAAAAACAGAACTTGATCTTTGGAATGCACATCTCAGTTCATCTGCATTAACCTCACCAGACCTATACTAATCTATACTTTTCCAAAATAGTACATAAATATGACAATAAGCATATCCTCAGTATCTCATAATGAATTATAATCTTCAGGCTTTAGCAAAAGAGTTTCAGTTAACCCGGTGTTACACACACATCCTCCATTTACCAGACATACAGCAAAGTTTAGGGAAAAAAAGAAGGTAAACCAAACAAACCAAATCCAATGTGTTATCTTTCCAGCTTGCAGGGAAATTTAGCATGGCTCTTCCAAGCTGTCATCCAACCAAAATTCTGTGTGTTTTGTTTGGCCCAATTCCCAGCTGACTTTGCAATTTGAAAAATCAACTCAGTCCATCCAAGGGTGCCTGCTCATCACTGATGAATTCTTCTCCATCTGAAACATTTTCATAGCTCCCATAAGTAGTTTCTAGGCCATGAGGAAGCTTATTTCCAGCTGAGTTGGCTTTCAACTGAGCTGTGGAGACAAGCAGAAGTTCCCTTTTCTCTCACAGACATTTCCATGATGACACACAAATGAAAATCATGTGATTGACTCTTTTCCCAATCCGCATAGTTTTCCCCCATCATGCAGGATCACCATGAAGCTTATTATAGAGAGATGATCTCTGTGAGAAAAAAACATTTTCCAGCCATAATATCTTTCAAACAGGCTGTTCTTCTTTGGGTTTGGCCCATTCTCTCCTAGACTTTAAGTAAACAGAAAAACTATATTACACCCTGTCAATCCTCCACAGTTTATGAAGAACTGTCCAAGTCAGCACAATCTCACACATCATATTTTTGGGAAGAGCCATCTGTCATAAACAAAACGTGGCCATGTGTGGCTCACTACCATACACTACATCATGGAATCCTGGAGCAGGATTTCTAATGACTTCAGGGCTTCAGTCTCAGGTACAGAGGTGAAGAAGTAGAACAGGGTAATCTCCAGACAGAAGCTCCAGGTTTCTGGATTCTCCTGTAGCTGCAGTTCAGTATGATTATTCGTATCCATGCATAAAATGTCTCCTTGCTGACTTAGCATCTAAAATTCAATTAGATTTCATTAAAGTTTGACTCATGATTGAAACTTCAGATTCAGACTCAACCGTGAGTGTATGCGTGGCAAAGGAAGAAGTGTTTGATTACAGCTGAGTGTAGCTCCACTTGTCTGCTTTTCAGTTGCTGAGAATCTGAACCCAGCATACATAAATTTGGCTGTAGTTGGTTTTAACTGTGGCTGTTTCAACCAGCAAATGAGATCTGCTCTGAAAGTAGTGCCTCCTATTTTATGATTTCAGACCACAACATCTGAGGAGGATGTTGATGGAATGGCAGTAGAGGCTGAAACTTTCCACAGGTATTCCATTACATTTTGTGACAGATGGCAGCAGAGGTATAGTCTGACACAATGGTATCTGGCATGGAAGTGCCAGTATGAAGCAAAGGTGTGGAATTGAATTCCTCCGTGCAGAAAAAAATGACATCCATTGCCATTCCTCGATGCTCACTGAACATTTTTGGAGACCAAATAGTGGATGTGAGCACAAAGAGGCAGTGAGTGGTGCAGCGATGACAGAAACATGACAGACAAGTTATGTTCTGGATGGCCATGCACAGCTGGCACAACACAAAATGAAGAACAACCCAGTAAGTTCATCCACACGAATTGGCTAATGGTGGTGACTATACTGAAAAAAATAATGTTTTGCAATTGAGAATTTGCTCTATCAACTAGTGTTATTGTTCTCTTTGTACCTGCTGTAGTTTCCATGGAAATAAATAGAAAGCATTACATCTGGAGTGACTAACGTATAACTGAGTTTGGACTAAAAATGTTCAGAAATTCAAACTGTTAGGACTACTGTCAACATGCTGAAATCATGCTTTGAAGTTGAACTCGAGCAATAATTTGAGGTTTTCAAAGATAAACTTTCAGAGAACAGTAATGTTGAAAATTCTCACTGAGAAATATTGATGTACTGTTTTGGAAAAATAGAAATGTCTCATTGTTGTAATGTTGAAATATACCATAATGAAATAATGAACATAATATGCTACATTAAACATCAGGATGAAATCAGTAGTTGCTTTAAGTCGAAACAAAACAATATGGTAAACACAAAAACACTTTTTTTTTTTTTTGTTTTGTCAAAACAAATCATTTCTACATTAGTGGCACAAATAAGAAAATCAAAACAATTTGCTGAGACATTCTTTCCATTGAAAATGTCATTGAAACAGTCATGTTCCTACAAAATGTTCCATTTCCAATAAGCCTTCCTTTTAACCATAAAATTGTTCCTTCAAAAATGTTTTGACTGGCTTTCTTCCACACCTATCGTAAGTTATGAGGTTTATACTTCTATTTGATTTTGCTTTCCTATGATGTTCTGAGACAGGTTAGTGAAAGGAACTTGTATTAGCAAGCTGTTATAAAGTCAAGGGACAGATTTTTGAGCAGTGTAAATACATGAGCACATACCAGCAGAGAAATTGGCTCGGTGTTTTGAACTACTTTCCTATATAATTTGCCATCAACACGTCTGATATAGATAAAATCCGTATTATTGAAAATCTGTTGTTTGGCATTCCTTGAGGCCCACTCTGTGTTAAGGATGGAGAATCAGCAGGGTGGCTAAGTACGTTTTTCTCTAGCGTATGAACAAAGTCACAAAAGGCCCTGAGATAGCTGCAATACAGAAAAGCAGTTGTGTGTCATGCGTCTCACTGAATCATGGCACACACTTTGGGAAGACACAATTGCTGCCCTAGTGGGACTGACCCAAGGCTCATTGAAGTCAGTGAAAGTTTTCCATTTAGCTCAGATGCCTTTGGATTAGACCCAAAGAAGACAAGTAGTATATGAAAAAGGCAAAGGAGAAAGTTGATATGTATTCACTTGTTTATCTTATCCTTAGAAATATCTACATGTGGGATCTACAGATATAATCCCCCATATTTCTTCATCTCTAAAATATTTGTTGCTCATTTCTTGTAAGCTTTGCTGTAGAAGAGCAATGTTGACTACTGGGAATTCAACCACTCCTTTGAAACTAACCATCAAGTACCAGTAGGTTAAGTAAAGTGGATAGTAACTTAAATCAGCCTTGAGGTTGAGTGCATGGATTCAAGTAGCAAAGCAGTAAACCAGGAGCTGAATGCTCGGTTCAAAGGTGTGTGAACACAGAACAGATTTATCACACGATAAAGGGCAAGGGGTTTAAGGCAGTTATTCCTGAGAAAGGGTAGCTCTCTAGCAACATGAAAAGTAAAATTTAGTTTGGAACTCAGTCCCTCACACTGAGATCTATTAGGTAACAAAACGATCTCTCAAGGGAAGTGACTGAAGCCTCGCTGTTTTAAGACATTAAATGCTTGGCTGGGCAAAGCCTCAGAAAGCGTGCTGGAGGGAACAAGTCTGCACTTATAAAGAGAAGCTAGGATTTCCTATCAGACCTCCTCTACTTCTCATATCTGTGATTTAGTGATAAACCTGTGCCTGGTCTTGCAAAGAGAACAGGGAAGAAGAGAATAGTTTCACTGGTATCTATCAAGATTAATCAGATTCCCAAATTTTTCTTTTTTATTTTTTTAACTGTCTAGAGTTGGGAAAAAATAAAAAAATAAAAAAAGATGGATTACAATTAAGATTCAAGGGATTTGTTATGTCCTCTAAGAGGATGTCCTGATCATTTCTGTGTGATTGGTAACTTTGACCATAAAGTGTTTTAATGAGCAAAATTTTAGTAAGAGAATATGTTTAATATCATGGGGGAGGTTTCTGGGAATTTAGAAAGAGAGAAGCACATATTATATTTTGAGAGGCAATAATTGATTATGGAGATGGCCTTCCTTAAGTGCAGTAATCCTCAGTGCACTGAGTAGTGACGTAAAATTTACATGTATCTGTCTGACTTTCCTGGCAAAACTAGTCCTGTAAATTCAGTTTATCAAATTTTCCTTAGAGAATAAAAATGACCACATATTTTCTTCTCTCCAACCAATTTTTTTTATAAGGGTTATATTATTTCCTCCTTCTGAGCCTTAAAGGACAACGTGTAGAGGAGAAATACAGGGCTCTGCAATTATGATTGATTGGATGGTGAGTCATTTATGGTTTTGAAGGCAACCCATTTGAATATATTTACTGAAAGCAAATGACATTGAGAATTTTAATGTAATGTGGAGTAGCCCAGAGCTTTGGATGAACGCCTGTTATTGTTAAAAATTCAATGAGAGAAAGGAAATAAATGAGTAGCCAAGACCAATGTGACCTTTACTAGTATTCAGAAGGAAAAGAGTGCACAAACTGACTACAAAAATGCTTCTGAAAGTGGCATGTAGCAAATTCTCACATCCACTAATTATAAACCAAATGGAGCTCTACATCACTACAGTTATGAACCGGGTAACCTTTTCTATAAATAAATAAATCCTAGGAAATTTCCTAAAGTTCCCCCTGAAGATCAGCTGACTGCCTATGCATGCTTCCTTCCACTAGCACCTGTGGGACAAGATTCCCATGCATCCTGCTTTTCCCATAAGCTTTTAAGCAGAAGCTATTCTGGAATGTTGGAGCTGGCTTATGACAGTCAGGATCAAAGTTATAGCACTAAAATGACTGCCTGAACCTGAGAGTGTGAACAGGGCTGAGTTAACACAAAATCATCTGCTAGATGCACCCACTTGCAGGACTGCAAAGGTCACATCAGTTCTGTTGCTGCAAAACTAACCCCAGGAACGGTTTTATTGTTCTGTCTAGGTTTAGGATTGGTATTGTATCTCAGTGTATAAATCTGTCACTAAATAAGGAAGAGCTCTAGGCAAAAACACAACTCAAATTAGGAGTCAACTCTGTATGATGCATCTAGTGTCACTATCTTGTCTTCTTCTTTTGGAGTGGGTATTTGAGAGCTAATTTACAGATGGCCTTTTCTGATGTAGGCGCTGCTAACCCACATATAGGGAAAGTATGATTTAGAAGGACACTTGGCTTGTCATAGGAAAAGATTGCTTACAGATGCAGTGAGTGCTCCATCCCTGGAGATACAAAGGATCAGGTTGGATGGTACTTTGAACACTGATGGAGCTGTGGGTGTCACTGTGCACTGCACAGAGTGGGACCTGATGGCCTTTTAAGTTTCCCTTCCAACTCAAATGATTCTATTATATCAGATAATTCATGCATACTTAAGCATGTAGTAACACTACAATGCTTAAAATTTCTTTATTGCATTTCATGTTTGGAAAGCAATCAGTATCAGGCTAGGATAAATTACATCCTTTTTCAACGTCTCAAAGGATGCTGTATTTCTTAGTGTTTGTATATCTCCAGTTCTAAAATGTTCCTGTGTTCAGCCAAACAATGGCAAGGAGGTGGTTTCAAATTTGGTAGCAAAACGGATAATTCTGAGGTATTTTAAAGAAGTTCTTTGACTCTGTAGTAATCAGTAACCTTGGGATGCTGTGTTATAGTTTGGTACATTGAACTTGCAGCTCTTAAATCATTTGAGAGGACTCTCTAGTGTTATAGGTGCACTATTTATACTTCACAGAGCAAAACCATGCTTGCTAAAGCAAGAGTTTCATGCAGATGTGTTTATTTGAAAGAAGCTGCTACATATGCTTTCCATATTCACTTCCAGTTGCTCAGCCAGTGTTATCAGCACACACAAATGTGTAAACTCCATCACAACATTTTCCTTGCTGATTCTGGCCTTGACTGCAGTGGATGACAAAACACCATGCAGAGGCCCCAACCACATTACACCAGCCAAAAGCAGTTTTGCTGTATCAGTTTAGTTGATAATTAATCCTGCTGAAAGTCCAGGCTAATTAGCAGGCTGCTCAACCCAGTTCATCACACAATTCTTCTTTCAGGACCTCATCTGCTGCCTTTGCAAGTCAGGAGCTGTGCAGATGAGATATACCCTGAGCTAGCTCCATTTTCTTCATTGCAGGTGAGACCCAAACACTTTCTTCTCAGTTGGTTTACCCTGTTTCACATCACTTCCCTAAATATTCACAGTCTTCTATCAACAGGACCTTTGCTTCTCAGTCTGTGAGCAGAAATCACAGTTTTAGCTTTACCGAATGGCCATCGGGCAGCACTGTTTGGATGAGAAACAGAGTCCAGTGTCCAGGGTGGAAAGAAGCAACATAAAGCAGAAGCAAGGCTGAAGCACACCTGGCAGCCCTGAAACTGATGGGTATGCAACCCAGGCAGGACAAACTTCTGTCCCTCTGCTTTAAAGGCTGTTTAGTAGTTCTTGATCCAACTATTGCTTTGCGCTCGAGTTATCCTCACGGACCTGGCAGACATGAAGTTGGCCTTGTGGGAAACCCAAGTTATTTCAGCATCTGGAGATCAAACCTGAACTTCTCAGTATCTAGAACAACAGTACGGTGCATGAAACTGAGCAATCAAATCCCATCACACATGTCCATAGGGACAGTTTCAAAGGGTTTTTTTTTTATGTTTTTCATATTTTTCATATTTAAAATGACAGCAATTGGCTACAAGTAAAAAATGACACAAAAAAAAAAAAAAAAAAAAGGGAGGTGATGTTGTCAAAACAGAAATGCTGACAGAGTCTGAAAGGTGGAATGCAATGAATCAGCAAACTGATTCTCAGTGCATGGTGGGATTCATCTCCCCAGTTTTAGCTATTTACAATTTATAGTCTAGTTTAAGATTTTTACTAGGTTTCCTGAACAATGAAAGAGAAACACCTCCAGGAAATGATTCATATTCTGCTTAGATAGATGTCTGTAATATGTGGGATGAATCACATTGGAAAAGGGTTTATCTTTCTTCTTTGGCACAAAGAGAAACTAGTTGACCTGTCGAAACCTGCTGAACTACATATTCCCACCATCAGGGACTTCAGATGGGTTTTCTAGTTAACATAAAGTATGAAACTGCATAAACTGATTGAAGAACCCGTTGCGGCTTAATTCTCCCTTCTGAGAAAATAAAATCTCAAGCAGACATTATCGGGGGAGTAGAGACAGGACAACAAGAGCTGCGTTTGAAAAATACCTTTCATAATGACCTGGCTTAAGGGGTGAAAACTCTCACTGAAGCCTGTGGGACTTGCAGAGAGTTTATTCCTTTTTTAAATAAATAAGTTAAAAAAATTAATCATTTTTCTTGATGGCTACATTCTGCATGCAGCCTTGGCCACCGTTGCTCACAGGCATCAGCCAAAATTATGAGGTCTGCAAAGAGAAATGATTTGAGCATCCCTACTCACTCCGAAGGTAATAGGAGGGAGGAGAAAGTGCCTACCTTCAGGGAAGGAATAGATGTCAAATTGGAGGGCAACCAGATCAGTGGCATGCAAGAAATAGAATACATTTTAACGTGAGCATTTGGGTTTATTTGAGGAATCAATTAACAATAAGTGCACGCATCCATTTACAAAATCATAGTGCACCAGACACATGCACACAGAAGATGTAATTGAAAACTGAAATACCACCAAGAGGAATAATCATTAAAGCAAAACAAAGAACATCTCCCAAACGCCAAGAATAATGTTTAATAAAACAAAATCATTCATTCATCTGCAGCTATATCCTTAGGGGGAGGCCACAAACCAACAAGCAAACAAATCAAGATAGAAATGAAAATATCATTGTAAAGGCAATGGAAGGAACAAGAGAAAAACTTCTCTGCAGATTTGCTGCTTATGAAACAGAAGTATTTCAATTTCATCACTTGTATATAGATACATTCATTAGAGAATAGGAAATTCCATCATATGTTCCTATCATCCCAAAGAATAATTATTCTTCTCCTCTTTGGATATTTTACTGTTTATTGGCACAGTTCAGAATTTGGGAGTTCTAGTAAATAATACCAGCCAAGTACTCAAGTGCCTATTTTCTTTCCTTAAAGCATACGAAGCCCAAAAGTTGATCAAATGATGTTGTCTCCATCTTTGTTCTGAGTGTGTAGCATCTGACTCACTCAAATACCCCCAGGTAAAAAGTGACACTTAGCAGTACCCAATAGGCACCTAACACTCCTGGGGAAGATGGTTGCTGAAATTGTAATTTAAATCCCTACATAGCATCTTGTATGCTGGAATTTACAGTCTTTGATGATAGTTTTTTGTATTGGAAACAAAAACAAGGATGGGGGAGAGCAATTTTTTTCTGTAAATCCAAACGTGTTACACAGCCAAACAGGTCTCAGTGGAGAAAGATTCAAGGGACTCTCCACTGAAGACAATGTTTTGGGGGAGATGTCCACTGTCTGTCAACTACCCAACTTTCACTGTTGGCAGACCAGCCTGCAAGGCAGCCTTTCCCTTATGGCTGTCTGCTTTTGTCTGAATCTTCTTTTTCCCAAGGATATCATTCATAGAAATTAAACTTTTGTGTTTATGGAAATTCATAGAATTTACACAGAGATATAACTTGCTTTCCATATCCTCTGAGTCAGAAATGGAAAGATTTACTAAGATTTAGGAATGCTGGAGCTGTATCTTATTAGCAATGGCTTTAATCTGGTATTCTTCCTCCAAAAGGTCCTCTGAGGAAGACACAGTCTCCATTGAGGAAGTATAGGCTAATTTTGCCATATAAGCTTGTCAGCAGTTAATGATTATACACCCTAAAGGATGTTACATTGCCCTGTATTCCCATTATGCATCTATCCTCAGTGAGATAACTCTGAGAACTCCCAACTATATCTTCCTCCTGCTAAATTACACGCCCAGAAATACTTTATTGCCATGAGTTTCAGAGATCAATTAAGCTCTATGGGAAAGAAAAAAATGTCTTTGTTTGCAATAGAAGAAATTTTTTCTAATTCTTTTTCCTCCCCATTGACCAGTATCTGGTTCCCAGGTACTTATCAGGCCTCTGTAATGTCCTCTGCTCTAACTCTTCAATTGTATAGCTGTGCTTAAGTCCTCCAACGTCCCTCATGGTATTCACTATGTAACCCTGACATCTTCAACCATACTTTTTTCTAGCCCACGGTCCACTGCCTTCATGTAAGGTTCTCTAAATTAATTCATCTTTTGCCAAAATCTTTTTGAATTAGAAGTGCATCACTGGTATGGCAGAATTAAGGAGGGATGTATCCATCATGGTGTCTGGGGAGACAGATGGTGAAATGGTGAAAATTTAGCTCCAGCTTGAATAATGAAGACTTTATCAAGCCTTCCTTGGTGTGTTTGAAGTGAAGGTTACTGCTGAGACATCTTCATAGCCACAAGTAGAACTTGCTCCAGTTGGAAATCCAGGCACTGCTCACATCTGTTATATATCAAGACTTTCTACCCAGAAATTACACTGACTGAAGAATCCCAGCACAACAGTTCAACTTTATTGTTTTTTTCCTCAGTTATTTCTCAAGCATATGAGATGTCCCTTCCTGAAGAGCACAAACTACCCCTCCTTCATCCTTCCTCACAGAGGCCACCAGATAGTAGAAATTTTGGTACTTTTCTCTATAGGAAAATGACTTTTATTTTGCAGTCCCTATACGAGTGCAGTTCATGCATCTGCGGCTTAGTCTGATTCCTTATGGTGTCCTTACAAACAAGGGAGATAGCTCTTAGTGTAGTTCTCCTTAGCTGTATCTTAGATTTTTGTCTTCAGCAGATTTTGATAGTATTTTTAAAGTGGAGTTTTTTGCTATTTACAACAGATTTCACTTTAACTCCTCTTCACAATTTACATTTAGTCAGATGGTCAGCATCAGTGGACAACTCACATTTTCTACTACTGCATCTTGTCACACTTCTGGTTTGCAGCTTTCCTCTGCACTGACAGAGTCCTTCGACTTCATGCCACCAGCACGCTCCCACTTTGTGTGCACATTAAATCAGTTCAGTGAGAAGTGTTCCACCAGCAGCTTCCTTCCACGTGAGCCACTGCTCTCTTGCTGGGACATGATGCAGTTTCCCATGCAGCCAGTTTCTCAGTCATCTGTCCATTTCTGACCATCTCCTTTTTATTGAATAAATTGTCATGTGGCAGCATGCAAAATGCTTGACTGTAGCTGAGGTTTTTGTGTTTTAAGGACTTTATTCTAAGACAAAAGGAGAATGCTTCTCTGTTCCTCCAGGTGCCTATATGCAGCATTATTCACTGTCTGCAGAGCTGTTTCATATAAACGGGTAATTGATTATGTGTGTTTAACAGATGTCTTGCAACATCAGTCCCATTCAGTCCCATCCATGCATGTGTTTTATCTCCTATTTTCTCTCCTGTTGCATGATTCTTGGCTCTGTTTCACTGCACCATAAGCATGCTCAGATCGTAGCAAACAAAAATGGTATCAGCAGGAGTGACAACTTCACCCTCAGATCCTCAGGATTGAAGCATATACCACTGAGGCCACCTGGTGTACAGAGCCATACTTCAGTCCACTCAGCTCTGCCACAACGCATCAGAGATCATTAATTGAATAAACAAAACAAAACAAAACAAAAAAGGCCCCACTTACCTTAGTAATAACCAAGCTGGACTCCTTAAAGGCAGAGATGAGGCTAACTGCCCTTGTTCTGAAAAGGAATGCTTCTGATTGTGCCGATAAGTTTTATTAGCCAGAGAGTTTATTGGTGTGAGAGGGAATAAACCTACGATGCACATCGGGCATCACATTAGAAGAGCCTCATTTTGCAAAATGGCTCTGCAACACTGTTAGCGTTGGCTGGCCTAGAAACGGACCGAAGCAAGAGTGAGTGTGGATGGGATCAGCCTTGCTCTCCCTCTCGTGTCACACTTGCACCCTTCTCAGATGTGAGAATATGTCCCTCCTGTGAACAGTCCCTGCTGTCCTCTTCCTGGTGCAGATGGATAACTTTGAGTGTCATGTCCTCTTACTTTCCCCCTTTTATTTTTTTCTACCCATCTTGAAAAGTGGTTTGTTTGTCCGCTTGAGTGTGAGAAAAGTCTAAGCAGAGAGAGAGCAAATTGTGCCATGAAATTAGAATTTGAAACGTTAGCATGTAACCTGAGCTTGAAAGGGTTTCTTTGCCCTACTTTATACACATTTTACAGATATTTGCAACTGAATTGGAGGGGCTGGGACCATGCAACTCTTCAGACAGCTGTGGATTGCCTCTGAAGTCCATATGTACATAAAACTTTTAATGAGGTCATGTCCTGGGTCATAGTAGCCATCGGTGTATAATTGTCATGCAGCTGACATATTTTGGATGAACATCCCATCCACAGGATGGACACAGCTCTGCATGAGCTGTGTGACTGTTGGATTATAGCATCTTCCTTAGAGCTAGAGCTCATCATGGTCCATCCTTGGGACCGACTGTTGTCTGTCCACACTGATTCCCTGGCATTCCTCTGTCAAAAAGCCTGGGCTATTCTCCAAGCTGCTTGGTAGTTTCTTTCCTAGGGACCGTGCCCTCCAGTAGAAACATGCTGACCTGTGGCTTGGTTCTGGCTTGAAGACTCCACGGCTGTGGAATATATGAAAATATATGACTATATGAACAATATAACAATATATGAAATGGCCAAGGGAGAGGCAAATCCAAAAGATTCTTCCCGACTGAACAAAAATTGGCACAACCAAGTTACAAAACATTTGAAACATAACTAGAGCCCTTAAAGAAGTAATCTTGCATAGAGACTTCACGGAAAAACCATGTAGTCTCCATGAATGTGAAGGAGATTATTTTAGCTAAATCAAAGTCAGAGTGCTGTATTTGTCACCCATCTGCTGCAGTCTGGCTTATACCAAAAAAAATCCTTTCCATACATCTTCCATATGTTAGGAGGCAATTTGGATGTCTGAAAGTTAGTCATAGAGATAAGAGAGAGATGCAGTGTCATCTTCTCCATCCAGGGTATGACTGCTCCCTGCAATACATTTCATAGTGGAGACAGAGTTTTTATTGTTCACTTTTTGCTTTTAATTTTTTATTTTCTATATTTTTCTGCTCAGTATCCTAAAATAATAGACGAGAAAATACTGGGCAAATCTGCTATTAAGAAAATCTTCAGATTTTAGCTTTAAAAGAAAAAAAAAAAAAAAAAACACATAGGCAAATATGCCTATGCAAAATACAGTTGGGGTCAACTTGAAGATTTGTTTTTCTCCAGAAGTAAGCATCTTACTGTGTTAACAGAAAATTTAGGATTTTTTATTATTATTTAACTCTTTTTCCTCTTGATTGTAATCAAATTTTAAATGAAAAAAAAAAAATAAAGTTTTGAAACAAAAATCAAGATATTTTTTAACAAAAAATCTGAGATTAATTGTTTTGGCATTTTTTCATATGAAACATTTCATGCAGAAGAGCATTTCAGTGTGAAATGCTTTCAAAAATGCTGTTGGTTTTTTTGTTGAGGGTTTGTTGTTTTGTTTCTTTTTGAGAAAAAATTACTGAAATGGACCCAGATTCACAAACACTTTGGAGTTTCCCCCAGCCCTCCATCTCTTTGCTTTTCTATAAAGCTAAATGGGGGATTCTAGACAGACCCAATTTATATTGCAATTGCTGCACAGAAAATCTCATTACCGAGATCTGCCTTTCACCTGAACCTCTGTGGCTTCATTTTCTCATTCTCTGAGAATCCCTTTACCAGCTTTCCATCAGAGGGGCTGTGCTGATACAGCTGCTTTCAAGCATCCCAAGTGCCTACTGGTACAATAGACACAAAAATGGCTTTTTAGGAGCCAAAGCATCTCCAGGTGAGCAGCACGTCAACAACATCATCTCCCTCATGATTGGATGCTTGAAAAAAAAAACTAAACAAGGAGAATATCTCATCCAGAGTCTCATCAGCAGGTATTCAGAGTACTGTATCCTGAATACCTGCTAGTTCTGGTCTGGAAGCAGTGCTGGATCTGGATGGGATACTGCACTGACAGCCCAGACACGTGCATTTGTGGTTAGGACTGATTTCTACACGTTTGTCACAGAGCATTGCCATTTACTGTGAGAAAGTAATAACTGACCCACCATAGACAAATGAGCCACAATATCCCAGTCAGTAGTAAAGGGAAGACTTACAGAACTTACAGAATTTATAAAGAGTAGGAAACCTGTTAGACCATCCAGGCAATTTTCATACTCTTGTGAGAGTTATCTCCAGAATAAATGCTGATGTTGTTTTTCCTGGCTCAAAATCATTCTTTTCAGGGACTTCCAATTATTCCATACCCCCATAGGTCTCTTTCTCAGAAAACTTTCCTGTAAGGTCTGCCCAAATTTCACATTTTCTCTGCCTTAATTGAATCCTCTTGCTGCTAGCTTTACCCTGGGTATCATGCCAAATAATTGCTGTTCTCCTTCAGTGTTAACGATCTCTTGAAGTTTGGCTTTTCCTAAGTCTCTTTAATTGCCTCTCCCACTGTATGCATATAGATACAATTCTTTTAATTCTCACTATAAACCCATGCCTCCAGCCTTCAGATCAGAAGAAAGCAACGAAAATGAAGTAATTCTGCTCCTCAACAACTTGCTGGCAATACGGAGCTATTAATCAAATTCAGTTTCCCAGCTGCAGTTGAATCATATATAAATAGAGACAGGCTGTGCAGATCAGGACTGCAGCGATTTATTTTGGCATCCTCACCTATCTTTACACTTCTAGAAATTAGATGTCTAATCTACGTTAGGCATCTGGACTACTTTTGAAAACACACAAGAGGGAAATAAAAAGCTCTGGTTTTCTTATAGGCAGCTTTGAGATGTCCTCTAGGGGAATAACATTTCTGACTCTCCTTAGACCTTCCTTAGACAAAAGCCTTGGGAGGGATTCAGCTTATCAAAAGCAAGCACTTACTGCTGGAAGGGCAGAGCACGTCCTTCTTATCCATTCAGTATTTTACTGAGATGGCCACCAGCTGCAACGGGAGCCAAGTCATAGTTGGGAGAAATTCCTCAATTTCGGCATTTTATTGTCCAATTTTCAAAGGCTAATTTGGGATCATTCAGGTTTAAGTTAAGGGTCTTCATACTTCCAATATCTAGAATTTACGTTAAGAACTGGATCCAGTAACTGTTATGTGGAATAAATATTAATTGAGTTCATTAACAACTGTCTGCACTGACGCTTTTCTAATTGTTTGAGAAAATTTCCCTTGAGGAAACCATAACACCGTTGCTTCCCGACTGCAAAGCATTCTGTTATTTAATGGAGTATTCAGGGAAAAAATTAAAGGGATATATCTTTCTGTTCCTTTACAATTGCATAAGGCACACATTCTCAGAGCCTTTCCTTTCTTGTTTGTTCATCTTGAAACACTTAAATGGTGTCTGATTTTCAGAAGGTATTCACCCTTCTGCCAAAAACCTGAAGGTTTTCAGGCTGCTCTGAAGAAAGGTGCAATGGATGTCTATCTCTATTAGCGTTACTTTGTGGAGTTATTCAAACTTGAGATACATTTATGACCCCTGAAGAGCCCTTTTTTCCCTTCCAAGTCCACAGCAAGACTTCTGTGACGTTACACCACGCTATGCGAGTACAAGAGGGGACATCTTCTCACCCAACAAAGTCACACTTTGCTTGCAGAGTCCCAAGTATCATTCTTGTTGGGTGAGCGAGGCGAAAGAAATCATCTGCCAAAGAAAAGTCATTTTGAAACCAAGATTTAAACAACTAATAATCTGTTGCTATGTTTCCCCATGCTTAGCCCGGGCATCACTATTGCCTTAGCTGGAAGAAGATGTAGCCAGGCAACCTCACTCCTGAGGAAGAAGACCCACTTTATCCAAGTAAAATCCTGAAGCACACAGAGGTTAGTTGCTACCGCAAATGTAGACAAGCGGGATTTTTCTTAATGTAACTCATTGCTCATCTATAGATCCATGGACATTATGATTTTGGATGTCACTTGCTCATCACAGTGCCAGGTCTGCATTGGCTGACCTGGAGCTGTTTGTGATAGTGACGCTGCAGAATAACACTGCTCCCATGAAATGACCCCCCTCAGGGCAGGGTCAGCAGCCTTACATTCATCAGAAGTACGTTGGATGACACACAGGAGTTATCTGACCATCTGACTCGTAACTAATGATTACACTTATCTGTTCCTGCAGTGTTTTGAAATGAAACAAAATGAAAACACCCCACTGAAGTCAAGAAGGACATCGGTGCCTAAAAGAAGTACAAGAAGATCCCTTTGTGGTCTGATCCCACTTCTGACTGTTCAGTTAAAACTAAGACTTTGGCAGCTGTGCCTTTCTTTGTCTGGGAAAGAAACAGAGAGACTCATATGATCTGTCGAGGTGCATTTATCTCAGTAATGAGTCCTTTTAATACTCATTAAAACTAATACTGTTCTATTCTCTGTCCTAAGGGCACTCCAACTCCATTTTAGATTGCAGAAGGGGAGCAGTTTCCTCAGGTTCCTGCAGCTAGCTCAGATGATCCCATCACAGGAAAACTGGTGAGGGCACACTGCAGAGACAATGGACCAAAGCATTCATTTCTGAGAGCACAAGCAAAACTCCCAAAGGTTGCCCACCCAGAGCATCTTGCATATGAAATAGCTATAAAGGCCCTGCTAGCATCAGGGGTTCATCGCTAAATAACAACAAACTTTTCCCTTCCAGAAAACTTTTCCATCCAGAGTGAAACTTGCCTGCATTTGCATGTTCCCTGCTGACACTTCCTTTCTCATTACACAAATTTCTTGTAGCATCATGAATTGTTTTGAAAAGCTGTGGATTAACTTGAAGAAAGAAGTTTTGAATTACTTTTCAGATCCTGATAACCCATGAGGAGTGTAAGTTGTCCCCCAGGTCACCCATTCACTTGCTTAAATCTATTTTACACAGCTAGATTTCAAAATGCACTGGCTTTCAGCTACAGCAGCCACATCAACATCTGTTACCCATGTCAGAGCCATTCATTTAGGACTGTATGGAGCTCAGTGGGTTTGTTTCATGGGGGCATTAAGTGAAGTTGTTGTGTTGCTGTACCTACTGAATGGCTTAGGTTGGAGGGTCATCCAACTCCAACAATGTCCCCAGTGTCCTATCAAGATCCAGTTTGAACTCCAGGATTATTTGAGGCACGAATTTCTAACTTCCAGAGAGAATTCAACAAACCTTCACAGCAGTGATCATGGTTCCTGAGCTCACCTCCTTGAAACCTCTCAAGACATGTGCCTTAAAGTCAACACATTGCTGCAGGAATCCCTCATACAAAGGCCAATTCATGCAGGACTTAGAAAACAGCAAACACCCTAAACATAACTCACAAAACGTTTCCCCATCTCCATTTTTAGCTTGCTAAAAATGCCCCAAACTTGCATATAAGTATGGAATAATTAGCATTGGGTTTTCACCTTTATTAACCTTCCCAAAAGTGATACCTGTGGTGTTTGGCTCTGGGGCTCCTCTGGGAGTATGTTTTTTCACTGCTCTTCTGAGCAACATGGCTGTAACGTATTTCTCAGTAAAAAGTAATAGTTACAGAGCCTGGGCTCCTGAGAAAGGAGCATTATTATCTGATTTGCTTCCTCTGCAACTACAGCAATGTATTTGAGTATTAACATCCCCATCTAAAAATATGTTTGAGTGGAGAAGTCATTGTAGCCTCACATACAGCCACTGTAGCCTCACTGTTCTCTCTATGACTTCTTCCTAATCTAAATTTGTCTTATTTCAGATTCCAATCTTGTGGCTTACAGAGTTAAATAGACAGACTAACCCTAACACTAACTATAGGTTAGGGTTACTAACCCTAAACTACCAGGAAAACCCTCTAGCATACTCTTCTCTTAAGCCTTTCCTATATAAAATTCTGGATCTTCTTAAACTCAACACAATACAAACAATAAATAATGCAATGGGTGTTATGATTCTGATTTGCCAGTGCTCTGACTTGCCAGCAGTCTGTAATCTCACGCTCATTCTAAAGAGAATGTCTATACAGAATCTAAGCCACATTAAGTAGAAAACTATCTACATTCTCAGAGCAGTTTTCATGACCATTTAGTAGAAATAAGGCCACATTTTTCATCTCAAGTCTCATTCATCAGGTCTATCTTTTAGGCACTGCTACATCTGGTGGCTTGAACTAAGACAGTCTGATGCCTAGGCATTAAAAAAACATACTTAAGGCACACAAGGTTTTTGTAAAAAGTGGTAGACTTGGACACCCTTAACTCCCTAGACACAGGATTATAAATGCATTGGGAGCCCTCAATAAAAACTCTGTACTCACAGCAGAGTCTCTTTACTGTTCTGCCATCACACCTCAGTTTTACGTCCATTGATGCCAGTCTGCTTAGGGCATGGGAATGGAGTTGGACACATGCTTTTCCAAAGTGTCATTAGATGAGAATGTTTTGGGTTGGTGTTTTGCTTTGTTTATTTCTTTTGGAAACAAAAACGTCAGAACATTCAGTTTAGGAAAAATAAGCCCATCCTGTAAAGTCAGTGAGCAAGCACTGGAGACTGATGCTGATGTTCTCCAAGAGCTGGAATACATTTTGCAGAGTTTGTCACTTTTCTAATTGAAAAAGCTGTCTCTGCAACATTTAGAAACTAAAAATATCAAGTGATGAAACACAAGGAGGGGGAGAAAAATGGAAAATCAAGCACTTAGCAGCAGACATCTGCCACCATGGGTTCCAGGTCTTACAGCAAAGACACTGAGAAGCAGGGCACTCTGATGTCCCCATCAGGACATCTCCAGGAGCCATTTCTTCAGCAAAGTAAAAGAAGTAAATACTTGAAATTACCAACTGACCATCAGAGTGGGAATAAGATTGTGTTTAACACAGACATTAATTCTGCATACAAGAGGTAGGCAGTTAGATTCAAGAATACAGAACTTAGATTAATCATGAATGATAAAGGTGTGCTCAGGGTGAAAGTTCTCGATTTGCCTCTTCAGTAAAAGAAAACCAGGCTCCAAATCTCTAATAGTTATCCTTAAAATCAACAAAAAAATGAGTCCATAATTTTTTTTTTTTTTTTTCCCAGCAGTGTTTTGCTTTGTCTTGCCTTGCCTTGTTTTCTTTGTTTTATTTTGCTTTGTGGAAAAGAGTTCAACACCATTATCTCTCACTGGGAAAAATTCTACTGGAATTAGCATGTGGATGTGATCTCCATTTCCCAAACCTCAGGATCTTTGCCATTAGCTACTCAGAGCTCTTTTTTCAGTCATTTCTACTCTGACAAATTTGGAATCCTAACCACTTCATTCCTGTAAAAGTTTGCAGGAAATTTCTGAAAATTCAACATTTCTCATGAAACAGAATTCTTAATTTCTGGCAAAGCCAGTAGTCTAGTCACAAGTTCTTCATTTTCCTCACTAAGAAAATTCAAGAAATTTGCAATGAAAACTGTATTTAAAGTATCATGAAATTTCAGCTGCCTGAAAAATACTTTTGTCATCTGAAAACAGTATAACCATATTGGTCTGTGATCTGATCGTGCGTTGTGCCTTGAAAACAAAATAAAAACACTTCCTGCATCCAGGAATCCTTAACACTGCTTTAGTTTTCACTGTGCAAAAGCACAGGTGTTTAACCTAAGCCACCTGAGCTCTTCTTTTAGTCAGTACAGGTGAAGACTGCCTCAGTTACCTGTAGAATGAGGCAATACACATGCAGAGCATTAAACCATCTACATTGCATGTGGTGAAACCAAGGAAAAATCCTCCTCTTTGGATCTCAAATTGCTCATGGTAGTTTTTGTAAGCTGGCACTGTATTTCTGTGGGTTTTGCAGTGAGAAGTGATGCTTCACCAGTGTCAACACCAAAACACAAAATGCGGACTGCTGCAAAGACCTTGGGAACATCTCAGTAAATAACGACCTAGATACAAGGAGCAGGAAAAGAAACTGAAATCTAAAGAGCTGTGATCTATCTGCTGACACTAATGATCTAAGAAAGGATGGCTAAAACATTTCCAGATAAATTTCTGATAAGACCTCAAACAAAGAAAGAAACTCCATTCCCTAGCATAGGTAGAAAGCAGAGCTGAGGACACTGCATCAAACGGAAAAGCAATATTGCTGAAACACACTGACATCATCTTTCTGCCCATCCAAAGGGGATGGCATTGCAGTTTCAGGTTTACTTGAGAATTTCAGTTCATAGAAATTTAGGAAAATGCATGATCCCCATAGGGCTTCCCTGAACATTTGCCTCCGTCTCATCCACAGCCACTGAGTTCAGGAACTTAGAACATCTTCTTCTCCTTTGTCTCTGCTCTTTTCCTGCGAAATTTCACCCTTGGATGTCTCAGTGTCACCTCACACATAAAAAAAAATAATATTAGCCAATCCTCTGGGAGATTTTAGATGTAGAGAACCTTACGTAGTTTCATTAATCACAAGAACTACAATATAGAAGCTCGTGATAACACAGGCCAGTCTCCTTAAGACCAGTTCAAGTGATTCCTCCTCTCATTGCTGCACTTCTCTCCTCAAATATCTGAACTTTGACCAAAATTCCCTAATTTCTCTAATTTTTCTTGGACAAGAATGTCCAAGGCAGTCTCTGGGCTCTCTTTGCCTGCCTTATCAGTGCTACAGGGATTCTATTTCCACATACTGTCCATCAGACTTGGCCTGTCACTCCATCCCATTCACTCATCCCATAGTGGACAGCAGGGACCTCCATTCCTGCTATGGGATGATCCACCAGGACAGTAACGTAGCCCCATTATTTCCAGCAGCATCTCATGTCACAGAAGATCCTGCATGAGCTCCAAACTCCTAGGTGAACCATTGATCTGATCCAGTGGAACTGTGCTTTTAGATACAGTGCAAGACAGCAAGTGCCATAGAAATGTTTTTCCTTTTCCACTACCAAAGTTGAATTCAGAGGATGAACTCAGTCTAATTACACAATGTTCAGCTCTGCTTTTACTTTAACCTCCTTAAAGAGGTAATTTCCTACAATATGTCTCTGCCACTGCTTATTACCTGCTGATAAGAAAGAATGGGACTGGCCGAGGAAAAGTATGCCTTAATGAAAAAGAAGTAGAATAGGAAACAAGTCAGCATGGAAATCTGCATGCCTGGGACTTTGGCCACAAAAAAAAAGTAATGTTTTCCTTTCATCCTCCTTGTCATTACTTATATTCTGTTTCCTTAGATTATTTCTTCTGTTACACTCACTAAAATTAGGCAACCACAGAAAATCTGATGCAAGCTTAGCAACTTGCCCCTCAGAAAACAACCTAGTGGGTTGTGTTCCAAGGGTGGGCTCTTCCCAGGTTTGGATCCCCAGTCCCGTTTGCTGCCATTCCCAGCACGAGTCCCCAGCTGCAAACAAGCCAATGCTGCTCACGGGCCAGGGCTTGCTCCTCAGTTCCGCAGGGAGCAGCGCGGCTTGGCTCAGAGCTTGCTCTTGTGATCTACAGCCAGCACCAGCGTTAGCCTAAGGATCCAGGCTGGAAAAGAGCATAGGAGTTGTCACACTGGATCAATCCAATGGTCCATCGAGCCAGCGCTCACTTACTGAAAACAGTTGTTAACAGATGCTTCAAAGCAAATGCGCTGGGCTGCTGCCTGCCCAAGGGAGAAATTTTCCAATCACAGGTAGTTGTGGGCTGGCTTGTGCCCTGCAGTGCGGAAGCTCAACATCCTCTCTAAGAGAAAAAATATCCCAGATCCAGGTTGGTCTGGGCTGCACAGTACATTTGAATCCACACAGATTGCACCATGCTGGGAGCACTCCATTCCAGCAGCAGATGTTCCCTCCATCCACGTAAATCTGACTTGCTGTCTGCTAGGTAGCGCTGCTGAGCAAATAACACACTGTGCACCAGAAGTAGCTGTCACCCTTGGCTTCAGTGCCATCTACTAATTTCTGGTGACACTTTGATGCTGGCTGTCGTGCACTTCAGTAGGTCCTTCCAGCCAATTTGCGTCAACAACAGCTTGAATCATTTGCCAGCTACAAGTCTTTTACATGCATCTGAAAACATGCTATCTTTCCACTACACTGCCTTTCCCTAAGATCTTATCCTAAGATCTTCCATGAAATAACAGTAGAAGAAAAAGACCACAAACTCTCTCAAACCTTATAAAGACTCAATTCCAGTTTCGACTCAGTGTTAGCTCACTCCTCTCTCTTAATCTAACAATCCACAGCAGAGATACCATCACAGAATTTGCTTGCATTACTTTTTAGCGGTCTCACCAGCCTCATCTCCTAAAGCTTTCAATGGCATCCTAGCCAGGCAAACATCCCTGCTGTTTCTGGAAATCAATGACACTGCCATTAAAATACACTATAGAAAATAACATCAAGAAACCTGCAGACTTGGCAGCGCTGCCAGCACTGCAGAAAGCCCCAAAAGCTAACAATGGCCACAGATTTGAAATACTGCTGATTCCTCCATTTCCCATTTCTCCTCGTCCCAGTGGTGTCATTTGGAAATACATTACAGCTGAAAGACTTTGGGATGTTTTAATTACATGTGACTAAAACTTGCTGTTGCTAGAATTAGTGCGCCTATGTTTACGATTTATAGGCCTCTGTTTCGACACTGGTGAGGTCATAAATAACATGAAATGGGCCCTTTAGTATTAGAAAATTCAGCACTCCTCTCTAAGCCTTGACACACACGCACACACTGAAACCCTCGTAAGGTTTGCGGCAAGCATGGTATGAAATACAGTACAATGCCAAAAGTGCAGGGTGGGGGGCAGGAGGGTGGCAATAAATAATTTATCCACAGAGTATGAATGTCAACCCTTCAGGCAAGGACTTCCCGTTGCTTCAGTGAGGTGGGAGACTCACTGTGCTGTGGGTGGATGTGGATGCTAATGGAGGGTTATTGCTGGAGCACGTGTATTCCGCTCGCACCTATATGGCAGAGAGCTTTCAGTGTTTCAAATGCTCTGATGTCAAGAGTGTGTTGGGTGAGGAAACGCATAAGTGAGATAGGGTCATGCAAGTTATCACAGAACTGGCTCCTGGGCTGTCTTACTGACTTGCATCCCTCTGGCAAAGGGAACATACAAAGGCTTGTTTTTCACTCTGAGGAAACTGGGGAAGATTTCATAGGATGGGTAATCTTCAGAGCTGGAAGATTCTCATGACTCACAAACTCAGCTGATCTGTAAGGCTTGGGTGGGAAAAACAATCTCACCTGTCTGCAGATAGGTGTGATTTTTTCAGGCATGTTTTCCTCTGCATACAAGAGCTTTGGAATTCTTGTTAGGAAGATGTATTTGTATTTTCCAGTAAGGGCAGTAGAGAAGGGTAGAGTTTTTACTAAAGAAAAGTAGCATACAATCAAAACAACGATGTGAATTTTGTCTTTTTTTGTGTATAGGGCAGATGATAAACAGTTCATTTTCCGACTTCTGCTGTTCTCTCATTTGTTTCCTAAGTAACTTCTGCATGTGGAAGTATTTCTGTGGTTCTTGAGAAGCTCACTTCAACAATTTGGTGTCTGAAATTCAAACTTTAAATGGGCATTTTTATCTTGACACACAGCTTTTCCCAAGCCATTGTTTCTGTCTCTCTGCGAGCATGGGTTTGAGAACCTGACTAATGAATCCAGAATTTTGTTTCATTTATTGTAATATTTTATATTACTTTCCATTATCTCTTGTGCATTTGCTGATTGGGAAAAAAAAAAGAAAAAAAAAAAAAAAGGAGGGGGAGGAAGAAAAGATGAAATAAATCAAGAGACTCTCATGAATGCTCCACTTTCAAGGGGAAATGAATAATAATGTAGCTACTAAGGACTGCAAAACAACTGCTTTTGACAGAAATAGTGTATGAGATGACAAATATTTAAGTATAGGGTTGATTCAGCCACGCTGTCTGTTTTATTCTTTCTGTTTCTGAAGAAAATATGGAATTTTCAGGAAAATGGCAAACACAAAGTATTTCAGCAAAAGAAACAAACAAACAAAAAACCTATGACCATTAAAGATTTGTGTTTTGCTCTGTTCCCATTCTCTTGCTAAGGATATCTGCTTTTCATAGATCTCTTCTTTCTTGCTCCCTTCATGGTGAACCCTATGCTGGATGGAAAAAGTCTTTTTTGTTGTTGTTTTCTGCAGAAAGCAAACATGACGAAGCCAATAATCCTTGATGTTTAGAAATGCACTGCATAGCCCTTGAGTATGTGTTTGAATCCTATTTGCACCATACGATACACAACAGGATGCATTCTTTAGCATCGCCTGATAGTAAATCTTCTTGTGTGATGTCTTACTGATCCCTGAAATCTCCAGACTGCGTCCCACAGCTTTTTTCTTGGCCCTTGTCACTGTTTCTTTTTGATACTCTTGTGCAATACCCCTATTACCATGATTAAAACTCTGTCTAGAAGGGACCTTTGAGACTATCTATCTATCTCCTTGAGTAATTTTGTCATGTAGAATCCAGTCCTACTTGTATCTTGCACCAGCTGTATTTATTTAAGGTTTTCTTTTATAAATTCCTTAATAAAAAGCCATGCCAGTGTCAAAGAGTAGTTTTGCACTGTAAAACTGATCCCTGGTGGGATTATAATTTATATTTTTAAACTGAAAGTCATTGTCTGAGTCATAAATTTTTTGACTATGGAAATCTTTGCAGTTCTCACAATTGCAGATGTCATTCTTGACTTCACTTTTTCCTTCATTTTTAATCTCAAAGTGTTGCAGTTTTTGGAAAAGAGAAAAGAAAAAAGAAAACAGCAAGAATGACACATACATGTTTAAATGTGTCTTCACACCTACAGGAAGCTTATTGGGTTTGTTATAATATAAATAAGGAAAAGAGAAAAGATAAGTAAGCAAGTAAACTTAAAAATAAGTTAAAGTAAGAAAAAGTGAACTTGGAGAAACCAAGAGACAAGGTCACTGGAATGGTGGACTGAAGTCTCAACCCATCCACACACCCCTTGTGTTGCAGGACATACTCCTCTTGACTGTTGGTCAAGGAGCAGATAGGTAAGTTTTACATATACCCTAGAGGTCCTCAGCTTATAACAATACTTAAAGAAGTGCTCATCCACTTCCTGAGGTACAAGCTGTTTCCTGAATCAGGAAGTATCTTAGCTCCTTGTCTCAATCAGGAATGCAATACTGTTGCTTCCTCTCATCAATGAAGGAAGGAAGGAAGGAAGGAAGGAAGGAAGGAAGGAAGGAAGGAAGGAAGGAAGGAAGGAAGGAAGGAAGGAAGGAAGGAAGGAAGGAAGGAAGGAAGGAAGGAAGGAAGGAAGGAAGGAAGGAAGGAAGGAAGGAAGGAAGGAAGGAAGGAAGGAAGGAAGGAAGGAAGGAAGGAAGGAAGGAAGGAAGGAAGGAAGGAAGGAAGGAAGGAAGGAAGGAAGGAAGGAAGGAAGGAAGGAAGGAAGGAAGGAAGGAAGGAAGGAAGGAAGGAAGGAAGGAAGGAAGGAAGGAAGGAAGGAAGGAAGGAAGGAAGGAAGGAAGGAAGGAAAATATTAATATTTATGGAGTCAGAATAAACAAATGTACAGAAAACCTTGCAAAACACAGCACTGGGAGAGTTGAACAGCAGCTATTTCAAACTCTCAAGTCTGTTGTGACAGGATAAGGGAAGAAAGTTTCAAGCTAAAAGGTGGGTGTTTTAGATTGGATATAAGGATAAAGGTTTTTTTAATAAAGCTGCCCACAGAGGTGGTGTTGCTCCATCCCTGCAGACAGCCGAGGTCAGGCTGGACGGGCTCTGAGCACTGCTGGAGCTGTGGGTGTTGCTGTGCACTGCAGGGAGTGGGACCTGACAGCCTTTAATGGTCCTTTCCAACTCAGATCATTCTATGATTCTATGATGACTGCTGTGTCCCATTGCGCTTGTGAAAAAAAAAAATGCCTTGCCTTTGTTGGGACAAGGTAACCAGTGAAGGCTTCATCAAAATCAGGTTCCAGTCGTGTCTTCATGCTGATGCCCAACTTCATCTCTAACACATCCCCTTCCTGCATCACCCTCTGCTTTCCACCTCCATCCGTTTCACAAAAAAACATAGTTCAGATCTGTCCTGAACCTCTACATGCTGAGTTTGACTTTGCCACAACCACAGGACTTGCAACAGTCTCAGCTGGATGGAAGGAATAACATCCTGGGGAGAATCTTGGCACTAACGCATGAAGATATCCATCTGTGTGCATGGGAAAGCCATGATTCAGAAGGGGTAATAAGTGAACTTATGATCCAGCTGACTTTATAGATTGTTTTACTTAAGTTGAGAGATAGCACTTGGGAGAAACACCCAGCTTCTCAGCAATAACAATATCATCCCATCACAAGTAGGAATCAAAACTTGGCCGAGGTCTCAAGCCAGACTTCATCAATGTCAAGGTCACATGAAAGACAGTACCCAAGGCTAGGAAAGGTTTCTAAATTTAAAACAGATCCCACTTACCACGGTAGGCAATTGAAACTGTTTATCCACTTTGAACAGATAGAGTTACCTAATCCTTCTATGATTAGAGGCTAGTGAAGTTAAGCTAATTCTGTTTCTGCAGGCACTGCTGCTTTTGATGGAAGCAGCTCTTCTCAGGGAACAGCCTGCTGGTGTGATGGCGAAACAAATAGTTTTGTCCTTTTGAGCTGAGGGAAAAAAATTTACTATTGATTTTGGCTTAAGAGTGGTAAGTGCTTTCTTTACAATTCACATCATGGTTGGAGAGCTACTATTTTGTGCATCAACCTCACATTCTCTGCTGTGCAAGCCTCAGCATTTCAATGCACCGCCTTGCAGGAATTTACAAAGGGGCTTCTCTAAGTCTCAACAGTTTTTGGTTTTCCAGCTGGGAAAAGGTGGGCCTAGTACAAGAAAGCTTCTGTGACAGCTTCTCTACTGTCACGGAGTTTAATGGGTTTTACAGCCTGCAGATATTGATTACTTTGGGTCAGAACACCAGAATCTTGCTGCTTTTCTACCTATGTTTGGAGGCATGTTTATCATGTACACATGCACAAGTATCATTGTCTGAATTATCCTTTAAAACCAACAGCCATGCTGGAATTTCAGGATGACTTCAATGCAAGCAGTGTTTTCTAAAGCAGCGTGCAAGCTGGAAAGGAGAGGCAGCAAGCCCACGAGGCCCTGCATACATATGATAGAGCTATGATATTCTACAACACTGTCACCGTAGGCACAGTTACTAGCACTGGGATCAGGATCAGAAATGCAGGCTGGGGATGTGGAAAAGCATCAGAGGTGTTACTGCATGGTGCAGCATGCTTTGAAAGTCTGCCCTGTAAAAAGCAGGTCCTGAAGCAGTCCTTCCTCTAAGATAGGTCCCCTGAGCTCTGCAGTGCCTGAACAGGTTACACTCTTCATCTCTTGGACCAATTAAAGAGGGACAGTGGTTTGTGTGCAAATGAAAAGCTCTTGGGGCTATTTTTTTCCATGTTGGTCATGAGCAGAACTGGAACAAAATCACTTAAATTTCCCTTTCCTAGCTGAGTGCAAAAAGAAAGTAGTCCCATTTCAACCATTAGCAGCTCTAAACATGCACAGTATTAGAGACCCTGAGACCAAGTCTGAAAACTGGAAGTAGAGCCAATTGAAAAACCTTTTTGCCTCAAATTGTGGAATTTAAAAAAAAAAAAAAAGAATAATCCTGGGCATAGGCTTTAAAAACATAAAATTGCTGCTTGAGTAGTTTCCAAGAAATTCCAAAAAGAAAATGATCTCAGGTTGATGTTTCAAAACAAAAAGATTTTTTCTTTTAAAATCAAGGAAGGGGGTTGCTGAAAAGAAAAAAAAAAATGACAGTTTAGATTGTGCTGTAACACAATATTTCATCTTGTTTTGAAATGATCGTTCAAAATAATTTTTTCTTTTGAATCTCTTGCAGGCAAAGTTTTGTGTGCACATACATGTACAGTCGACAATTTCTTGCCAAAAAACTAGGTTTGACACAACTGTATTTTTTGGCAGAAACTCTTTCCTCCTGAAATCTCAATAAGCCTTAACTTGAAGAGAAGAATATGTTTAAACAGAAGGGAGAGTAGAAAACTAAGATATTTTGGGCTAGACACCCAAATAGCATAGGCACTGGGTCAGCTGGAAAGCAGGTTAAGGAATCCATCACCAGAAAATCTCACTGCTGAAAAGAGCTGTTGATGAACTGTGCGTGAGCGAGTATCTTCAGCTATGAACCACGGTCACTTAGAGATGCCTGGGTGTGGGAGGGCTCTGAATGAGGGACTGTTCATGAAGGGACAATAAATTAATGTAGCTGATGAATTTTTACCAGAGAGCACATACAGGCCAGTTATAAGAAATCTTTATAACAAAAGACTGTTATCCCTTCCCCTGTGCCCAGCTACAACAATTTTTTCACCTACTAAGGCACATGCCGTGGTAAGAAAGCACTTTCTTTTGCCTAGCAAGTGGCAAGGGCTGCCTACATTACTGCTCCAGCCAATGACGTACACATACTATCAGCAAAAACTGCTGCAATTGCATTATCAGGCTGATAACGTCACATGAAGACAAGATATTATTTATGTAACAGGGATGGCCATAAAATCCAACAGAAAGTCGAACAAAAGTCTCCAGCTTGTCTCACTTGGCTCCATATCAGGCATCCAGCCATGATCAATACTTGATGAAGTCGTCAGAGATGCTATGCTGGGCAGTGATTTAAAAGCTGGAGGAGCTATTTTAACATCAGCACCATCAAACAGGATGTGCTTGTGCTGCCTGCTTCTAGGCACCAGATTCAAGACTTTCCAAGGGGAAATCTTTCAAGCCTGGAATATGGAGCTTGGGATGAAGGTGCTTACCCTGGCCTACTCACTGGAAGCGCTCCAAAGCAAAGTTCTTCAAATCAGATAATTCGAAATCTCTCTTTCTCCATCAACTATGAACCAAAATAAACCACAGATGAGCAGCTCAGAAAAAGACATCTACCTTGTGAACCTCTGACTTAGGCAATACGAATTCCCGTAGATTCCCTCAGTGGGGTACCTAAAGTATCCTGAGTAAAATAACATAAATATATGTCTAAGAATTTAAAGTCTGCAGACCAAGTAGGGAGAAAGGTGACATTAATGGGAGGTAACAATCTCGGTCTGCAGAACACTGTTAGAGAAGTACTTTCTAGAGTGGAGTTGTAGCATAAAGAAACCTGTAATAAGGTTTTCAGGTGTCTGTAAAAAGCAGCCTGTGAAGCAGATATCATGGATACCTCTGTAGATCTAGAAATGGAGAGTTTTTTGACCTGTGATCTCTAAGGCACACACAGACTACAACTATAAGGGCACATACTGAAATCAGCACTAAAAGGCCAGTGACTTTTCAACTCTATGGAGATTTCTAAGTTTCCTGGGGAAGCACTCGATATAACCGTGTGAATTCTTCCCAATAGGTCCTCTGTGGGAAGGGAGAAGAGAGGCTCATCTCTCTCAAGGAGTTTGGTTGCACTCAATGAGGGCTCCCATGGCCAGGTTTATGAATAGAGATTCTTCTTGATGCAACAGATTACGGATTCTTTTGAGTTGCTAGGGATAAATGCACTGTCAGCAGAGCATGTGCAAGTACAAATAATGTGAATAATACTGCTGACTGCAAACGTGTTAAATTTTGGAATAACTCCACAGAGATTTCTAGAGATTCTAGAGATTCTAAGGAACTGGGGAGATCATGTGTGGTCTCATAATGAGGATAAGAGCTCAGGAGCCCTGGGCTGCTTATTATTTATGAGGAAGGATGACAGGCTCATAGTCATAGTATTTAGCAAGACAATGTTAACAGTCCAGAGCAAGGCCTTGGGCGTAATGGCCAGCACAAAGGAGGCAGTTGGTGGAAGGAGGGAGCACACCATCTTAGGTGGCAAAAGAAATGCTAACTGAGGACAGAAAAAGCATTGTCTGAAAACTCATCTTCACACAATAGGAATCCAGACTTTCACTGAAAAAAAAAAAAAGAAAAAAAAAGAAAAAGAAAGAAAAAAAAAAGTCAAAAATTATTGGCAAATCCACCAGAACTGGCTCGAGAATGATTATATATTCTCCCACAAGAATCCGTGGGACATACTTACACTGTACCTTTAGGAAGTGAAAATAAGGTTAGTGTTCATGCTTGCAGGCATACACATATATACCTCAACGTGATAACAGGCAATTAGACCCACCATAACTTGGTGGACATACACGAGAGCATTCAGCATTCCTCCCAGCTTATGTTATACCAACAGACGGGTAATTCAGGAGGCATTTGCTTCAGGTCTACCACGTTGTCCCAGAGATTACCCCTAAAGCAAGTCAGCTGTACAAACCTCCTTTCAGCACAGAAAGAGAAATGCATACTTTTTTATAAAGAATGTGCAGTCACCTGCCTAGTGTTTTCAGCCTGGGGCTCTTCTCCTCCAGGTCTTGGCAACATTCTGTTTCTCTACACTTTATACTGCTACGGAGGGGAGCCAAATTCTGAACCCAGGTGCCAAAAGGAAAGCTGAACTTTGGGGCATACCTCTAAGATGGCACTCATCGTCAAACATGTCCAACTTTAAATTTTTAATCTCCAGGCATGTGGGCTATAGCCAAGCTCCACGATGGAGTGCAGCATAGGCTATATGGAGAGCTGGGAGGGGTAGTTCGTTTGAGCTACACACTTGTGAGTATTGGAACAAGATGTAATATGATAGTTTATTACATTCTGTTGTGGAAATGTCAGATTTTTATGTAGTTTTTAAGAATTCTTAAAGCACTTGCTATACTGGTAAGGATGTTCTTATTCACTTTCAGGTAGTAAGTGATGTCTTCTGCTGATCTTCTCACACAAAACTGTTTCTCAGCCAAGAATCATAAAGATGTGTGAATAAAAAGGGAGAAAACTGCACTTGAACTATATAAACACCTATTTTAAAATTACATTGTTAAAATAACAAAAATATAGGACCAAATTCAGTTCTAGCAGTGTGTACATATCTCTGTTGATATCAATGAAATTGAGGCCATTAACACCAGCAGAACAACTGATCCGTAACGATAAGTTCTGGTCACACCAGGAGATTTCCAGGAGGCAAATATTTTACTTGGGAAAAGAGTAAATGATGTCTGACTATGTGTCCAAATTCAATACAGGAATTTGCCATGTCCATTATACGTGAGTTTGCAATGTATCCACAGGATATTCAAATATATTTGGAAGATTACCTAACAAACAGGTACTCAGTACAACTCAAAAACAACAGATTCATTTGCAAAGATCGCATTTCTCTGTCACTTTCTTGACCTTTAAAAGAAAAGCCTAATTCCAATTAGCTTGGTTACAAGGTCCATAACTCTTGTAGGTACAGCAGTGTGCAACACATTATCATTTTACAATGTTCTCCCTGATTTGAAGCACAAAACATGCACTCATGGGAATTTGTTGGCAGGCATTTAGGGCAGCTGGAAGTGATCATGAAGTGCAATTACTGTCTGTGCATATCCACATCTGGAAAACAGTTCTTTGCAGATTTTAAAATAGCCCTAATGAAGAATGGAACCTTGTACTTGAAGAGATGGAAAGGGTGAAGGGGTCTCAATGCCAAATTTGTTAGAGAACTAGACTGAAAAGAATACACTGTACAGAAATGGAAAATAATTAATGGAAAATTAATTATTGTCAGAAATATTTGCAGTCATTCTTCATGGAGGGAAAAATATCGTTCTTGTGCAAGGGTGAAGAGAAGTTCTTCACTGAATAAAATATTTAACATTAACATTTTCCATTAAAGATTTAACAGTGATGATATTGGCTAAGTGAAGTACGTGAGGTGGTATTATCTTTAGCACATAATCTCACGCTGTCTCATGATTGGGGAGACACCAGTTGGTGTGAGAAATGCTAAGAGTTTTATTGAAAAAGGTCTAGGGGCAAAATGGAGGTAACCCAAGGAATACCAGCATTAACATTAATAGGTTGCTACAATGGGTTCCTTGTGATGGGAGCTGCTACATGATATGTTGGGTCTGGACCTTTCATTGCCTCAGAGAATCTCCTGTGCCTACAATCACATAAACTTCACTGTAATTATTACTTCACCATCGTAATCTTGACCAGACCAGTCACATTTCTAATAATATTAAGATGGTGGAAAGCTGAGGATGGTTGGTCACCGTCTAACACACTGCAGGTATCTGTGCAGTAATTTGCACAGAAAACCTCGTCTGGGGATGCCTTGGTGTTTTAGCTCCCAGTTCACCCACACAGAGCTCAGTTATTCTGACAGCACTGATATCCCTCAATCTCAGCTCAAGCCAGTGGATGGCAGTTCTCCTCAGCGCCTTCACAGATTGAGCAAATGTGAGCACCCCACATTTAAATGTATTTTGATATCTCTCTGGAGCTGGTTTATTTTTTAAACTTAGCTCATGAAAGTACCTAAAGCTTTCTCTTTTGGTCTTCCCCAAAACAAATAATCTCTTCCTCAGTTTTAATCCTTCCCGACCCACGTTTTGGGATGACCACTCACAACTCTGAAACATCTCAGAGCAGCATGCTTTTTCTGAAGACTCTCAAGAACAAAGTCATCTTGCTAATCAAAAGCTGCCAAAAAAAGTTTCTCTGTATTCCTCCATCCCCATGCTTCATTACTGATGCTGCCAAATAGCCTCTGCTATTTGAACTGGAGGTAGACATACTGTTTGGTCCAAGCCTGATAATCCAAATGGGCAAATTGCAAAATTTATTCTGAATAGTCTCTGTTGAAACAATACATAATGAAGGAACTTTTGATTCCTTCTTTTTTTTTCTCAGAAGACTGAAGAAGTCTCTCTCAAGCCTTTCTAAGTAATTGAGCATCTCACCCTTCAATAGAAGTTAAATCCTGTCCTGTGTGAGCTTTTCTGTACATAGTGTCTGTTAATTACTTTTTATGATTCTAAACTTAACTATCCAGACAGTTCACATAAACATAATCATACAGTCCTCTACAAATGCATAAAATCATAACAACAAAGATTCTTCCCCTGTGCTAAGAAGTTTCCTTTCTTCTCATAACAAAAGCAAGAGAAGTGTTTTGGGAGAAAAACATACATATATTTAGTATATATTTATGTGTTTATTTTTATATATTTACATACATACTACTGAATGCTGCTGACACCAGAATGGTTCAGGCAGGAATTGCGAATTTGTGTTGCCTTGGATTGATGCTGCTATCCACATAGAAGCCAGCCAGCCAGGTCACCATGCAGGAGAAACTATTTCTTCATCAGTCTGTGCTCACTCCTGCACTGGCAGAGCAGAGCTGATGGCTTTTCTGCCGGAGCTGCTCTCCAAAACATTCTTTTTGCAGCCAGATTCCATCAAAACAAAGCCAACATTAATGCAAGACTAGGCCCCTCTAATGGTGTTTTATTACGAGTAAACATTGGGCTAAGCACAGCCGCATTAAGTGGATTTTGGATTCCTTAGCTGGGAAGGAGCATATGTCCCCACATCAGCATCCCAGCGAGCGTGAAGCTTCACCCTGTAATTCCTGCAGCAAGCCAATAATTTCTGGTGGAAGCTGGAGGATCTCAGGAAACACTTCAAGGGTTTTTCTTGCAGCAATCCTGAAGAAATCCATCATCCCAGGACCTCTGCCTCAAAATGACCCTGACTAGCTTCTCTGGCGCTGCATGAATGGGTCATCAACCCCTCCACAACTGTGCAAGCCAGAAAAACTATGAAGGAGAAAAACTGGTCAGTCTGTTGGGAGAAAGTCTGTTCACAGCAACAATTCAGGTGCAAGAGCATTATTTTTATTTATTTTCTCATACTGGGACCTGGAGTCAGCCAACAGATGCACCAAGCTCCTTTTTTGTAGCGTTCACTAGATAACAGGACAGAAAACAACATGCAAAGCATTAATGATAATAGGGTCATGTATGTCTTTTCTCTAGAAATTGCATTCTGTTTGAATTTCGGTTTTAGCAAAATAATTTGTTTTCTGCAGAGAATTTTTATTCCTTTTTATTATAGGGCCACCTCAAAAAAATAATATTTTTTTTGTAGTCTCATGGAAGTCTCAGGGGTGAATTCTGCTGCCTGCAGTCCCATTTTCACCTTCAAACTGAACTCTCCAGCAAGACCACATCTCCACTAACTCTTAGCCATCTGAGATTGCCAGAATTTTCAACTTTCCATCAATAAGAAATAAACCATGGTTTACTGCAGAAGGCTTCGTCCTGCTGGAGATTGGGTGCTGAAGGAAGAGGTGAGCAGCAAACTCCAGGTTCCTTGTGGCACAAAATTCATAATATCTGGAGGACTGCATTTGTTTAAAATTAAAAGTTAAATAAGAAATCTGAAATCTTGCCTCTACACACCCAGCCTGGAAAATTATGCAGGAAAGAATCTTCTGTCCAGTTTGCTTTCCCACGTCTCAGATGGAAAGAAAAGCACAGGGAAAGTAAATGCATTTTCCAATAAATACATACTGAGCCTGTGACAAGGTATAAACTCAACATCAACACATCATTCCTAGCACTACACAGATTTCTCTCTGCTGGAAGCAGGAGTACAATTACACATAGGCCTCCAGACAGCTGGCCTGCAGTAGGAATTTTTCAGCACTTTGAATTTGAGATAGATGAGAAAAAGAAAAAGCAGCTATGCCATAAACCTGGTGGGAGAAGTTTTGCCTACGGGAGATGATGAATATTCAAATCACAGCTTCCATGAAATATCATAGCACCTTAGTCAAATAGAGTTTGAAACAAAATCGTTCCTCAAATGCTTTGGGTCTGGCCCACAAATCAAAGTGTTTCATTTCAAAACAAGAAAAAGTGTAATTTAATTTTTCCCAAATGAAAATATAATACTTGTGTGAATTAATATATTTTTCTGAATTTCCTGACTTTTTCCAAAGCCAATGCTTAATGCAATTTGCTTTATGTGTCTTCATCTTCCAAACGAGGCTCTTTATGCATATGCAGGTGAATAAATTTGCCTAACGCCATCTCACACTCCATTAGTACTAATTAAGTACCTCACATGCTCACAGTCTCCTCTCTTCTGTCCAGTGGGAGAGTGTCATAGTTTATGCTTTTATTGAAAGAGAAAGACTTGCACTGACAAACAGAGCCCAAGAAATACTTGAAGAAAAATTATTGTATCAAATACTTTGCCTCCTTGAACAGAAGGTGTAAACACTAATAAATTAGCAGTCATTAAAGTAACGATGACCATAAATTACTGAGGTACTTAACATTTTATTGAACACATCCTGAACAATAAATAAGAAGAAAATGTATTTGGAGATAAGAAAGACCTCATAAAAACAGTAAATGAAATTAAGGAGCTCAGGGGAGTCTTGAACAAATGTATCAGTAGGTCCTTGTGATAAGCTGTAGTTGATACAGAATTACTGCCAACCTGGCAGTGGGCCCCAGTACTGCTGATGATTCACAAGATCAAGGGCCGGGTAGGAAACACCAGGAAAGTATTCAAACACGGAAAGAAAAACAATGTTGCTTCTTATCCCCATCTTAGGTCCTGGGCAGGCATCTCACAGAATGTGTGACTAACACAGGATTAGAAATCTAACGCCAGGGGCTCAGCATAAGCCTGAAAGATAAGAGTAATACCCAGCACTTCGCACGCGTAGAGGCACCTCAGGAAGAGGAAGAAGGGTCTGTGTTGCTACCCATATTTTGCAAATGTAGAAAATAAGACCCTAGGGCCCATTCTCATTTTGAGAAACTTTGTGTTGCCAAAGCACTTGTGCCAGGAGGGCTTCTCCTAAGCCAAGAACAGCTGAGAGACCCCCTCACTCACAATTCACACTCTATTTATTACAGTTTCCCCCTCTAGGCAGCAATTCAGTGGCGTCCTGGCCATGATTAGTGCCAGTTTTGAGATATTCCACCCTTGGCCTTGTGTCTGTCCTCCCTGCAGACGAAACCTTGCTTGGGCTCTTTGGGATAGGAGGCTTTGTCAGGTCGTTGCCCACAAGCAAGACCAAGGAAGGCAGAACTTGTGGAAAGCACACATTTTCCTGAAGTTCTATGGACCACTTTTTTCCTCTACGAAGGGATGTCAATGGACTTTACAACTCCTTCAGCATCATGAAAGAACCAAAAAGTCCAGCTACACAACTTTCCCCCCAAACTGTGCTTTCCTAACTCAGTTTTCAAAGTGATTTGCTTACATTATCCCTGGCTTTCTCCTCCTCGCCTGCCACTCAATCAGATCTAAATGTCAAATGTCTTTGCCATCAGCCATGCCAGGCATGCTATAAAAAGCAGCTGTCTTCCTGACAAACTGTGCTCTCTGAAAATCCTATATTCAGCTTCACTGTGAGCTGCAGTCTTCCTCAAACATTATTTTTAACTCCCCTTCTCCCCAGAGGTCTGTTTGACACGCTGTGGTGAGGGCATCCCAAAGGATGCATTCCCATTGCGATGCCTGGTGGAAGCATAGACAGGTGGAAAGAGCTGAATCCCTACGGAGCCAGGGATAGACAGAGCAGCACAATCATCCCTGGCTTGTTCAAATCCTGCTGGGAGGGAGGTGCTCACAGGGGACGTCTCAGTGACAGGTTCTACCATCTCCACATACTGTATGCTTGCAGCGCAGATTCAGGGCATGGCCTAAGGCTTCTTCATGCCTTGTCTTTCCCTGTTGGCACGGACAATATGTGCAGGCAGAACAGCTCAAAGCAGGCTTACAGATGCCCATGGTTGCTTTGGGGGCCAGCTCTAAGGAGAGCTTCATAGGGTTTGCTCTATCTTGGTCACCTAACTTGGTAGCTACAGTGTGTTCTTCTCTTGGACTTGGCCATTCAGCAACAAGTCTGGTGGGCAGACAAATGCAAGCAACAAAATACTGTTGACTTTCTGACAGCAGTGTCTGGGGCCACTTAGCATTTCATCCCCTGTACCACCAATGAGATGGGCCAGATATCTTCCAGCCACTGAACCCAGATGCATTTGCTCTCCATCTATGGCTGCTGTTTCTAGATGCAGCATCCTTCACTGCTTCAGTTTCTTTCTAAACTATCAGGTAGAACAGAAAAGCACTTCTTTAACATTAATTTGGCTCAGGATTCCATTGCCATTTCGCCCTTCTCCTCCTGGATTTACCCAGTCCTCTTTCCTCTCCCACGCAACCTTCATGAAGAAATTGCTGTCAGCACCAGAAAATTTTGCAGCTAACGAGGCAATCCCCATGAATGCAGGCCATTGTATTCACTTTGAACTTAAAGTTTAATTCTGAAAAGAGACTTCTCACGAGAAGTGACCATATTGACTAGGAAGTTTATTTGATTTCTATGACATTCACTCTTCTCTGTTTCTGGGCAGGAAAGGTATTCTTAGCCTGATTGTCAGCTCTGCAAATGGTCCAAAATTCCGTCCTCATTCCTCCTCATCATATCCACTGCCACCAATAAGAATGCTGCATTTAGAGTCAACACGGCAGTGAGATGTGTTAACCATAAGAGAATCCAGTCCTTGTCCCCAGAGATGCATCGTATCCACAGGGATATCAACCAAAACCCATCAAACTCGCCTTTGTGTGCACACAAAATACATACACAAAGCCATACATAGAGACAAAACAGGACTGGCAATTCACTGAATCACTCTCAATTCCTCTTTGCAGGATTATCTCTGCCAAGTTTCCTTCTGTTTATACACGAAGGAAATATATCAAAACTCCAGGGTGAATCTAACTTAGAAACATTTGAGGATAGAGTTTAGTTTAATTACTGCTGAGGCTTGCCAGTACTCGGGTGACAAGATCTCAGATGATTTCTTATCAATATAGATATTAAAAGTACATGTGAGTCAATAAAGTTAACCATAGGCTCAGAGTTTGGTATGCCAGCCAGGTTTACCATTTGATTTCAGCTGAATCTTTGCCATGAAGCCTTTACCTCCTCCCTCTCCTTCCCTGTTAATACCTACAGCCATTTGCTGAGGCTTCATTGGAAAATAAATAGGCTCAGATGGGGATGCAAAATTAACCTCATTTAAAGCACCAAGACTCTGCCCATAGGCTTGAGAAAGCCCAGTTCAGCAAAGTCCATAAGCACATGCTTTAATCCATCCCTATTAAACACAATGCATTACTACTTCCCCAAAGATTTTGCAGATTTGGGGCTCCAGCCTGGCTTATGGTGAGGGACTTTGATTTCAGTGTGCCAAAGGAGTTCAAAAGCAAATTGATTTTATAATGAGAATCTATCTGCCAACAAAAGACAAGTGGTTCTACGTAGGTCTTTTTGCTGTCTATTTAAATTAGATTAAATAAGATTATGGTATTATTAGCATTATTGAACTTATTATTAGGAAATTACTATTCACAGCACATTTATTGTCATATTCTACAATAAGGAAAGCAAATCTATTAAAATGATTGAACATCAATACATAAGCTCTTAATAATCAAATGGTAGCAATGAGTTCATCTTTTAGATTCAGTTGCAAAAGTCATCATTTGCTAGTTAAATTCCAATTGTTCATTAGCAGAGATTCTCTGGGACTCAGCAGCTCTCTAATGATGATACATAGTCATTAAATTTCAGTCAACCTATTCTTAGTACAGCCATTGAAAGGCATTTAGTTGTTGCAATTTTATTATTATAATTGCCGTGTAATAACGATATCATGACCCAGAGCATCACAGCAGATTTTTATCTTGTCACACATTTTAAACCGTGTCAATGCAGTGTGTGTAGGACTCTAACTTGGATTTTAAGGCAGTTGTACAAGCTGCACGAAATAGGATTGATGGATGCATTGCATTGATCATTACTCCAATGAAGAGCTGAGCAGTGAGCCCAGTAGGTCCCTGAGAGAGCACAGTGAGGGTAGGGTCTTGGAGTCATAGAATCACAGAATCATAGAATCATAGAATGGCCAGGGTTGAAAAGGACCACAGTGCTCATCTAGTCTCAACCCCCCTGCTGTGTGCAGGGTCGCCAACCACAGACCAGGCTGTCCAGAACCACATCCAGCCTGGCCTTTAATGTCTTCAGGGACGGAGCATCCACAGCCTCCTTGGGCAACCTGTTCCAGTGCTTCACCACCTTCTGTGGTGGCCCTCTGCAAGGGCCAAAATACTTAGCTTGATTTTGAGTAGAATTTATATGCAGAGCTTCAGACTGGCATAGAGGCTCCAAGGAGAAGGATTTCAGTACCCATTTAGTGTATCTGGTATCAGTGCTTTGCTGACCAGGGTTGAATGTAAAGGCAGTGTAAAATGCTTTGGTGAATGGGACATAACCGGATGAGAATGACTGCTGCTACATAGGGTTAGTTGAAGATCTACAGGGAAAAGAAGTGCACAGCTTTTTTACTTAAAATCCTCTGAACTGCTTCAGAACCTTATCTACCAATTAATTTTCTCCCATTTATCCTGCTTAGCAGATTGTGACTTAAACCATGAAGTAACTCCAGCTCAAACACTCCAGCCATAAGCTTGTGGTGTCTATCCTGTCATCACAGCAATTTTATTGCCTATTTCGTCTTCGCAAAGAAATAAACAATCTTCTCTTTTTGATAAATTAGATATACATTTAATCAGCATGAAGGATAGCCGATGGTAGAGAGGAAACTTCTGCTCTTCACCAGGGAGATAATGACAAGAGTATTTGTGCTCCCCGTTGTGAGCAGCCCCACAGCCATTTGCATTATTCTCCCTGGGTTGGCTGGAGCAACTTTGGGACAAGTTATAGGGCAACACCAATACTGAGGTATTCCCAAAGGAAATATTTATCATCAAGGTTAGGAGTCTCCTGAGGCTGGACACTGAATGCTTGTCCAGATTCTTTTCCTCTACCCCAACTCCTTCTTCAGTTAAGCAACTGATCTGACTGAGGCAGTCAAGGTGATCTGGTCTTCCTTAGGATCTTCACTACCTTTCACTACCTTTCATGAATTGCCCTGAGATTCCAGACCCTACAAGACTGCCTTTTCTCCATCTTGCTTCATTATGAAGAAATGCACAACATTATTGTTTGAGGCATGAAAGACTGCTATGTGTCACAAAAGCTGAACCTTTATTTGACACATGAGAAAGCAATTAGGGAGGCAAGAGAAGAACAATGTTTCAGTAAGAAAGATGAAAAACTGTGGGATCTGGCTAATTCCAGAGGCAATACCACTTATGTTATTACTTGATGCCAGCAGTTACAAAAATAGCAACTATGCTCCTTCACCCACAGTGATTCTCTCAAACTGGCTGAGAACAGCATCATCACTATCAGCAAACTTGTTGCATGTATTTGGAATAAAGCCTCAGAAGACATGTCATGAGTGGGTTACTACTCATCTGTGTGCATATCCCAGGGGACAGAAGAAAGCCTGTGAGATGATCCTGTTGAGAAGAGGGAGATTGCGTTGCTGAGACAATATTTCAGCAAATAGTAAAGATCCAAGCTACTGCCTGCACTGAATTGCAGTGGACTTCAGGACTAATATGAAAGCTGATATAACATGATAAAGTGATAAAAGTTTGCCACGATTCATAGGAAGAAACTGTTGTCAGTGAGAAATAACCAAGGAAAATGTTTGAATGATGAACACACAACTGCAGAAAGAGATGGCACCTATGTAGGAACAGATTTTTGTAGTCAAAGATCCTGGATTCCCATCATTGAGCTGTCAGGCAAGCAAAGAGCAATGCCAAGAATAGAGGATAACCAAGATTTGTGTCCAAACTAAGATGCTGAATGCAATCCAAGATGCCCTGCGGCTGTTTAACTGACTGGGAAAACTCAAACAATCCCACACAGTCAGGCTGCACTCATAGTACTTCAGCAGTTCCTCTTGCCATGATAACGGCTGTCAAGAAACAATATCTACAAGGAAGTCTTTGAGCCAGTCAGTAATCATTTGTATCCACGTCTTTGAACTCAGCAAGAATATGAGGTGGGAATATGCTATTATATTCACATTGCAGCTGCAAAATATTAAAATCTTCTACAGGCATCATGACTTAACTCATGGTTTTGGCAGCTACCACACTCTCAGGAATCATCTACTTATGTCACATTCCTTACTTCATTTAAGACATGTTTTCAAACAACTGTCACGTGAAATTTCCTCTGCACCTGAGGGTTTTGTTCCAAGGATGCCCAACTGTAGATATCTGGTGGAGAAGGATACCAACCCCATGCTTACCCCTGATGGAGTCACTTGCAAGAGCAGGATGCAGCCTTAAACCTCCTGAATGTGAACGGAGGCAACAAAACTATGCCAGCAGGCATTTGTAGAATTGGATATTGCCTTAAATCTTAGATTCTCAACTTTTATCCAGTGCTGCCTGGCTTCTGTTAACATCCAAATTAGTTAGTGTGTATTGTGAGCAATAAAACTGTTGGCATTCTAAAGAGGGAGGACTGGGGAAAACGCTGACAAGTGAGATGAGCATCTCTGGTATACACACTGCTTTGATCCAATTCAATATTAAATAACTCTTGTTTAAGGTGGGTCACGAGGATCATTCATCACAAATCACCCCTCCGCAGTTTCATTTGGACGTAGTGTCCACCTGCATCCTCAATATCAGAAGTTTTTCATCAAAATAGCCTTGGATGAGCTAAAACAGAAGAACATTCCTTGATAAAAAAATTTTCTTATAAACCAAAAAAAAAAAAAAAAAAAAAAAAGGACTCCATAAAGCTGATTGCAAGATTGCAAGTGCACTGACAACCTTGTTTGTGCAAACATACGCAGCTTAGTGCAACTCTCAATCAAAAGGGATGCATATATTAGCACCATCATATGCAGCAATTAGTAACCCCCTGGTATCCTGATCCTGTTCTTTATGCTCTTTCCCCCTCTACAGTATTTAAAAGATTTTGGCTTTTGAAATCACCCACCCTCATATCCCATTCTCCTTCATGTCAGCCTCAGCCACGTTGCCCTCTTCCTTACCTTCTTTAAATGTTCAAAGGTAATTTTAAAGAACACCTCATTTAGCTTTCATTTTACTGAGATTCAGCATGCCCATAAATCAGAGCTGAAGGGGAACTGGAGAGGGTCTCAGCTAATCAAAACTCCAATCTCTAAATGTTTAAATATAAATCAAAATAGTTGAAGGCTCTCCAAAGCTTCAATTTTCTTTGAAAGCCGTAGTTCTTTTTTTTTTTTTTCTGTGCTTAGCTCTCAATTTCACCCTCATCCCTTGAAGGTATTTTTTTCTAAGTATTTTTTTAGTAGTTTTCTCCAAGACACTGAGCTGCCTGTTCAAGAATGATATTAAATTTTGACCTGTGAGTCAGTTGCTATTGCTCCCAAGTAGCAGTGCTTTGTCCAAATTAAGGTTTTAGGGTTCAGCTCCTAAATTGAAGTTTACTAATGACTTTAAGGCTAAAAATGTTCCTAGAATCTATTGAAAACATGACTTTGATCATCCATTCCATATTGCAGTCAGCACTACATGCTCCATATGTCAGAAATGATAAAATGTTCTTGCCTCCCTCTTTTGCTTCAGAAGTCTGAAAGTCTGCTAAATTAATCTGCTTACCTGTCTTTACCACATCTTATAGTTCTGGAATGCAATATGGGTTAGGAAAGTTAAGAATATAAGCTTATTTTTCTCTCTTCCTCCCTCCTCTCTTTCCTGTGCTAAAGTTATTGTAGAAAAGGGAAAAAAATACACGTTGTAAAAGATATTTTTGTCCTTGAGTTTAATCATTCAAGCATGGGAATTTATCTAAAGGGCTCTTATTGAAAAGCTGATCCTCTCATTCTTCCTGATGTGGAATATTGGCGTGTTGTAAGAAAAAAATCAGCCCTTCAGAAACCAACTTTGTAAGAAGAAGAAATGGGAAATGAGCAACCTTTAAATGCCTGAGCGCGTGCACAAACATGTGAGAAAGATTTTCCATGCAAAACCAGACCAAGTGTCCGTTAGTAGGGGATGTACACATAGTTTGTATTTGATGTATTTACAGTGAGTACATAAGGTCACGTAAATTAGGATTTAAGAATATGTCCTGCAACATACCAGAACGATGCCTAACCTATCCTGGATGGCACTTGGAAGGAATATTCCTCTCTGTGATCACTTTTCGGTTGGTTGGGTGAATTTTTCAGATCTCCATTTTAGATGCTTGAGTTGGGTTAGATGAGCTCAATAAATGCACTGTGCAAGGGCCGGCAGACATTGGGAAAAACTTTTCCACAGAATAGGAATTTTTATTTATTTTCACTCTGAAGCAAATTTCTGTATATGGAACCTAAGCACAGTTCTGAAATCAAGTTGTTTCAACAGAATAAGAAATCTCTTTGGGAAATAACTTGTTCATTTACGTAGGTGACAAATCTCTTGCTGTGTGTAAGGATTTCTCCCAACTCTGTTCTACCTCTACATAAAATAAGTAAATACTTCAGAAATCCAGAATGACATCAGATTGAATGGACCACTGCGCCTTGGAAACAGCAACTCCTAAATAGGAAAACAACATTTAAAAAAAGAAAAAAGAAAGAAAGAAAGAAAGAAAGAAAGAAAGAAAGAAAGAAAGAAAGAAAGGAAAGAAAGAAAGAAAGAAAGAAAGAAAGAAAGAAAGAAAGAAAGAAAGAAAGAAAGAAAGAAAGAAAGAAAGAAAGAAAGAAAGAAAGAAAGAAAGAAAGAAAGAAAGAAAGAAAGAAAGAAAGAAAGAAAGAAAGAAAGAAAGAAAGAAAGAAAGAAAGAAAGAAAGAAAGAAAGAAAGAAAGAAAGAAAGAAAGAAAGAAAAAGAGAGAGAGAGATTTAATTCCCACAAATTTGCACAGAATAGAAGGAGGAAAAAAAAAAAAATTGAATGAAAAATCCAGTATCCTTTGGCTGATAGACAATCAACTTTATTCTTTGCCTTTGGAAGACATTCATTGTACAGATCTCTTACAATATTTTACCCAGCATCATAGGCACCATTCACTTTTCTCCTTTTGAGAGAATCAAGTTGGAAAAGGTATCATATCTAAGTGACTACTTCCCAGAAGATAATTACTGCATAAAATAAATGTTCTTCCTCGTATTCTCTTTTCTTCCAAACAAGACTGGAAAAGATTCAAACCATCCAAAAAATTAGTGTAGACATTTTTGAATCTTTCTGTGATGAATTTCAGAAACAAAACCTCACAAACATTACAATATTACTTCCGCAGGTGATAAAATGTTCAGCTGAACTTTTCTGAATCAATTAAAATGCAAAGAAACGCGTGCATACATAAGCAAAAAAGAAAAAAAAAATCTTTAAAGCACAGAATGAAACGTTGTCAACATTTACACGTTCACAGGTATATTGTAAAAGTAAGGTAAAGAGCAATACTGCTGAAATACAGGAGGAGTTTAAACTCTCCTATGCTGTATTTAGTCTGAAAGTCATAGAATCATAGAATCGTTAAGATTGGATATGACCTCTAAGATCATCTAGTCCAACCATCAACCCAATCACCACCACCATGATCACTAAGCCATGCCCTAAGTTCCACATCTCTGCATTTCTTGAATATCTCCAGGAATGGTGACTCCATCACTGCCCTGGGCAGTCTGTTCCAACACCTCACATTATTTCTGATACAAGCCAGGATCCCACTGGCCTTCTTGGCCACAGGGGCACACTGCTGGCTTGTGTTCAGCCAACTTCCCAGCCATTCTGCCCAAAGCCTGTAGTGCTGTGCTGTAATTTTTGTGACCACAGAGGAGGACCTGGCACTTGGTCTTGTTGAATATTATCTGAAGAATATTCCTATGCACTGGAGAAATTAAGTCCTAATATATCCATTTTGAAAGGATGATGCGATACTTGGTCAGGTTCTGAACAGTGATGTGATTTGGTACCTGTAGTAGTGGAGAATCAAGTTTCATGACTGTTTCTGCTGCTCTGGATTTCCAAAGGACAGCAGATATCCATGCCTATCCTATAAAAATTTCCAGTGCACCGGTTTCTTTGGAAAATTGAGCATCAAAATTTGGATCATTTCCCTCAGTATAGTCATTTCCTTTCTTTCATATCGCAAGCTTGTGTGACAGCCAGCATACTGCAGGTGCCACTGGTCATTGTGCAAATTAATAGCTATATAAATATTACTAATCGATGGCAGATATCAAAGCTGTAATTTTCTCAGGACTTTGTAGAACCTAGGTAAACTGCAAATCAGGCACTGAGCTGCTGACAGACAGACAATACAGACTATTGTATTGCTCTTACACAGGGACTTGTGGCATGGGAATATATTAATTTTCAATGGAAAATGTTATTCTTTATGGTCAGCTCTTTCAGCAGAATCATTTATCAAGACTGACACCAACCAGATCCACTGTATGTTGCTAAGGATTGATGTTACAGCGGAGGGGGGGCAGGGAGGAAATCAAGTATTTACAAATGGAATGATTTTTAAAACACCACTACTTAGAATCAAGAGCAATTACAGTGAATTTGAATAAGTATTAAAGTATTTGTATTGCCAGTTTGCAAATTCAGCATCTTGAGAAGCCCGAATGGATTTTCATGTAATTATTGTCATTAACTCAAAGGAGTAAATGCTCAGCAGAGAGTCTGCTTAAAAAAAGAGCAAGTGCATAAATGTGTAATTAAATGGCACCTTCATGCCTAATTCCTCACATGATCTACTAAAATATACACCTCATAAGTGATGAGTACCTTGGTGACATAGCACAAGCTATGCGATCTGCATGGCATTAACTTCAGGGAAGCTATATTTGGGGTCGTCTGAGAAGCTTCTGTTAGGAAGGTGACATTGAAAAATTTTCTTTCTCTGCATCCTTATCTTTCTTGCTAGGAGATCCACATCTTTTTTCCACAAGCACTAGGAATAAAAAAAAAAAAAAAAAACCCAAATATTACAGCATGTCCTTGTGCTCACAACAGTCATAAGTTTCCCTAATTCTTAGTCTCTCATCCCAGAAGCACAGGAGGCAAAAGCTTCATGGAAAATCTCTGTCAAACTTGAGTTCTTCGGTTCTCATTAGCTTTGCACACCATCACAGAGATGAGTTTAAGTAGTTGATCACTAGTGGAGTATAGAAAGAGCTGGGAATGATAGAACAGGAAAGGAATATTAAGAAATACCGGCCCCTTGGCATTCATCCCCAAGGTCCATGGCACCTTGCACCTGTGCAACGATTTAGCTCCATCAGTGCCTCAATGTGTGGTCTCAGATACCTACCTACCCTCCATTTTCCAGTTGCAAAATGAGGATATGCATTGTTATTTTTTGCAAAACGTTCTCATTGCCCTTCAGTGAAAGAGGACATGAAGGTTCAAATCACCAACAGTTTCCAACAGTAATACGTGGTGTCTCATATTAGTAAATCTTCAGCATGTTAAATTAGATATCATGAGAATATCAGTGGTATGGGACTGTCTTTATGGATGGCTGTGTTTTGGAATAAGGTGGATTTTTTACAATTTGCTAGGAAGAGGTGGCAGCAAGGCTTTTTATCATTGACTCTTCAGAGGCAAAGCAACAGAAAAATGGGTAAAAAGCAAATGATGATAGAACAAGATTAGTTTAACTTCAATGAGAGTACCAGATTTAACTCAATTTTAGGCTAAATAGTCTGCATCAGGGATCTGGTCTCTACAAAAAAAAAAAAAAAAAAAAAAAAAAAAAAAAAAAAAAAAACTGTTTCAAGGTGGATATTGAATAGTTAATAGTACCAACAAGCTCTGTGACATTTAGCTCACTTTTAGAGATTGTAAACATTTACCCAAGATAAAATTGGTCGTGTATTGAGCCAAATACATAATAGGTTTGTTCAATATTTTCTGCAACAAACTGCTTTCACCAAACCATCTCAGATGCATTTATTTAAATTCTCAGTTCTTACCCCATTGCCATATGAGTAATATTTTCTCCCGTGACCACAACAAGCAGTTCCTTGTTCCACTCGGATGTGTTCTGTGCTCTCAAACTGATGCATGAACTCAATTTCAACTGCTGCAAGAGCAAGTCCAAACTCAGAAATGTCAGTGTGTCAAGAAGGGCTTTGCTTTATAAACATTCCTTTGTTAACAAAATTGGAAATGTTCAGAAAAAAAATTTTCCATGAGAAATGATTTCTCTTGTAAACACTGCTTGAAAGTTTCTTTCCTGAAATTCTATTTGACAGACATTAGAGAAATAATACTAATAAAACCTAGACTTACTGTTTTACCAATGGAATGAACACCTTCAGGCTCAAGCACTGGTATACCCACATTTCTGGGTCTTTATCCAATGTGATCCTCGCTGTTACTGTGAGGATGAGATTTCCCAGTAAGGACTCAAGACTCAGGTCCAATTCTGGAGACCACAGCTTTCGTAGGACTCTGGGAAACCCCAATTTGCCATCAGCAAAAGAGAAGGAGCAAGGCTCTTTTGGCTTTTGTGTATCTCCCAGATCATTAAAGTCAATTTTCTTCCTTGCTGCTGTCCATGAACTGATTCTATCTACTGCATCTTATCTTTGCAACAGCTTACCATCTCTTGGGGAGAGGGGGCTGCATCTTTGTTACATGCTTCTACAGCACCCTGTGAAATGGTGATGGGATCTCCAGGGATTTCTAAAGTGCAGATAATGAATCTGACAGACTCTGTGATGGAGGGGCTGTCAATCAACAGTGAGATATTCGCATACCCTCTGTCAGGCTCCTATCACTCCACAACGAGTTTTTGCCAGGGATTCAACAGATAAAACAGAGGGGATTGGAAACAGCCTAGGGCCAGGTGGTGCAGCCGGGGCCAGTTCTGGTGCAGGCAAAGCAAGTAGTAGCCTGGAGCAGGTGATTGCTGCAAGGGGGTTGGAGGAGAATGAAAGACAGGTACAAAAAATAGATAAGGTCCTGTTGCCTTTGCACCTTGGAAACTTCAGTATTAAGTGGGCTACATCAAAAGAGGGGGGCAGTGGGCAGGGAAGGAGTTGCTTCCTGCTCTGTCCTCATGAGCCCCCATCTGGCGTACTGTATCCAAGCTTGGGACCCTCAGCACAAGAAGGATGTGGAGCTGTTGGAGAGGGTCCAGAGGAGGCCATGAAGATGCTCAGAGGGCTGGAGCACCTCTGCTGTGCACACAGTATGAGGGAGATGGGGGCGTTCAGTCTGAAGAAAAGAAGGCTCCAAGGAGAACTTGTTGAAGCTTTTCAGTATTTAAAGTCGTCTCATCAACAGGAAGGAGACCAGCTATTTACAGTCTGATAGAAGTAGGACAAGCAAGAACAGTTTTAAACCAAAAGAGGGAAGATTTAAGTTAGATAGTAGGAGGAAATTCTTTACTGAGAGGCAGTGAGGCACTGGCACTACTGCCCAGGGCTGTGGGTTCCCATCCCTGGAGGTGCCCAAAGCCACGGATGGGCCCTGGGCAGCCTGAAGTAGTGTGGGGACACCTAGCCTACAACATGGGTTGGAATTGGATGGGCTCTAAGGTCATTTCCAACCCAATCATTCTGTGATTATATACTTCTGTGAAGGTGGAAAATCCACTTCATCTCCTGCCTGCATCTCCCACACTTCACAGAGCTCTTTCCACCCCAGATGATCCAAAAGCAGTGTGGAACAGTACATTTGGTGCCTGGAGGAGCTTAGGGAGTGTTGGAGGTCATCCTCTATTTTTATTCTCATAAGTGGAAGCCTACTGAGGCTGTGTAGTAAGACACTTATACTGTTGTAACTGTGGGTACCTATGGGCCTCCCTGCTGCCGTGATCTTCTACAAATCTAACCTCTCTATCACTACAGCTGTGATAGAGCTGTGAACTGAAGAACACAACTGTGTGTAAAATAAGCCAGTAATAGAGGCTGGTCCAATACTGCAGTTTTCTGAGAGGTAATAAAGCAGGTATCAAATGTATTATAGAACAGAGAGAATATCAACAAACATACGGCAAACAAAAATAACTCTGAATTGCAAGGAAAATGTAGGGGAGGAGTTGATGAATGAGAATTCCCTACCATTTAGTGTAAGCTCTGCCCATTTCCTAGTGAATGGGAATCCTTCATGTTCACAGATGCCAACAGAAAGAGTAGATGAAAAAGGCTGAGAAATAGCATTGTTTACCCTTGTCAGTATCAAAAATGTAATGTGCTCTTTGAACCAGTGTTCAGAAAGAAGAAAGAATTGTGAATTATGCAAAAGAACAAGGTTTCCCTAAACTAAAGCACTATCAGACAAGCTTTCTAAGAGGTAAATGTTCCAATTACAATGATTGCTCTTCAAGCCTGAAGTTACATTCCCTGTTACAAAAATCAGGTCAAAGTGATGGAGTACTGTTGTCACTGCTTTGTGTTGGCTCCTTTGACTTCAGCGCTATCAATGTGACATCAGTCACAATAAGAATTGGTTAAACTCTCTGAAAGTCTAAAGTCCAAAAATGAAAAGTAGAGCTGGGCTTTGTAATCCATTTAAGACACAATGACACTTGAAGTTTTTTTCCAAGAAAGAATAATCTGTTTAAGATCAGTGTTAAGATTAATGTTACCCATCACTTATTAGTTTTGACTTTGTGTAGACAACACAAAAACATTAACCTCACTAGGATTTGACTAGACATTGCTTTGGGCTGATATATTAAAAACTTGTTCCTGTGTAATTGTTGTTTTTTTCTTTCTTTAGTATTTAAACAAACAAACAAACAAACAAAACTATTCCCTGAAAGAGCTGATTTTTAACTTTGGTAATATAGATTGTGATTAGATTGGAGTCTAGTTAAAAATCTGATGATGAGTAACTGAAAGAAATTTTTTTAACAATTTCTTCAACAATAGTGTTTAGATTTTAGTTTTCAGAAAGTCTGTGTTAGAACTGTAACACTATCATTTATGTTGCTTCACACAGTCATCATGATGCAGCTCAAAGAATTTCATGAAAAGTCTCAGTAAGAACATGCAGGTAAATACTGCCTAATAAAATCACTAAACAGGCAAAAAAAGAGAAATATTTCGGTCACCTTCTGTTCATCAAAAAGGACTAAAATAATATAGGAAACTTGTAAGAGGAAAAGGGGCAATTGTTGAAAATCTGTGGCAGAATACCTTTAAACATTCATTTCCCTATAGGTCATCAGTCATATAGAAGAGTGAAGTCAAGTTGCATCTCTTTATAAGAAAGAAAAGAATATAAAGATTTCCATAAATAGACTTTTTCTACATTAAAGTATGCATATGGAGATTACTTGCACACCAAGGAAAACAAGGATTTACACAATCCCAGCTATGTATTCATCCACTCATCTTTTATCCTTCTGACAACTTATGAACCTGTGTCAATCAATTTTCATAGAACTGTAGAATTTTCATGAAAATTTACAGCCTAGGGTATATGGGGACTTAATTATTTGTACCAGCCAGATTAACACAGGCTCCGGTTACCCTTAATCAGATCCTGGATAACCCATGTTGAGGGGATGGAAAGCCAATGTAACTCCGGTCTTCAAAAGGAGCAAAACTGCAGACCAGAGAGTTGAACCTTGAGACAGAGCCTCAAGAAACATGATTTCATTAGTGCTGCGTCTTGTGGAACATCTTGTTTCCAGTAATGACTTTTGTTGAAGCTAATAGCAAGGATGAGAGTTCTTCCATTCCAGTTCTCAGCCATTGAAGACACAATTGACAGTACATAAAGTCTTATAGAAAAGGTGTGGATGCAATACTCCATATAGGGCCTCACAAGAACTCTGCATACTCAAAGACTACATTTCTAGAGATACTGTAGCTTCTATGGTGATTCTCCCTTAAAATCATTTAATCTCTAGAAGTTTAAACAGATCACAGCCATTAAAGTTATTCCCTTCTACACTGGCACTGTCAATGGTCTAAAATACAGCTTTCTAAGAGAAAAGGGTTGGTCACTCTTCACTTTGTATGAGTACTTGGTCAGTCCATGTAGGGTGTGCATATGACTCCCTTTAGAGGCCATTAAGACATGGGGATACCAATTCATTTGTAATAAAGTTCGGAAGAGATTGCTGAACTGCTCTCTCAATTTTGAAAGTTCATGGAGAATGAGAGAGGTCCCTCAGCACTGGAGGAAAGCCAATGAAACTCCAGCCTTCAAAAAGAGCAAGAAGGAGAACCTAAGAAAATATAGGCCTGTCAGACTTGCCTATGCCCCTGGGAAGATGATGGAACAACTCATTCTGGATGACATCTCCAGTTACAAAACAGTTATCTGGAGTAGTCAGTATGGATTCACCAAGGGGAAAATCAAACTTGACCAACCTGGTAGCCTTCTATGATGACATGACTGAGAAGATGAGGAGGGCAGTGTATTTTGTGTACTTTGGCTTCAGCAAGGTGTTTGACAATGTCTTCCATGACGTTCTCATAAGTAAGCTTAGGAACTGAAAGACAGATGAGCGTGCAGTTGAGAACTGGCAAGTCTGTTCTGCCATTCAGTGAGACCTGGACAGGCTGGAGAGTTTAGTGGAGAAGAACCCTTGTGAGGTTCAATAACAGTGAGTGCAGGGTCCTACATCTGTGGAGGAAAAATCACATGCAGCAGTACAGGTTAAGGGAGGACTGGCTGGAAAGGAGCTCGGCAGAGAAGGACTTTGGTGTCCTGGTGGACAACAGATAAGTCATGAGTCAGCAGTGTGCCGTTGTGATCAAGAAGACCAATGGTATCCCAGGGTGCACTGAAAAGAGCTGGTCAAGGGAGGTTATCCTATTCCTCTACTTTATCCTGTTAAGGTCAATGATCGGAGGCCTAGAGCATCTCCCTTATGCGGAAAGGCTGAGAGAGGAAGAGGAAAAGACTGCTTATAAATATCTGAAAGATAGGAGTCAAGTGAATAGGTACAGGCTCTTTTTGTGTCCCCAGAGACAGTACAAGGAGCAGCAGGCACAAACTGGAATGCAGGAAGTTCCATGTGAACATGAGAAAAAACTTCTTTACTTTCTTTACATCTTTACTTCTTTACTGTAACAGAGCACTGGAACAGATTGTTCAGAGAGGTTGTGGAGTCTCCTTCTGTAGAGATATTCAAGATCCTCCTGGATGCCTACATGTGCAACCTGCTGTCGGGAAGTTGCTTTAGCAAGGAGGTTAGACTCCATGATCAGCAGAGCTCCCTTTCAACCCCTAAAATGATGGTTCTCTGAGTCTGTGAAGCAGTGACACATTTCATATCTGTCTTGTAGGTCTTGTAGATTTTGAAGGGAAATGCTACGCCTAATGATGTGCAGTTCTGATCAGGGACCCTATGTCCTACTATGAATATAAGTAGTCTAACGCTGTAGCCCAGCCCTCACCTTTTCTTCCAAATAACAAAGCATTAGAGAAGTCAAAAATATTCAACTCAGTGCAAACCAAGAATTGATTGATTTTGAATGAGTAGCTATGAGCTAAATATCACATAAAAAATTGTTATAATGTGGAAATACACTTTGTTTGCCCTTGCTTAATGGAAGCTTTGGAAATTTCAGACTTTCCAAAGTGATTCAGTTTCTGGCTTATAACAAACTCAAGGTGCCAAAAAATTCCTTCAAAAAGCGTTTTGAGTCAGAATGAAAGTTCCAGTCCCAATAGTAAATGTAATAGTTGTTCATGCTGCCACATTTTCATCTGGCGTGTTTTTAAGAACCCCTCACAATAAATAAATGAATAAATAAACAAATAAATAAATAAATAATCCTTTGGTGAGTATCTTCAGTACATTTATAACTTTTAGGGGAAATATCAGTGATGGGGTACTCATATGGCAGGTTATGTAGGGATTTGGGCTTCTCCACAGATATTGAAATTGTGCTGTTTTTTCCTATTCATTCCTTCAAATGCCTCAGCACAGAGGTAATGTTTACAATGTTTTTAATGTCGTTTTAATGATTCTTAATTGCCGTTTCTCAAAATAATTTCAGCAAAGGTCCAGATTTTAGGAACGTCAGCTGTCTTCCTCCTGAAAATAAATAAATAAATGAATAAATAAATGAAATAAAATAAAATAAATAAAAGCCAGTAATGATTTGCAACTTGCAACTTGGTTCGCCTTACACCAAGGCACTTAAAAACATCAGCTGGGTTTTGTATCTCTGGTGGGCCTGAAGGATAGAATCAGATACCTCTGGCAATAAAGGAAAGACAAGCAAAGCAGGTGAATTCTAGTTTGTATTTCAATGTAGACTGACTGCCTCCAGGGATAGAATAGCTTTGCCACTTCAGATTCCAGTAAGCAGAAGAGAACTTGCAGAGCTCTGTGGGCTCTCTTTGCAGACTCCATGCCATGTGCAATTGGCTTATTAATTAAAACATATTCTTTACCGTATTCAATACTTTAAACTGAATGCATCTAATGAATATCCAGCTGCACTTTTCCTTCTTTACACATAATAATTTAGAATCATAAATTGCACTTGTTCCAACCCGGGAACATTTTGCCCATTATATGGCTGCTGGTGATAATGTATCAGACAGCAATAACGATGCTTGATTTTCATAAGCTGCACTAAATGCCAAATGCTCAGAGCTACATGTTTTGATTAGCAGACTAAGCAAACCATGACATGAGAATCCTTATTTACATGGAATACTAAGGATTCTTTTCACGAAGTGATTTATTTGGCTGGAGGGAGTTTTTAAATGCACCTGAACAACCTGCTTTAAACAAGGAGTTGGACTCAGTGATCCTTATGGGCCCCTTCCTACTCAGGGTATTCTATAACGTCTAGATCATAAAGAAGTATCATGGCAGATACCTCTGATGGACAAAGCTCTTGAATGTTTGTCTAGTCTAATCTAGATATGCAGAGAATATGCTAAAAATCATTCTGTAGGTAATTTAATAAGAAAATTAATGTCTTTTTACTAATATTTTTATGTAATATGTGTAGGAATAAGAACACGCTGTGGAGAGTTCCGTAGACTGAGCAAAGGTATTTTGCCCTAGATGAAAACTTCTATGCATCTCACTACTTTCCCAGTGTTCCTCCACCTTTCTCTGAAGCAATCTTGTGTCCTTTACGCTCTATGAAATTACACATCTTTTTTTCCACAAGCACAATCCCTTTCTGACACGCAGAAAAGCAAAGAAATCCAAAGAAATTCCCCCGCGTGCTCTGTGTTGTTCTTTCAGCTCCACCTATTGGCGTCCTAAAATATGGAGTATTCTGGGGCAGGCAGCAAAGCTCTCCAGTCTGCCCTGAATGCATTGCTCAGCTTCCTTCATACACTGGTGGCCCATTCCCCTGACAGTGCTGTAGCAGGTTGAAGAGTATGACTAATCTACATAGTTTTGGGCCAGCTGGTAATGATGAGCCGCACATTACGAAATATAAGTAGAAAAATTTTGGACTGTGGCAGCACCAGCAAATGTCCTTTAGCCAAATTGAATATAACCCAACCCAAAGGAAGAACCACCATGTTACTGTAGCCAAAATGGCTTTGATGTAAATCTGGCCCAAAGTCTACCAGGACAGTGGTGGCAGAAAGGGTAAACTACAGAGACATGAAGAAATGAAAATGAAAGAATGGGCAGCCAATCTGTTTCTCTCCCCTATTGTTTCAGAATTTTTTTCCTTCCTTCATTAAGAAAAGGCATTTTTAGGCCAACAGAGAATAATCAGATTGCTGTGAAAGAGCAAACTGTGAAGTTATTCCTAAATAAACTCTTTTTTGTCACCCTTGCAAAGTGGAGGAGACACCTGGGGAAGGAAAGAGCCAGCCAGATGGGAATCAGCTGTCTGATATCTGACAACCTGCCACAAGGTCCTGTGTACTTTCCAATTCTTCAGTTGATTTTCTGGGAAGAATATGTCCACCAGAGCACAGCTTTAGGTCCCAGAGACCTTATACCTTTGGCTAGCCCTTCTTAGGAGTCAGATTTTCTGGCTGTGGAAGAGCTGGTACAGGACATAGAATGTGCAGAAGAGCAGCCTCATGCAGAGCAGGGGGAATTGTGCCAGGACACACAAAATCTGAGCTCTCTTTTGGCTCAAGCTTACTACCAGCATTTGACCTCAGCTGAAAAATCACTTTCTCACTTTGTGTTTCTACTAACCTGTCTCTCTCACACAGTTTTTCTAAGTTTCCCTCCAGGAAGATGTGTCAGGTAATCACCTGGAGCTGCAATCATTCAAACAATTGATTGCAAATAAATGCAAGTGGGAGACTCTATAAGAGTTGCATCATGTCTGTCAGGAATTCACCTAAGGCTCAGCAGTCAGACAGAGATGGTGGGTTTTTCAGAAACATTGAAATGATTCACATTCCTAAATAATATCTTCACCCCTCATTGCCAGACACCTGTGTAGCATTTAATAACTTCATAAAACAAGGACTTAGAAACTGTTCTCCAGCAATATACTTTTAAATTCCAAAACTGTAAGGTTGGTTTGGTGCACAGTCCAAACTACTGGGCATTGCTTCTATAAGTGTTTATTGGAGATGACTCTGAGTGCTGATTACACTCAGAGTTGCACCAGCAGCTCTGCAGGTCTCCAGGCTTTATTTGAAAACTACCAGCCTACAAACTGATGCTGACAGCCAGAGAAATGGGTATTTCCATCACTTCTGCGAGAAATAGCATGAAAAGGGCCTTTCCATTTCTTGGCATTTCTGGTTATAGAAACTAGAAGATAGATGGGGTGTAGGAATGTAGAGGTACTTTATTTTCAGGACTTCAATAAAAGGTTTGATCAGATACATCCAACACAGTCTGAAAATGAACAGCATATCTATCATGGGAACTGAAAGGCATCCTTACATTTTTTATCTTCTCTCCTGCGTAGCTCAAGTTTAACTTGGCAGGATTTCCAGAGATAACCTGTCACTGGGAAAGTTTACAGCCACACGCCTTACTTCTGCTCCGCAGCACCTAAAGAGGAAAAGGAGGTGGCTGAATTCATCTCTGTGTTATTTGGCTGCACTGAGAGCGGTTAGCAGAGAGAGCAAACCTGACCCATGGTTTTCTGTATCTGATGTTAGCTAAATCTGATCAGATGTGATCCAACTCCAGGCTTTGCAACTGCATAGGAAAAAAAGAAGTAAAATTGCATATAGGCATCCCAGGAATGAAGGGCAGAGCTGAGAAAGAGAGTCTTGCAGAAGAAACCTTGGAGAGCTGGATTTGCAGCTCCTCCTACTGCCAGGCAGGCGCTCTGAGAATCTGGCAGAAGCTGAACACACAGGGACCCATGCCTTGCTGCCAGCAGACCTCTCCCCATCACACTCACTGAGAGTGCTGTTCCAGCTATCGATTTGCCTTATGACTGGACTTAAGTGCCTGCAGCTTGAAACCATGATGTCCTTGCTCACTGCTTCCCTGCTTTGAATAGCTCTGTCAGCATGCAGCCACAGGGGCCATAGTTTATGCTGAACTGCTACAGTCAATAACAGAGACCCACCCACACCCTATGCTCTTTGAGCTCATTCTTGCAGTAGTTTTTTTTGGATGTAGCATAAAAGTGATTGCAACCTAAAGGCTTGTTACAGTGGGAGAAAATGCAGGAGATGCTCAGGAGGGAACATAGGCTGAGGACACGCAACGTTGCCTGTCAAGGAGAGCAAGCCCGGGAGACAGCAGCTCTGCTGCTAAAAGATGTGGCTGCCTGGAAAGCCTGCCAAAGCACAGCTCAGATACCTTAAGTCATGAACATCAGATAAGGCTTGTCATTTTAAATAGATACGGTAGGCTCCTGGAGCACTCTGCATTGAGAATAACCATGCAGCCCGTGCTCTTGGTTGCAATCCAAAACCAAACTGCCTCTTTATGCATGAGTCATGAGGCTGTGGACTTGTTCCATGGCCCCACACTATTTCTTCATCGCTTCACACACATTTAGGAAACCAGTGCATAATCCTTACAGCTGTATATTTGCACACACACACAAAAATTCACCCGCTGGTTTGTTAGGCTCTCCTTCCACACACATGTATACTCATAGATAGGCCATGCCAAATTTGCAAGAGCAAATCACAGACATTGCTTGCAATTAGCATACAAAACGCTCAAGAGCTGCAGCATGACAAACAACTGCCCATTGGTCAGGTACAGCACAGGGACAGAACCTGTCTGGATTTTCACACGGAAAGAAGCTGTGAGATGTTTCTGGGGAGGAAATACATCACTCATTCCAGGAAGCTGTTATCAGAAAGATGTTCGGAACCTCACTAACCTCTGGTCTCTATTATTCCCCTTCCTCTGACATCTCCAAGTTATTATTATCCATTTACCACAGATTTAAACCATAGCAAAGAAAACAGAATAGAATCAATATCTCTCTTTGCAGGTAGGAGGACAAAAATGTTCAGCTTCCCGGTGAGGAAAAATGGCCCTTTCTTTCTTTCTTCCTTTCTTCCTTTCTAATTTTAAACTTCACTTAAGGTTTAGTGATTGAACAAAAGCAGACAAAAAATATTGCAGTTATCTGACGTACAGAAGTGTAACACGAAGTCTGCTCATTATGGATAATATTTATGGCAGATCATAACATTAAATTACAACTCAGCCGCCTCAGCCAGAAATTTGTAACACCACACATGTGCTTCTAATTAAGGGCTTTTGAAGTTGCCCTGGATATTTATTTTCGGGGGATTTAGTGCACAGAACGATTAAAGTTTGCTCTTGTTAGGAGTTCTGCAATCTGAAAAAAAAAAGGAGAAAAACTGCAAACGGACCTCAAACTAATATATATGTTCATTTTCGCATGAGTGTGTATGTGTGCTTGTGTTTATATCTATAAAAAATAAAAATGTGTGTGTTAACATAGATAAAATAATATATTAAAAAGTGGGAGACAAAGGGTCCTTTATTTCAAATGTGGTCCAAGTCCAAAATTTGTGGCCGTAATTTTGTTTATAGGAAATCCTTTATAATGCTAGTTTAGTGTTTCCATATGGAATTCTCATAGGACTCTTTTTTCTCCCCTCCCTTTTTTATTTGGATAAGGCAAGAGAAAAGTGAATGTACATTCCAAAGATGCATAGTCATTCCGGATCAAATTCAATGGATTCTGGCAAGAGTTGAAAAACACAGATGCAGTGTTTTAGGTCTCCTGCTGTGCAGCCTCCAGCCGTGAGTGTCTGGTTGAAGCACTTTGTAAAATCATGAAAACCCTATTAAATTCATGAAATTTGATATACTGCATTTTCAAGCTAACTTTCCATTGAACTGTCCATGAAGATGGAATTTAACTGGCTTGCTTATACAGCGAGTGTGCACAAACACACTTAACCATCTGCACATGAGCAGCAGGAGTTGCAGCAGTCCTTTACAGGGGTCTTTTCCCTCCACTTCTACAGCTGAATGTTCCTCTCCAAACAGCAGAAACTAAACCCAACCTTGGGAGACATTTCCTATCAAGCTTGCTCTAACTTTTCTACCACCCAGCTCACCCAACAGCCTTCACACAATTAAAGGGCTGAAGAGGTCCCAATGTTTAGGTGAAGGGAAGCTGACCTCCGACACAGCTGCCTTCTTACAAGTGAAAACAAAATCCCTTGCTAGGAAACTACCCAAATGAAAGCAGGCTGATATTCTTACTTCATTTCCTATTGGATTTCACATAATAAAGCCATCATATGTTTAAGCTTGGGTTTCTTTTCTCCTTTTTTAAATAAGAAGTGAGAGTGGTCCCCTGAGGTGAATGGTCTTGCTGTTAAAATTGTCCTTGAGACACAGGCAATTGCAACCCCTTGCATGCCTGTCAAGGTGCAAGATGAATGTATTTTAGTAAAACCAATCTGGCCTTGCCAGATTGTCTAGGCACCCACTTGGCTGAAAGCTGTAACAGGTTCAATAAAATATGTGTGTACCTGAGTTCACTACACGACTGCGTGAGGTTTTCTCTACCTCTGCATGAGGCAAATGGGGCTTTCCTGTAAAATACGTTGTACTTCCAATTGTGCCTTTTATTCAAGGATCTGCAGGTACTTTAGAAACACTGAAATTCATAAAGATTCAGACCAGAAGGAACGTTTCAACATTCAACCCGTTTTATACAGGCTGTAAATTTTATCCTGTAGATGTTATATTGAGTGTAGTAGTGTTGACTTCCAGTGTTGAGATGAAAACTTCCAAGAAAAGTGGAATCCACTACTTTTCCTGATAGTTTGCTCCAAAAGCTAACCCGCCCTTCTTTTAAAAAAACATCATCCACAATAAATAAGCCCCAGGGTTTAAGACAGCATTGATAATTATTATAATTAAGATTGTCCAGAGGAGACTTACTTCCAACCTTTTTGAGCAAAACCAATGAAAATTTGCCTTCTTTTCTCTTCCTGGTCTCTATCAGTTCTGTTGCATCCCATCCTTCTAACAATTAGGATTTTGTGGAGAAATGCACAGCGTTGATGGCACATGAATATATCATCATAATTTTGGAACAATCTTTCCCCTTTCTGCTGTCTAAGCTTTGCATCAGCATGGGTTTGCAGCTTATTAAATAGGTTCGCACCTTTTGATGAAAGGTACTATTACTAGTAATACAGAAATTCAGAATTGGAAGTTCTTTGCAAAAGAAATATCCAGAAGTTTGTTGATTTATTTAAAAATCACAGAACCCTCTGGTTTGGAAATAAAGTCTTACATTTCAGGACCACAGTGCATATTTGACACATTTTCTGGCCTCGGATATGCCAAAACAGAGACAATAGGCTGTTTGCTGTTTCCCATTCAAAATAAGAAAGGCAAAGAAATTCCACAAGTCCCTTAGGTACTCACTTTTTTTATAAATAAAGTTCTAAACTTGAGCTTGTTTCAACGCTGATGTTTTTGTAAGAGTTAGACGTGAATTCTCTTAAGTTTGATCAGGTGAATTACTTTCTGGAGCTACCTGCTTATCTCTAGTGACCAAAAAGGAAGTCTAGTGCATCTCATTCAGACTTTTATGCCTTTTTAGATGTTTATTCTGGGTGATTTGCTCCTTTACAAAACACATTCAAATGAAGAAAATTGCCAAAGTCTTACATTTGCTGTGATTGTTCAGAAACGTAAGCACACAAACAGCAGAGATATGTTTTTTTTTATATTGGAGGATGGCATATTCCTGCTCTATGTGCCACTAGTGTCAAAGAGTAAGCTAAGCTATTTTACATGCCTTCAAATGATATTGATATAATGATCCGTAATACAATACTCTGTGGTCTTCCAATTTCCTTTAAAACACTGAATCATTCATTTGCAGATGCAAGGAACGTTAATTAATGAGGTTTATGTTAACAGACATCTTGAGAGGATTAACATGCAAAAATTAGATAACTGAGTGCAAGTCATTTAGGCTTAAAGTGCAACTCCTGCTGTGCTGTGTGAAAATTTTATGCAGAAAAGTACCTGTATTCTCCATGGTGCAACAAGCTAATGGGGGACGTATTAAGCTTTACTAATTCAATACACAAATCTTAATATGTGCCCCAAAGCTATGAGAGTCATGTATTTACTATTCTCTGCATTTTAGCAGGGAAGGCTGTCCAAAGAAGAAGAAAAAACAGTCTGAGAATATTGTGCTGGACATGCAGTAAGAAAAGAGAATCTGGGAGATTCTTGTCTTCATCCTGGCCTCTTCACTCCTATCCCAGCCCTTTCTGCCATCAACACGGGGTAACAGGGACACATCTGTGGACACATCTTATGTGGGACTCCCTTTGATCCCTGTTCTTTTGTGCCTTGTTCTTCCAAAGCCTCCTGAAATTTGGATTGATGCCTTTTTGTCAAACCATGATCCTATTTACCCCTGCGATTTATGATCGTTTTGTCCTTCGTCCCAATCACTGAAGTGATTGGAGAGATACGTCCTTTTGTAGTCTCATTCTCTCTGTCAGGTTGCCATCTCGTCAGGACCAGCAGATGACCATGTTCCTCACACATCCAGAGCTTTTATTCTTGAAAAGAGACTATTCTTTACTTGACTAGTATTTTCAAATGAGTAGAAAATATTGTAGATTTAACAGGTCTTTATAGTTTTCCCTATAACTCTCTTTTTTAAAATTTCAGACTACTACAAAAGCAAAAAATACAGAAGCAAAGCACTGCCACATTCAAAGCAGAGCTCAAAGTTAATAACTAAGGCTAATAACTTCAAAACAAGATTCATAAACCACTTTTCTCACTTGAACCCCTAATGTATTTAACTTGGACCACTGGACTGTCTGCAGACCACTTCCCTTGTAAGTCTCCTATCTAGCTGCACATTGCCACATATAGTCTCCAGCCTTATTGCATTTGAACTGTAAATTTTTTGGAGCAAAAATGACCATTTGTGCAGTCTCTTCCAGAGCATCCAACTCCCTGATCAACACCAAATGCCACCACTGCACAAGTAATACTACCTGGTGAAATACTCATCATCAGGCTTGGGAGCAACAGCCAAAGGCTCCATAAATTCACACTACCACAGCTATTCATTACCTCAAACAGTGTTTTGGATATCAATCTTCCTTCTCCCTCTCCAACAACAATAACATCTTTTAAAAAGGAGCACTGTGCTCATTGCTTAAATGTAATGAAATGTTTTGTCCACCACACAAGAAGCTAGGTCTCAAAGCCTTCTCTGTTTCCTCAGGCAAAACTCCAATAAGACAATTCAAAATGACCACACCATTACTAGCATTCTACTTAATAGGCACTGGGGGTTTCACTGAGGAGTAGCAGAGATGGACACAGTTCAACAATTCCTAAAAATCCAATTTAGAAGTCTGGAAATACAAATCTGTTGAAATACAGCTCTCCTGTCCTCTTGCAAATTCCAATGGGGGGGGGGGGGGGGGGGGGGGGGGGGGGGGAACCTTTAAATGAATGTTAATGTTTCTCTTGCTTGTGGAATTCTATTTTTAGATATAGGATTTGTATTAGATGTTCTATGACAAGCTTAGTTATCTTGCCTATTTTTATTCTTATTATTGTTCATATTGTGTTCTTTATGGAAGCCTTTATCTACCAGGAAAGATGTTATACATACCCCTCCCCCCCAAAAAAGATGGCTCTTCTCTAAAGAATGTTTGGATTAAGACATGAAGCAAAAGAAAAATTGATATAGACAAATAGATGGGAATCCATGAGCACAATACAAGGCAATACCAGTCAGACGAATACACAAGATCTCAATATGCCAGAAGCCTGATCATTACCAAATTCTACATTTCACTGCTCACTGGTTTATTTTTGTGCAACTCACTTCTAATCAGGTAATTTGTTTCCTTAGCACCAAGTCATTTTCCTAGTAGGCCTGGAGAGGACTGGCAGATAGATGGAAGCAGAGAAAATAGGAAGGAATGATTGATAGCAAGTCTGACAAAGCTCTAGGAGAGCCTTTATATGGAAATACCAGGGGAAAAAACCTGCCTAGTTCTCAGTTCCCCAAAGATGAGTCTGTATATGGAGTCATAGGATGGGTTGTGTGGTGGCAACTGTAAGACTGATTTTGATGACTTACTGATGGATTAATGATACTTCTGAAATACCAAAGTGAATTATGGGGCCCCATCTCATTAGCTTAGGAGGTACAAACTTCAGTTTACCTTGGAGATTTCCTTCACTTTACAGATAAGAGAAGCCCACATTTCCAAGAGACTGAGCCTGCTTGTGACCCAAGATGAGGCCAGAGGAGAGAGGTAGAAACATTGTGTTTCCCTGAAGGTATCATTAAAGGAGAACTGCAGCTTGAATGCATCTTAAACGCACCAGAAATATGACTCCTTTCTGGTGAAAAATTTCATACTTCCTGGAGTATATAGTAGCCTCTAGAAATAAATCAAAGTAACAGAATTAAAGCAAACCACAACCTCAGTCAACACCAGCACTCATGAAACTATAAAGCCAAGTCAGCCAAGACAGCCAGCACAACTTTGCCATGGGCAGATCATCCCCAACCTACCCAGTAGCCTTCTGTGATGGAATGACAGCATCAGTGGACAAAGGAAGGGCAATTGATGTCATCTAGCTAGACATTTGACAAGGCCTTTGACATGGTCCCACATCACATCCCTACATCTAAACTGATGAGATACGAATTTGAAGGGTGATCTATTTGGTAGATAAAAAAATTGGTTGGATGGTCACAGCTAAAGAGTTGTGGTCAGTGGCTCTATGTCCAGACCAATGACTAGTGCTGTTTCCCAGAGGTCAGTCTTGGGACAGTTGCTCTTTAAAATCTTTATCAGTCACATAGACAGTGAGGCTGAGTACATCCTCAGCAAGTTTGCGGATGACACCAAGCTGAGTTGAGACATTAGAAGGAGGAAGCTCCATTCAGAGGAACCTGGACAGTCTTGAAAACTGGTTCCACATGAACCTAACGAGATTCAGTAAGGCCAAGGTGTTGCACTGGGGTTGCAGAAATCCCAGGTAATTGAACAGCCTTGTGGAGAAAGACTGGGCAACCTGATCTAGTGTCTGATTTAATGGTTGACAGCCCAACATACAGGAGGAGATTTAGGACTGGACCAGCTTTTCAGAAGCTTCTAACTCAAGCCATTCTATGATTATATCATACTATGATTCCATCATTCGATGATTAATCAAGAGTACAATAGCAACCAGTTCACAGAGTTATTACAAATACTTCTGTCTTCATCATGTCTTTCTCTATAGCCAGGGATTATTTTCATAATAGGAGCAACAATAAATATCCATAGTTGTTTGATCAGGCACAGAATTCCATAATGCTGACATATGTGACAGTATTAGGACAGTTGAGCTAAATCTGTGTTTCCATTTACACAGTGGCCATCTGGTTGCTGAGTGTTTCCATTTTTTCCTCCCATCACTTTGGCTTGATGGTTTGTGTATTCAGATCTATTTTGTTCCATGACAGCCCTTTTCAACCACAGGTCTCACACGCATCAGTCCAGTTCCACAGTGGACAACCATTGGCTGAAATCTGCACAGCACTTAAGAGTGCCATGTACACTGTGGTAACGAAGGTCCTCGTCAAGAATGTATTGGAGCCAAGAGACTTTTAACTGACTTCAGTAATCTTTGTATCTAGCTTGTGAGGATTCAGTTTCTGAGGCTGTTGATCTGTCGCCTTTCATGAGCACTAATTTAACTAATGCATTTTTCAACGCAGCTCAACTATCTCTTGGATAATTTCAAATGTGCAAAGTCAGATGCGTGTGCTGTATGGCATGGTCCATAAAAATGAAAGGTCAGCTACCAATTGTCTTCAATTGAAGCTTAGTGACTTCAGAAAAGTCCCTTTCACAGCCATGATAATTTATGGGCAGATATATTTCCACCTATTTCTTCCAACAACAAAATTCTCTGGTTTGCGGCCATTGATTTTATAAAAGAGATAATAAAAGTGTAATGAGTATGGAGATGCAAAAGTGGAAATGACACTGAGAAAGTAATAAACATTAAAATGAATATATAAACAAGTCTATAAACGAAACCCTCGAGACATTTGCCATGTGTAATGTAACTTTTATACCTCTTACTTCATAATGCATAACTTTCAAAGAAAATTAATTTAATTCCTTCGCTAACCTTACCCAACCCCAATCAAGCAATAGGTAGCAGGAAAAACAATTATGTGCACACACAGTAAACTTTCATTTAGTTCAAATGGTGATTCAAGTATTTTGATTGCATAATAAAGATCTGAAATCCATTTTACCAATAGCAACACTGAAATTCCAGCAATTTCATTCTTTACATGAGACTGCTCGGATGCTTTAACCCCACTTAAACTTCTAAAGCGAGGCTTTATGGGATACTTATCAACGTTTGCCTATGTGCATTTCATCAGCTACTTTTCTGTGTTTCAGAAATACTCTGTAAATACAGGAGCAGCCTTGCGGTAGGCTGAAATTTACTCAAATGTGTATGGCTTGATTTTCCCTGCTGCTAAGCCTCCCTGCCTTCTGCTGACTTCGACGGACTTTAAACCACACATACAAACATCATAAAATCACAGTGACAGTTAAGATGCTCAATTACAAATATTTCCACAATCACAGGCAAACATGCCAGTCTTAAATGGTCCTACTCTCAGGTTTCCCTCCTGTAAAACAGAAAACAAAAGCATCTTATTAGGCCTTTCTAAGGCTAGGATAGGACTGTTTCTAGAGCCAGCTGATGCCTAAGGCACGGGATGAATAAGCATGATCAAAAAGCCCAAAGATATGAAAAGCTGGAAAAAAAATCACTCTGTGTTAATAAATGTCTGAAAGTTTTGCTGCTCTTCAGTTTTTGTGTCACAGATGAGAAATCTACAGACACATAAAGGCTGCAATTCTGTACGTGATTTCATTAATTGCCAAAGGCAAGGTGTACAAACCCACTATTATCATGATTCATATCAATTTGTTTTTAAAACTGATAAAAATCCAAAAGCTCCAGTTCAGTACATGGCCCGTTCCAGTAGCTGTCAGAGGACATCAGAGCAACCCATACTTCCTCTGACTTCACTGGAGTTTGGACAAGGACCCAGCATCTTTGAATCATGAGCAAATTCAGGAGCTTTGGACAGACCCTGAGTTTTATCCAACCCCAGGGTTCTTGAGTGCTCACGAAGACATGAATTAAATGCAGGCATGGTAACACTAGTGTCAACAACACCGTTTTTTCCTACATCTCAGCTCACTTAACAAACACGCAATTCTTCCATCTTTCATTGGAAAACAACAGAGGAGAACTATTTTCCAAGCAGACCTCATCCCAGGACAATGGCAGCCAGGAGCAGCTCAATCAGCTGCTGCAGTTGCCAGTGCCCCAGGACAGGAGAGCCGGGAAAGGCAGCTGCTAGGTTGGATGAACATCTGGGCAGCTGTATGCAGTCCAGAGCATGAGCATTTCTGGCCCCTGCCTGCCCTCTTCTTTGTGCAGGTCAATTAGTCAGAGGTTAAACATCTCTTGCCCCAAGTTTCAAGCAGGACATGACAGTATGGTGGGCATTGACATATTTACAAGTCCCCTCCAACCGTCCTTTGAATCTGGCTGTAAGTGGCTGCTGTACTTTTAAACTAATTCCTTTTTCCAGATTCTCAGCTTCTTAAGTATTTACAACTTAAAACACTTATCTCTCCCATTACCTCAACCAACTTGTCGATATGTCAGATGAGGAACATGTTGGCAAATTGGCCGCAAATGTTTTTTCTCCTTACCCTAGCATGTCCAAAACATACAAATTACGCCATCCTGAACTCACATAAACTCCCAACTGTGTTTATTTCAGAGCTGTAAAGTTGACTTGACTTTTCAAATTGATACAAGAAAACAGAAGCAAATCACTCTACAGCCTCCAAGTTGGCTTCTGCTGCCCAAACATCTTTCTTTTTGTGCCTCAGGTCTCAACAATTCTCTACCAAATGTCTGAGCTCCAGCCATGCAGATGAGTTCTTACATGTGTCTTTTAGGTCTTTTCACACAGAGAGGTTTCTTCTTCTTTTAACTTGCAAATGTCTGGTTTTCTTTAATCATTCACATACTTACTAAGAATCTTGCCAACGTCCATTTAAACCAAGCTTTCTTGAATGGTATTCAGTCACGCCATCCAAAGAGCTATCTTACAACTTCTACCTCTAGCATAATCTATAATGAGAACTGTGTGAATAATTGATTTTACTTTTTAATGCTTGAACTGACAAAAGTATGAGTAAAAAATAGCATTAGATGAGTCAGAAATTGTTTCGTTTCTCTCAAAGGGATGAAAACAAGCACAAAAACACAATAAATGTTTTATTGCAGCATATTTCTCCTTTGAAAAATTATCACTGAATTTAGCTAAAGTAGGCTTTAAAAAACAACCAAACCATAACAGTTTGATTTCCCCTCCCTGCATTTGATCTTCTTTGCTTTCTTCTGACAAATTACTCTGCTAAATACAGCTGTTAATGGTAGAAATTGAGTGACTGAAATGGCTTTTTTAACAATAAAGTGCATCTTTTTCTCTTCTATATCACAAGAAAGGGACAGAGCAGGAAATGAAACCTTTTCCTCTCTTTTCACAGCACAAAACAAAATGATACGTTGTTCTTTCATGAGCGTTGTAGACAAGATGCTCTAAATTCTTCACTAAAATCCCTCTGGTAGCTTGTGAGGTAGGAATTTTGATGGTATAAATGGATGAGTGGATTATGTGGCTTTGCCAGGGACACAGCAGAGGATGAAACTCACACTGCCCAGCCTAGAAAGCAGTATTTACTCAAGATGGGATATGAGGATCTGTCATGAGGTTTTGCTTATACCGTAGATGTGGAAAACATAATCTGTGGCTCAGAGATGACATAGCTGATGTCGAGTTCAACATTATTTATAGTGTGTTTCTTTCACTGGCGGTGTCAACCATAGCATTTCAGCTCTTCCTAGAAACACAGGAAGTCCCAGAGCAGCTTTTGGGAAAGGTATTTTGGTGCATAACAAGGACCCTTGGTACATCTTGACCCCAAATCTAACCCTGACTTTGGCTCCAGATGAAGCATTCAGACTAAGGGATTCAAACCAAGGGGAAGCAGCTCTCGGCTTTTTTTTCTGCAGCTGGCAAACTACAGCCAAACCCTTGGCTTTCCAATTCAACTTTTCATGACCCTCCAAACTAATCCCAACCTTTGTGCTGGCCTCAGTACAACTGGCAAATTTATATTATGAGACTCATTATGCATCCTTTAGTCTCACAACCCTCTATTACCTAAGCACTGGCTGTCAACAAGGCACTCAAGGCCACACAAGCCCAACAATATGGCAATTATATAAACTGACACTAGTTAGACATTTCCTCCAGACAACTGGAAGTCTTCATTGAAACAAAATGTGCATATCAAGCATTACAATAGAACCTAGCACTAAATCTAACCTTGGCTATAGAAAAGGCATATTCCTCCATGTGAAAATTCACTGCGAATAAAACAAGCTGATGCAAACTTTATATTTTCCTTCACAGTCATGCCAAAGTTCAGCTATAAGCTTGGATCTGCAGCGTTTCTTTCAAGTCCTATGAAAGTAACTTGAACAATAAGACACAGAAGGAAAAAGACATAAAGCACCACAGAAAAATTGAGCTTAATATCACATAGAGCTTAATACCAAATAAAGTGATACCAATATTCCCCAATTCTCAGAAGAAGCAAATTTGAAAATAACCGTAGCTGTGTAATCACCAGTTTCATAAAGGTTATCATCCCTTATCTAAGACCAGCCTCTGCTAGGAATATATATGGAGACCGAAATCAGAGTAAGGCAACCAAATCAACGGAGATAACAAAATTCAACTCTACTTCCCATTCTATGGCAATTCTTTTCACAGCTGTCACCCCACTTGTCTTCTTACAAGCACACAAAAAAAAGAACACAGAATTTTGTTTTTAAAAAGGTACAAATTCTGAAGAAATCTGCACTAAGCAATTTCTGAAATTTCAAATTGTATTTTAATTTGAAAAAAAAAAAAAAAAAGCAAACAACTTTAGCAAATAAATTTAGTTCCTAAACTCCCAATATCTGCATTTGTGTTCTTCCAGAGCTCTCCTATAGGAGCAACTAACCACAAATCTTAGACAATGCACGCTGCCTACCCCAAGGATGAGCCCCAAAATGTTGTACCCACTACAATGAGAGAGAAGTGGGCATTATTCACATAGGGTGAAGCTGGGAACACATCTCACTCAGGCACCAGTGCTGCATTTCCACCTATTTGCAAACGAATAACTGTGTATGAACCGTGTCATGGCTTTGTCTCTGCTTCCCTATTCACACACACCCTAACTCCTATTAGTAATCTGGATAGTCATACATCTTTCTTCTGGATGAGGCATACATCAACCTAATCCTAATCCTGGCTCTCCAGCCTTTCTTCTTTGGACATCCAACCCGAACATACCCGAACATCTATAAATGAAACTTAGGAGGAAGCTTGGCTAAATGCTCTTCTTTCTGTCCCATCCTTTTCCTCACAAGCATCGGTGTTTCAGCTAAAATATATCCCTGCACAAATCTTAGTTCAATTCTTCCCCTGTATCATGGGCACTCATCCCACTCCCAGTAGGAGTCACTCCTATGGGCCCCAGCTCCCACCACGGCCAAGACACTGTTAAAAACACCCAAAGAAAAATTTTCCTGGCATTTCTGCAAGGAGGGGAAATATTTCCTTTACCTCCTCCACAAATCCCCCATTTAAAAGCTTTGCTGTGGCAGAGTTCCTGGATCACATGCTCCACCCAAAGAAGAATTAAGATTAAACTAATTTGTGCGTTTGTCATCTGACCCTTTCAGCCCTCAAATTTAATTTAAAAACTTCTTGTATTTCTGAGAGATAATACTCACCTCTAATTAGAAACATCGTTTAATCAGGTTTCATGTGCTTTCAGCCTTACAAGATCCTCTGTGTGTGAATGGAGCATCCTACTTCAACACGAATACATTGGCAACCAAAATATGCCAGAGACATCTTCTGATGGTGTGATTTGATGTCTCAGTTATACGGAATTGCAGTTCTCACAGCAGAGTAACAAAGAACCAAGCAGGGAAAAAGAAAAATGTGGCCACAAAGCAAAGAACTCCACAGAAATGTGGAAATCTCAGGAGACAGAAATTCTCTCCTGAAAATCTCTAATGCTATTCAGCCCGCAGTGCACCATTTTCCCATTTTGAAACCACAGTTCATTTTATTTGTAACTTGATATTACAGATGCATCACATTTTTTTAGAGGATTAAAGCAAAATGAAAAATTTTGAAAACGAAATAATCATAACTTGTATTCTTCTTGTTAGGGGCTTTATAAAAGGAGGGGTTTGGACACCCCATTTTTAAATTCCTCAGCCCTTCTCAAAATGCCAGCCTTTCTTGAAACACTGAGACTCCAGGTGGATATGCCTCATAACAAAGATACAGAGTATAGATTCAGTCACAACATAAGGAGGTGCAGACATGCACTGATCCAGCAGCGCATACTTGCCTCCATCTGCTCTCAGTATACAACAACACAAACACAGAGCAGCTCCACTGGGGTTGATGGGTATGACCCTTCTCTCACTTATAGTAGTGTGATTCTATTAACTATCGAGGAATAAAACTCGAGATGAAAACCAGACAACATCCAGTAAACTCTGGACTTGAGTTGCTGCAATGTAAGGCAGACCATGGAGTGGTGCCAGGGTCTGCCAGGACCCTTGGCAGCTGCATTCAGCCCTTGCTCTTCTGCTTCCTCCGTCTTAGGGCCTGATGCAATGTCACTAACACTAAGGGAATCCTTCTGCTGAACTTTCAAAAGGTATAAGTCCACATTTCCAGGGCTCAAGTGCCATCCAACTGCCTCCCAAACAGCAAGATGGCTGCGTGGGATTGGGTACAAAGCCTTCTATCCTGTAATGCGCCCTATTTTTCCATTTTATTCTATTTGATAAGTTCCAGTGCTGTGAGCAACCTGGCAAATTTGGTCTGTCATCTATGATCTTTGAAGTGTAAACTTCAGACTCATGCAAAACAGTGAGCAGAATTGATGTCTGTATTTCCAGGTGAGCAAAGCTGCAGACTTCAAAGGTTCGGTATTAGACTATGAAGCTTCTTAAAGACTGTCACCTGAGCTCCTCAAAAGCTGGCTGAAAGTGCACCCATACATCCTGATAAATGTATTCTTTGATCTGAGTGATAAAAACAACTGTTTTTCTACATGTAAACTCCTTTTTTGTAAATGTTTATGAACTGTGGGAAATTATGTCTCTGCCAGAATTTAAAATAAAGCGATTCAATGGGTTTGCTTTGCATTTACCATTCATTATGCTCACTAACATTGCAGGAATCCCAGGGGAGTTTTCAGGGAGGGTTTGCAGTGTTGTAGTTACCTGGGAAACACACAATAAATTGTTGCTATCTAAAAAAGAAAATCCCTGCTAACTTTCTATTAAACACTAAGAGATGTGAAGTATATGGAGAAATGTCTTTACAGTTACCCTGTTAAAATGCTGCATATTTTGTTTCAAGTTTTAACCAAATGTTGGCCAAGTGCTGGCACTTTTATTCATTGAGAGCACATTACAAACTGTGGTTTACCACACGTTGTTAAAGACAGTCCAGTGTTCAGCTGGACTGGCCCAGCAATATCAGCAACCATGCAATTGTTTCTGCAGTTAAAATATTTACAGGCAAAGTTTTGCTGGAGAGAAGTCTGATTCTTTCATGCTTGCCAAAAAAACAGCAGCACATTTCGCAGAGTTCTTTTGCCATTCCTACTGACTCGTGCAGGTGATCTGATGCCAGCAGAAATGTTTACAGGTGTAGCAACTAGCCGCCTCTGGTCAGTTTATGTACAGCTTCTTAAAGATATATTCTGCACAAGCACTTTGAATTTCAGGCAGGTCAATGATCACTTAGGCCCAATAGGTCAGTGGTGAAGACCTAGATCCTCCAACTCCAGCATGCCATTGATGTTCCAGGGTTCACCATACAGTGTCACGTAAGTAGGCACAGAGATATCACAAAAGCCATCTGTACCTCAGGCAGTCCTGCTGCTGCAGATCAGCCTGGAGAAGAGAAAGCTGTGGGGTGACCTCATTGTAGCCTTTCAATACCTAAAAGGAGCCTATAAACAGGAGTGGAATCAACTCTTTACAAGATAACAGCAGGACAAGGGAAAATGATTTTAAGCAGAGGGAGGGAAGATTGAGGTTGGATGTTTGGGCGAAGTTCTTTACTATGAGAGTGGTGAAGTGCTGGAACAGCTGCCCAGAGAGGCTGTGGATGCCCCGTCCATCCCTGGAGGTGTTCAAGGCCAGGTTGGATGGGGCCCTGGGCAGCCTGGTTTAGTATTAGATATGGAGGTTGGCAGCCTTGCATGCAGCAGGGAGGTTGGAGATTCATGATCCTTGAGGTTCCTTCCAACCCAAGCTGTTCTATGATTCTGTGACAGCTTAAGAAGTCATCATCACTCTTATCCACCATCAATTATATAGGGCGATGTCCTCATAGCTCAGCATTCAGGACACAGCACAAAACTGCTCCAGCTTCACTGCAGCACAAAAAGACTTCCTAAGACCGCCTGGCACAGTGGCAAAACTAAATCTGTTTCTTCCACACTGAAATATCCTTAAAACATATTTCCTTCCTCACTCTTTCTTTCATTTTCATCGGTTGTAGCATCCCAGCCAGAAAAAAAGTATTCCCCCTTGAGACACCTAAGTTTTGTCCAGCCATATCCTGGGACTACTGGGTGACCCTGCTTGGGCAATGCGCTTTCATAAGATGTCCTCCAAAGATCTCTTCCAACCTCAATCAGTCTACATTTCTATGGTCCTTTAAAAATATTTATGGCAAAACTGAGTAAGCTTTACAGGTCAGCTGGGTGCAGAAATTAACATTTCCCCACTGGTGAGACAGAGCAATGACTGTTTCTGAGAGCAAAGCATTCAGTCAATGAGAAGGAGAAATACAGTGGACCACATCAAAGAGAAAGTTATTAAAATAGGGATACAAAAGGCAGGAATGACTGTCAAGACCAGACAGACAGATGTGCTAAATTAGAAATGCTACAAAGGGAGATGAGATGAGATGAGATCTCTAGCTTCTTGGGTGAAAAATAAAATAGGGCTTAGAAAGAAAGACATCATACAAAAAATATCTGCAGGATTTAGAGTGATGACAGAGAGTAGAAGGCAAAAAGATGGGAATGGGAAGCTGTAGTGAGCCCAGCAGCACGACTTTTCCTGAGCACGGACCCATTCCTACTCGAGGTCAGACAAGATGGAAAACATTTCAGACCATCCCGATCGGTTTTCCAGCTAAAGCTCAATGGGGCTGTCCCTTCCCTTCTAAGAAAAATCTGGCCCTGCTTAGGATCACATTTCTAAGGCCATCATCCCTTGAAAGAAGGCTGATCACAGCAAAATTGAGTTCTGTTTGAAGGCAGGGCACAGATCCAACCTGCCATCCAGCTCCAGGTCCCTCTTCTGGTCCCTCCAAACCCACCTCCTTGTGCACTGTGGCCTCATCACATAGGCATTTAACACTGCGCAGCTTCACACTGCAGTTTTCACCCTACCTTTAAATCAGTGTCATCACGATGTAAAATAATGGACCGAAAGCCTCGGTTAGCTAAATTTAAAAGTTGACCTGCTTGTTTTTCCTCTCTTTATGTTTATTTTCCTCGCCTGTTTCTTAAATTCATTCCTGAAACAAGCAGACCCTTTTTTGTTCCCACTCGCAAAGGATTTTTTAAAGAGAGGGAGGGAGAGACATAGACCCACAAAGCCAAAAAGAAACAGAGGATCCAAGTGGAGAGGTATGTGTTATTGGACAAGTGTTTAATTTATGGGACTTGGCCCGCAGAACAAGAGTTTGAATTGTACTTCAATAAGTGGAGCTCTTAGAATAAATGTGGCTTGTAAAGTTGTTTTACAGTCTGCTTTTGCAGAGCAGCCAACACCTCATGGAAACCTTTGAAAAACATTCTGTTTAGAAGCGATGGTGTTTATATTTCATATTTTCTCTATTTGTTTTCCCCTCTGGTTTTATAACTGAAACCATATGCAAGAAACCAGCATTTTTGTGTCTTAAAATATCTACCTGGTCTAACTACTTTTATTATTAGGGAAAAAAAGGAAAAAAAAAAAAAAAAGCTGTGTTTTGAAAATTCTTTATACACTAGACACTGGATTCAGATCTTAATGTATCCTTGTTTGATATCTCAAATTTCCCAAGTGACATTGGTATAGTCGCTTTGCTGAGATTCATCATCCCTCTCCCTCCACATATGCAGTGCAGCTGTTTGCACCTGAGCTGTCTGTCTTTCCCAAATGCTACAGAATTTACAATATCATTCACCTGTACAGGACAGGAGAGTGTGAATCATGCTCTAGATCCATATATTGACTAGCTAAAGGGAGACCAATTGAGCTGCTGAGATAGAGACTTATGCTGGAAATCTCCATGGTTAGCAACAGAGGCCCCACCTTAATCTCGCTGTATCACTGAAGGGATGAGATAGGTGTCTCTGAAAGGGAATTCACCTCTCCATATTGACTGTAGAAAAAGCAAAAAAAAGTAAGGTTTTACATGGTTAAAGAGAGTCAGGCGTTCCACTCTACTGGCATCATTTTGGAGCTCTGGAAGGCAGACCATCTTCCATAGTTACACATGCACACGTGTGTATTCGTACAAACCATGCACAAATGGTGCCACAGGCACTACTTACTCAGTATGATAGGACAATCCATTGACTCAACTTTGTCCTTTTGTTTGGCAGATTAGGAGACACCAAGCAAAAGAGGGAAAAGAGGAAGCAGTAAAGGATTGCCTTGGAGAGAAGGAAAGTATTGCATTTTATTCCATACAGAACCAGGAAAGAAAGATACAGAACGTCTACAAGACCACATCTTCAGATAAAAGCATCTAACCACAGATGTAAGAGTCATTTTACCCCATAAAACTATCCCGATTGCTAATTTTTTCATGGTGGTTGTGTTTGTACAGATATGACAGAACTGCTATGGAACATGGTTTTATTTAATGCCTGTGACAGGAAAAAAAAATTACCCTACTATTTTGGGTTGATCTGTTTGTTGTTTATTATTATTATTATTATTACCATTGCTGCTGATTTGTTTTATTTAGGTGTCTTGGATAAGAACATAGGATTTCTGTGCCTGTCTTACCTACCTGGTCTGACTGTCTGGTAATTTCACCCTGATGGGCAGCTAAACTCCACTGCACTGCTCTCACTCTCTCTCCTCTAAGCTGAAAAAGGGCAGCTTTTGTGCTCTGTTTACAGAGGCCAGCTTTGCAACACAGCTGCTACCAAAACCCAACACAGTGTTTTGTACCTGCTCTCTGCAAGCGTGTTACATTCAACCTCATGGCTGTTCTGAAATGCCCTGCTTTCTCCGTTTATTTCCAGTGTCACGGACTGATCTGTGGTTGAGCTTTGCTTAGTAAAGCCATTACAAGTCAGCCAAGCATTCTGTCACCATCCCAAAGTTTTGCCCTCTAGCTGTACATTCTATTTCCTTTCCATTTCTTTATGGCTTCTGCTGTGAGCAACACGCCTTTACAAACTGCTTCTTTTCAAAAACCCTTGTGAGGCCACATCCCTTGAAGTCAACACTTCTTTAGTCACCTCTATGTACTCAGCCCTCCCAGCTCCCCTACTGATTTCCTTTCATTTTGCACAGCTTGGAGGCAGGTGATACCGTGGGATTCAAGCCAGAAAGGATTGACATTTCTAGCCTGGGTGACTGCCTACCCAAGCTAGAAAGCATGACGACGAAAGATTTGCATCCTGATGGTGGACACACAAACTCAGTACTTGTTTAGAGCCAGGATTTTCATTCAGATGGGAGAGTTTACAGCACCTGCTCACCATACCAGTGAAGAAGGAAAGACCAGTTGCCCAGGTTTGGTCTCAGCTGCCTTAGCGTAATGCTCATCTCCCTGCAGTAATCAGAAATGAGCACACAATGTGCAGCTGAATCTCCAGGTGCATCTTGATCAGAAGGAGGTTTCAAATAATATGGGTTACTCACCCCCCCTGGATCACGAACCCTTCCACTGTTCACAGCCACCTTATACTATTATTTGTTTGCGGGTCTACTAAATATCTGCTGGCTTTGTGAGGGTGCAATACCATGAATATTTTCTCCAGTAGAAAAGCCCATGTTTACTCTAGGAAGCTTAAAAATGCAAAGCTCTATGCTATCATTGTCCTGCACCCCAAAAGCATGGTAGAACAGCAGTCTGCTTGGGAATGGATAGACACAGGTAGGTCCAGAGATGAATCACAACTGCTAGGCACAACCTTACGGCCTGACAGATGCTCCTGAGAAGAGGGATGTCTTTTAAGGACAGTGATGAATCAGTGTTTGCTGACAAAAGGCCTTTTTCTCAAGGAATTCCCCATCAGCAGTAGGTGTGCCATAAGTGATTCAGGCTCTCGTTAGCCCTAATTAGCTAACTGTTCAAACGATTTCTCTATTACTCCTGGAGGCTGTAGCACGAAGCACATGTCTGCTGCTTGACAGGTGCTCAATGCAAAGTATGTTTTTCCAGGATGAGTCTGCTGCAGGGATCACTGTGCCCATCACAGCCCTCTAGGACCTTCTCCATCCCTTTGGGCTGCACTGCTGCAAAGCCCTACAGCTCATTGTTGTGGCAGTGAGGATGATTTTAGTATCCTCCTATCTTTTTAGCACTGTTCCTTTTCCAAAAAATTTGGGAATTTCAGCCATCTCCTCCCAGGCTGCCTTCCCCCGTGAAGTGGATGAGCACGCTACCTTGCAAATAGAGGTTTAATTCCCCTCTGATATATAGAGAAATGAGAATCACATGACCAGAACTGTTTCCTAGCTCCTGAGCTTTGATGCAGATTGCAGGCATGTTGCAGATGGCCTGGTGATTTAAAGCACTGTCCTGGGACTGCAGATCCCTCTTCCATAAACATGATGGTTGACCTTGCAAAAATCTCCATGGCTGGAATTTCTCTCACCTAAAAATAGTCCTCGAAGTTCAGCAGCCAATTTCCCTCTGGCAATCTCCTGCCAGAGAGAGGCACCCCCTTATTCACATCTAATATAGGCATATGAGAAAAGTGACATGAATCACTCTCCTGAGGTACTAGCTTTCCTCTGCACTGATGGCAAAAGGCTCTCACATGACTGCTTTGCACTTAACCCCTAATAGTTAAATTATGTGAGAGAGGGAAAGAATTTTTAAAAACATCCAGGTCCCACATCTCAATTTCAGTGGGAACTGAGCAGTGCAGTCTTGTAAATCTGGACTTTATATGCTCTGCAGTGATGTTTCCCCTTTGTAAAAGCCAACTGTTTTTTGGATGGTGATGTTCAAAATGAACATGAGATACTCAGGTGCTGAGAAGGCAGACACGACTTCTCAGTACTTATTCTCCCTGATGGTTACAGCTGCGCTTTGTTGTTGGTTATGGATGTTGTTCATAGCTAAGGGGCCACTAACTTTGCTTTACTGATGCATCTTGTGACTTGGAGATCCTAAAAGTTGCTCCATGTGCTTCTTATAATCCTCTTTACCCATGGGATCAAGCAAACAGTGCTGTTTTTTTACATATACATGTTGAATCTACAGCCCCAGGCTGAGGCTTGTATTCAAAGGCCACTGCAAAGAGCTGTGCTGCCAGCAGAGAGAGCCAAAGCACAAGGAAGCAAGAACTGTAGGATGTATTTCCAGAGCTGCATGTAAATTTGTACTCCGTGAAAGAAAACATCTTCTGGTGGTCAAGGATCCTCTCCTGAGAGCATCCAGAACCGTGGATACTTTTACCATCGGCCTGTCAGGCACAACAGCTTTGCTCCCAGCTAGGCGTCCCTTCTCATTCTATTCTTCTGGTGCAGGCTGTGCACTGACAGCCACCTGCCAAAACCCAGGCTTCCACCAGAAGGTGGGGCCCATATTCCACAAAACATGGGGCAAGCTCTTGGTAGTATCACCTGCTCTTGGTCAGCATTTAGAGACCCAGACACACTGCTCCAAAATGATCAGAGCAAACTGGTCAGAATCTTTGCAGATGTCATCTACAGTGTAACTCCCTGGGGTGCAAAGCAGTGTGTTTTCTCTGAAGGGTTTATGTCTTAATGATCTTCTTAATGATCTGCTGTAGTACTTTGGAGTTTTATAAACAAATAGTCCTGCCTGGATATTCATCTGCTTATTAAAGAGCCCATAGCCCTGAGCCAAGGGGCTCATCTTCGCTCAGAGCCACATCTGGACACCAATTTCTGAGCAAGGCTTTGATGCTACCTCAGTTTGCTTTTGGTGGTCTATGAAAAGCAGATGTGGAATGAGGAGCCCTGGCTAGGATCCTGCAAGGCACACAAACCATGTCCAGTTTGCCCACTGCAGCTCTGCGCCACAACTCCATATCAGTATTAGATCATTTTATGGCCATCATCCCCAAAAGAAGAAAACTAGAGCAAGTTCTAGATGGAAGATTACATTGCTCTCATGGCAGCTCGTACTGTCCTCAGCAGTGGCTCAGGCAGGTGTCTAATCCACAAAACCTCCCTTATTTAAAAAATGATGTCACTGTGGGTCTCTAAACTACAGCAGAAGGTTGCCAGAGCACAAAACAAGAGGTTTACTAACACTTGGATTTTGTGATTTACAGTTTCCTCTTCTCACTACTCAAAAAAGATGGATCTTGGAGAAATTGTTGTGGCTGAAAGTCCGGCTGAGAGGAACCTATGTGCAGAGAAGCAGCCAAGAAGCCAGGACGTGCTGGGGAGAAGTGGAAAACAAATCCCCCAAGTTTTCAAGTATCTCACGGGAGAAATGAAAGAATATGGAGAGTGGATGAAAAGTAAGCACAGGGGTATGCTGGGGCTCTCTGGAAGAGCACGCTGGGAACATATACATCACCAACTAAACATCCTGGTCCACAAGACCACTTCACCTTCTAAGACATAGCAGAGAAGGCATGGCCTGAACTCAGTATGAACTTCTGGTGCTTTAGCCCAAATTGTGTTGTTCTTGAGAAAGAAACTTCACTGCCATTACCATGGCTGCACAAATAATTCAGCACAGGCAAAAGATGTCTTTTACACTTAATCAGTTATGTCATTAACATCATGTTCCTCATAGCAATGCCCAGAATCACACGTCAGAGCTGAGGATTTGGACTTGTCTGTAAGTGCCTTGGATCAGTAGCCATCTCCCTGTCCATGTGTGGGCTGGCAACGGGGACTTGACTTCTGACTGTACAGGCAAAGGCTTTGTATTTACCAGCCTTTGGGGAGTAATAAGCACCATGAGTGTTATGTTCCTATAAAGTACAAAGCAAGTACTGATCTCAAAAGTTTACTGTCCAGGCAGGAACAATACATCAGCAGATGTTCTGTGTTACCCAGAATTATTATGGAGTTTGAGCTTTGAGAGGCTATGCAAAATTGTGGCTCCTCTGTCAGGGCAAGGTTCATTAGCAGCACGGCTCCAACCAAGGGAGAGATGTAAGAGGAGGTGAGCTGAGTTACCTCCATTCAGGGAGCTCAGGAGAATGGCAGTTTCATAGAATCATAAATCACTGATGTTGAAAAGACCACTGAGATCATCTAGCCCAACCATCAACCCATGCCTGTGAACATTCAAGACCATTTAATTCAGTGCAGCATTCACCCTTCTTCAAAACCTGGGGATAGTGACTCCACCAGCTCACTGGGAAACCTGTTCCCCGTGGACCCAGATTGGTTCCTTAGAAAAAAAGGAATGTCTCCTCTTACTTTTTGTTAACTCCTTGCTACCTCTAGCTTGATAGACAGCTTTTATTACTTGGTATCCTGAAAATCTTCCTGCCCCTGCATGTTCATGATATTTGAATATAGTTAAAACTAGTGCCTAAACCCAAAAGCATTGCTGACATGCTTCATAGCTCAATACCAAGCATTAGTAAAAATTATCTCTAATTAGTCCAATCATTTTTCTCTAAAGAAGACACTCCCTGGTTGTAACCTCCTGGATCAACAGCAACATACTTCTAAAGGGATGCATGTGCAGTCACCCCTTAAGATACCCTGCAGCCTTTTGGGATGTCTTTCCCGGGGATGCTGGATAGATGTAGAGTTGTGTCGTTCCCTTGAGAGTTCCTCTTTTTGAGCTACCTCTATCTATCACAAAGCAGAACTTAAGACCCAACTGTAAATAAACAGAGAAGGGAAGTGGAAAAGAAGGGGGTGGTAGGAAGCTGTTACGAATAAGACATTGCCCAGATTCAAGAAGCAGCCTGGCACTTCACTCTGTGTCTAATTAACAGTATAAACTGAGTAACTGAATTAATTTCAAATATTTAAGAAAATGAAAGGCGCAGGCAGAGTTTCTTTTTCATGTTCTTACACTGTGTTTAATAACACACAGTATTACAGTGCCATTTCCACTTTGTCCTCAAGCCAATTTGTATAAGGGTCGGGAACACAGCTACTGCAGTGCTGCAAAACCCTCTTCTGTACATGGACTACTGCACAGAGGTGCCCTCAGACAACCTCATAACCCTCAAGTGGAATGAGTTAGAAGGTGGGAACTGGGGGAGCAATGTTCCTCCTGCTGTAAGAAAATCTCAAGCTCACAACCACTTGAGGAACCAGACTATAACTCTATGGGTCCTAACAAGATATATCGCACAGTTCTGAGGGAACTGGCCAGTGCAGACACCAAGTCACTCTCAATGATATTTCAAAATTCATGACAGTCCAGTGAAGTCCCTGGTGACTGGAAAAAACCAAAGGTAATATTGTGCCCTTTTTTAAGAAAGGTAGAAAAGAGAACCCAGGGACCTACTGATGAGCAAATCCTCCTGGAAGCTATGCTAAGGCACATGGAAAGGAAGGAAGTGATACAGGATAACCATAATGGCTTCACCAGGGGCAATATCTGCCTGAGCAATGTGGTGGCCTTCTGTGGTGGCATAATTGCATCAATGGACAAGGGAAGAGCCACTGATGTCATCTGTCTGGACTTCAGCAAGGCTCTTGACATGTTCCCCCATAACATTTTCTTCAAATTGGAAAGACGTGGATTTGATGGATGGACTACCTGCAGAGTATTGGTCAATGGTTCAATGCCAGATGATGGCTGGTGTCCCCTAGGGGTCTTTAATATCTTTATGTCAATGACATTGACATTGGGACTGAATGTAAGTTTTCAGGTGACACTGAGCTGTGTGGTGCAGTTGACGTGCCTGAGGGGACTGGATGCCATCCAGAGACCTAGACAGACTCGAGTAGAGGGTGAACACAGGAGAACCTCATGATGTTCAGCAAATACAAGCAGAAGTTCTTGCACCAGGGCTGCGGCAACCTCCACTATCAGTACAAGCTGGAGGATTGGGGTCAGCCATGCTGAAAAGAACTTGTGGGTACTGGTGGATGGCAAAATGGATCTGAGAGTGATGAGGTCTTCCTTGAGCCTTCTCTTCTCCAGACTAAACATTTCCGGCTCTCTCAGCCACTCTTTGTAAGACTTGTGTTCCAGACATTTCTCCATCTTCACTGACTTTCCTTGAACATGCTCCATCATCTCAGTGTCTTACTAGTAGTGAGGAGCCCAGAAATGAACATACCAGTTGAGGTTCAGCCCCTCTAGTGCCAAGTGCAGATATACAATCACTTCCCTGATGCTGGTGACTATATTATTATAAGCCAGGATTCCACTGACCTTCTTGGCCACCTGGGAACAGTGCTGGCTCGTATTAAGACATCTGTCGACTAGCATCTACAGATCATTTTCGGCCACACAGCTTTCCAGCCACTCTGCCCCAAGCCCATGGTGTCACATGGGCTTGCCCTAATTGGAGTACAGGACCAGGCACTTTATCTGGTTCGTACAAATGGTCTCAGCTCATCAATGCAGCCTATTCAGTTCTCTCCAAAGAGCTTTCCTACTCTCAGACAGATCAGCACTGCCTCTCAGCTTGGTGTCATTTGCAAGCTTACTGAGAGTGTAATCAATCCCCTCATCCAGACCATCAATAAAGATATTACACAGGACTGTCCACCACGTACTGAGTCTGAACATTACACCATGATGCAAGCAAGCATGCAAATTCCTGCTACCTCATATATCTGAGCACTGAGCCACCTCTGCTATGGGGACCTGCATCACACCCTGTCTCAACAGAATTTTACCACCTGACTTTTCCATGTTCTGGGTCACCAGCTTTCTCCATAAAACAGCAGAAGTGTTTCTTTTATATTTCCCTATCCAAACAAAAACTAGTTTCAGTCTTTGCCTCTGTCCCTCTCTGCATTTGAATTATGCACAGAAACGGGTCTATCTCCTTGTTAAATTTATAGCAGCATCTTCTGCAAAGACTTTTTTTTTAACCATCATAAATAAACCATTTTTTATTAATCCCTCCACAGACTCTATAGCAGTGCCCAGTCCCTGTTATTTCAAGTGCCAGATGCAAAAATATGCTCAGACAGCAATAAATCAGAGCCTGTTTTTATAGTCCTGTTGATACATCACCTCTATTCTGTGGCGAGAAAACAACTGTCAAGCTGAGTGTGCTTTGAAGGAGTCCCAGTGAAATGGTGCCTTATCACCAACATTTTCATTTTATCTCCTTCAGATAAACCCCTCATGTTTCAGCTGGTGGACTGGATCTTGCGAGGCACCTCTCAAGTGATGTTTGTCAACAACCCTCTCAGCGGGCTCATCATTTTAGTGGGGCTTTTCATCCAGAAGCCATGGTGGCTGCTGACGGGCTGTGTTGGAACTGTCACATCAACGTTAACTGCTCTGGCTCTCAGTCAGGAGAGGTATGTGGGATCTCTGAGATGATCATTATGATATCAGGAGCATGCTGATAGGTTGTAGTCCTGTTTTCAACCCTATTAGAGCCAGCAGACCCACTTTCCCCACTTGACTTGCAGGAAGTCAGGTAAGGACAGAGCTGTGGTTCAGGAGGTGGATAGTTGGCCACCATTGTGAGAATAATGTCACCTAACCCAAGTCCTGTTCTCTCCCTGATAGCCATTATGTTTTGCTATCACCACACCAATACAATTTGGATCACACAGAGCTTTCTGGATCATCATTCTTTACCAGAGGACTGAAACACCTCTCCTATGAGGAAAGATTGAGGGAACTGGGATTGTTTAGCTTGGAGAAGAGAAAGCTCCATGGAGACCTCATTGTGACCTTCCAGTACTTGAAGGGAGTGTATAAACAGGAGGGGGAACAGCTATTTGTGAGGGTGGATGGTGGTAGAACAAGGGAGAATGGATTTAAACTGAGACAAGGGAGGTTTAATTAAGCATTAAGAGGAAGTTTTTCACACAGAGTGTGGTGAGGCACTGGAACAGGTTGTCCAAGGAGGCTGTGGATGCCCCATCCCTGCAGGCATTCAAGGCCAGGCTGGATGTGGCTCTGGGCAGCCTGGTCTGCTGGTTGGTGACCCTGCACGTAGCAGGGGAGTTGAAACTAGATGATCATTGTGGTCCTTTTCAACCCAGGCCATTCTATGATTCTATGATTCTAATAATAGTTTAAAAAATCATGCATTCCACAGACCTCTGCAATGAAAGTTGGCAACTACCTCACTGCTTTTTCCATCCTGCCTCTACACTCCCTTCACCAGGAGCAGGATATTTTCAAGTTGCATTTCAGCAAGTCTCTGTGGCGGATCACCTTCTGCACAGCTTGCTGCTTTGCAAACATTTCTTTGTATCACAGATCAGCCATTGCATCAGGGCTGCATGGCTATAATGGGATCCTGGTGGGAGTGCTCATGGCTGTCTACTCGGATAAGGGAGATTACTACTGGTGGCTTCTTACCCCTGTGGCAGTTATATCCATGGCCTGGTAAGTGTCACGTCTCTCTTAGAGACAATTCTCAAAGAATGAGGAATTCTGCTATATGAATATTGTACACATTACAAGTCTCGTCTGCACAGTGCCCTACATCAGTAGCTCCAGACAAGGTAGCATTGGAGAAAGCTCTTTATTGAATAAAACACATTGGCAGGAAGTCAAATGAACCAACAAAATCAATCATACCTACTTCAGTGCACATTTATGGACCTCATCAGATCACACTGGGGTGGATGTCACTGTGCCCAGCACTCCTATGATGCTCCCTTATCCAGGTGCTGAACTGACCTGAAGCTCCTTCTTCAGGCTGAATTCCACCTCCCATCTCAGATGTGCGACCAGTCACAAATCAAATTTTTCCCTACAACTAGTTCCAAAAGCTAGACAGCATCCTTTCAGGACTATATTTACCATTTCTACATACAGACCTTAACAGCACTGCAGAATCTATTTAACAGCCTCAACAGAAATTAATTCAAAAGCCAGATTTTAATCACCATCAGTGACAAGATACAAATCATGACTGCATTTCACTGCTTTTGAAATCAGATTTTTCAATATTTTATTTCACTAGTCACTGTCGGCGAAGGTCATTTTGAGACACTCTTTCAAAATCCAGAACATGTTGCAAGAATGTTTAGTCTGTCTTGTCTGCCAGAATTCCCTGAGGCTTTTTATTCAAACATTTCCCTGTTTTTCTAGTTCACAGGGCTCGAGGGTAGAGCTGAAAGGTTTTAAAATTAGACTTTTCAGAGATTCTCTTTTTCAACCAGTAGCTTGAATCTCAGCTTTAGAAGTCGGAATTTCTTTAATTGTTTCTTTTTTTCCTGACAAGATGTATAGCTGGCAGAAGCTTTGTATTTCAACACAGAAACTGGGACACTGTTTTCACTGAAGTGGTGGGTATTTTCTACAGCAGTGAGCAAGGAAGCCTTTAAACTGCTCTGGAAACCAAATTCATCATAAAAGAATAGGCTTTATCTGAGGAAACAAAAGGAGAACAAAGCATTTTTTTCCATTGATAATATCTTCACAACAGGACACAATAAGTTGCTTTTGAAATCCCAAATAATTTATTTCTTTTGTTTTCTGGTTTGTTTTGCTGTTTTATTTTGTTTTGCTTTAGATTAGAACCAGTCTGATGTTCTTCTGGGACTTGAATCCAGCTTCTTGAAGAGTTCAGGTCTTTAAGTTGTATTTCTGTAAGCTGCGCAACGCCTACTGCAACTCTGAAGCTAACTGTAAGGGTGGCTCAGCCCGGTTGCATCATCAGAGTTCAGATAAAACCATCAAAATACAGCCAATTTCCATCAAGTACATGACCTTCACTCTCATTCACATATTTTCTGGGCCCCATTTAACCAAAAAAGACCAAAAAGTAACTTATGTGGTGAGAAGACTCCTCAACTATATGCTTACATCCACTAATGAGTGTGATAGTTGCTGTAAAAGGACAGACAGCATTCTCTAACTATTGGACTGATGCAATCTGCTATGTGAAGGAATTCACTGCCTAGTGTTTCCAAAGGAATACCACTGGCATCCACTTTCCATAGCTTATGACCAAAATGGTAGGATGAATCACTATTGTAAATATGATGAACAAGCTATACTTGTTTCTCTTTTCCTTTCATTCTTAGTCCAGTCCTGTCCAGTGCTTTGGGATCTATTTTCAGTAGATGGGACCTTCCTGTACTCACTCTGCCCTTCAATACTGCGGTGACTTTGTACTTGGCAGCCACAGGACACTACAACCTTTTTTTTCCTACAACCCTCATCAAGCCTGTAGCATCGGTGCCCAATATCACCTGGTCTGCAATCAATGTGCCTCTGGTAAGCTTCACCCCAACACGTTTATGTAGTTTCATTGAAAATGTGAGCAAGAAGACATTTATCTCTGGGTAGCAATTTCTCATATGCCCATTCTGAGCAGCATCCATTTCAGAAAAAAATGGCTTAGTTCATTTCATACAAGAGAGTGTCACATAGGCTCCAGGGGCAGTCCTGGCTAATCCAGCAGAGAAACTGATCAGATCTCAGAGATCCTGAACCTCTCACTCCATCCAAAGTTAGATTGCCCATAAACATGCCACAGCTGCTGTTATCACATGAGTATATCCAAATATGCACACTCACTGTCCAAATGTGGTCAACAGGATGTCAGCAGGACTGTCAGTGAAAACATGAAAAGAGGGAAGAAACATCATGATCTCACAGGGGCAGAAATTAATTTACACTAATTCTCCTCTGGCCAGCTTTAGCACTGGAAATTGTCTTGTTACATCCACACACTCAAAGAAATGGTAAGGGGAACAGATATGCTTCATCTTATATAAAAAACTCAAATCAGCCCTAATACGGGATTACTGCTCAGGAGAGTAACAGTTTTTCTCCTTCACTAAAGTCATTTACAACAAAACCACAACAAACACAAACTGATCATATTACCTCAGAACAAATAAAAGCCCATCTCGGACTGATGAGATTCAGACCAAACAAGAAACTAACTCTGGACTGAAGGACATAAGCACCTGTGTTCACTCAATAGACCTTCTCAGAGCCAGGGTTTCCTTTCTAATCAATACTTTGGACAAAATAACTGTTGTGTCCTCCACTCAGAGCTACAATAACATGTCCCCTCTCTACTGGCCATTGCAGCTCTTGCAGTCCATCCCAATTGGTGTTGGTCAAGTGTACGGCTGTGAAAACCCCTGGACTGGAGGCATCTTCCTTGTTGCTTTATTCATCTCTTCCCCACTTATTTGCTTACATGCTGCAATTGGATCTACAGTTGGGATGCTTGCAGGTAAGAAATATTCACCAACATTTTCTCAATTAAGAAAATATATTGATCCAAGCCAATATGAGATTCTGTCCAGCATTTACAGTTGCATGGGCTGAGGGAATGCACTCCTGTTTTTTGAAGGTGTCTTTGAATTTTAAAGGTCTTAATTTTAAAGGTCACTCAGCATGGTGAAGGGAAGAACAGAAGCAGGTTTTCTATAAGCTCTAAATTTGGAACTAAATTTGTAACTCTGGCAGGTAGTTTGTTCCATCTTGCTTAACCCATTGCCACTGGATGAACAGAACCCAGCACAGCCTCACTCCACTAACCAGAGAAACAATCCTAATTTAACAAAAATGAATGTGACCCCCGAATACAAACAACACCAGTGATTTATGTTAGCAAATTTAATGAAAAATATGGTAGAATTAGCATAGTCTGAGGCAACTACAAAGGCTGACAAAGGTTCAGACGTCCAACACACAGTTCTGATTTGTGCTCTGAAGTGCTTTTTACAAGATGTGACCCACCATGAGTTTGTGTTTTAAAGAAAATTATCTATAATTTATAGGGTTAAAAATATTTGACAAGTTTCACGCAGGTCTGACATTTAACTAGAAGAGAAGGGTCTGGAGAAAATATGTGGAAATATAAACAAGGTGATGAGGGACAGGAGACAGCTGAGGACATTACAGCAGGAAAAGTATTGCCCCTAAGAATAAGGTGTCTTGTGCAATACATAAGATGGTGCTGTTTTTAGTGATAGTCCCAATACATATGAGAAGTCCTGCAGAAGTACTTATGATGTCAGGCTTTTTTGCAAAACCTCAGCTCCCATCCCATTGGAAGATTTCCACAGCAGTGATGGAGGGACCAGAACACATTTAGCGTTTTGGCAAATTTTAGCATTTTAGCCATGAGGAAGAGATGGAAAATTATGCTTACTCCTACCAAAACTGTGCCTCCAATACTCAGGACATGAGAACATGTGAGATTTAAACAACACACGTGACCACAGCTTTCTGCAAGGAAGAAACCCAAGTGAGAAAGCCTTCACGCACTCTGGCTGAATCTCCCATCCAGATATCCTAGGGACTCGCTCGAGCAAATATGGGGCAAAGTAGGAAATTTTACCTGAAGAAGCATTTGACACTGAACCACTGCTGTTCTATCACAGCTCCAAAATAATGAGTTCCTTTAGAGTTCACCCTTTTTCTGCAAATGAACGCTGTGCAAGTGTGAACACTGTAAATTTGGCTGGATGTCATAGGGAAGAGACTGAATTTCCAACAGGTAAAATTTACTTCCTGCAAATACTTCCCATAGCTGACCTCAGCCCCCTGTTTTTTGTCTTGTAGCACTGAGTATTGCAGCGCCATTTGACAGCATCTACCTTGGCTTACACAATTACAATTGCGCTCTCGCATGCATTGCAATTGGAGGCATGTTCTATGCCCTGACCTGGCAGACTCATTTGCTGGCCCTTGCTTGTGGTATGTATCTTATATGATAAGGGAAGCCAAAAATTTTTGCATCTACGCAGTACATGAGCAGTACAGGACAGCTCTGAATCAATTTTGGGATTCTGATTTTCCAAGAGTTACTTCTGTCATGGCATCAGATTTGAGCTTGGAGGTGCAAACCACAAAGGCAGAAGTAAAGGCTTCTAGATAACAAGTCTTCTGATAAAGAGAAACATCTAGAAACAGTGGAAGGAGTATTCGTAAGGAGACAAGCTATGCCATGAACAGAAGTTTAACAAATTATCCACTCAGGAGATTCATAGAAGCCATTCCAAAATTGTAATTATCCTCAGAGGATTTGCTTCACAAGATGAGAGCTACTGTACAAGTTCAGTTTAAAATCCATTTAGCCAAAGACACCCACCTCCAGCAAAAGCCAAAAACAGATAATACAGGAAGTTTAAGAACAGTGTACAGTGTAGAAATTCCTAATGAAGGTTAACCCAGCCTCCAGCCATTTGTCATGTTTGATTTGAACATCCCTTCTCAGTTGCTCAGGGATCCCCACAACGCACAGGTCAAGTTGTGTAAATGGATAAGGAAATACCACCATCACCAGCTCTTGGCAAAACCATTTTCTTTCACCATTCACCGTTACAGAGCAGATAAGACCAATTGTAGACCACATGGCCAGAAATGATTTACTGTGCATTTGGATATTTTTATTATTTCTGATAATTTCCTTGGAAAGCTGAGCTATTCTTTGCCAATCCTGAACTCTTTGGTCTTCTTTTGTCAGCACTGTTTTGTGCCTACTCTGGAGCAGCTCTTGCTAATGCACTATCTGTGGTAAGTTTAAATATTTTCTGAGCTTTGTTTGTTTGTTTTAGCTGTGTTCTGATTTTCTCATGATACAATGCTGAGGAAATGCTCCAAAATTCTCCATCTTCTGACAGTACCAAAATGAGAGTGCTGCAGCCAGCAGCATTTCTTATAGATGGGGCATCAGCTGGACCATGCACCTGCAAACTCCACAGTTGACAATATGACTTCAAAAACCTCTTGAGCATATAATCCAGAATGGGAATTTGCACATAGATGTGCAAGTGCTTATGGTTTGAGATGCAATATTAAGCTGCAGCCAGCATTTTTAAACGAATCCCAGTGGTCTAAAATTTTCTTTGCTTTTCCTACTCTGCCCTCAAATTTTTGACTCAAGTTTGGTCTGGAAATGAGAACTATAATTATTTAAGATTTAAAAAAAAAAAAAAAAAAAAAAAAAGGCCATTGCTGTCTTAAATACAGAATCATTGTATCTGGGCAATTCAAGAAAGAAAAGAAGCTAGAAGTGCCAGGCTTTGTTTCTTCAAGATCTGAGAGAATAAAGCAAAACCACATTTTAATAAAATTGATTTAGTAACTTACAATGATCCAAAAAAAGAAAAAAAAAAAAGTTGAACAGCTTAAATGCATTAAATATACTCATGTGGCATTCTCTTAATACCATGTAGGCCTATGCAAAAGGCTGCTTTAAGCACACCTTTTGTTTTGGATATGGATTAGGGAAGAGGACAACTGGTTCTTCTCCCTGTAATCTTGGTTTCAGCATGCTGCAGGACAGGTGAGCAGTCTGGGTCCCAGAGCAGGACTGTTGGGCAGATGCAATGCCAGTAATTCATGGGCACTGAGGACTGAAGGTGTGTGAACAGTATTCTCAGAACAAGTTTTACAGGACCACGAGGGTAGGATTTTGGTCATTTCTTAGACAGTTGAAATGTCTACATGTGAGCTGGGTGCAAAAGAGGTTCCAAAACACACCTATCTGTCCACCTTCCTCTCCCAGCTTGGACTACCACTCTGTACCTGGCCTTTTTGCTTCTCGGCGCTTCTCTTTTTGCTGTTAACCTCAGACAACCCGGACATCTACAAAATCCCCCTCTGCAAAGTCACCTACCCAGAAGCAAACAGGATCTACTATCTGAGACTGAAGAGAATAGCATCAGAAAGCAGAAGAGAAGAGCAGAAGCAAAAGGAGCAGGAACCTTCTGGCGACTCAAGAATAAGCACAGGTGGCACTCCCTTGTGCACCCCCAAAAACAGTCGCAATCACTGATTTCAAATGCCCAGGAGTTAGCAGTTCCTGAGCAGTTGGTTGGATGCAGCAAATATCACCTTCAGCAGCAGCTTGTAAGCCAGGGATTCAGCACTGCCCTTTCTGGATGAAATACAATTTGCCCTTGAGGCAAGCTTTCCAAAAAGCACTCAGGTAACATAATAATGGCTGTCTTATCAATCCACATGTTGTTAACTTGAAAGCCACCTCTTATCAACAATAATTATAGGAATAGGCAGAAGAACATAAACACTGACAAGGAGCTGTATTTAATTTTAGATGTGTAATTTAACAAAATAAATATGCCGAGAGAGTGGTATCTAATAATAATAAATAATGTAAGAAGTACATTAAGTGCTGCACTTTAAATTAAGAACATATATATTTGAAAATAGAATAAACAGACTGATCTCTTCCTTTCCTGTGTCCCATCAGTGTCTTGCCTTCTTTCTGTATCTTAACAGTTACAGCACACACAGGTAAATATTTTTACAGAATGCATACTATTTTTTTGTGCCATCTCCTGATTCCCCATTAAGTGTCAAGACAATGAAAGTATGAATATACATGCTTTAATCATACTGCAGAAATGACTAGCTAGACATGATCAAAACATTTTTCTTTTCTTTGCATCATCTTCTGTCTTAGAAATAGAAGACCTGTCTCCTGCTGACTGCAGGATTGCAGGTCTGAATCGTGGCATGCATCCAGTGGAAAACATTTTACATAAAGAATGAGATAAACATTTACTGTTGGTAGCAATTACTGCAGTTCTTTCTCTCCCTTTCCCAGGGAAACGCTTCCTTTGAATTAAGCCACAAGCAATAAGCAAGTCAAATACTGCCCTTGTCTGCTGGGGGCTGGACTGGACTGGGGTCTTCTCCATGTTTTCAGCAGCTGTCCAAGAGAAATCTTGTGAAACACCATCGTCATCGTCATGGGAAATAGAGGGTGGATTTGCTGCTGTGTCACCCAGTGTGGTGGTTTCTAACAGGCATAAGATACAAGCGAAACACTGCTATTTTAAGCTTCCTCCAAGTCCTTTTAACAGGGAAGATCCAATTGCCCACAAGAGAGCTGTCTTTGGGAACCTTTCCAAAAGCCACTACAAAGCAAGCCTAGCAGAAAGGCTTCCACATTCTAAAGTCATTTCCTGTGATCAGTTCAAAAATTGTAGGCACAAAGGATCTTGAAGATTTAAGGTCAAAGTTCAAAGAAATATCAGTCACTGTTTAGATTAGATGCTGTCCTTTTTGCATCTTGGTGTGGGGTTGTTTTGCACGTTCATTTGAGTCTGTCTGAGCAAAGGGATGGAAGCAAGCTGTAGTGCTGTTTTTGAACTTTTCTTAAAAAAGATGTTCCTCAGTCCTACCCAAGAGAATTTCTGTCTTTATAAACACCAGATTTGCAGCACCAGAAGCTGAAGTCACTGTAAACAATCCTTAGGAGAACCATCCAGGATTGAATGGGAGACAATGGTGCAATTAGAAAATCTGAACATACTTAAAAAGGGAATTAAGTTTCTTCTTATTATTCTGTTTGGATTACAACAGATATGACATTCTACCTGGGAGGAAAGCCCCAGACATGCAGATAAGACCAAATTTTAGTAGACAAGATAATCCTGACATTGACTGTGCAGAGTTCCAGTGAATTTTTCAGTCTGTTCTACCCTTCAGACTTGAATACCTAGGTTACATCTCTATCCCATTTTAGACCTCGGGATAACCTCTGAGTCTGGCCATACAGAGGTCCTTCAGGAAAGCACTAAGGGAATGAGTGGGAATTCCTGCATACCATAAGTTTTCTTAGAGATTAATAAAAGAGCAAGAATCTGAACAGCCTATTCAGTACATTCAGTCATGGGACTTTTGTCTTGTTTAGATGTGTGGGACTGACCTTAGCTTGATATCTTGCCTACCTCTACAAGCAAAAGGAAGATCTGACCAATGTTCAACTGCAATAGGCAGAAAAGTAAATGCTTTACAGCAACCAAAGGCTCCCATGGAAATCCCAGGAACCTCCTGAAAAATATTCAGCTCAGACAAGAGGAAGGCATAGGTTACTTCTCTTCATCACACAGGTGAAGGGGAACCATTGATTTAGGAGAATGTTTGTTTGCAGAAACATTATCCAGGCATTGAACACAAGAAATAAAGCCTTCAAAATACCATAGAGGGCTGCTGCAGATGGTTCTACAATCTCAGACATGATTAAAGGACTTTTGTAGGCTGCCCATGCAGCTACTTATTCGTGTATGGTAACTGAGGGGAAAAAAAGTAATAGGGAACAAAGAAACCACCAGAAAAGTATCGGTAGACAGTGAAGAAAGCAGAGAACCACAGGAGAACAGGTTAGCAATCCATCCTTTATGCCACACAAAGAAAGAATGCCAGTGCCATTAAAACAGAAAAGTAAAAATAAAAACAGTCTTGTATGGACACAAGGTTCCAAATTCTGTAGTAAAACAAAGTCAGCTGCTCTCTTCATCTGCTCTACAGTTTAATTTACCTCGTAGACAACCTAGCTTCAGAGGAAGAGTTGAAATGAAGCAGCAGTTCGAAAAATTCTGTAATAGATTCAGCTGAAATAATGTTTCGGAAAACTCAACTGTGGTTAATTATGTCAAGCATATTATTTATTTTCTTTTTTAAAAAAAAAGAGTCGAGTCCAAGTACAATATGGCTACTGGAAAGAATTTGTCATGAAAGAGCCATTACAAACATTAACTTCTCAGCCACAAGCAAATCCATCCTGAAATCAATTAGCAAAGCTATTTCTAAGGTTGAAGACATCCATAAGGAATAGAGAATAAACAGGGTGGTTCTGTCCCCGGCTAACCAAAAGATTTGAGTAACTATAGCCAGTGCTAACAATTCTTGAAAACAGGCAAGATAAATATCAAATGTCTTCTAGATGGGAGCAGTAGACAATCAAATCACTGACTGAAGCTATCAGCAGCCACAACTCCAAATTTCAGTTGTTCCCAAAAGTGCCAGCGATCTAATATGAATTAAATGCGCCTATAAAAAAAGAATAGCCAAAAAACTAAACCTCTTCTATAGTTAGAGCAGTCATTCCAACCAGCTTACCTCTGCAGTAAATGAAATAAATACTCCTGTGCAAATAAATACTCAGCCTAGCACCAGTATATACAGAACAACTTCCTGAATGCCTGCCTTTGGCAACGAAAGAGTGCAAATGGGAACAGGCAATGCAACATGAATGAATTATAAGATGCCTCCCCCATGAGCAGAGAAACATCTATTTTGTTATAACTGGATAAGTACCACTACGTATTCCACATGACTCCAAGAAAAAATGCTTTCATTGTTTCTTCAAAGGTCATCTATTTGCCTCTAAACCCTCAGTTAAAAGAAGAAATATATCTTTATTCTTCGAGATGGCTCTTCCAGCTCTCCTCATATAGGCACAAGCACACGAGGTCCGTGCTTCAGATGTCCTCATCTGGGTGTTGATGACGGCAGAATGATCTAGGGAACCATGAAGGGGTGGAATTTGCTTTCCCAATGGACATTAGCTACAGCATAGGCCAGAGCCATACTGAGCATCTCATTGCCCACTAGGTCTCTTCACCTGGCAGCCCTTTTCCAAGGAGATTTATTAAACGTGGGACATGATGCAAGACCCAGGAGATCAGGCATCCAGTAGACCTGCAATCACAGGTGAAGCACACAAGCTGAATCCCTCTAGCCCTCCTCCAGCAAACTTAAGTTGCCAGATTGAAGCAAACCAAAGCCACCCATTTTTGGCCTTGTACTTATTTTCTTTTTTAACTTGAAGCAAGATTCAAGTTAAACGTGAGCACCTAAAACAGGGTGGCTGTGTTTTGTGGTTTTTTTATGCCATTTGTTGTTTGCAGGGGCTTAGATTGGAAATATTCCTTTCCTTTCTACTTTCATCAATAAGTTCAGCTGAAGCTAGGTCTCAGAGATTTGTTAGGATTGAATTTGTTAACTAGCCTCAGGAAGAATTTGACAAGTCAGGGGCACTGGTGGTTTGCGAAGACCTGACAGGAAGAAGAGATTTTTAGCCAAAGGCTATCAGAGACCTCTGTGAGACCCCTCTGTGGAAGGAAATTCTCTTGGAGCAGAGGTTTTGACAGCAGTCAATAGTGGAAACCGTGACGTGAGCGACCTGAAACCACTGAAGGCCTCTCTGGGACATGAGATGGAAACTCTACTAACAGAAATCATTACCTGTGGATACCTTTGAGATCAGTCGGGGCTTGGTCTGGGGCCACACACTTCTCTAGACACTTAGGCACAGAGCATGCTCAAATCCACCCAGCCAATGCATAAAGAAAAATGCATTTTATAAATGACTACCTCTCGCATCTTGTTGAATCTTAGCCCAAAGTTAAAACCAGGTATTTCAGACAAAGTCTGGCCGGCCATGGAGCAATATCCACTCACTGCACAGCACTAGTATCTCCATGTTAGCTGATAGATGGAGTGAGCGCTCACTGCTGGCACGGCAGGGCTTTATAACTCAAAAACAGTTCTGCAATATTTTAACAGTGTTTCATTGACCTGTGTTTGCTTTGGGCCTGCGGTGCACAGTGTGGCCATGGGTTTGAGTTCAGCCACAGAAATACTTAGGTCTGCAGATCTTGGATGATGAATCCAGTCTGTAGAGGCACCCGATGGTATTATCTGCAGGAGTGGCTGGATCTACCTTGCTCATCTAGGGAAAGAGAGTTACGGTTCCTGGTCTTCTACCTGTCTCATCAAGAGTCTGCTCAGGGTTTGTTGTCCGTGGGACATTCTCAGCCAGAAACAGCCATTGCTTTTTCCCCCAGATATTGTACAGACACGTTTCCATGAACCAGCAACACTCTGCTCTCTCTCTGAGATTCATACCCAATTGAACCCTTGTCAGAACATCACCACATACATGAAGGACATGAAGCAATTAGAGAGCATTTAGAGTGGGCTTACAAAGATGGCAAAGGATCTATGGGAGAGATGTGTGAGGTGTGGCTGAGGTCCTGTGGTCTGTTGGGCTCAAAGAAGAGGAGGCAGACAGGAGGTCTCATGGCAGTCTGCAGCTCCTTCAAGGACAACCATGACAGGTCAGAGTGAACACCAGGACGTATGATGAAATTCCAAAGGAGACAGGCAGAGAATAAGCAGCTTGGGAGATGTCCCACAGGCTGACATCTACTAGAATTTATTCTCATGCTGAGTTAAAGCTGAACATCCAGCAACCCCTCATGTACTAGTGGGGTCTGGTGTGGATTGAAGTAGCAGTACAGAGGGACGTCATTACAGAGGATGGTGACAGCTGCCCAGGAAGAGTACCTGAAGTTGTGAAGTTGGAAAACCTATGCTTGTTCTTTAAAATATCAATGGGGAGAAGTGCCTGGTAGGTTGTGCAGGAAGGGAAAGCCAGACAGAACAAGGTGGCTTAGTCTGCTCTCCCTGAGCAGGTTTTATTGCCACGCTGTCAGAGCTGCTCTGTAATAGAGCCCAAGGCACTTCCCCCCCAACTCCATTCAGTACTGCTGCAAGCTTAAAATAAATACTGTAATTCTTTCAGACACTGTCATAAAGCCCTTCAGCAATGCCAGCACCTCTTCTATCAACAGCCACAATTACAGACTGGTGTCTCAGTGCAAGCAGGAGTACCAAGTGATCAGACAGGGAGGGTAGGTGAACTAGCAGCCACCAGCAAATACTGAGAAAGGCTTTATGTTCCAAAGGGGCATTAAAGCAATACAGGATATCACCATGAGCTGAATAAAAACCAGAACTTTACTGCATGTCCAAGTATGATAAGCTCCTAAATTTTCCAGCTGCTGGGAAGTTGTTCTGTGCTTTGTCAATACCAGATATCCCCAGTCTGCAATGCTGTGTTGTATTCCCCAGCACAGGAGGCTGGTCTTTTTTGGTGAGCTTTGGGTTGTTGGTTTTTTGTTTTTTATTAACAGATCACATTTGCAAGGTAGCAGAAGTGCCACCACCCTTAGAGAGAGATCGGTTTGCCAAATCCTCTCCCCTCACTTCTCTTTAAACAGAAGTGCACGTTTTAATTTGGAAGTTGCAGAGTTCAAAAAGGGAACAAACTCTTGGTTGCAGATGATTTTTCAGTTCTCAGAGGGTCCTTTACAAACTCCTGCAGCTGTTGCAGCAGCAGGAATTCACACGTCCCAGTGGCAAGATGAGAAGACCAGGGACAGACCTGTGGAAAGCAAAGGTTTGTTTTACTACACTCTGCCTGGGAACAAGAACAGTTTGTGTTTGGGCATATCCAGATGCAGCTCAGAGCATTTAACAGCTGAAGCTGCCATGGATCTGCATTCTCACATCCTTCTCCAGGGACAACCCTTTGCACAAAATGTTGAGGTAGAGCTAAATCCGTGCTCCCAAAATACATAACTTCATTCAGAACAGAAGGAGTGAAGCACACAGACAGGTGAGAGCACTTCCAAAAACACTCAGATACTTCAACCATCAGAATGCCTAGACATAATGCACAGGCTGACTAGCACATCTCTGCAGCCACAGAACAAATTATGCACAAGGCCAAGACAGATGGAAAGATCCTTTCATTGCACAAATATCACTATGCACTTTCTCTCCCTCATTTTCCCTCATTTCAGGGCACCCTTGCCTGTGCTAAGTTTTGTTTTTCTGCTCTTATCTCATTTAACTCGGCACTGACAGCTCCTTCCTCTGCCATCCACAAACCTCTGCAAAACTACTCAGCCAGAAGTCAGGCAGATACTTCCTGGCTGCGGAGAAAAACAGAAAAGCAAAGATGATGACAAGCTATCAACCAGCTTTCTTACTGTAGCTGAGTGACTTTATTTCACTTGAGTAAATTAAGTCCTGTTCAGGGTATTTTCCATTTCCAGAAATTGAATTAGCCAGCAGCCATAACTTTTTTTTTTTTTTTTTTTCTATTATCTACTACAAAATATGAATCTTCACAGCAAATGAATATCTGTGTGCTTATGTGCATATATGAAAATGCTGCTGTGGATTTCTGCCTACAAAATCCCTCAAGCATTTACAGCCAGTGCAGCTACACCACTAAACATTACACTGATTATTAACTTTCTACTTCTTCCCACTGTCTGATGATCCAATTCCAGAAGCAACTGGTCCTCTCTGTTTAATTGATTAGACCTGCAACTCGTGCCATGCACAGTGGCTTCCACTTCTATTACAGCCTGCTTAGCAAGAAAATAGTAGCCACTGGGATTTATATATTAAAAGAGTTTCTTTCTGGAACCAAGTCAGTGTTCCACTCTTTGCTAAGGCCCAACAGCTGCCTGTCCTATAATGTACAGGCATGTGAGATTGGGTTATTTCCTTGAAAGCAGGGAGGGACTGAAATCCCCGTTATCAGGGACAAAGGAGAAAGGAAGACAAACTCAAAGTAAGCTGAGATCAGATGCAGGGGTGTTGAGTGAACTGCCTAGAACTGCAGAATTGGATGAAGCAGCAAAAAAACACTTTATCTTGCATCATAAAAATGAAGAAACTGTGGCCAGCTTTGACATTCTCATGAAGTTCAGGCTGTCTTGAGATAGATCTGGAAAATGAACCCCTTTGGATCTGGGCTATTTCTTGGAGCCAGAAACACAGGGCAGGGATTTGAAGGAGGGAAGATTTAGGTTGGATATCAGGGGGAAGTTGTTTACTATGAGAGTGGTGAAGTGTTAGAACAGCTGCCCAGAGAGGCTGTGGATGCTCCAGACCTGGAGATGTTCAAGGCCAGGTTGGATGGAGCCCTGGGAAGCCTGGTCAGGTTAAATGGTTTAATGCCCATTAAATGTGATGATTGATGGCCTTGTATGTGGCAGAGAGGTTGGAGCTTCATGATCCTTGAGGTCCCTTCCAGCCCAAGTCGTTCTACAATTCTATGAAGCTGAAATTAAGAATTGTTTGAGTTGCAGTTTCCACTCCTGAAGTCCCGAAACACAGTGATACGCTTAGCCTTGGCTTTCAAACTCTCTAGCATTTCAAGAGGTTTCAGTCTGGCTGATGCAGTCTACAAAGGAACAAGTGACACTGGAACCAAGAAGCCTCAAGATTCGGATGCACGGCATGAGGCAGAGAGCTTTGCTCACCACCAGCTCCTAGAACCTTGAGCAAAGAACAAACAGGATCACACCAAGTGCCAGCAGAACTGATTTTCCCTCCTCCAGGACAGATGTACACAACAGGGAAAGAGGAGAGGATATGAAGGTGTCTGAAGGTAAAAACAGCTGTACCAGAGATCATCGTCTTCCAGACAAACGCACAGGTTTCCAGGCCTGTGCCCAGAAGTGCCCACTGCTCATAAGAAAAGGGATGGTGCTGCCAGGAAAATGGAAAACAAATCCAAAAGGGGGGACTCAACCAGATAAATAAACTTAGTTCTTCTTTTACTTGTATTCCACCAGGCTTCCTGAGATACATCACTCAATTTTTTGGGTATCCTTCAAAGATATCTCCTGTAATCAATGCCACAGCCACCTCTGTGCTAGTAAATAGAATTGTGTTGGGGGGCAGCTCATCATTGCTACCTAGACAGCGAACCAAAAGCACAATTATTGTCAGGTGGGGCCTTGGGCTGCTCAAAGCTATTCTTCACTCCTGTTAGCAATATTTTAAATACACACCTTGGAAAATCCACAAATAAGTCACGGATTGCTTGCTAACCCAACACTCAGCACATTGGTCTGCAGGAAGAGTATGAACCTATGAGAGGGCCTCCAGAGCAAGTACATAGAATGCGTGTGCTATGAAACCTACTTAATATTTGGAGCATGCATCATCAGTAGTGTCCAGAGTCCCCAGAACCTGGGGAGCTAAGCCAGGGACAGGGAATTGATATTCACAGGGCTTCTGGAACTTGACAGAATATCTGCTGATTTTTATAGCTGTATACGCAGCAGTATCAGAGACATACCACAAGAGGGAGATGAACAACAGAGCTGGACGGCTCTCCTTGCCTGTATTCCTGATAGCAACTTGCTAGAGAAAGTACTGTGCAGCCATCGTGCTGAGGAATGTCAAATAACAGCTTTGTCCAGAGAATTTTTACAGGCCAAATTGAAGGGTCAGAAGATGCCTGCATTAGCATGGCTTTTGGTCCATTCTATGTAAACCCAAAACTATTTCGCTCAGCAAACAAATGCAAGATTATGACAGACTCCTTGCATGCTCTCTGCTGAAACAAAAATTTCCACTCTGTTTTTACTCATAAAAACAAGATGATAAAAGTAATTGGCCACGAATACTGATGGGAACAGGCTTGCTGGTGTTTCTCCAGATACCTGGCCTCCAGGATATCTCAGCCTTTACGATTTCTGCCTCCCCAGCCAGCATCCAAGCTGAGTATCACCTACCTATAGAAAAAAAAAGAGACTGGAGCAATCTGAGTTATTAGTTCAGTAAGTATTACAGCAGGAGGCTAGTCTAGGTGAGCTGCAGAGATGACTTATAACGTGTGTTATCCTACAGACTTAAATCACTGGAGCACTGTTTTGGGGGCTGTCTGCTGTAACATCTCCATAGAAAAGTTAATGAAGTGCTTAAGATAAGTGAGCAGAAAGGTGGGTTGAAAACTGCCTGAATGCTTGAACCCAAAGTGTTGTAATCAGAGGAACAAAATCAGATAGAGGCCAGTTAATAGTGTTGTTACCCAACAAAAATTCAAACATAGAATCAAAACAAAAATAGAATCATAGAATGGCATGGGTTGAAAAGGACCACAAAGATCATCTAGTTTCAACCCCCCTGCTATGTGCAGGGTTGCCAGACACCAGACCAGGCTGCCCAGAGCCACATCCAGCCTGGCCTTGGATACCTCCAGGGATGGGGCATCCACAACCTCCTTGGACAACCTGTTCCAGTGCCTCACCACCCTCTGCATGAAAAATTGGTTATTATCTTAATGATCTGGGATGTAGGGTAATTTGCAACGTCAGCAAACCCATGGAAGATACAGAACTCAGGGGAATGGCAAATACACCAAAGAGAGGGTCATAATGCCATGCAGATGAAACTCAGCAGGCTGGAGAAATGGGTCCACAGGGCACCCAGCTGGGAAGTACATGGGACTGAGGGAGATGAGACTGTTTCCCCTGGAGAAGAGAATGTTTGCCGGAATATTTATCGCTGTGTGCAAATATCTGATGAGAGAATAAAAAAAGGCAGTCAGACTCTTTTTAATGGTGTCCCATGACTGACCTGCACACCAGTGAGAGATAACCTGCAAATACCATCCACACTTCACAAACAGCCCAGCCTAGCAGAGTCAGGATATGTTCTGAGTTTTAGCAATCTGCAGAGCTGCATATGTGGATTTATGTCACTTCAGAGTACCTGTTGAGTCCAGGAGCTGCTGCAACTCCCTGTGAAGAACTGATCCATGCAGTGCAACTGGAGCCAAGGAACACAGCCAAAATCATCAGCATAATGGCAATCTGCTAAGTGATTTTCCCTCTTGAAGGCAACAGAGCCTTGAGAAAGGCACGGAAACAGAGCGTGTGAAGCTGGGTTAGGGCCATATGAGTGTTTCCTGGCAGAGCTGACACGTTCAAACAGTGTGCCCAGCTAGTTCAGCTCCTGCCTGATCATTCTGGCACTTCTCCAAATAGCTCAAGTACGAAGTCTGATTGGGATCCAGCCACCAAACTCTCTTCTGACAATGTCAACCACTGATCTCTGTCCAGGAGGACTTCTCAGAGCCTTCTCAAAGAATGGCCTCTTCCAGTCTTCCCTTGAAGCCCAAATCCCAAAAGATCAGAGCATGAAGACATACTTCATCAAGTATTTAGGTTGGCAGGTTGGCACCTAACTTGGCATAGGTTTAATTGCACACACATACAACATTTTCCAACATTCCCACTCTTCTGCACCAGTCCCACCCTTAGGCAATGCCTGGGCACAGAGCTGCAGGCAGGTCTTCCTGCAAGTGATTCCTGCACTCAGCCTGCTAGTAATGAGCCCAGTCCTTTTCAGAAGATAATGGTTGGAAACATATAGATTTCCTAACGCAGATGCTGCAGCAGTTAAGCCTTCCCCTTAGCTGGTTGTATCTACAATCCAGCGGCCCTGTCACAAGTCAGTGAATCTCATGTCTCCTATGCCTGCAGTTAACCAAGCAGGCTGTGTCAGAGACTTCATTCCTACACAGATATCAGCAGAATGTGATCTTGTTATTTATTACCCAGCTCATTGATTAAAAAAAGCTTTACTACAAGACATCCATCCCACACCTGCATCTCACATCGACTTCTTTAAAGCACCAGAACTGGACACAACAGCCTGAATCTTGCCTCTTGGAGGACATGAAAAACATGAAGTCTAAAATTCAAGCCCATCACACTTCATATGGGGATCTCCCGTGAGAGTTACCCATTGCATTTCTCTTCTTTTGAGTTGCATCTTACAAGACAGAGAGCAAAGGCAGCCCGAGGAGAAACAAATAGTGAAGGGGAAAAAATGTACTGAAGTGGAGCAGAGCATCTTCCTCAGCAGCACCTCCTTTCTTCATGCTACTTTTTCTGCTGGATACGAAGTCAGTGTCTGGCAGCATCTGACTGGTGCCTGTGAGATCAGAGAAGCACTTGCTCATGCAGCAGCATTAAACCAGCAGCCATCATCAGAAACCCTGCTCACTAGGGGAAAAAGAGAATCCGGTCTCCTGTTAAAAACATCTCCATCAAAAGAGATGCATCCTGGGAATTAACACAATGCAAACAACATCACTTCATTCACGGAACACACACTCTATTTCCCCTGAGCTGGGAGCAAAGTCATAAAGCTAGATGGGTTCTTATTCAACAACTCATTACTCTGGCAGTCAGATGAAGTTGCAGGGTTGCTTCTCTAAGCCATCACTCTTTTAGAGTCCTAAAGTGAATGTAGCTGTGGTTTAAATTAGCCTGACAGGTTCCTTAAGTTCACAAGATTTTTTGCTGCTGTTTCTCCTATTATTCACTCTTTCAAAACTCTCCTCTCCAGCTTCATCTCTGCCTTTCACAGATATTTCACAGTCTTATAAACTTCTCAAATATGCCACACTTGTGATAGTCCAGATTCCTCCAGCAGGCTAGGGAGGCAATGTTAAAAATGCAGAAGGGGGAAAAAAAAAAAAAAAAAAAAAAAAAAAGAGAGAGAAAAAAAATCCTCAACTGGTAAAAAAAAAAAAAAAAGAAAAATTAGACAGTGGAACCAAGTCTTCCATTCCAGTATGTTAACAGAATAGTGGCTCCAAATACTGCCCATAAATAGCTGAATCCAGCAGCCTGCATGTTATTCTGGTAGCTCTAAAACCTTCACAGCAGGAACATCAACACATCTGCAATCGAGTTTCCTCACCACCGTAAAAGCAACATTTTGGGAAGGAGGGGCGGATAGAAGGATGCTGAGAGGTCCTGGGTAACAGAGATCAACATTGGAGAGGTCCGGTGTAGGTATGCTTAGAGTCTGCTTGGAAGTTTGGAGTCCCTCTTAATTTTGGAGGAGAAAGGACAGAGTTAAAGGAGACTTAGTTCAAAAACAACAAAAAAAGCAGCAGGGAAGACGACATTTGGAGAGGCTTTTGGCAAGAGACCAAGGACAGAACAAGAGGAAAGGTGGGGAATTCAAGAGGCAACCTTCTTGACATTTGTTTGGAGCTCACAAAGTGGGAGGAGAGACCAACTAATTAGTAATATCAGAACAGGAGCCATGCTAGCCTATATAAACTGGTGGGGCATTTTCTTTTCTCCACTCTTAGCCCTGCTTTCCTTAGTAGCCAGCAAAGAGACAGCTGTCCCCGAGGTCATCCAAAAGGTAAGAGCACGTTGTTCCTTCCTTTTAATGCACAGCCAAAAAGATGCACCCTGTTAATGGTTTAGTGACCAACTTACCCAGGTCTTCCTCCCCAAAACATGAAACAAAAAGCTTTTAAAAGTCCTCAATGAGAGCAGCAGAGGCTCAACAGAGACATGGAGATTAGGGAATGTCACAGGAATTTCAATTATTGACAATTTTCTAGCAGGCTGAGGATTTATTAGGACTTCTTAGCACAGTTGGTTGAACATTGAGGGAAAAAAAAAAAAAAAAAAAAAAGCTGGGACTCTTTAACACCTCCTTTCACTGCCTTTCTCTTCTACAAAATGAAAAATGCCCAGATAGTAATAGTACGTGGTTAATGTGATAGCATCTCTGGATTTCTCTGTCCCAGAGACAGATCTCTGAAAATTGAATTGGAAATGGGCTTAATGAGCATTTGAATCTGAGGGATGAGCTTCCTTTTGAACAAATGCTTTGCAATCTATGGTCTGTGGGAAAACCTGAGCTAATTTTTTTTTTCAGTCAGGGTCAAGTTGCATTATAATCTCTCTGTTATGGGGTGTATGCTCATGCATGCGTGTGTTCGCATATATGTAACACAGCACTTAGCAGCTTTACTAAAACCCTGTTAACATTACAGAGTTCATGTAAGAATCTGGATTGCTGAGGATCTGGCCCTTTCCTCCTATTGTGCTTGGATGCAGGAATTCCTCTAAAAACTTGCTGCACATACTGAGCTGGCTGCCTGCACACTTCACAGCAACAATGTGGAGAATGCAAGATACAATGGCTGTAATTGTGTGGCAGCAATTCCTTGGGCAAACAAATACCAGCAGTACTTTCTATCCCTTTGATTTTGTAGCGAAATTCTATCAGGGAAAGGGAAAAAATGAGAAAGAAGAGGAAGTCCTAGGTAACTTTGCTGCATTTTCAGAGGTAAAACACAACACCGAGCATCACAGACACCAAGATGGGAATAACTATCACCTATGAGTACTGAACAATTAGCCATATAAAAGCCCTTTTCTTTTCCCAGCTGCAAGCACAGCACTGCTATTACTATGTATGTACATAATGACTGTATGCCAGGGCTTGCCTTAATTTTAGCAAGCGAATGAATACCTTCTTGCAGGCCAGATGTTGTAGGAGAGCAAGCAGCATGGAGTCTGCTCTGCTGCAGCTTTAATGAGGCATTGCTGAGATGCCATAGGTACGGCATGGCGTGGTCAAAATGTACATAAGTGGAAGAGAAATTGATTTAGGGAGACATGAGATTGTGTAACATCAGGGTTTTGCTGCAGGACATTTATTAACTCTGAAAAGATGACTAAGAAACCCGATATGTTGGCTTCCTGCCTCTGTGATGATTTCACTTTCGCGCAAGAGAAACATCTTACTTTTCTGCTCTTAGGAGCTTCTTTAACAGCTGATACAGAAGTATTTGGATACTTCTAGCAGCAGAACTCTCACTCTCGCTTGCATGTACATCCTCAGTGAGGACATCAGTGAGATCTGTACCTGGCAGCACAAAGACCTCCAGGCAAGGGGAGGCAGAAAAAGTCTGTAATCATTGCAGGAGAGCAGCAGTGCCCCAAAGCCAGCTTTCTGGCACAGTACACTATGGGGAAAAAAAGCTTTTGATTGTTACTCTGTGCTGACAGCAGACCACAAATCAGTACTTGCTGTTGCACACCAGCACTGCGTTTTACATACCACAGACAAATGGATTTAAGGAATTAAAAAAAGCAATTACAAAAATAAAAAAAAAAATAAAAAAATAAAAAAAATCAAGTACTCTGTACCTATAGAATAGCACTTTCAGAATTATTACCATTTTCCTTCTTTGTGCCCTAGGAAAAAGAGTGCTTTGACTGAAAGTGACACATTAACTCCACTTGAATGGCTGTTCAGAAGGCCTGCAGTAGAGCAGCCTTCTCACAATCCCCATCAGCAGGGACACTTTTCACCTAAATTAAAATTCAGACATCTCTATCCTGAAATTCTCTGAACATCTCTATTACTCTGGGATGAGGTGCCATTTGTCCTCTATCCTTTCTTAAAGAGCTGCCATTACCTATTCTGTATGGCAGGGTAATGTGCTCACAGACCTTTAGGATGAGTGTGCAGAGCAGCCACCACGTCTCTTAATTTCACAGGCTGTTTGAAGAGACCCACAGGTTCTCTTCTACCTCCGCTGCTGCCATTTTCCAAGTGGTTCACTGGTACTTCATACTTTTTCAGGATGACTGAGTAGCTATGTCCTCCATACTGTGGGTTTCTGGACAGAAAAGAGTTTCCAAGGGACAGAAATACCTATCACCACAGTCAGTGGCAGCTGAACCACTACACAGGAGGAAACCACCATGCAGCTTCTTGGGTGTGGTTCAGGGTGCCAGCAACAGAACTGGGTATGGACCTCCACTGTGTCACAAAAACCCAAAGTGTGTGTCTGGTTTAACCACCAGGCTGCTCTGCAAGTGCTGGGGTGTTTCATAATTACACCCTTCCACTGTAGCATGTGTTGTGTAATAGAAAAGTTGGACTGATGTCCATGTGATGTCCCTCCAGCAGCCCACCTTGGGAGACACATCACTTGACAGGCAGGGAAAAAATGACATGAATTTGACCAGGTGATGCCCATGATCAGCTCCAAAACATTCTCATTTAAAATATTCTGGAAGAACAGATATGCAAGGCTTTGACACAGCCTTCATCAGAGATGAAATTCAGACCAGAATAATGGAAGTGGCTCATCTGGCCTTTTTGCCATGCTAGTTCACTGAGATGACTTCGTTTCAGTCCGTTAAAATCCAGAGCAAATGAATTTATAGAATTGCTCAGGTTAGAAAAGACCTTAAAAATCATCAAGTCCAACCACAATCCAACTATACTACCCTAACTCTAACAATCCTCTGCTAAATCATGTCCCTGAGCACCATACCTAAACAGTTTTTAAACACATCCAGGGATGGTGACTGAACCACTTCCCTGGGGAGCCTATTCCACTGTTTAACAACCCTTTCTGTAAAGAAGTTTTTCCTGATATCCAACCTAAACTTACCCTGGTGCAACGCAGGTATTGGGTAATTCTCCAAGATTAGGCTTGCACTGTGCGGTGCTGCCTTCCAAAGTTTGTGCAAGCTGCACAGCACGCATCACAACCAAACTTATAGTTTGAGTTGGAAGAGGTCCATAAGGGCCATCTAATCTAACTTCCTGCTGCAGAGTACCCACAGTTCCATCAGGTGCTCAGCCTGACCTTGAACGTCTCCAGCATCTACCACACCTCTGGACAATCTGTGCCTCTGCCTCTCCACCCTTACTGTAAATCTTCTTATATCCAATCTAAAATAAAAGGGCTTGGCTTATGCAGTTATTACACACTGCAGGGTAAAAATGAGAAAGAAATGAAGCTCCATTTAGACACTCACTACAGAATCCCACTGTTCAAGTGGACCAGAAAGTGGCTCCAGCACTTTTCACTCCACATGGGAGAGCATCTCCATATCTCTGCACAGTAAAAGTATCTTCTCAGTAAAAGTATCTACTCAGGATGCAGGGAAACATGGACACAGAGCATCTCTTTGAAAGTACAATAGCAACAGCGTGTGGTTTTACGAGTTAGTGTCAGAGAGAGCCTAAGTTACCTAGGGAGAAAGACTCTTTAAATTGAAAATGTAAATGCACTTTCACCAAATGAAGAGCATTTATCTTGGCTGGAAATTTTGATTTAAGTGAAAGTGCATCCAATTCACTTATTCCATTATTTCAGAATAAAATATGGTAAAAGCGAAGGTTAATGAATCAAAGTAATGAATTATAACTGAGCCAGGAAAAAGCCCTCCAGCACTGAGACATTGTCCCTAACAATGCTCTCATCTTTTCATTTTTCCCTCTTCAAGCTAAGCTCCTTGCCCTTGTGTCCTACCCACAGGCAGATTCCACATTCTTCTACATACTTGTCCTGCCTTCAGCTAGTTTCATGTTGGTCTTATCCTTGAATTAGTTGGGAATTTCCCAAAGACATAAAATGTTCATTGTTATGTATAATATCTGCAGTAACAGGGAACTGGCCAGGATGTACATCTTCCACCCATCTGCAAGCATAATGCCCAGGAAGGAGGCTGCTTTAATTGTTTTTCACCCCTATTTCTGAAATACAGATTCTTTTCTTCAGCTGCCAAGAAGGCTTTTACTAAAGATGCAAGTGAGTTGAGCAAGTTGAGCACTAACTGCGATACTTACGTGCATCTATCACCTTACTTAAACTACTAACTCACAGCCAAAGTTCTTTACTTCTTGCACTAACTGGGGAGAACCAAGGCATCTCTGTTTCTATATTTATTCAACATTCTATCTCATCTCATCATCCAGAGAGTGGTGAGGCACTGAAACAGGTTGCCAAAGGAGGCTGTGGATGCCCCATCCCTGCCTGGAGGCATTCAAGGCCAGGCTGGATGTGGCTCTGGGCAGCCTGGTCTGCTGGTTGATGACCCTGCACATAGCAGGGGGGTTGGAACTGGGTGAGCATTGTGGTCCTTTTCAACCCAGGTCATTCCGTGGTCCTATGGTCCTATGGTTCTATGGTCCTATGGTTCTATGATTCTATGATCTTTGTCTTCTTTGTCTAAACAACGACCAACAATCAGTTCTTTTCCTCCTCAAAAAACTGAGCACACTCCAGGGCAAGGTTTGGATGCTTTTAACTTGCTGAGTTCATGTTGAGAACTGGCCCTTAAAACAAGTAACAAATCAGCTATGAGGCATTTTTTATAAGCAGTTTTTACAGTTAGGTGCAATCCTCTGAGCCATGTGACTGAATGAAGTTGTCTAGAGCTGTGTGAGGTGTATGGAATAATTGAAGCAGTTTCTTAAGTGTGATAGAAACTCTTAACAAGTTGGGTTTTGAGGTGAACTTCAACTTGTGTGAAGCCAGTGTCTGTCAATGCCACCTTGCTCTGCTTAAAGTCACCTTTTAAATTAGAACTGCTTGATTTCTGAAGAAAAAAAAAAGTAATACAGTTGATCAGGGCGTTAAGATCAGGTGAAATAACACTGACATAATGGCAGTGGTTCCTTTGAGTGTTCAAATCCATGGCTGTATGAATGTCTGGAAAGTCCCAAGTGAGCATGAAGAGAGAAACCATGCGCAAGGAAACCTGGGAATCAGGTGTTCAGACGAAGGGTTTTCCTCTTTCAGCTCCAGAAAAAAAAACATTTCTTTAGCAGGACAGTGGTGAGGTGCTGGAACAGCTGTCCAGAGAGGTTGTGGATGCCCTGACCCAGGAGGTGTTCAAGGCCAGATTGGATGAGGCTCTGGGCAGCCTGGTCTGGTATTAAATAGGGAGGCTGTTGGCCCTGAATGCAGCAGGGAGGTTGGAACTTGGTGATCCTTGAGGTTCCTTCCAGCCCAAGCCATTCTATGATTCTATGATGATTCTATGATTCTATTTGAGAAATATCATGTAGAAAAAAGGACAAGCAGACACCAGTAAGAGTCATTGCAATGAATTGCATGTTATTTGTTTTTCCTTGGATTCTACCAAAGGCTCAGATCCTCACCATGGAAAACAGCGTTGATGTCAAGATAGAAACCAGGGGGGAAAGAAAGCCAAGAAAGCAAAGTCAGTTAAGTAAAGGCGGAAAGAGAGTCTGCAGAGCTGTTGGGTACATCACAGGAGACATGAAGGAATTTGGTGCCTGGCTGAAAGGTAAAGCTATTATTTCACCATAACTAATTGGGGGAGTCCAAAGAAGAATTATATTAAAAGAGTAATAACTAACTTCTCAGTAACAGGATTCAAGCTGGAGCAGAACAGAAATGATATCTGCCCTGAATTATTTCTGTGCTATGGGAAAAATGCAGCTTTGTGCAGAGAGCCACATCTGCTGCTTAAATCTTGAGGATGGCTGAGGTGACATTTACCTCCTGACATGCCACGGACAAAATGAATGTAGTCCCAAAGAACACAGGCTAGGATGGTTATTCTGTGCCCTGCCATTCTTCAGAATATTCCCTCCCCTACCAGCTGATCCATTTCTATCAAGCCTAACGCCACTGTGAAGCCAAATTACACATAGGTAAGTGTCTTTGGTCCCCATAATAAATCAGCAATTGGCTACACGTACAATTTGCCATCTGAGGCACAGGCCTTATAAATTAGCCAGTGTATATGAAACTGGTCCAGGATACTCTTCAGCACGGGACTCTGGCAACCACTCTGCTCGTCTCAGCTTTCCAGATGCAAGACTTCAATACAGACCATAATCATTCTCAGTCAGGTTTTAGAGTCTTTTTGATTCATTGCTTCGGTCATGCTGCCAAAGTCACTCTGCCAAAACTGTTTATGAGTTTAAAAATAAATAACCTATCCCAAATCAGTCTCATCCGTGTGCTTTTAGTTATTCGTATTACTTAATTTGATCTCTTCCAGATAAGCCCATCGTGATCCAGTTTGTTGACTGGGTGCTGCGTGGGATCTCCCAGGTGATGTTTGTCAATAATCCCTTCAGTGGTCTGATCGTAGTCGCTGGTTTCCTGGTGCAGAACCCATGGTGGACACTCACAGGCTGCTTAGGAACAGTTGTCTCAACCTTAACAGCACTTATTCTGGGTCAAGACAGGTAAGACTACCACATAGTGTCAAACTGTATTAGACTTTCGCATACGTGTGAAATAAGAATCATGGATGAAAGGAGCAATTATCCTTAGTTGAAACTGTTAGGGCTAGACTGATCTTCTCAACAACACCAGCTACAACTGGTCTGCGAGGACACTGAATAAGAACGATGGAAAGAGTAGGGGGTGCTTAAAGGATTCAAGTGTGTGCTCAGGTGTGTGAAGCTGAAGGTCAGTACACAAGCCTTGGCAGGTCAGCATCAGAGAGTCTTGATTATATGGGATAGGAAGGGATGATGCAGGTGAAGCACCTGCAGGGAAAAGATTTCAAGACAGTTGTTTGTTGTGCTTTTTTTTCTCTTCAGATCGGCCATAGCAGCAGGCTTGTATGGCTATAATGGGGTCTTGGTGGGATTGCTCATAGCAGTCTTCTCTGCTAAGGGAGATTACCATTGGTGGCTTCTACTGCCGGTGGCACTGGTGTCAGTGACATGGTAAGTGAGACATCTCTGCTTCTTACTCCAGCCCCAGGGTTTCCTAACTGAAGGAATGGTTGAGCCATTGTGTCTTTATGTGCTATGCACTCTACAATGGAAAAGAAACATGACTGGCACGTATGTGCTTCTAAATCTTGGGTTACAATTTATACTTTTAAACAGGTGTAGTACTCCCATAATCATAAATAAATCAAACGAGTAAAAGGAAAATTGATGGCAGGTCCTATGTAATTCACATAGTCCTAAACGTTAGCCATGTGATGCATCAGTTCATTCTTGTCTCAGGTGAAATTAGATGACCGCTGTGGTCCCTTTCAACCCAGGCCATTCTATGATTCCATGATTCTGTGATTCCCTGCCATCATCAACCACAAGCATTTCATCTTTTTAAGTTGCTGTGTAAAAGTGCCGTGAAAATTTACCTCACCAAGCACAAAGGCTGCTCAGTGGTCACAAGATACGATGTTTGATGCTTATGGAAACAAAGAGCTAATAATACTTTACTGATATATATGGCACCATAGTCTGCCAGGTGTTTGGATAATGAAAATATTGAAAGCTGGCCTTTGGTCCCCAGATATCTAGTTGGAGATTTTTAGATCCCATATATTATCCATCTGCCAGAAGTTTATGTAGTGTTATACTCACCTTAATAAGTATGCCTTTGATATCTGCCTTCTGATGGACCCAATCCCTAAGGTTGAACAAAGGCACACAGCCTTCTTTCCAGGTCAGTTAGACCTGGCATTAGTACCCTCTACAGAATCCATATCAGGTATTTCAGAAAATAAAAATTAAATAAAAAACTAAGCACAGCTATTGATCTGGGGAATAACTCCACACCAGTGGAGGACCAGAGGACCCTAGTCCCCTCAGGTTCACCAAATTCACCATGTACCATATTGCATAGCACAGCAGGAATCTATACATTGCTAAGTGACCTGTGGAAGGCAGGGAATTTGCTGATCTCCTAGTGAGACCATTTTGTTCTTCTTTCAGCCCTGTTTTCACCAGCGCTTTAGGTTCAGTCTTCTCTAAGTGGGATCTGCCTGTTCTCACCTTGCCTTTCAACTTGGCCTTGACCCTCTATCTGGCTGCATCAGGACCCCATAACCTCTTCTTCCCTACAACCGTCATTCAGCCTGCAACAACAACACCAAACATCACCTGGACAGACGCTGACATGTCAATGGTAGAATGCCCTAAACAGCTTTCTCCATTAAAAGCATTATGGAACCGTCTTATCCCCCTTTACATCACCATAATAAGGCCTGGCAATACATTTACACTGCACTTACAAAATAGGTCTTATCCAATACATAAGGCTTTACTCCAGGAACTGAGATTTCTGATATCCTGAAAACAAGAAGAGAATTTTTGGGGATATAGTATCATTTCTTTGCAGTTGAATCTAAATATTTATAGTACAGTCTTCAAAGGCTGTCTGCAACATATTTATCCATTACTGTGCAGGTACTGATGACCACCTCATAGCAAAGGTTATGCTAAGGGTCAGTTAACTCATAAGTCATTTTTAGCTTTCCACTCAGAGTACTTGTAAAAATGCATCAGAAAGCAGTCTTTCTGAGAAGGCATGATAAAGCAGATATTACTAAGACAGAAATGTTACAAACTTTTTTAGTTAATAATCAAGTGGGACCTTTCCAAAGAAGCATTTTATTCTGCTGCATAGCACAGTAAACAGCAGACAGAAGAGTTAGCACTTTCCCCTAAGGCTCAGTGGTCTATTTTAAGGGGTTCCCAGGGAGTGATTAAGGAAGTTAATTGGCACTAAATAGCAAACCACACAGGTTGCATTTCCAAAAGAACCTTTACCGTGACACATAATTTTATGGGTACTATAAATGAACCATTCCACGCTGATGGAACAGAGCAGTTTGAAGGAAATTTTCTCTAAACCATCTCTATACCTGCAGCCAATCTGGGTTCTTCTCTCCTGTCCAAAGCAGGGGAACATCCACTCCTTTGGGAATGGTCCATCATTTTCTTCCCATCCAAGCCACCATTTTCATAAAACCTCCTGAAACAAACAGAATTTCTACCACTCAGCCAAACTAGGTTGAAAGCGACCACCTAAACTAGGTTTGGCTTGATTTTGTTGGCTTTCTGGTGGTTTTTTTTTTTTGTTTTTTGTTGTTTTTTTTTGGGGGGGGAAAACAAAGCAACAAAGAGGATTAAGAAAAAAAAAGATGTCTTTTTTTTTCTCTTTCATTCACTCAGCTGCTGCAATCTATTCCAATTGGGGTGGGCCAGGTTTATGGCTGTGATAATCCCTGGACTGGGGGAATTTTCCTGCTTGCTCTATTTATCTCATCTCCACTCATCTGCCTGCATGCAGCAATCGGATCAGCAGTGGGGATGTTGGCAGGTAAGGACTTTATTTGATCCACAGGTATATACAGAGAATAAAAGAGGAAGAAGAGTGGCTGGACCATTTATAGTCGCAAATGTGTTTTCCACTGGAGAAATATTGCTCGAAAAAAAAACGAGCTCTTCTGTTTTAAGAATTCTTTTGATTGACTTCCACATTCTCTTACCCCATTTTACGATGGTGGAAATCTTCGGAAGCAAGTAATGCACTTTTGGCTGAAATGGCTTTCTATCCTGAAATACTTCATTTCTGGATATATCCTGATGTTTTTAGGAGCAGCTTAATAAAAGTCATTGCCACGAGTCTGACTGTGCAGGCCTTAGGGACTCGTTCACAGTTTAAATGTGCACTCGCTGACTAATATATCTGCTGCTGCAACTGTAAGGCCAAATTCAGTTCAGCAGTACCAGGGTAAATCCACAGCAACTACATTAGTCTGAAGTGTCTTTAGTCTTGGACTGTCACAACATGGCAACAAACCAGAATTCAGCATAGACATGCAGGCTTGAGCTCCCAAAAACAGAGTTTGGGCTATTTCTCAGCTGTTTGGCTAAGAAATGATATATTTTTGACTTTTTTTTTTTTGCAGCACTGAGCTTAGCAACACCTTTTAGCACGATCTACTCTGGTTTATGGAGCTACAACAGCTCCCTCTCATGCATTGCCATTGGGGGCATGTTCTACGCATTCACCTGGCAGACACATTTGCTGGCAATTGCCTGTGGTATGTACCCTATGGATTTTCATTACTAACATGACTTCCTTTTGAAACAAGACAAGATGCACTGATACTAGAGGTGGACTAGTATCCACCTCTATGGATAGAGGTGGATAGCCTCTCATAGCCACTTTTGGACAGACATGGGCTAGACAGACAGACGGTGGAGGTGGATGTTAGAGCTGTTGCTCTAATGCACTCTGACAAGATAAAAACAGTGTGTTGACTTGCAGCTAAGAGCTGTGTTCAAAACAAAAGAAGCAATCAGTAGATTAACTAACATCTTTGAAATCAGATGCTTCATTTTGAGACTAATTATGTACACTAAGAAAACTGGAGCTCAAGATCAGTCTGCATCTGGAATTAGGCAGCATAATTTTCCCAGTCTACTGAAATGGATACCAGAGGCATGAGCTAAGCAACACAGAATGATTGAAGAATTATTTATAAGGCAATTCAGTATGAAATTTCAATATCACAGTGAGCTGGGAGTTAAACTATTGCTCATTCAGTGTGCATATAAAAAAGATTTAGCTTTGTATCTCATTGACCCACCTTCTAGCCCTAGAGGCAGGAGAAATGGAAGGGTTATTTTCCCATTTAACTCCATCCATCAACCTATTTCCATGTCAGTGCATGTTTCAGAAGATTCTATTTCCATATTCACACTTTTTATCACTCCAAGTCTTCTTTGTTTTGCCCTTTCCACAGGAGGTTGGAGGGCATGCTGCAAAGGAAAGATTTTTAAGAGAGGGCTTCCCAGCCATTTTCATAAGCACTGGTTGAGCTACCCAAGGCAGCGTGAGAGATGTTTCTTCCTGCTGGTCTCCTCCATGCTATGAGCAACCAAACTCACCTGAAATTATCTTTTTTTTTCACAGCACTCTTCAGTGCCTATCTGGGAGCGACAATGACGAATATGTTGTCTGTGGTAAGTAGTTTATTAGCTAGGTTTCGTTTCCAAAAACAGGTTTAAACACATACTATATTTTCCTGACTTCTGAGGTGAAACATGAAGATCCAAAAAGCAATTCAGCCGAAGGCAGAACAGATCTGAATGAGGAATCATGGGCTATCCAGGGGATGGTGTTCCCACTTAAATTTACCATTTTTCTTCCTAGAAGCTTGTATGATCTTCCACAGGCCATACTTTCTGCCTGAAGTAGTTGAGAAAAGGTTTGTCCACGTGTGTAAAAAAGACCTTAAATTCAGTTTAGTTCCTTTGACCAAGTACAAAAAGTCAGCCAGTAGAACAGCACAAAGTTAAGGTAAATGAACGTTTCTGTGTGCACTCCTATCTTCACAGAATCACAGAATGGCCAGGGTTGGAAGGGACCTCAAGGATCATGAAGTTCCAATCCCCCCTGCCACAGGCAGGGCCACCAACCTCCACCAATTTAATACCAATCTCCTCCATTTAATAGCAGCCCAGGCTGCCCAGGGCCCCATCCAACCTGGCCTTCAACACCTCCAGGGATGGACGGGGCATCCACAGCCTCTCTGGGCAGCTGTTCCAGCACCTCACCACTCTCATAGCAAAGAACTTCCCCTTGACATCCAACCAGAATCTTCCCTCCCTCAACTTCAAACCATTTCCCCTTGTCCTGCAGTTATCTATCCTTTCAAAGAGTTGATTCCCCTCCTGTTTGCAGGCTCCCTTTAGGCACTAAAAGGCTGCCATGAGGTCACCCCACAGCCTTCTTTTCTCCATGCTGAACAAGCCCAGCTCCCTCAGCCTGTCCTCGTAGTGGAGGTGCTCCAGTCCCCTGATCATCTCTGTGGCTCCTCTGGACCCTCTCCAACAGCTCCCTGTCTTTCTTGTGCTGGGGGCTCCAGACCTGGACACAGCACTGCAGATGGGGCCTCACAGGAGCAGAGCAGAGGGGGACAATCACCTCCCTGTCCCTGCTGGCCACCCCTCTGCTGATGGAGCCCAGGATGCCATTTGGTTTCCGAGCTGCAATAGCACACTGCTGGCTCATGTTCAGCTTTTCATCTATCAGGACCCCCAGGTCCTTCTCTGCAGGGCTGCTCTCAAGGACCGCTCCTTCCAGTCTGCATGGATGCCTGGGATTCCTCCGGCCCAAGTGCAAAACCTTGCACTGTGCTGTGTAGAACCTCATCAGGTTCACATGGGCCCACCTTTCCAGCCTGTTGAGGTGCCTTGAATGGCATCCCTTCCTTCCACCGTGTCAACCGCACCACTCAGTCTGGTGTTGTCAGCAAACTTGCTGAGGGTGCACTCGATTCCGTCATCGATGTCACTGATAAAGATGTCAAAGAGCACCAGTCCCAAGACAGAGCCCTGGGGGACGCCGCTTGTTACCGGCCTCCATCTGGACACAGGGCCATTGATGACCACCCTCTGTCTGTGGCCTTTCAACCAGTTTCTTATCTGTCGAGTGATCCACCCATCAGATCCACACTTCCCCAATTTGGAGATAAGGATGTGGTGGGGGACCATGTCAAAGACCTTGCTCAAGTCCAGGTAAATGACATCAGTCACCTTTCCCTTGTCCATGCTGTCACTCTAAAGTAGAAGGCGACCAGATTGGAAGGGCATGATCTTGCCCTAATGAAGCCAATGTCTTAGGTCCTATCTTAGGTCCATCCATAGCCTCTGCAGGTGCACAGAGAAATCATCCTTCTCACCAAAGCTAATAGATGCTAAAGGCCAGTGAACAACATCAAAATCTCATACAGAAAGTCTACATTGCCACAGAGATCTTCCGTACAAAGCCAAGCCAAGATTTCCTTGAAAAAACTTATTCCAACTTATTCCTGTGACAGAGAGGCCAAATGAAAGACAAACAGACAGTAAAATATGTGTTTTGTGTTTTTCTGTGCAGTTCGGGGTGCCACCAGGAACCTGGTCTTTCTGTTTATCCGCGCTGACCTTTCTGTTAATGACCACAAATCACTCAGCCATCTACAAGCTTCCACTCTCCAAAGTCACCTATCCAGAAGCCAATCGAGCATATTATCTGAAGATGAAGAAACATCAGATGTCTTGCTGTGACGTATAAAGACGGAATAAGAGACATCCCTCACAGATTGTAAGGCAGGAGCACAAGGTTCCCTCCTAAAAAGAATAAATAAATAAATAAATAAATAAATAAATATTTATGTGCTCTAAAGTAAAAAAAGACCAAAAGCCCCAAAAGCCCCATCATCTTTGAACAGGGAGACTTTTTCCATCACAATTTTTTGTTCTGTCCTGATTAGATAGAAAATTGCTGTGCTGGAAGGATTTTCATAAGACCAACCTGTCACAGTTTAGAAGCACATATGCCTGGAAAGACACTTGAGTTTCAAAAAGTGGGGAAATGACTCAGAGGTGGCAAAGAAAATTCTATTTGTGAAATCTGAGTCACTGTAATCAGATGTAAAGTAACAAAGAGCAGAGCATATCTCAGCTCGTTATTAGGAGTACTATTTAAAGGCTTAAAGACCAGCTTACTACAGCAATAGGATTCACCTTAGAGAGCTTCATAGTGGCAGAGAACTGGAACAAAGAGTACCATTTGCTAAGTAGGAAATAGGAAATTAAGAAATCTTCCTGGAGCATTTTCAAGCCCAGTGGAGAAAGCTGTGAATTAATAACCATCACACATGATGGACACAGATGAATTGCAAGCAGCTTTGCTAATACTTGCAAGTCTTGTGATGAAAGTCAAAATAAGGAGAAAGAAGGAATTGCCTATAAGCCCCAGATTTGAGGTGTTCTAGTTTGTACTAGATTACAACAGTTCGTGAAAAAAATTGTTTCAATTCTATCCTGTTGCACAGAAAATTCAAGGCCAAGAATGTAGATGCCAGTAAAAAGAACGTTTTTCTATAACAATAAGTGCAATGATTTTATGTTTATATCAGCATTTCACTTAATACTCAAACTTGGTTATGGGTTAGCAAAGGAGGGGACAGCAGCAAAGCCACTGCTACCTCTTCTCTATGAAAAATGAATGGCTCTGTTCAGCCCAACCAACAAGCAGAACTAACTTGACCTGATTTTCTCAGCCTCTGTATTGATGTAATCAACTTCAAGTAATGATGTCATGCAAAGCAGTTAGGGGAATATGAGCATTCAGTTTTACCTCAAGGCCTTTGTAAAAGGCAATGGGAGTTACCCAACATAATAACTTCCACCAGCACACCGGATCATTCATAATGGGATTGATTAATCAGACCTCCAAGAGATGCACAGCTAGTACTGAACATAGATCTGTGGCAATAATTGGTAGCAAAGATACCAGTTAGAGAATATGGGCCAGATACTGACATTTTCACCACAGATATTTTCCTCCATGCTTAGGTCATTCAGTTGGCATTAGCCTACGCACTTCAATCATAGAATCATAGAATGCTTTGGGTTGGAAGGGACCTTAAAGTTCACCTGGATCCAACTCCCCTGACAAAGGCAGAGTTGTCAGCCACTGATCATAATGTCACTCCTGTTCCTGTTGAGGCAGAGATAAAAAAACAAAAGTAGCTTACAATTCATATTGCTGATTTTTGAGCTTGGGAAAAAAAAAAAAAAAATACACCTTTTTATGAGCACCAAAAAAACCCAAGAGAGAAGCATTTGGGATGAATTGTTGGCAGCATTTTCTGATGAACCTTTGCATTTTCATGTATTTGACAGTTTTTCTGTATGATTGACATCCCGGAGATCGCTTGTAAAATGTGTTATTTACTGTATTTTAATTGGTAAATAACAGCATTATACCACATGGAGTTATTTTTTTTTTTTTTAAGCAAACATTTATTTGAGTTTGGTATAAGTTTCTCTCCATTTATTGTCTCTAAGCTCTTCCATAGAGCTTCCATCTCCTTCCCTGGAGGTATTCAAAACCCACCTGCATACTTCCTTGTGCAATCTAGTCCAGGAAACCTGCATTTGTGAAGGGAGTTGGACTCAGTGATCTCCAGAGATCCCTCCCAGACCCTGTGATTCTGTGTTTCCAAAGTGAGGCTCTCTCTTAAATTACCTAAATAGCTAAGAAAAGTAGAGAAGTAAAATTATGTAATCAGGGCAGGAGTGTAGATATTTAGGAAACTTCTAACTTCTGTTCATTACACTTATGGCATTTGGCTGCAATAGTAACGTTCAGTATGCACAAGAGCCAAGCCTGCTCCTGTCTAAGGCATGCCAAAGGCATGGTTTTGTGCCTGCAGACCTACAGACAGGGCTGAAGCCCTCCTTGAGCCCAGAAAGTCAGAACTCGATCCTAGAGAAGCCACTGACTCTTCAGATTGGTGTCAGAGTAGGTTCTGCTCCTCCCAGAGGATGCACCAGTCCATCTGTCAAAAACTCAGGTAAAGGCTAGCTTTCTTTATCTGGACTGACATCTCCCCAGCTGGTACCGTGAATACAAAAGGTCAAAGGCAAGGGCTGGCTTTCACTCTTCTGTCAAAATCTGCACTCTGGTAAGAAGACACACTTTATGACCAGTGTAAATCAGCAGATTTTCTCTGACTGGTGCTATTTCAGCTTGCTGTTGCTGAGCAACAGAGCCATTTCGGCAGTACTGTAAAGAAACCATATGCACAGAACAGAAAAACACCGAATGATGAAGGCCACGTCTCAGCCATTAGGAAGACTTTGCACATCACTCAGCATTAATTCTTCATTCTGTCCTACCCAGAGAATTCAGTCTCCCCATTACCCAGTGCAAAGTAAGTTATTTGGTAGTATGTCATGTATAACAGTTGGAATATGCATATCATGCTTCTGCCATTATCATTTATAGCAGTCCTTGCCAAAAAAACCTAATTTATGTCATTATCGGAACAGTTCTGTTTGCTGTTGATGTTGTTTTTTTTTCCCTACATCAAATAGACACTATTCAAAGTTCACAAATTTTTCAAGTGTGCTATTTGCATTCTTGTTTTTGGCATATACAATAAAGGAGATATCTGAATCCTAAGAAGCATGTATGCTAGGCTGGAGTTTTGGTGCTTCCCTCCCTTTGCCAGCAAAGAAATCACATTGCATTAAACATTTATAAAAATAAGCCAGTTCAAAATAAGGACACCTCCTTGGGAAATAGACTTCACCCCAAAGTCTCACTCAAATAAACAGCCTCACTGTCATTTCCTACACCACTGTCATTACTTCTGTGTCTAATGGTCATAAATCTCCCCAGTCCTTGCAGTCCCACATCAAACAGTCATCCCAGTCTCTACCTTTTATTATTCCCATGTCTCCTGCCCCACAGAATTTTCTGCTGGGGTTCAGCTGCCCGCTGGTCTGGCTGCAGCCACTCAATCCTACTCAACAGTCTTGCACATGGTTTGCTATCAAAGGTACGGGTAGGGAAATGGTGAATTAAAATTTCAGATGAGCAGTCACAGGATGCTGGGCGGCGGATTCTTGTCAGTGGAGCTCCCAAATGTAGTAGTGAAGAGGTTACAGCCTTGGATAAGCCAAACTGGGAGGAGGAAACATTCAGCCCAGGTGATTTTGAGATCAAACCCAACAACAGATTGCAGAGTCAGGACCAAAAACAGCGTTTTTAAGTGTATACATCTGGAGTCGTGCAACAATGCAGTCCCCCTTTATCAAATCATAGAACCATGGTATCACAGAATGGCTTAGGTTGGAAGGGACATTACAGCCCCCCTGCCCCACTCCCTACAGTGGGCTGGTTGCCCTGCACCAGATCAGGCTGCCCAGGGCCCCCTCCAACCTGACCTTGGGAACCTCCAGGGATGGTGCACCCAACAGCTCCTCTGGGCAACCTGAAACCTTCAGGATTGCTGTGGGTTTTGCTTAGTTTCGGTTTTTGCCATGCTGTACAGGAAGTATAACCAGTATAAAGAGTGATTGTACTGATAATTACCTAATCTTTTGAATCTTGACATTTAGCATGAAGGATATAATTCATACGGAGTTTGGCCACAACTAGGAAGAACTCACCTGCTAAGAACAATGCCAGCCACAAGGAAGCAGGGCAGTTCTGCTTAGATATTTCCCCCCTCTCAGAGTGTAACTATCGCAATGTCTGCTAGGAATTGTTAGACGCAAATGAACTTCTCTCTGCTGCTTTCTCCTTGTCTTGCTATGGAAATAATGCCTTCAACTGGGAAGGACCCTTTTTGTTACCAGTTCACGTTAGAGGAGGTTTTGAATTAGAGAGGGAAAATCTCAAAATGAAAGGACTCTGATGCTTCAAGACCTTCACTCTGCTTATTCTAAGAGGAGCAGAAGGATCTAAGCATCATCCCACGCTTACAAATGAAAATTGCTCAAGAAGGAGTAATAAAATAATAAAATCAGAACATAGCTTGAGATCTTAAAGCCCATCCTGTCTCAACTCCTTGCCACGGGCTGGCTGCCATCCACCAGCTCAAGTTGCCCAGGTCCCCGTCCACAGCCTTGGGCACCTCCAGGGATGGGCACCCACAGCTCCAAGCAGCAGTACCAGGGCTTCCCCTACCCCTCAGCTGATGCAGTCCAGGATGCTGTTGGCCTTTTGGGTTATAAGTGCACACTGACGGCTCATGTCCAGCTTTTTTGTCCACAATGACCCCAAGGCCTTCCTCTACTGGGCTGCTCTCAGTGAGCTCTTCTCCCAGTCTGTACACATATATGGGATTGCCCAAACCAAGGCAACACCCTTCTCTTGGCCTCATTGAGCCTCATCAGGACTCACTTCTCCAGCCTTTCCAGGTCCCTCTGGGTGCTATCCATTCTTTCTGTTATGCCACTTGCACCACTCAGCTTGATGTCATCAGCAAACTTGCTGAGGGTGCACTGGATCCCATTTTCTGTGTTAATGATACAGACGTTGAAAAACACTGATAAATGAAAAAGAATCAGGCAAAAAAGCAATTACCTTGGCACAGCCCCAATCTTTCACACCAGCGCACCCTAAATACCCTCAAACACGTCTCAGCTGGTAGCATGAATCTCTCTCAGCTCCTCAGCAATTTCTAGACCAGCCAGTGTGTCCAGATATTTGTTTCTCTTGCAAATGAGCTCTGAAGGTTAAATTGTCTACCTGGGGTTGAGCCTCCTGACCAACTTCCTATAGTATTTCAACACAAAGTAAAACAAATTTGCAGTTTTCATTTGAATCCGGCCCCTTTCCAGAAGTACTCAGTTGGGGGTAGAAAGAGGAGCAGAAATATAAAGGAATATGAGCAACTATCTAGGCTGCTGCCTGCAAATATCACACATGGGCATCATCAAAGTAGGATGCCAGTGAGAACACTGCATGCTTTTCACTCGGCAGGGAAAGCTGAAAGAGCAAACATGTGACAGAGGTGCTCACGTTGCTTTATTTTCTACAGCAAGAGCCTCAGCTATTGGGGCAAGGAGATCCAGTCTGAGGCTGGATGAAATCCTGCACACAATGGTTGTATTTCAAAGTACAGCAAGGAGCAGCACAGCTTGAAGGTTGGCCCAAAGCGCAGAGAGATTGGTATCGCTCATCAGAATTTCTCACCACACATTCCAAGGCATACAAGTGAGCAACGAAATCAGCCCTGCAATCAAACAAAAGCACTATGTAGGAAAACAGCTCAGTTGCACTTGCAGCATAGGGGAAATATTTTCCCCTTTCAAGCCCAGTGAGGTTAATGAGATTATATTTTTGAGTAAAATAAAACCACATGTGTATGTGATTGCAGATCTAGGACTTTAAATACAAACACATTCTATGAATACCTCTGCTTTCCTTTCTCGTGCTTACCACCATAATATATAGATTGGAAATAGATGGGAAACCCAGGCTTGGATCACTGTCAGAGCACAGCACCCCACACTCACACTTTAATCGTTCTTAGATTGCTCATCAGTCTAATCGGATAAGTCTGAGATCAGTGGGAGGCTAAGGTCTAGATTTGTTCGTTAGTATGATTAAAAAAATAATACCAGGAAAAGTGTGCCCCTGGCATTGTGTGCTGGGAAGGAAAGGAAGGAATTTTTTCATGTGGAATTTTCCAGCAGCTGTTGCAAATTGTCCCAGTTCTTCAGCCACAAAGAAGCTATAAAGCACTGTATAGGATATAGTTTTGGTGGGAGAGGACATGATACTCTGTGAAGAAATATCCACTCCAGACCACATTGCTCTAAGCACTTGTGACTGGTGAAGGCAGCATTCATTGCATCATACTGCACTAAGTGTGCATAGACACATCAACACGTGAGACAGCACGATAGCACAGACTTCAGATCTATAGAAAAGCTTTTGATGGTCTCCTAACAATGGGTTGCTTTTCATTCTAAAACAAATGAAGAAAAATGGGAATCTCTCCCCTTAATCTTTATTCTTTCTTCCCTGTTAAAGTGGCCATTCTAATAGTCTCACATTAACTCCCATTTCCATATGAGCTCCTTATAAAACACAGACAGAGCAGGGTATTTAAAGATATAACAAAAATGGATACAGCTCCTAGGAAATAGAATGGGAAATTGCAGACTGATGAGAATAAAAACAACCTCCCTGATCCCCTCCTGCACTGTCACTGCAATCCATCCTGGAATTCACTCCCCTGCACAGCATGGGACTTTCTACCCTGTTAGTGATGTTCTGCATTGGTACTGCAGACATTGTGATGTCTATTGAATGTGCTACACACTGCAGCCAAATGTATAGAGCAAGATGATTACACATCTAGAAAAAGGAGCAGGGAAGGGCAGACACATCCCCAGGTTTCAGAAAGCTAAGAGGATGGTCCAGAACACCTGTGAGCTACAAATTTAACACCCTGACTATCACTGTATCTACATGCATCTACACACAGTGGTGTAGGACTTATTCCTGAAAAAAAAATCGAGATGGGAGCATGACTCGAATATCTTGAAAAAAAAAAAATATCCAAAGTATCTGACCACACAGTTACTGGACATTCTGTTCTCAGTGGAAGACATGTCAATCACCTTTTCAACTGGCCTTGCCTGTTCTCACTTTTAGATTTCTCTTTGCTCAGGTGATGCTCATCTCCTGATGTTCTACTCTCTCTAAATGCTGTCCCACTAAGGCCAAGGTACATCCCACTTGAGTTCAGGGACAGTCAGTGAAAGGCCAGAATTTGGAGTCTGGTAGCCACAGAGAGTTCATACAATTCATTGCAAGACAGAGACTCAAGACAGGGCAATAAAGGCTTCAATGCTGAAATAGATAGCTAATTTGGGACAGCTTACAACTCTGTTGACTAGAGAAGAAGGTGAGGACAACCCATTGCACCCAGTAGTGGCAACCAAGTTCCTGGGACAGATCTGTGTGTATAACCTGTGTGACATCTGCCTCTCCTGACATGAATCTCCTTGCAACCAGATGTTAGTTTTGCAAAGGTTTGGAAAGAGAAGCATATTTTTCTTACTATTTTCTCCACTTCTAAAACACTGCTTTAGACACTAAAATTTACTGCCCACACAAAGGTATGATGGATCGGTTTGTATTGGCAAGCCACGGGTAGCCAGATTCAAGGAGGAATAAAGTTATTTACAAATGAGGAAAAAGTGGTGTATAAATACAGTAGTAAAGCTGCTTGGTATGAGCAACACATATGCATTAAAAATAATAGCTGTTAAGTGTAAACCTGAGCATTTGAGTTTTGAGTAATCATATTTCCAAGATTTTCTTGGGAGCTTCTGTCATCTGCAGGGCAACAAAATACAGAAGTTTTCTATACCTGGAGTTGCTATGCAATTTTCATTAATACTCCCAGTTCTACACTATCTTCCCTTTGATCCATCATTTCTATGAGCGCCATCTCCTCATAACTTCTGCTGTTTTCACACATTTTACATTCACTTTCACTTTCTTCTCTTGCTTCCCCGTATCGCAGAGGACAGCTGCTTTAACCATGGTCTTCCAAACAGAGACAACCTTTTTCCTTTTCCTTATCTTCCCTCTAAGCACATCGCATTTTTTTCCCATCACCTTTTGGGATATTTTCTTTATATTACTAAATCTTTTACTCCTTCATTCTTCATCACTTCATTATTGCTCCTCATCAAAACAAGAAGGAAACTGCTTTTGCAAGAGTGCATCTTGTACCACACCATGTTTGGGCCTGCTGGCCAAGCTGTTTTGGATGCAGCCCATGGTATGGTGCTCCTGCTCAGCAGTGTCCACCTGTCTGTCATGAGCAGGACCCATTCTGGCACTCACTCAACCCTTGCTGCCTTCTGCAGCTCGGTAAATAGTACATACCATTCATTTGTCTCCCAAAACACCCAAAGGAACAACTTCATATTTCTGAAAGTGAAAGATGTATGACCAGACACTCGCTCCTTCCAGGTACCAGAGGGCCAGGAGGGCAAGAGAACTATTACAGAGATACTCACGCAGACAGGTTATATATTGTTTGATGACTCTTCATTCACATGACATGGAAGATCCTGTTTGAGTACACTAGTTTCACTGGAAAACACAAAATTGGATTTGTGAAAGAGAGCATCCGTGCAGCACTGCAGCAGTCTGGTCCATCCAACTCAGTGTGGTGATTCTACTTTAAAGTGTAGAGATTGCATTTAGCCAAACAAAAATGATACAGTTTTTGGATGGATTTGCCATATATACATATATATATATATGTATACATATATATACATATTTTTTTAATTAAGCCAAATATGAAAGCTGATACGACGCAAAGAAGGAAGAACTTGATTAGCTTCAGAAGATCAAACGCTCATCAACATACCAAACAACATAAGCTGGAAAGTGGAATTTGTGCAGAGGGTTAAGAGCAGAATGACAGGAACAGGGCAAAAAAGGGAAACTCTTCTTAACCCTGAGATGTTTGCACATGGAGTGAGATGCAAGGTGGGGCTGGGACACATGGAAATAATCTCGCCAGTGTCCTTGAGAAATGATCTAGTCTGAGACAGCCGGACCATCTCCACCGATTATGGTAAGATTTTAGATTTATTTTTATATATGAAAATTCAAAAAGAAAAGCCTTTTCCTTGGTTGATGCCTCCTGGAAGCTGAAGTGGCCTCATCTTCAGCAAACTTCTGTCATGTCCATGCAGGGGTCAAGAGCAGCAGGTGCTAGAGAAGCGTTGCAGTCTTCATAGCTCCAGCCCAAACTCTGCTAGGATCATGTGAAATGACCCTTCACAGCAAGTCATGCCACCCATCATCTCTCATCCAGCACGGCTGAAAATTGCAGCTGTAAGCACTGCTGCCTCCCAGGGTGGCAGTTCTGCAAACAAGCAGGAATTCATAGGACTCACGTAGACCAATCATGCAAATCCAATCTGTCCTTCAAGCTAGAAGCACATAGCACGCCAAGGGGGTTTGAAGTCTACAATATCGGAAGAGGAATGTCAGCAAGAATGTCATGCAGGAGGCACATTGTCCTTACAGCTTCCTGCTCCCAGAGGAGGCCACTAACTCCTGTGTTGTAGATTTGCGTAATAAAGCTAAGGAGGTCAGAGGGAGCCATTTGCCTGTAACTGATAATCACACTGGCAAGTTCTGCAAGCTCATTTGTTCCATTGTCCTTTCAAAGAATGATGGCTATTTGTAAGGGTTGCAGAAACCCATGCTTTTAGCAAGCAATGGACAAATTCCATACAAACAGCTCTGCCTTCAGACACGTGCTCTTCTAAAACACTTTGCCAAATGTCTCCTGGTGATGTGGGAAGTAACTATACCAATGCTGGAGAAGACAGGTGCTTTCACGCATGTCACAAAGCCTTCCAGGATGTAAGTTCTTCTGGGAAAACATCCAAAAGCATTCAAATGGTAACTGAGAATGACTTACACACTCAAACAGAAAATAGGGCCAAAGGCCTCGTTATTCAATATAATGAAGCCCAACGGGGAAATGAATAATGGCACCTTAGAGAAGGCATGTGACTGTTCTTTCCCTCCATGCTAAGCCACGGGCTAACCTTTCCATGGTACAGTTATCAGTTACAAAGTAGGTAATGCTTTTTGCCTGGAAGAATGTGGCTGTTCCACCAACATGGGCTAGATCAAAGCCCCTCTGTGTGACAGTCACATACAGTTTACTCCTTCAAGGCACACCTGTGGACAGTTAATCACCCAGGTCCCTAACAAAATGAAAAACTTCCTTTCCCTTCTTACTGCTGGAAAGTACAATATGGGGAATCACAGGGCCATGTATTTTTCACTTAAAGACATGATAGGAAGAGACAGAGTAATCTTCAAACATACACTGGTAAGCTGATACCTGCTCCAGTAGATTGTGGAAATCTAAGGAGTTTATCTTCAGCCTTCGGGGACTGCAGAGCCTCTCCAGTTGAGAGAAAAGATCTTAGAAAGATCTCTGTGGATGTCATATGAAGTAGGAATCTGTGCCAAACCTGCCTACCTCACATGCCATAACTCCTGTTTCCATTCATCACATCCACTCCTAACCAGCAGTTTATCCTCCCCACTAGCTATACCCAGTTTCCAGCTTCCAAATACCAGCATTCTATTTACTTGATAGCACGACGAAATTTAATCTCCCTCATGCCCTTATTCCATCCTACTGTGCTTTAAGTCAATCACTTTAAGGCAAGGAAGGACCATGGCCTAAAATCAAGCAACAGAAAGAGGGTTCAGGATCAGAGAAGAGAGAATGGCCTTTACCAAAAGGTCCACCTGATGGGAGGGCCACCCAAACTTGGGCCCAGCCCCAAGCTGCCTCTCTTTTTCATCTCACTTTCCAACTGTGGTGTGTCAGCCTTTCCACTGTGTTCTGTGTTGCCTCCCCTGGTGCAACCTCACTTTCTAATCTTGCCTTGACAGGAACACCAAGCTTCCAGCAAGGTCCTACTGGTGAGTCAACAGCCACTTGTACGTCTGCTTGTAGGGTGTATGAAACAGTGCAAATTGATCCACTGTTTGCTTCAACCACACTGTGGTGAGAACTGATGAGAACAATGAACTCTTCAAAGCACTTCTCCCTGTTATCAGCCTCTGATCTTCATTCCAGGAGTCAGTGCTATAATGCATCAAGCTAAATGAGTGCAAGCTCCCCTGGGCAGGGACCTTATCTCACTTGGTATCTAAAGCACAGTGCAAGGTTATGGCAATTGAGCAATTAAGTAAAGGTTACATTGCCCCGAAAGTGTTAGCACTGGCCTTTGGGAACACTTCTCTGGTATCAAGATCAAAAGAAGAAAGCAAACTCTTATACAGCCTGCAGCCCACATGCCTCTTCTTGGCACTCGGTTTCTGGGACCTTCCCACCTGGCAGATCCCACTATGAACAGCACAGAAAGAGAAACCACCAGCCTTGGACACCTACCAATGTAGGAATTAGTAACAGTCATTGTCTGAAGGCAGGAAGCATGCTGGAGAAATGCTGAAAACTGTTTGCCGTTTGTTGCTGCTATATGTTCCATTTGCTATCAGAAATGTTTCCTGAGGTGAAGGCAGAGAATAAACACACAGGCAGTAACATTTTACCACTATGTTCTATTTAACTGTGTTGTCTGCACCAGTTAAAATATCAGAACCTCTCAGCAAACTGAACTGTAGAACAATAACTCCAAAAAAAAAAAGCAGCAACACAATTCCATCCTCATCTTGCCATCTAGGAAACCTGATATACATAGTAAAAATGATTTCTTCTTTTGGGACAGGTCATGCAATCAGGGCAAGTGAAGGTGCTACTTTCATCTCACTTTATTCCATTATCAGTATCCTTCCAGGCTGCAAGCTGGCTCATGCCTGTCTCATGTCCAGCTTCTCATCCACCAGGACTCCCAAGTCCTTCTCTCAAGGAGATCCTCCCCATAAAAACCTGGGATTGACCCGGCCCAAGTGCAACACCTTGGACTTGGCCTTATCGAACCTCATTAGGTTCACATGGGCCCACTTCTCCTGCCTGTCCAGCTCAGAAGGCAACCCTGGGACAACCAGGTCAAGGCTGTCAAAGAACATTGCTTTTGGGTGCAGCTCATCACAGTGCCTCACTCTTTACCTCAACAGCTTGAGCTGACGTCCACAACTCACCTTTCCTCCCAGGTTTTCCGTGGGAGGACTCATAGGCACTGTGCCCTCCCTTGCTCCTTTCTACCACTCATGGTACCGTGATGCCATGTTAGGCTCAGGTTTTGGAATAAAGTTCAGGAGAAAGTTGGTGAAAACAATGCAGGTAATACCATGATGGCCTATCCTGAGATAAGGCAATCCCACTTTAGCATCTGCAAGTCTGTAATGAAAGCTTGCATTATTCTGAGCTCTAATGCTGCTCAGAGAAGGTAGGTGTTACTGTTCTCATAGCCTCAGGCTCTTTCTTTTATATAATTTTTGTCCTATTGGTATGGACAAGGTTTGAATAAACCATGTTCCTGTGCATTCCAAGCCCAGTTCTTGCTGCTCAGAGCATGGAGCTTTGAAAGGGGAAAGAAACACATTGGTCTGAGAGATGAAATGTTCTCCATCTCAATATGTGAACATGTAGAAGTCAACAGACACATTAACAGTGAGATGCTATTTCTTCTTCCATCCATGACATTCTATTCATATTCAGATACAAGTTGTTTTTCCTACAGCAATTGCCTGTTAGATGAGAAGTATCCTAGTACACACCTGACTTTCTGTAGCTGACATTAAGCAGAGGTGACAGGGGCTCACCAGCAGCCCATAGCAGCTCATCAATTCACTGCCACAGCTTTGGCAGTGGAACAGCCCAAGACGTAGCAGTGACGATATGGCAAGCAGGAGAATTTCTCAGGTCAGGAGCATTTGTAATAGGCTAAGCAAACACCACAGGCAAGTGAGTGAACCTGCAAGACTTTCAAATTGGATCAGTGGAAGCTTGACGTAGTGATGACCGTGTTCTACTTGTTCACTTGGTGCCAAGAAGCAGGATCAGTGTCACCTACAGGAACAGCTCCTGGCTTGATGCCCTTCATCCTCCCTCCCCTTGCACTTTCCTTGCACTCTAGGTACTTTGCTGTTGGTTTGAGGACCAAAGGGATGCATGGCAGAGCCCATAGCAGCTCCAAGAAGCTCAGCATGACTCACCTTTTACGTGTCCCTGCCAATAGAAACTAGAAGGAAGGAAAATTCCTCTGGTTCCCCAGTCTCACCTCCTAGCTACTTTATAGGCCCAATTCCCCTTCAGGGAACGGTGCCAGATCTGACAAATCATAAGAATGTGTGCAGATTGACACACTTGAAGGATTAGGGGCAGGTCTCGTAGATGCTGCTGGAGTAATCAAAGTAGAAAACATTGGAACTGGAAGTAAGACTCAAAGGGAGGGAGGGGGGAAGAAATGGCTCTAGTTTGGTCCTTGAGTGATGTGAGGACTATCCACAGTCTCTGGGACCAAATGCATATTGTATATTAGGAAGAACTTCTCGGAAAGAGTGGTAGAGGCTGCCCAGACATGTGGTGGAGTCTCCATCCCTGGGGATGTTCAAGAACTGTGGAGATGTGGCACCTGGAGACGTGGATAATGGGCATAGTAGGGATGGGTTGGGGTTGGACTTGGGGACCTTGGAGCCTTTTCCAACCTAATGATTTGATGATTCTACGAATATGGAAGGCACACTGTTTTTGATGCTAGACCAGAAGCAACATTCTTAGATACTACTTAAGCACAGAATTGGAAGAAAAATTCATAGATAACAGATTTTGAATCATACAGCACTAACAGAAGAAGACTAGAATCATTTCTTATCCCCAACCTCAACCATACCTTGAAAATCAAGATGGCTTTGTGTATACCATGGCATTTAAACAAACTACATGAGCAAAATACTGCTCTGAAAGATGGATTTGTAAGCAGAATCGTTCACAGTGAATTTTCCTAAAACTTGGTAAACAACCCCACTGATACCACATGAGGAGAAAATTGAGTCAAGCTCCCTTGCTCCCCATGAATCTGCTCTAACCAGCGTTTTACAGGAGTGAAGAGCAAGAAAATGACGTCCATTTTACTTTGCTGTGATCCAGTGCCTACCAGAAAGTCTAAATCACAGCCTGAAAGGAAAAACTACTGTTTGCAGAACAGTTTTTGTAACAAAGATCCTTCCCCTGTTTACCTGTTCACCAAATCAGAATCACAGAATCAAAAGGGTTGGAAGAGACCTCAAGAGACCATCGAGTCGAACCCTCTGCTAAAGCAGGTGCCCTACAATAGGGTGCACAGGTCAGCATCCAGATTGGTCTTGAATATCTCCATAGAAGGAGACTCCACAATCTCTCTGGCCTGCCAATGCTCTGTAACCCTTATCACAAATAAGTTTTCTGTTTGTTATTGTGGAAATTCCTCTGTTCAAGTTTTAGGCCATTGCTCCTTGTCCTGTTGCTACACACCAGCAAGAAGTGCCTCGCCTCAACCATTTGTCTCCCATCTCTCTTTAAATATTTATAAACAGCTATAAACACAACCATTGGCTTAGTGGAAATAAGAGGATGGATAGTAGAGATGCTTTCTTGCTTGCACACATTGCACTGTCAGAGTTTTCAATAAACAAAGACTATGTGTATGGCAGAACTCAATGAAATTTGTCTGCTGAAAAGAGTGACAGAGAAGATGAAGGTATTCCTGCTGTCTCTTTTTAAAAACAAAGGTGCAGCAAGCCACTTAACCTAGGCAGGATGCAATCCTAACAGCATGTGGGGTGTCCAGGAAGGCATTGATTTACCAGATACTTGACCAGGAGATACTAGAGCATAACATCGAGGAGGAAAAGGAGTCAGCTGCAGCTACTCCTTACACTGAAAAACACGTTTCGAGCACGGACTTCCCTTTAATATTTTGCATCAGTCCACTGATATCCTCTGTGCCAAGGACTGAGAGACAGCACCAAAAAGCTCACCTCACAGAAAGATAAAATCAAATAGCACATGAAGAAAAATGCAGAAGGCAGAAAAGGCACTGAACTTTTGATGTCGGGGTGCAGGTTCCTCATTTAGTGTTTCTGTCCTCGGGTTCCTCTGCAGGGCAGCGAGAGGCCCACATTGCAGACAATTACAGTGAGGTACTCAGAGCCTCCTTCCAACAACCCTGGGAAAACAGAAAACCCTTCTCCTTTGCAGGCATCTGGAGAGCAACTAATGGAGTTTACAAGCAGGAGGAGCAGCTTTAAACCTGAAGAGGGGAGAATTGGGTGAGACGTTAGGAAGAACTGTTTACCCAGAGGATAAGGGTCTGGAACAGTGAACTTGCCCCATCTCTGGTGGCATCCAAGTCCAGCTGGGCATTCTGGTTGAGTGGGGGGCAACCAGACCATGGCATGGATCAGAGCTCAATTCCCTTTAAGGTCCCCTCCAACCTTAACCATTCTATGATTCTGTGCTAATTTTGACACATTGCCACATCTCCGCGTCCCAGATCTGGAAGTATTTGCACAAAGATTTAAGATGGGAACGGGGAGGGTGTAAAGCAGTGTAAGAGTTCGGGTGCTTAGTACCGAAGGGAAGGAAGCGCAGTCTCTGGGAGCCCAGCAGCATCCTCTTCCATGGGCTCCGGGAGCCCTCCAGCGGCCGTGCACCCACTGCTGCCTGCTGCAGGAGCAGCCCAGCCGGTGGAGATGAGGGAAGAAAGGCCCTACAGTGGCCCAGCTGCCGAGATAAGGGCAGTCAGACATCACCCCTTCCTACGTGGGAACGGAGGGCACCAAATCGCCGGTTAAGACCTGATGGGGAGTATGTGCTGCTGGGTTAAACTCAGCATCGCAGGGTCACTATTTGGGAGGGGAGAGTGACTGGGACTTCAGAAGTGCTGGTATAGCATCCTTACTTGTTCCAATAGGTTTTCCATAACTCCCTTCTCCTGCTCCCTCTCAGGCTGACACTATTGGGCATGGTGGATTTTTGGTCTGCCCTATGAAGGATATCCTTCTAATCCTGCTCCACAAGTTCTGTTTCAACAGCAGCATCCTGGTTTAGAATGATTGGGTTGGAAGAGATCTTAAAGCCCACCCAGCCCTACCCTGCGATGGGCTGGGTGCCTCCCAGTAGACGACAATGCCCAGGGCCCCATCCATGCCCCAGTTCCCTCAGCCTTCCTAGCAGAGGTTCTCCAGCTCCCTGAGCATCTTCGTGGTCTCCTCCAGACCCACTCCAACATCCTCCCTGTGCTGGGGGCTCATCAAAGTCACAGAAAGATGGACAGAGCAGGGTACCTTAACCAGCCAGACCACACAGCCCGACCTCTGTGCCTGCTCAGGGGGATTTACATCTAGGGATGATGACAAACAGCATGTGCAAGTGGTAAAGCACCACTGGCTTGCAGGCCCCACTGCCTCAAACAAAGTGCAGGTGGGTCATGCTTGCTATTTGCTGGGGCAGATCGCAAGAATTTCCTCCAGACCAGTGAGCACCTGAAAGCCCCAAACATCTCTTCTATCCCATACCCCTCATGGAGTGGGTGCTTGCAGCCCCATCTTTAAGACTCTTTCCTTCAGCTGGAAAATGGCAACACGCTGATTGCCTCTGTTGTATTTTTCACATGACTGACCACAAAACTATTAATATAACCAGAGCCGGTTCAGCTGGACAACTCATTCCCTCCAAGGAGAGGAAAACCACAGCTTCTTCCATCTCTGGAAAAACCTTTTGTGATGACAAGATCAGCAGCGCAGATGTAGCAGAGACAGTTCTGGTTTGCTGATACACCCCAGTGGAGAACCTCAACCAGCATGAGAGAGTACAGTTTGTTTCTTCTGTTCGTCCTTTCCATCTTCAAGAAGGGTGAGTTCTGAGCTTGCTACAGTTCCGTCTGATCAGGGCTTTTTTTTTTTTTTTTTTTCTTTTTCCTCTGCTTTTATAACTCGTGTAGGAAGTTCATCTTTCTCATCACTCAGAAGCCCTGTTTCATACTGCTTCGTGTTCCTCAGAGTTGATACGAAATTCATACAATTTGCTCCACTGTGCACTTTAGCCCATGGTTAACTTCAAGTATATACTTAAGTTCTATTAAAGTCAACAGGATTTGGTTACATATACTGTCAGACTGTTTGATAGAGAAAGTTTAATGGCTGTGGTGGGCTCCAGCTCTTGATCTGGTTATCAAGAACTCAAATCCTTTCCACTGACAACTAGTAGACATAATTAGAGTTCTTTGTTTTTACCAGTGGGGCATTGTACTTAGAGCCCATGAGCTTCCTGGAGTGCCCATGGCTATATAGCCTCGTACAGTAGATAATCCAGGCTGCAAAAGGTAATCACATCATTACAGTGAGTGACAAAAGGCACCACGACTCCAGACCTCAGTAATTAAAATATTGGCTTGGCTCAAATTCCGGCTAAATAACTTAATGGAGGAGAACCAGTCCTACATCAGCCTTTATTCACTGTGCAACACAAAAGAACATTAATTCTGCCTGCACAGCCACTGGGATATTTGTCAAATATTATGGACAGCAGACATAAACACAAGCACCAATCCTAACTTAGCCTTTACTTGATCAACCTGACAGATGAATGCCCACAGATCACAGCAAAGTCAGCAATTTGTTTACACGAGGCAAATTATTTACATTTTTCTCCAATTATTCTCAACTGTGGAGGATAAACCTCCTGATTTAACAAAGCCACCAAGTAAGTTATGTAAGACAGGAATGTAGCCACAGACATTCCTGAAACCACTCTCTGGTGCTGCAGCTGTTGCAAACAGAAATGCGGTTGATGGATATAGGTATCTATACATCAAGAGCTGCCTACAAGTGCTATTTGTTGGTATTATTGGTTACTGGAGAAGGGAAATGGATGAGACGCTGAGTTTTCCTGATATATTTCAAGGCTGGAGAACATTCATTCAGGTAAAGACTCTTTTCATCACCAGATAGAACTGATAGAAACTGGGTCTGGTGGCAATGGCTTGTATTTACTGTGATCATCTACCACGACAAGGATTTACAGTGGTCAAATTCCAACTGTTTGTGACATCCTGGCTGGAAAACCCAGAATTTCTCCTCCTGTGAGGCCAGAACAAGGCCTGTCTGGGAAGATGCAGGCAGCTGGAGTCCACGTGTTGTCAACCTGCTCTGTTAACATGGAGCTGCTTGCTGTGCATCCTCCTGTGTGCATGCACTCAAACACAGAGCGGTTGCATTTAATTGGATTAGTGCTTGAAGCCACCATCTCTGAGTACGTTATATATATGTAAGTACACACACATATATTAGGAAGTGTGTGTCTGCAAGCACACAAACATCTTCCAACTGCAAACACTCACACAGCCTCACAGTGGACATCTACAGGTCAGCTATTGCTGACATTGCAAGGACTGCTTAAAAATTAAATTGCTTTCAACATGAGCAAGGCAGCCCCCTCAGCTCTGTTGCAGGCTGGTACCAAACCCAGCCCCACTAAGTGGGCTGAGTAACCACCTGCAAGTCCCCTGCACAGGGGGAGGAAAAAAGGGCATCCATTTTCTGACGAATGAGAGAGAGGGTACAAGAAGGATGATCAATTTCCTTCTTCAATACCCTATGTAAATCAGTCCTGATTATCTGTTGTTGCTTCTAGGCGTGCAGTGCAATAGCTGGTCCATTCACGTCCCATCTGACGTCACTGGTGAACTTGGAAAGATGGTTATTCTGCCCTGTACCTTCACACACCCATACAAAACCTTTGACCGTACCCTCACTGCCATTTGGAGGATCAAGGAGCCGTACAATGGCACTGTAGTGTTTAAGTGCACCAGCCAGAGTGCCAGCGAGCTCTGCAAGACCGCCGTCAGCTACAAAAACAAATACAAACTCTTTGGCAACCCCCGGCACAAAGACCTTTCCATCAGGATCGACAACCTGACCTGGAGTGACAGTGAGAGGTACTTCTGCCGTGTGGAGTTCTCTGGGGACATACACGACAAGTACGAAAGCAGGAATGGGATAAAGCTGCATTTGATTGGTAAGACAGCATCAAGTGCCCAGGGAGGCAAAGTCACCCCAGAGGGAAACTGGAGAGCTGTGAGATGTGGAAAGTGATGAGGTGGTAACAGAAGGTTATCTGAGATGTTTGCTTTTCCAAAATATTGTCTTTTCCAGGTCTAGTCAGCCCTGAGGAGGACTTGTAACATATTGGCAGGGAATACTCACTGCAGGCTTCCAGTCTGAAGTGATGTGCACACTGCAAGGAAGGGCACAGGAGCTAAACACTGCAGGAAGTAAAGAAACAGCTAGGTTGTGGCTGCCCAGGTGACAGCCTGGCGAGTCTTGCATATTGTCCCTGCGGCATGGGATTGGTGCAGGCTGCAGATAGGAAAATTGAGTTCTGCAGCTCCTGGAGTGAGGCTACAGATGGGCTCTTCATCAGGATTTAAGCTGGAGAATGCAGCTGCTGAGCAGGTGTTAGGAGATGTAAGCACAAGCAGGCCTGGATGGCACTAGCATCTCAGCCTGGCCACACTCAGTGCATATGATTCTGTCCCTCTGGAGAGATCCATGCAGCCTTGTGATGAGAAATCACACTGAACAGGCGTTGCACAGCGTCCTTGTGGCAGCACAAGATAAAAAGCCCTTCTTAAGGGTGGACATCTGCATAGCAATGACATCTGAATCCTGAGTGATAGAATCACAAAACCATTAAGGCCGGAAAAGACCTCCAAGATCACCTCACCCAACCATCCACCTACCACTAATGCTGCCCACTAAACCACGTCCCTAAGTACCACATTTATAAACATTCCCAGAGCATTTCAAGATGCAGGGACTCCGTCCAATGGGCAGCCCATTCCAATGCCTGTCCACTCTTTGAAGTTTTTCCTAATATTCTGCCTGGCACAAACTGGGGAAATTATCTCTTGTCCTACCACCGTTATATGATTGAAGAGGCCAACTCCCACCTTTCCTTAATCTCTTTTCAGGGAGCTACAGAGAGTGATCAGGTCTCCCCTGGGCATCTTCTTCTCCAGACTGAACTATCTCAGTTCTCTCAGCCATTCCTTATAAGACTTGTGTTCCACATCTTCCACAGCTTCACTGGGCAGGAAGGGCATTGCCCCCCTCTGTTCTGCCCTGGTGTGGCCCATCTGGAGCACTGTGTCCATATTTGGGGCCCCCAGTACAAGAAGGATACAAAGCTGTTGGAGCAGGTCCACAGGAGGCCATGAAGATGCTCAGAGAGCTGGAGCACCTCTCCTGCAAACACAGGATGAGGGAGCTGGGCTTGTTCAGCCTGGAGAAGGGGCAGAGAGCTAAGCAATTAGAGGTGGGTTTCCAGCACTTTGCCTCTGCCCTCCATCTCAGGGTTTCCACCGTGCTGTGCAGAAGGAGAGTGCTTGGTTCCTCTCAGAGGGTGTCCTCACTGATCTAGCAAGTGCCAGGACACCCATGCGGCCTCAGGAGTGGGCTCATACTTAACCAGCAGTGCACAGACACTGCGTGTTGGATGCTTTTGTCTCTGAAGTGAAACCGCAGGCAGCCAGGCGAGGCCTGAGAAGGAGTTCATGTACTGCAGAGAAGTGCTGAGCAGTCAGGGCTCTGCCTCTGTGGAGCAGATCTGAAATATCCCACAGAGAGACTGGTCCGGCAGGGCAACAACAAGCTGTGCTGATGATGAGAGAAGCAGAGCGCAGGTGCTTGCATAGACCCAGTGTCCCCACTGCTCTCTGCTTTGGGAACAGATCCCTGCAGTACAAAGGGCAGGAATTAAATAATGTTTCCTAAAGCAGCTTGTACACCAAAACACACAGATATGCAACACAGCTGGTTCTCATAGCGAGGGTCTGGCACAGGCTGCACAGAGAGATGGTGGTACCTCATTCCTGGTGGCCCCAAGGTTGGGCTGGATGGGCTCTGAGCACTGCTGGAGCTGTGGGTGCCCCTGTGCACTGCAGGGAGTGGGACCTGATGGCCTTTAAAGGTCCCTTCCAATTCAAACCATTCTGTGATCTATGATATGGATTGGTCTTCTTTCATTATAATGACCCATACTGTCTTGCCCGACAAATGAAAGAAATCAACTCTGAGCACCTGCTTTTCCCACGTAAGGACACTCATTTTGTTTCTCTCAGTCTTCACAGTGCCACTGAGAACTAAGTGTATGAAATAGTTCACAGATCCAGAAGAAAACCACAGGATTTTTCACGTCTGCCCTGCTTCTTTAGAGAGCAAGTTCGAAGGCAGCAAATTCAACAGTGCCTCTAAATTTTGAGCATCCCTTAGATGGATGTTGCCACCATTCAGAGAGGTCTCTGACAAGCCTGAGACACTAAGGAAAGGGCTCACATGAGCAGATCCTTCCTTGAGTGTTCTGGAAGGGCTGGGGTCCAAGGAAAAAATAAGGAAGAGGAAGTTTGATGCCAGTCTTGTTACACTGTGCATCAAACCTATCATTGAAACCTAATGTATTTCCTGTAATTTCCACAGCTTCCCCCAGGATCATTAACATTACTGTCAGTTCCAATGGGGATCACACCTTCAAAGCCCGCTGCACCGCCGAGGGTGAACCAGCACCTGCACTCACATGGACAAGTCCCCACTCCAGCAACCTCACCTCGGTCACGAACACGAACCACCGCGTCACCAAGGAGCTCCAGTACCTGACACACGACGGCAAATACACCTGTACGGCTGTCAACAGCCACGGAAGAGCAGAGGGGACAGTCTACTTCTATAAATTCAAGGCATCCAACAGCTCCTTTTTCCTGATCCTAATTTTTGTGCCTCTGGGAATTAAGGTCCTTGTTTTGCTGGTGATACTGGGCATGACCCTGTTCCCCAGAGGTACGTTTCTCTGTTTCCAACATCAGACTGGTAACATGATGTGATGCAGCAGATAAAATCAGACAAGGGAGGGGGAAGTCTGTTATTATCTTCATTTCCACCCTAGGAAAATGACATGCATAATGGAGTATTAAGAACAAATAAGAGGGACCTCCTGGCTGGCTGGTCACAGTCTGCAGGTGCCAAGTGTCATTCAGGATGGGATCTTTAAACAGAGCAAGCAGGAGTTTCCCTGTGCCCAGTGAAAAAGGTTAATAAATCAACAGGTGTGTAATTAGGGAACCTGCTGCCTACACAATCAGATTTTTATTGAACAGACTAATTACTATTTCTTCCCCAGCCCATGGGCAGGATTTACTTCCACTGCACACCTCACAGCAGCTAGATCTCCTGGAGTCAGCATCCTTCTTGCTCCCCAGAGCAGCTCCATCTGCATGCTTTCCAGTCAGCAGTGTAATCCCATTTTATACCTGTTCAAGCCAGTATCCCTGCTGTGCACAGGGCTCTGTGACTCAGGCCACAAAGTTGATTCCTATCCTGGCAACAGTGAACCATTCACCAGAGTATCAGTTATCCTCTAATGCATGTTGCCTATGGCTGTCAATCAGTCCTGACTCCTCAGATCATCTTGCTAACTGGTATATCTACTCTCATTTAACAGGTCCTTCCACTGCTCCATCCATCCTGGCCCGGTAAGAGTACCCCACCTTCTACTCATGTTGTCCAGTAGGAGGGTAGAGATGACAAGGAGAGGAGTACAATTTGTCCTCTGTCTTGGCTACAACTTCTGGCCTCATAGCAGGCTCCTGGGATGAGGATAGGGTTGGGCTGATAGTCAAGCAAGCCGGTGTAAAGAACCAAATCTTGGGGGGCAACTGAGAATAGACCTCAAGGACAAGGAACCTGGAGAGACACGGATGCAGCAGAAGCAGGGGATGACCAGAAGTGTTAGGATATCACATTAAACTAGCATAAGAATTCCAATTTCTGATGAGGCGGGAGAGCCTTCGTAGAATTGTAGAATCATAGCATGGCCTAGGTTGAAAAGAGCCACAGTGATCATCATTTCAACCCCCCCTGCTATGATCAGGGCTGCCAATCACCAGACCAGGCTGCCCAGAGCCTATGCCAGAGCTGATGTGTTCTGCCAAGCGTGGAAGAAGGTATGGAGAACCAAATAGTCCATGTCAGAGCCAGCTGAGATGTGGCAGAGTCCAAACCTAGAATCTGAACTATCCTCCCACAGCACGACCAGCATCTCCCAGTATCCAAAGCAAGGAGACTCCGGACATCTGTAGGGGCCAAACTGGTGACAGATGGGTAAAAATGTAAGACAACCCTTAGGTTAAACAGACAGAAACTGTACATGAGGCCAGTATATCCTTGGATTTGCTCCCTTCCAGCCCTAGTTATCTGTGATACGTTTCCCTCACCTTACCTTAGAAATGCATTCATCTCAGCAGGATGTGCGCAGCGTCAGGCTGCAGCCCAAGAGGCAATAGGGAATTTAATCCTAGAGTTAAATTTGTAGTAATTATCAGCAGAAGCATGGTGTTGCTGATTTAGTATCTACACTATACTGCACGGCCAACTGCATTTGTAAACACACAGATGAAAGCTTCCCTTTTTCCACCACCAGGCCGCAGCCACAGGACTCCACCTACGAGAACTTCGACCGCAGGTGCGACGGCAGCCACAGCCTGCCAACAGAACAACCTGCAGCAAGATGCAGCTGAAGACCTGGGCTGTCCCACCCGCACCCACTTGCGTGGTCTGAACCCCTGTCTGCTCTATATGAAGCTGGATCATCTGAGGGTGTCTTTTCCCACTGAACATAAGACTGCTGTTGACTGATGAACGGGTCAAGCGAGCCTTGTAGGCGCATGTTTTCCATCTCTGCTGAGACTTAAAATTAACACAAGGCTTTAAAGCAAAGACAGATTGGGAAAAAAAAAAAAAAAAAAAGGAAAAAAGAGAGAAAGTGAAGAGTGGTGGAGTTGGAAAAGCAGAAAATCTATGCGAGATGCCAGTTCTAATCAACCTGCATGTTTCTAACCTGTGTCACAAAGTTCTGTAGCAGACACACTCAAGAGTTGTAGTTGGTCCCATCTTGTGTTGCAGTTTTTCCTGATGAGAAATGGCTTCTCGATATGGGTATATTTGGATAAAACACCACAGCGTATCTGTCTCATATTAAAGAAGTTACAGAAAGAGCCATTTTGATGGGAACTGGAAATCAAGGCACCCATGTTGTCCTGTCCATCAACCTCTTTTACCCAGGCAGGGAAGACAAACAAAGAAAACAACTTTCACTTCATTAAAAAAGAAAAAATTACTTCTAAAGTTTCCATCCCTGTGCTACATGAAAATATCTTGACCACCTCTTAGTGACTTCACACTAAGAATCACAGAATACCAACCAACACCCCCAGGTCCCTCCTTCTTCACACTCATCCAGCCACTCGTCCCCAAGCCTGTAGCACTGTATGGGGTTGTTGTGCCCAAATGCAGGACCCGGCACTTGGCCTTGTTGAACTTCATCCCATTCACCTCAGCCCAGCGATCCAGCTTATCTAAATCCTTCTGAAGGGCCTCCCTACCCTCAGGCAGATCAACACCACCTGTTGTAGGTGTAGGTAATCTCTGAGAACAAGCATGTATTACCAGATACTGCCTCTTCCAGCAAGCTGAAAATACCACAGCATTTGTCACAAATTACCCATTTTTTCTCTTTTATTTCGCACTTTTTTTTTTTTCCAGACATAGCATGTTATAAACACACTTGTAAAAACTCAACAGCTGAAACAATACCTTCTTTCAAAAGTGCATGTCAAATGCATGTATCTCTCAATTCTTCACGTTTTTTTATGCAATTGATCAATAACATTGAATCTAATAAACCAGTGCTTTTAACTCTCTGCAGGGGTTGAAAAAGCAGAAGAAGATTCTTCCAGGCATCGCTTTCCCAAAGGAGTCTGTTAGAAATCATGCTGCACCCTTACCTTGTTAGCTTACAGAGAGATGTACATATATATACACATAGAGTTCTTTGCTCAATCTGTGAGCCTAAAACCACACACAGATGTGGGTGATCTGATGACACAGCTGGCACAGTTAGCCAAATTTGTCGAGAAGAAAAAGGTGGTTTGCTCTCCAGCACCAAAATCACAGTTAAGAGCAACATTGCAAAATAATCCATTATTGAACATCTATTATCCCCATGTGACCTGAACAAATGCTTAAACACGGTTACATGTTCTAAACACAAAGGCACAATCAATGCAGAAAGAGAAGAAGCTTTCAGTGTTCCTTCGTTCGTAGAGGTGCACAGATTGAGAATGTAGGACCTTGGGCAACCTCAAGTAGATCAGCCATGGAAAGGCCAACGTTACACGAGCAAGCAGGGAAATTCACTTTCTGCTTCCAGCGAACAGAAAGTGCAACATCAGACAAAGCAACAAAAAACAGTGATCATTCAGCTGAAACAACGGATTTACAGGCTCATAGTACAAATTTAACAAAGTGATTTAATTGAAGCTGAACAGCTTTTCACAGTGTCATCTGAAGTTCTGCCATGCCGTGCCCAGCTAGGAAGAACGAACTTCAGCGGTGTCCACTTACTAAACCTCTACTCCTAAACAACCAGGTTTTCAGAATTAAGGATTTCTTATCCAGCAAGAACATAACTGCTACTCTCCTGGACACTGAGAAGCAGAAAAATCATTCTGTAGACATCACCTGACTTAGGAACGACACGGCCATAAAACACTTTTGTTTAACCAACCAGTATGGAGGCAGACTCAGCAATATTTAGGAAGCAGGAAAAAGCAAAGTCCTTAAGCTCAATTTTCAGTTTGTATTGACATGGCAGAAGATTGTAGGCATGCCTTTAAACTGCAGAGTTCTGCAGAATATCAAAAGAGTCAAAATTTAAAATACCACCTGTTGGAATGCAGGGACAAATCTCCCTGTACACACTCACACACTCACATAAGCTTTAGAGGTATCCTACTAAGAGAGTCAAAAACTGTTTAACACACAACCCCCCATTCACTTTGCTCTGGCTCAAATAATGACACGTAGGAAAATGAAAAAGGCACAAAAAAAGGAAAAGATGCTACAAGAAACAAGAGTGGGTTTTGCTGTCTAATGATTTGCACATGTATCCCCTTAGATGTGCACCTTGCACAGGAACATATTCAACTGTTTTCAGTTGATAAAAACTGAACAATTCCACAGGCCTAAATATCCTAAGAGCTTTAAGGGAAAAAAAAAAAAAAAAAAAAGAAACCTCAAAGAGCATAAAATCTGCCAGTGTGCAGCTCCCATTCACACTTCTGACTTACTTCAAATGGAACTCTTAACGTAAAAATTACTTGTGCAAGAACAACTTTAAATGTAAACCAGAATTATCAACACTGCATGATCCTTTTGTGAGCTCAGTGCTGCTACCGTATGCAGTCCAAATAATGCACTTCTGGGTACAGCGTGTTTACAAGGAGAGACAAAAGATTATTGCCATCTCGAAGACAATGTTCTGGATGCTTGATGAACAAAGAAGCCTGGGAGATCTGTTCTTGAAAATCCATATATTGTTTGTTTGATGCCATTGATTCAAGAGCACTCAGTGCCTATAGACACAAGGAAAAAATTATGTTAGCTGTCTGCATTTTGGCCTGCAACAAACCAGTTCACTGGACATCATAAGAAAGATTCCACTGGAAGAACATTATCTATTAAAGAGCCTGCTATATTTTGAACAAAACATTCATAAAATATAGTCACACGTATTATTTCAATCCAGCTCCTCTTTAAAATTGTTGCCATTCCAACACAAGCACAACAAGTGCTCCACCAAGGCTTGCAATGATTGCTCCCATGTTTATTTCACAAACTCAAGACATGTTTTTAGAGAAACCGCACCAGAACACAAAACATAACACACTTAAAGATTTCATTAAGGATAGCCTGAAAGGAACAGTTGACTTCTATCAAGGTATCATTTTGCTCCCATTAATAACACTACAATTTCCAACTTGACTTGTCTCTGTAGCACAGGAAGAGGACAATTCAAGAAGCCAAAGACTGGCACACACTACCTGCTGGGCCTTCTGTGTCAGCTTTGGTTCTGAGCCAGCTTTCAGGCGGGCTTGCCCCTCTGCAGGAATCTGCACCAGGAGGAAGGCAGACAAACTGCGGGCAACCAGCCGAAACCTGGCAGAGGTAAAGAAGGCAGAGAGAGAAAGTGATGTCAATTGTCAAGTCCTCAGCAGCAGATAAACTACAAGTTCTATCCCATGAGAGATCTCTCGCATGAGGAGCATACTTAACAGCTTCAGAAGATCATCTGCAGTGCATTAAGAAAAAAACATCATTGCAATATATGTATGTACATCATACCTACAAGCTACCACACATATGAAAGGTAATGCCTGACCCAAGCTGAGCTGCAGCGTTGAGGTCACATCTGATATAATCCCTCATGGTAGAAGGAAGGGATGCCATTCAAGGCACCTCAACAGGCTGGAAAGGTGGGCCCATGTGAACCTGATGAGGTTCAACACAGCACAGTGCAAGGTTTTGCACTTGGGCCGGAGGAGTCCCAGGCATCCATGCAGACTGGAAGGAGCGGTCCTTGGGAGCAGCCCTGCAGAGAAGGACCTGGGGGTCCTGATAGATTAAAAGCTGAACATGAGCCAGCAGTGTGCTCTTGCAGCTCGGAAACCAAATGGCATCCTGGGCTCCATCAGCAGAGGGGTGGCCAGCAGGGACAGGGAGGTGATTGTCCCCCTCTGCTCTGCTCCTGTGAGGCCCCATCTGCAGTGCTGTGTCCAGGTCTGGAGCCCCCAGCACAAGAAAGACAGGGAGCTGCTGGAGAGGGTCCGGAGGAGCCACAGAGATGATCAGGGGACTGGAGCACCTCCCCTACGAGGACAGGCTGAGGGAGCTGGGCTTGTTCAACCTGGAGAAAAGAAGGCTGTGGGGTGACCTCATGGCAGCCTTTCAGTACCTAAAGGGAGCCTGCAAACAGGAGGGGAATCAACTCTTTGAAAGGTCAAGGGGAAATGGTTTGAAGTTGGGGGGGGAAGATTGAGGTTGGGTATCAGGGGGAAGTTCTTTGCTATGAGAGTGGTGAGGTGCTGGAACAGCTGCCCAGAGAGGCTCTGGATGCCCCGTCCATCCCTGGAGGTGTTCAAGGCCAGGTTGGATGGGGCCCTGGGCAGCCTGGGCTGCTATAAAATGTGGAGGTTGGTGGCCCTGCGTGTGGCAGGGGGCTGGGGATTCATGATCCTTGAGGTCCCTTCCAACACTGGCCATTCTGTGATTCTGTGATTTTACAAACTTTGAGACATCCCCACCATCCAAACTAAAAGATGAATTGAACAGGATTAAGATTTCAGCCCAGGGATCTACCTCAGGTGTTCTTAAAAACTTTACGTTTATTGAAGTACTACGCTGAATTGGTTTATGTATTTTTTACTGGCCTTCTTTCCATGCTGAACTTCATTTTAATACATGACAAAATCAAACTGAGTAGTAAGTAAGGAGATGTTTGATTTTCTCTTGATATTTTGCAGCAGCTCAAAGCCCAGGCAGAAAAGGCAATGTGTTTGTGGTCGTACAAAATTCTTGTGATGTCAACCACAACTTCACTAGAAATGAACATTAAACCAGAATCAAAAGCTGCACTTTCTTTATATTTGCACTACAGACTTGAACAAGAAGTTCATACGCATTTCTTAACCACACTGAAATACTCATTACAGTTTTTCTGTCTAAACTCCAGAAATATGGGGGGCAACTGGGATTCAGAACATCTTTTGAGATTGCCCTGTGCTATCTGGATCCAAGTTGCAGCTTCTTCTCGTAGGTTTTTTTGTTTTAATATGACAAATCATAATGTATTATTTAATTCATTACAGCTTCAATTCCTACCTGGGTGACAGAGGAGACCTCCTGCCCAACCCGATAGCTCCAAGAATTCCAGAAGTGAGTCTCTCCTCAGCCAGCTGACTCTGCCTGCTCTGGATGGACAGTAGTGTCCAAATGACAGATTCCATCACAATGGCATCATCCTGCTCCATCTGAATTAAGGATAACTGCATAGCTTTATGCCACCAAAGGAACAGCTTTGCCTCTTCCTTTGCTGAGCTGTAAGCAAGAGTTCAAGAATAAAACAACACATGGATTTTAAAAAGGGCAGGAACACTGGTTAAGAAGTTTGTGCCTCTCCCCATTAGGACCATGGAGAATTCAGATGGTAAACTAAGGACTGGTAATCTTAATATATTAAGCCAATATAGCTATACTATCCCAATTACATTGGGATAGTAACTACTGTTACAAGTAGTTTTACTGTAAAGTAAGTTTACTGTAAAGTAAGTTTACTGTAACTACTATTGTTACAAACTCAGTGCCAGTATCAGCTAGCAGGTTTTTCATTGCTTGTAAGAGAACATTGAACAAGGCTTCTTTTCAGGCTTTAAATCTCAGAATAATGATACTGCAGCCAGAAATGGATTTAAATCTGTCTAAAAATTTTTAGGGAAGCTTCTGGTCCTTCTTTCCTTTCCTTAGGAAAGGAATAGCTGTTGCTTATACAGCAGTTTAAGATTCTTCTCAGAAAGGAAATACTGAAGGCTTTAGTTGAGCAAAGCACAAAGTCAAGTTTCCCCTGTGGTATTTTTAATCCTTCCCCACACAGACTGAAACTGCAGTTTAAATTAACAAGCTCAGAGTTTCCACATATAGCACAGGCATGAGTTTTCTGCATCAGAGTATCATCAAATGACTCCACCCAGTCACTTCCCATCTCAGACACCCTCAGCTTTGATGTTAAGAACAAGTTTTAATTTGCAGTGTAAAGTGGCTTTGCTATCTTCTTTCAACCTTGGCAATAAAAGTAGTGCAACTATGTGGTGCCTACAAGAATCAAAGTATTCTTTTGATTTCAAGAAACAGAGGAATGTCCACTTTCCTACAATGCTCTTTCATGGCAACATAAATATTATCAACATTAATATTAAAAAAAAAATCATTAGTTTGCTAAATTCTGTTAATTTCAGCAACAATAGTAAAGACAGTTGTTGCATGCTTTAAATACAAAGTACCACTGCTTTAAACTCAAAGCTACTATGAGCCATCTATTCTTTCTCACCTGAATCCAATTATCTATTGAGTTGTTTTACAGCAATACTAACTTCACAGGGCTCATATTTGATCCACACCAAGCAGCTCTGAACACCTAGCTTTGAGTGGTCAGCTGAATACTTAACAAATAGTTCATCCCACCTAGTGGACATCCAGGAAAATGGAACTCACAGTGATTAAGGATTTGCTTGAAATAATCTGAATTGAGCACAAATCCAGGCTGCCAGCAAAATCAAGCCTCTCCAAATGGAAACCAAGCAAAACGAAACAAGAAACGTTCGTGTAAAATTCCTCCTTCTGTTCCACCAGATAGAACTAGTGTTGGCATCAAGGGATGAGCAGACTAACAGCAGGTATGGAAGGACTGGCCATTTCAGGCAGCAGCCTGACTGATTATACTGACTACACAATCATAGCCATATTTGAAAGAGTGCAGGCAGAAGCCCTGAGCTCCATACCTTGGATACACTTGCTCCAGCCACTTGCTGATGGTGATCAGGATTTTCATTTCATTGGTAAGAGTTTGGTCAGCATTCAGGCACTGCAGCAGGTAGACGTAGAGGGTCAAGTAGCTTCCTAAGGACAAACACTCCTGCAGGAATTCTTCCATGGTTAGCTCAGGAACTTGGAGGGAGGCAAGCACAGGGCCCCAGCCCAAATCCTGATAGTGAGGAAGATCTATAAAGAAGAAAGAAACATATAAGTAAGCAGCAGTTGATAAAATCTACAAACTGAAGCCTCCTCACTGTGTTCCTTTAAATTACAGGATATTAAAAATGTCAAATAGAAAGAACAGAGCCCTGATTACGAAAACCAGTTGAAAATGCAGTTCCAGTATGAGGCAGCATTAAGCTACTAGGATTCTAAGTGACTCATGTTTAAAGAGCACCCAAAGACCTATCAACATTTTTGACTTAAGCAGCAGAACAATAGATGCTCCTGCCTTTATTGAAGTAAGAGGTGATACAGGCTTCTGTCGTCTCTGCCATGTGTCGCACGGAGGCCAGGCTCTGACAAGCTGCTGTCAGAAGGGGCATTGCTAGCAATCCGTGCACTTTACTGTCAATCCACTTTCGTAAGCTGCCCCGTAGTGACTCAGCTGTTGTAACGCTGGAATTGTTCAACATCATCAGGGTTTCTGTAAAGAGACTGCTGAGGGCCAGGTGACGCGTCTGCAGATCCATATCTGGAAGTCAAATTCAAGAATTATTGCAGTAAACAGACACTAGGAGTTAAACGATCTGAACTTAACATCATCACTGAATACTCTCTGTAGATACTGGGAGAAGATTCTTGATCGTTACACTCTTCATTTCCCTGTTTGTATATCTAAGAAGCCACAAAAAGACACTTATTACCAAGAGAGTGGTGAGGTGCTGGAACAGCTGCCCATGGAGGCTGTGGACGCCCCGTCCATCTCTGGAGGTGTTCAAGGCCAGGTTGGATGGGGCCCCGGGCAGCCTGGGCTGGTATTAAATGGGAAAGTTGGTGGCCCTGTACGTGGCAGGGGGATGGAGCTTCAACTTACATACAAACAGGGATTAATCACTGAAAAAGCACTGCCCTAAAAGACTGAAACCTCCAGACCTGCAGATGGTCAGAAGCTGGCAGGACAAAGCCCTGAAGGGCAGGATCTGACTGGCTAGCCTTGTTTTGAGGAGGAAGGTGCACTGCAGACCTCCAGAGATTCACTTCAAACAAAGTCATTCTGTCTGCATCAATGTAATGCAAAAAATTTGAAGGAAAAAAAGAAAAAAAAAAAAGACCTCAAGACACCTATCACTGCACAACTCGTCACCAAGGTAAATGTCTCTTGTCACAGACTGACTGAAAACAATGATGCCAGCAGGTTACCTGACTTGCCTATGGTCACAGTTTTACAGCCATGTCACAACAGTTCTCTGACAATGGGGCTGTCCTAGAGAGCTTCCCTGTATACAACAGGAACACTGAGAAATGGCTATCAGTCAAATCTTCTAATCTATCAGTTAAATCTAATAGTTTCCACTATGTGTAGGTCACAGACAGCAAAAGCTATGACTCCTGACAAGTATTTCGGTGTAACACAGTGAGACAGCTGATGTGATCTCATTTTGACAAAGAAAGGTCAGAGTGGCACTAGCACTAAAAACTGAGATCAATATAAATGCTATGGATACAGACACATCATGCCATCAGCATACATGAATGTAACTGCAACACCAACTCTACACTGCAAGTCATCCTGACCATGCAGGGTTTTAGAATCTGTTCTTAAAACCCCATCCCTCGGGACTCAGGGCGTGTATTTCTAAGTGTCATCTCTACTTTTTAAAAACAGATGGTAGCACCAAATAAAGAAATTCAGAAACGAGACAGCAAACAAAATGCAACCCTCAAACTCCTGTGTAATAGTCAGTTTTACTTAAAACTCCTGCTTCTTCTGTTGGTGCTGCCACTCTTGACAGTTCATTGGAAAATGATCTTACTTCTGTTTTGTGCTCATCTATCTCACACGTACATCAGAGCAACACACCCTGCCCATAGAGAGACCAACGCACTAGAATGAAGGATCTTGACAGTTTTAAAGTAATTTGCACTGCTTAATACAAACCTGGAGGATTAAAGATGACTACATCATCCAGCAATTTGAACATTTCTTGCTCTAAAACTGCAAGAGTAATCTTTCCACTTTGTTCCAAGGTGCTGAGGAATTGAACCACCTGGCGGATGTACGCTTGGCACTTCAGTGTTGCATCCTGTTAATTAAAAATTAAAATAATTAGGAAAAAAAAAAAAATACAACAATCACATCTGAAATTCTTTCCACACTCATTTATAAAAGGAGAACACTGTAAACGAGAAGAACAGCTTAGAGACAACCAACAAAACCAATACCACTTACAAGGTGGATGTGACTATCTGAAGACATGCCAAAGCCTGCTGAGATTTTCAGGAGCTTCACTATCAGTTCAGATGCAGCATCCTTAGCAAGGATAACAGAGGGAGGGTAGTGACTGTTACAATAGCTGATGACGCTTTGATAAGATGAAATGCCCACAAGCTGCCAAGGAAGGGAGCTGGTCTGTCCAAGAAGATTTATGAGTGGTGATTCCTAAAGATTTAAAAGACATAAGTTTCTTTATCAACTCCTGGTGATATCTTGACATAACAGCACGCAATGCCTCAAAGTGGTAACAGGAAAATACCACAGGTGGGAAGAGACCAGCAGGTATGAAATGGGACCCCCTGAAGATTTACCAGCCCTTCTGTAAGAGTCTCCAGAAAGACTCCACTGAATCAAACTGCATCATGCAAGACTTTTCTACACACGGTGCTTAGCAAAAGCAGGGTTTGGAAAGTTCTCAACACCAGTTCTTTCTTCTTATTCTGACAACTCAAATACTGGAATGAAATCACAAATGGTAAAAGTATTGGTGAAATACTCTTTCAGAGTAAAAGAAGAGGAAAACCAAGATTCAAAAGACAAAGTGGTGTCTGTTCAATACTTCACCAGAAGCAGGCAGTGACAAGGTTCTTAAAGATGCATTACGGGCATGAATGCCACACAGTCAAAGCCCTTCCTGCACTTAGTCCAGCAGACTGCTAGCATCAGTCTACTATGATTCAGACACCCATTTTCACTCATTTTTATAAAAAGCTTCACTTTTATATATATATATATATATATATATATATATATATATATATATATATACACACATATATAACACTGCACAGATATGCAATGTATTACATGTGTGCATATGCACATATCCTTGCTACTGCTACCTCTGCTTCCCATGTGCATATACCAAAATAGGAAAAAGGATAAAAGACATTTGAATTAAGGATTAACTTGAGAGACAAGAACTTTGCAGCATTCCACGCTTAACGATGGCAAGAGACAACTGCACAGCAGTTTTACTTGACAACAGGGTTTTTTGTTTTGGTTTGATTTAGTTTAGGGTTTTTTTTATTGTTGTTGCTGATTTTTAAAAGACACCACCATAAGTATTTGTTCATTCCAAAACTCAAAGAGTCATTCTGTAACCAGAGAAAACAGTCTGTGTTTATTTGTTTATTCCTTACACCACTACTGGATCACAGCTCCTACAGAAGCGTCTCAAAACAAACAGCAGTTACTTCCTTTTTCACACAGCTCACACAGAACGCCTCACAGAAGGATTTTGTTAGTGCTATAACAAGCATACTGCTTATGGCATTTTATGAAACACTCCAGAGTTCATAATTCTGCAAGTGAGGAAGAAGTCACAGCCTGTTTCCTTGTCACCAAAGGACTATTCCTCTTCAAAGACACACAGGAATAAACCTTTTCAAAACGTACCTCTTTGCCTATAAGCTGTTCCTCCTTTGCCAACAGGACCATCATATACAGCAAACAGACAATCATGTTGTGAGTCTGAGGATGAGGGTTGGGATTCCAGGCATCAGAAAGGACGCTGACCCAGTTTATTTCACATAAAACATAACCCAAGAATAAGAAACAACTCTTGGGGCTGCCTCTTTCAACCTATAGAGGAGAAAGGAAAACAAACAAAAAAAAAAGGCATGCAAAACCATGTAAGATAAAAGTGCATTCATAAGAACACAGCAATAGTAAAATACATATTTATTACATATTTAGTTAGAGTTTATAGCAATTAAAGCAGTGGTAGATTAAAAGAATGCCATCTCTACAGCTCCCCACAACTTCGTATAAGATTTGATAGCACTCCTTCATAAGCACCTGTGAAACATAAAACGAGTAGCTATGATTTACTTTTGGAGTAATTCATAAATTAACAAACTTTAAAAGCTTCTTTCTTACAGGACATTCTCCAGCTCTGCAGTTATTTCCAAAGGCAAGTAATTATGGCCTTATTTCAACTGATGCTATCTACTCACTTTAAAGAACTCTTCCATAAGCATCTGGTCTGGGTGCATTTCCTTCCATGGAAGCCTCCTGAATTCAGTATGGAAAGTATAGAGAATAAACTCTGGCATTTTGGGGGCTGTGCAACATCCACAGTAATGCATCAGGTGCAACCAGAGAGCACCATGATGGCCTGGCAGCAGCTTATCTAAATCCAAAGGAAATAATTGAATTAGCAGCAGGATAAAAATTGAGGGAGGCATGAGTACAGAAGAAGATCCAATTTTGAGGATGAAAAACCATAAATGCACATGCAAAAAAAAAAATAATAATAATAATAATATAAAATTAAAGTGTTGCACTCTTGTTTTCCTTTTTTTTCCCATTTTTTTCCCTTAAAGTTAGGCAGCTTATGACTTTATGTTATGTTCTTTTGAGCAAATGAAAGTTCCCTGTTTTTACGATGCTGGTGTTCTCTGTGTCAGTTGCATTATTTTATTTCTTTGTCGTCTTACGAATCTGAAGTCTTACAGAACACGTTATTTTCACATATTTATTTCTACAAACTAGGTTTGAATCCAGCTCATCATTAAAAGCAATTAAAAGGTACTTGTGAAGTTCATTTATTTCATTCCTATGCCTCGTTATGCGCTAGAAACAATATGCACAAATACAAACACCAGCTCAAAATGATCAGACCTGGAGATTAAATTGTCCCCAAGGCCAGCTCCTGAGGCACATCGCTTGTTATCACAACACACTTCTGCTTTTTATGTTGTACGGAAAACTCAGGCCTGGAATGAAGTCATGTGCTTATCATTATAGCTCATTTTGTTTCACTTTCCTTCATATAAATACACATCTACTGGATGACAAAGTTAATCATATCCTCTGTCCTCCTCAAATCAAAAAGCTGTCTTTTAAGGACAAAAAAAAAAAAAGAAACATGCTACTGGTACCACAGCAGTGATCATTGTGGCCAAAAGTTCCTGACAAACAAAACCCCCTCATGTCCACATCTCAATTGATGAGACATGCCTCTACCTTAAAACAACGTGGACCTTCACATACCTTTAAAGCTCTCATGCAAAAGCTTGATGCAATCTGCAAACAAACGGACCATGCTGGATGCTGCAGGAGTGTCACTCTCCAACCAAGGGTAGCAGGGCTGGTTACTAAAAGCAGAAATAAAGCAACAAAAACGTCAGTGCTGAGTTGGTTACTAGAAACCATACAGGTGTGTACACATATTGTACAGCATAGACATTTAGTATAGTACAGGCATCAGCAGCTCGTTCATTCAAAACTCAACACTTCAGGACTGTTCTTCCCTTCCTTGCATACATTAACGCTACACTGAAGATACATGATGCCATCAAATAAGTGGAAATTACTTGTTTGCTATTTCCTACAGTAATTAAAGAGCAAACTGCAGGAACTTCCAGATGATAGTGCATACCACCAACAGTCAACGTTCAGGTGAAAACAGGAGACGTGCCCAGAGCTCAAAAAGCCTGTGGTTCTGGAATGAAGACAATTTTAGGTGCCTACCACTACAAATAATTGTGTGAAAACAAAGGTATAACAAGTTAGCAGATCATCATAGGACTGATCTCATCTAGGGTTCCTTTATACAGCACTAGCACATGAGGTTGCATTTGTTAGGCTTTTCTTTTTTTGTGGTTTTTTTTTTTGTTGTTGTTATTAAACAAATGAATTAAAAAATGAAATCTGAGTGTTTTCAGAACTAGCTCCCTATTTTCCTCATCTCTGTACCTATTTCTTGTACCTAAGCACTGTAGTGTAAGTCCTGTACAATTTCCTTATGCAGTTCATTAAATACTTGCCTAATGATTAACAATATGACACACACAACAGCTATGTAAGCAGAAAATCACAGCACAATTAAAAAAAAATCACAATAGTAAAAGCCATTCTTACAGAGCTAATGCTCTTCCTATTCAAAATTAAATTTTTGCTAATGCAATTCTTACCTTGCATCTTCCTTGTCTAAGACTAGTATCCATGGTTTAAAGAGTCCAGCAATAACTGAATACAAGGACTGCAAAGCTAGAAAAAACAAAGTGAAGAAGATTATGTCTCAAATTGGCAGCCACGAACAAATTACTTCTCCAAACCTGGAGAAAATGTTCTCTCCTTATGACAACATGATATCAGTTCTCTATAATCAAGAATTGGATGCACAAGGCCTGTAACTTTCATCAATATTATGATTGTCTCAACAACAACCATAAGCTTTTTGTACTGTTTAGATTTTCGTATTGTTATTTTCTTTAGAATATCTTTCAGATAGCAGGCGTAATAGTAACTCACAAAATGTTTGTCCACATACTCAAATAGAAGATGCATAGACAATTTTCTCCAAATTAAAAACCATATACCATGAAACCATGATGACACTGAGTTCTCCCCTGTTTCCAAACCTGTGCTCAGTGCCAAAGGTCGTATTTTTCTTTAAAGAGGGATCAGTCCATAAAATAATCTGAAAGCAAACTCTGGATCAGGAAATTTAAAGAAGGATCCTCCAGCAAGCAGGAATGTAAGAACAAAGGAAGTCCCAACTGGCTCTCTGCAGAGCTTGTTTGTATTTCAAGGCTGCCATCATTATACAAATAAAGAGAAAATTAAAAGGCCTTAAACAGAAGAAATCAAAACAAGCACTCAGTTTCAAGTCATGCGAAGTTCTTTACAGAGTAAGTAACACTTAAGTTCTTTCCTATGAGAGTGGTGAGGTGCTGGAACAGCTGCCCATGGAGGCTGTGGACGCTGCATCCCTGGAGGTGTTCAAGGCCAGGTTGGATGGGGCCCTGGGCAGCCTGGTCTGGTATCAAATGGGGAGGTTGGTGGCCCTGCATGTGGCAGGGGATTTGGAGCTTGATGATCCTTGAGGTCCCTTCCAACCCAGGCCATTCTGTGATTCTGTGATGGGCTCTTAAGACATATTACCTGCTAAAACTCTGTTGCTGCCAACAGGCTCTTGGGCTAAATTGACAACTTCAGTTTCAATAAGCCGTTTAGTAAGATACTCCAAAAATGTGTTTACTTCAGGCACATAAGGACTCCATTTTGAAAAGAGACCAAAGGTCCTGAAGTCCACTGAAGCTAGACGAAGCTTGCAGAAAGAGGTAGAAAGCCATTCTATTGTCTCTCTAACCTGTAAAAAAGGAAAAACACTAATCAGCTGAAGACAGACTGCACAGTAGTGTTATTTGTCACTGCTGGGACACCTGTTCAGCTGCAGAACACAGTAAATCAACCAGAGAGCTACTCACTTGTTCTGCAGACAGGAGAATTTCTCCAGCATCTCGTAAAACAGGACTTTCAGTGCAATCACTTTTCTTGAAGCTGCCCTGATCAGCCATTGGTGAACCACATCCCAAAGCTCTAAGTGCTGCCTTCCAACAGTCGGGGCTTAGAAGCTGCTCTGAGGAACCTGGGAGAAACAGAAAGCATTCTGGTTTCGGCTGGGACACATGTTTTTTTTCTCCCTTCACAATGACCTGTGCTATGTTTTGGCTTTGGGAGAAAACCAAAGCTGATAACACATGGATATTTTAGCTGTCACTGGGCAGTGCTGCACGCAGCCAAGAACATCTCATTTTCTCAGCTTCTCATACTGTCCTGCCAGCTGTGGGGCTGGAGAGCACAAGGAGCTGGGCAGGGGCAGAACTAGGACACACTAACCTAAACTGGCCAAAGGGGTCTTCTACACTGCATGGCAGCATGTGACAAAAAAGGAAAACACTGTGAAGTTCGTCAGGAGGGCCAGCTCTGACTGGCTGGGCATATCACACTACTCTTGTTATTCTCCTCTTCTCTCTTTGTAAATAACTCAGAAGGATACAAAAAGCTTAGTACACTATCAATTCAGATACTCACTTTGCACAAACAGTCTTAAAAAATCACTATAGTGATCAGGGAACTGATATTGGAGAAGGTTAGTCCAATGATTGCAGAAGATATTAAACGGCATCAAAATATCTTCTTCAGGTTCAAGGCCACATGCATTGAGAGCCAAGTGAATAGATTCCAGAAGCCTGGTACGTTCAGATAGAGGCGGCTTAGTGACATTTAACCACTGCATAAGGTCAAACTAGAACAAAGGACAGGAAGCATTTGTAAGTTGAAGCTTGCATGGCCACAGCACCTTCAGGAAAAGGGAAAAACCGTCAGAGTGAAAAGCCTGCCTAGGTTTTTAAGTACATACTTAAGGAAAACCTGAGAAATTTTCATTTGTACTAACCCCATCCTAAAACCAAGGTAACTCTTTACAAAGATTGTGATTCAGCACATTAGAGATGTCCCTGAATTTATACAGAGACTTTTATCAGGGGGTTCTCCAATTTATAGAAACGCATATGAGCTTCCACGCTTCAGTACTGCTATCAAACACTTAAAAGCATTATGCTGGGCTAGTCCTTGAAGTCCCTAAGTTTTAATATGGAGATTCAAAGCTTTTGTAGCCTCCAGGCAATCTGTTTCCAACTGGCTCAGCAGAGACAGTGGTGATTTATGCCAACAGGGAAAGCTCAGTAATGCACAAACCAGAACCAGCTGACAGTTACAGCTGTAGAGCTCCTTCTCTGTGGAATCTAATGAGAAGAAAGATTTCTGTTTATCTGCTTTTTTGGGTTTTGTTTTTTTGTGTTTTTGTTTTTTTAAAGACAGATGGGATTTACTGGCAATTTGGATGAATACCTCCTCAGAGATATCAAAGAGAAGATACCATGCAGTGCCTGCTTTGATTTCACCTCAAGAATAAGAGTGTACCAAAGAGGAAGCCACAGGAAGCACACACTGATACTATCTGGGCTAGGAAAGAGTAATTCAACGTTCCCATCTGGATTTGCTTCCAGCCTCTCTTTAGCTTAAATATAAGAAACAGCATTTAGTATGAGCAACACATAAAAGCTGTCAAAGATATTTTGAAGTACCAAGTTTCTATTTCTCTTCCATAGCTTTAAGAAGACTCACATAAGCAACACACAAAACAGATTCAATATTCATATAGGAATATTACCTTTGTCAACAGCATGAAGACAACATCACTGTTGTCCTCACTCAGGAAGGTCACAACTTTTTCATACAAAGCCACAAACTCATCAGGAGAAGCAACAGGAGTGAAGTATGGAGAAAGAAGCGTACAGAGCCTTCGGTTGTGCAGGATTGTCTGGAGGAGACGTTTACACTCTGACTTGGTCCCACTGATGAACACCTAAGGAATAATGAGAAAAACGGTCCAATATGAATCTACTGGGGAAAAAGAAAAGAAAAAGAAAAAAAACCACACCCCTTACAACTTTTTGTTTAGATAATAACAACTGTATATTTAAAAAACATATATTCTAAAAAGCAAAGCCTGACTGAGAGCAACTTCAAGTAAATACTGCCATTCCACCAAAGGTAACTGTAAAATAAACATTGCTTCCCTAGCACATTGAAGAATAGCACTTGTGACCACAAACACTGCATAAAACATATTCAGAAATCCAATTTTTCTGATAAATTAATTAAATAAAATGAATCCAGATTTCAGCAGCCCTGTTTGACATTAGTAAAGATTTACATAGAACTGTGGGTATAGAAAGTTGCCCTGCAAGAAGATTTCTAATGTACAGTTGGACATAGGAAAAACACTGTATGTAAGAGATCAAAATAAATATCTGGACACACAGCAGAGGATAATGCTTTTTCACAGAGCATCTACGTAATGCAATCTCATTGCAAACATTACTACCAAGAAGCAGCAAAGTTTTTGCCAACTCAGTGCACAAAGAACTCCGCAAGGCTTTAGAAGACGAAACAATTAAACACAGATTTGTGTCAGCTAGAAAATGATCCATAACAGAGAAACACATGCCACACCACTCCTTTAAGTACCAAAATTCAAGCATCCCCGTGAAAATCCAGCCTGCTTCAGCATTTAATTAGTGTAGCATGTAATTAATAGGGAGCATCTTTCAGCAAGCATCTTAGAGGTTTTTGTTTTGCATGCATGCAAGCCTAAACTGTCCAATATACCACGTACATTACACAACTTGCTGAGTGAGGAATGGGATAGAAGCTTAGAATTTAAAGTTCAGGCTTCTGAAGGTTTTAGACACTCGACATCAGCAGGCAACAGGGTAAGTGTTTAGCATACAGTACTAGAGAATATACTCACCTGGCCTAGGATCTCGATGCAGGAAGTGAAGAACTGCCTTGTGGGAGGATTGCGTTGAGTTTCATCACACACATACTCCACTATGATAAAAAACAAACTAATCCCAACTTTCTTAATTGCAGGCATAGGCTGCACTTTGTAGATATTTATTAAGGTCCTGTTTAAAAAAAAAAAAAAAAAAAAAAAGCAGATGCAATTTGCATATGGAAAGTAATCCATGTTACTAAAGAAAGGTTTCTTGTGTCAACACACCACACTAAGATGTTTCTGGTTTACATGACAATCAGTGGTTGGGTTGTGCAGGGACCTCTGTGCCCCCCAGGTCCCACCTGCCCCAGCAGGGTCATGCTGAGCAGAGAATCCAGGCCAATGAACAGGTGGATTCTGAAGATCTTCAGGAGGGAAACTCCACTCTTCTGGGCAACCAGAGCCAGTACCTTTCACCCTCAGAATAATAAAATTTGTCATATTTTAAAGCTTTACATAGCATGACTGCCATCACTCCTCCTGCTCCATGGTTAAAAAGGGTACTCTAATGCAGAGAATAATAAGTTGAAAACATACTGTATGCCATATTATGCTTGAATGATGAGCAGTTAGCTCCTCTGATAACACACAGGCTTATTCCTTTAGAGGTCTATCACAAACATGCAGGTCTCAGGGTTCCAGCTCTGCTGCTGACCTACACTGGTATCCATTATAAAAAGCAAGCAAATAGGTTTGACGTTGCTACCTAAAACTGCCTGAACAACTTACGTTATGAAGTTTTCCACGTGTACTGCTGCTTCCACAACACCCAGAGAAGGTGGCTTTGTGGCTTCTGCTTGCAGCTGTCTCACTTCTTTACGCAGAGCATGAAGCTGCTGGCTCACTGCTTCGTTTTTATGTTTCCCCTCAAACTAAATGAGGGAAAGAGACATTCATTTCAGAATAGCATCTTTTCCAAAAATTCTTTGATGTTGCAACTAAAAAATGAAGCAGAGCCTTGTAAGGGAACTCTTGACTACAGAAGGTTTTGCCCTGTGAGTTTTGATAAGATTTACTGCATTCTACCCTTTAGTCACATTCTCATTTAATTATGACACATTAATATAAACAATGTCTTTGCCAAAAGACTTAATCCACAGGGAAGGAACCTTAGGCGAGATCAATACATTCACTTAGCAAGCAATATAGGAATTAATCTATGAACATTCTGATGCCTTCATTCATATCTGTGAGTACATTCCTACATTCATACATTGGGAAGCAATTTATCACAGACACTGCAAGTAATCCAAAACTTTACACAATAATTTGCTCTTCTGTTGATCTGCATCTCCTTCAGAAAATTACATATGAGGGATTTCAAGCTTCAGTTGTTTGATTTCTCTTAATATTTACTTCTTTTAACAGGCGTATGGCAGCACCTCACCAAATAAATCCATTCTTGTTAACCGTTCAACCATTTCACTTCCATCACCCACGTCCACCAGCCCCAAAACAGAAAGGATGCCCTATCTCTAACCTGGATTGTTACAAGAGCTGCTCCCTGGCAGCCTTTACTTGAAGCTCCCCGGCACTCCAGGTGGAGGGTGATCTGCTCCTCCCGATTGACATACAGCTTAGGTATGGTGTCCAGTATTTCACTGTTCAGAGCAACATGTTGGGATTCCCAAAGAGCTGCAGTTCTGAAAAGTGCTTATTAATGAGGTTACTGAAATCTTGAGCAAGAATAGTAATGCTAGGAATTTAAAAGGAAGAGCTGAGGATTCAATTTAATGGGCTATGCAAAAACTCATAACAGAAATATATATATTTATATAATAGAAAACAAAAACTTAGGAAATTGTGTTAATAATTCTGTAGTGATAGAACATCAAAGTTCTAACAGAAAACGCTTCATAAGAAGAGCAAAACTGCTTAAGCCTGCATAAGAAATTTATTTTAATTACTTCCAATGACCAGATGGAAAACTATATAGACCATCCACTGCAGAAGAAATTTTCTGCCAGGCAAAAAAAAAAAACAACAAAAAAACTGGACTGTGAAATGACTCGGTCAACAGAAAAGTGCCCACCTGACATTGCTGCTGGAATCATTAAGGTACATTCTTCCTTAGGCTTAATGAGGATTTTTTTAATTTATTCTAAATAATATTATTAAACAATGACATTGTGTGGGAGTGGCTATGAGCCATCAGCTGTGTCTGAAACTTCAAAAATACTTTACCTGAATTCTCTTAGTATGAATATTAATAAAGTTTCCTCTCTTTCATCCACAGATCTAACAGTTCTCTCAGAAATTGAGTCTCTTTCTCTAGCATCCCTGTGCTTCAGATTATCACCACTAAACTAGTGCAAAACGGTTAACTAATTTTCAGTAAGCCTAGGCTAAAGGGAAGATTTAATTAAGAAGTATACTGAATGAGAAAAGAATATGTAGCTGTCAGATGCCAGTTGATGTAATCTCAGCCATTAGATAAAACTTGTGCAGTCAGTTATAGGAGTAGAATAAAGAATAATGCAGCAGCAAAAAAAATAACCTGGGCAAACAGGGAGAAGCCAAATACCATCAGCCTTGTGCTAACATCACCAGTTAGACTGCTGCAAAAGAGACCTGAAGATACTGTTGGACAGATAGGAAACAGAAAGAAAACAGTCTTACTTGGCATGTCCCTGCAAGACTTTAAGGTCGGTGTGTGTGAGATGAATTGCTTCTTTCTCATTTATCAGACTGGCAGAGGAAATAACTGGCACAGGGGCTTTCATAGGCTGGAGAGAAAGAGGAGGCTTGGGCAAATCAAACTTCTTCAAATTATTCATTATCCTCTCTTTGGCTGGGAGAGAAAGCAGAAATCACTTGGTCAGTAAGAAAACTTTAGAATAAATTGAACAAAATAATTATCTCATTCTGGGGTTTTTCTTTGTATCTTTTTTTTGTTTGGTTGGTTGGTTGTGTTTTTGTCTTTTTTTTTTCTTTTTATAACATGAAACACTTTTAGCACCACTCTCAGTACTCCACCCCTTTAATCTTCCTATTCCTGTTAACAATTTTTATTTCAGAAAGCTAATTTCCACGACCTGCTCCATCAAACACTGTGAGGATTCAAGGAGCTACAGCTTTCCTTGTTTATCCTTAGCCACTCCTACTTACACATCATACAGTTTTCCTCTTACCACCTCCATTTATTCTTCTCCTCTGACAGAGGCTCATTATTCCTTCTAAGCCAAATTTACCTTCCTTTTCCTACAATTCAGCCCGTCTCTAGTTTTGTCAGCTCCAATTCCTTCCCACAGCACACTTTCTTTCCAGTTCAGTTCTCTTCCTCTGCTGATTCCCACTCAGTTTACCCAAATAATGCCAACTCACCTATAAAGATATTCCAGACTCCTTCTACTCCCTCCCTCCCCTTTTTAATCAGCCCCCCAAAAACCCTATCTCACCATATCCTTAATACACCTACAATGATCATTATCCCTTTTTGGGCTAAAGCAAGGCTTTTGCTGCATAAAAATTCCAAGCAAACAGCGAGGAAACATGCAGCTAACAAAAATACCAGAAACAAACTTTCTGGGATTAGTCATAGTGGTTTTTATCTTTGCTTGCAGCTGCCTTTTACCTACACTTTCTGAGGATCCAGCCTGTCTGGAAGACGCTTTTTTGGGTGAGCTAACCCATAATATAACCCTTCCCATCCCAGTTTCACCACCAATATTCTTATCTCTTACCTGACAAAGGGTTGGTGAAATCTGTTTGCCCTGCAGAAGTAGCAGCTGGTGTGTATGATTCAAGTTGAGCCCGTGTCCAAAGGTTTATAGCTTCCTGAAACTCGTGGTGTATCAGTTCAATATTGACATACTCCATCCACAGATCCTAAAGGGACAGAACAGTTAATTCAAATCACCATAATTCTGGTAATTACCATAAGTTATGTACCCATTGCATTAGCTAGGATGCTGAAACAGATAAAAGTGGACTCTGAAATTTCAAGTCATAGGAAAATTCTATTAAAAAAGTATCTGAAGTGATGAAAAAAATTTAACACGTATACATATAATTCATTGAAAGATAGAGAAGAAATCTGACAAATGCTAGAGGAATGAGAATAAGGCAGGCACAAAGAAATGCTCGTCCAAAATCTTTCTTTTGCAGGCATTTAAATTCTAATGATTACTGAGGTTTAACAACATGTATTTCTTGCTCACTAGCTTAAATCTGAAGCAGATATTTTACGGATTACAAACATAAGCAGATTTGTACTTTCAATTTAAAGATCCAGATCAGATATTTCTCTAAAGTTACAACACAGAAAGAACTGTAGAATAGTAAAAAAAAAATAAGGACTAAAAATCTATACATGAGGCTGTCTTAAATATAAAGAAAGGCAGCTTTAGAGAGCACAGGATTTTTACCGTTCTGACCTATTTCCTAAAGCTACCATACATGATAGAGTACTGAAGATCAGTGACACTAAGTCTCTCACTTCCTTAGAGGACCCACATTAGCAAATGAAGCAAATTTTGGATCCCATCTTGCCAATGTCATTAGTACATCACCTGTTGATTCTGCATGATTTTAGCAAGTCTGTGTGCATCATACTGCTTTGGTAAAGAAGGAATGTATGTGTCTCCTTTCTGAAAGCTTTCTTCTTCTAACCACAAAATAAAAACATTGCAAAGCCTGAGAAGAAAAACAAAAAATGAAAAAATAAATCAATACACACAGCATATATTACACAGTAGTCTCATTCTGCAGGCTTAAAGTTAAGGCAACAAACCACTACAAGAGTTGATATAGGTCAAAATTTAGACTTTTCAGAGGCTTTCTGATTAGTTTTCTAAGTCTGAGCTCAAGAGCAGCAGTGCAAAGAAACTAGAGCCATGGAGAATCCTGAGTTGAAAGGGACCCACAAACACCGTGGGTCCAGCATGGGACTCCACACAGGACAGCTCAAATGCCTAACTCCACATTTCAGAGCAGTGTCCAAATGCTCCTTCAGCTCCAGCAGCCCTGGGGAGCCTGTTCCACACTCACCACTCAAGAAGTGCAATAACCAAGAGTAACTGTACAAATTCAGAATAGCAAGACATTTACACTAAACAGTACATAAGAACAGATTCCAACCCTGGGTCCTAAGTTAGAGAATTACATCAATAAGTCCATGCAAAAGACCAAGGAAGATATATATGTACCTAAGAAGCCTGCTCTGAAACTCGCACCTGTGTTGTCCTATTATTTTCTTTTCAGATTCAGATTCACACCAACATTACCCTCATTTCTTTCTCTCCTAACTCTGTACTTCAAAAAATATACATATCTCATCCTTCACTATGATGAGTGCTACCTATTTTTCAAATCATACCATCCAAGTTTTCCTGATTGAATACGGGGGAGAACAAGACCATCACCACATCTTCGTACCGTACGTAGTATTAAATATCACAAACAAACTCCTGTTTTCTGCATCAATGTCACTGATGAGAAAATGGAAGTTCAAAAGTCAGCCCTGATTAATTCAGCCCATATTTTCTCTTTTGTCTAGATGGCCATTAAACTTTCTGAGCATAAGATTTATTTTGCTGTAGAACACTCCAGATTTATGATGGAGTGGGGAAATCCTTTGGAACGAAAGGCTGACAAAATATTAATCAAGTTATAGTCAGTGAACGTCTCTAGATTATTTTTCATCTATGACTGAGAAGGATTTATAAGCTCCCTTGTTTGCTTGTACAGTACATATTGATTGCTGGGGGGAATCACTTGTCAGCAGCTCATACAGCAGATGCTGTGTGCCCAACCTCCCTCAACAAGGGACTCCTTCCTAGTTATCTTTTCCGACTGTAGTTTCTAGGAAAATTCAGACACTGTAACACTGCAAATATTTTTTAAGGTACACTTCTCAAATCGCAAGTCTGTGCAACAGAAATATGCACTTCTGTATTTACTTATGGTTTCATTGAGACACATGGCTCTAGAAACAGCCAATTTCCTTACAAAGATGAGTGTTCATCAGCTGAGTTGCAATAACTGAGTATCTCCTTAACCTACTCAAAAGTGAGGAGATGCTTTCACTACGGTTTTGGGTAGGCAGACGTACCACTTTCAGGCTAGCAGATAACACAATCACAGCTCAGCTCTGGCACACTAAGTTCACAGAATCACAGAATTGTAGGGGTTGGAAGGGACCTCCAGAGATCATCGAGACCAACCCCCCTGCCAAAGCAGGTTCCCTACAGCAGGTCGCACAGGTAGGCGTCCAGGCAGGTCTTGAACATCTCCAGAGAAGGAGACTCCACCATCTCCCTGGTAAGTTGGTAAACTGTGCTAACTGAATCATGTGCTGAAATTCCCAGTGAATTCCTTGCTGTACCCAGATGAAAGCTGGGGCCCACTCTGTGTCAAACATATATATATATACACAGAATGCAGCTCTTACACTGATAGTCAGTAACGCACATAAAAGTAGCAGATACGCCTAAACAAGAAGTATTTTAACAAAATGGGAATAGCATTAATTAAAAAACAAAATTCTCCCTTAAGGAGAGTGACAACTCTATCAATAATGCTGTGCTTTAATTAGTAAGATCAACTCCCTTCAATAGAACACCTTGTATCAACAGAGATATGACAACAACTCGGTACATAACAAGTGCTTAGGTACTCTAGGTCAGCCAAGAGCTGCAACCCTTCACATCTCCCACGGCTAACACTGCTCCAGTAGCACAGCAGCTAGCAGTTCAAGCATCTGTCTTGAATGAAACTGAACAAAGCAGGCCTTCTTTACCTGACAAGCTCCTTATGCAATTCTGGTGAAGTCAGGTAACCTGGCAAGCAGCTCGCCTTCTCCAGTGGTCTGTCACTGCTCTTTACAGGACTTTCCACTTTCAGTGCTTTGCTGGCAGCGTGGTGGAAGTCTGCCACCTCTGTTAAGCGCTGCTTCATTTCATTTAATAAGTTAACGTGGGCTGCACTCTGGAAAAATCGCCTTCCAATACAGCCATCTACAGGTAATCTAAAAATAAATAAAGAAGAAAAGTCGAGTGCCAAATCAGGACATCTGCAACTAAACTGACTGTGCAGTAGTTACTGGTAACCACTGCTCTCAGATGAGTGAGGCATTTACTACACAGCAAGCATCCCAGTGCTCGCTATTTTGCCACAGCCTTTATGATCAGACTCACCCATACTGTGGTCCCGGTCTGTGAAGGTAAAGCAGGAAGAATTTCTGCCAGATTAGTGGCATGAGAGGGTGATCAGCAGGGGTAGCAAGGGCTTGATGGGCCCAGCGATAAATCATGAGCCTCTGAAGCGAAGGTACAACAGGCAGCTTCAGCTGGGTCTGGGCTTTCTGCAAAGGAAACGTTTTCAGACAAGTGTCCTGGTGCAGTTCCCTGCAGCAGGTTGTAAGAGCTTATCCCAGCAGATCAGCACAGCATGAAAACTCAGTTTGAAAGTTTGAATACGTTCGTATGTAAATTTATGATACATCTATACACCATGTAATGGCTCTTAGAGAACAATGCTGCTGCAACTAAAGCTTGTGAAAAAATTATAAAAGCATGAATGGGAGTACTACTGTAATGAAAAGCCAATGTAAGGGCCTGTGGTGCAATTGCAGGTCTTCCTCACAGAGGCAGACATTCTTGCTTTAGGCTCCAATAAGACTGACGGTGTTAGAGAACACAGCAGCAGCAGGGAGAAACAAGGCACTCAGTTTTTGTAAAATTCAGATTTAAAACATTTTCTGACAGACATTTTCCCACCTGTAAAACAAGAGCACTCATCTCAGTGATACAGAATCAATGCCCCACAGACTGATAGGCATTCAGATGACACAGGATATCAAATAAACACAACAGTTACTGAATTAAGTTTTCTGTAAACAATTACATATTAACAACAGATTTATAGAGTAGTCTTTAAATATTCAACTCAAAACACAAAGCAAAGCTTCCATTAAATACATTTCCCCCCTGGAAAGCCAAGCAGGTAAGGTATTAGTTATGCTTTTATCCTAAAAGTGAAAGAGATAAAAACTGCACAATAGAGAAGAGTATTTTACTACAGCCATTCCCCTATGAGTAGAGAATGAACAGCTCTCTCACCTTCAAAGCTTGATCAGGAGACAAATCATTAATAATTAACTCCCCCTCCACAACTCTGCGAAGCTGTGAATCTTCTTCAAATATGGACTCAATATTTAACACCATCCACGAAAACCAGACCTGTACAACACAATAACAACAGAAATACTGATAACAAACTTGCTTGCTGTTTTCTTTCTTTTCCAGACTCTCATTAAAAAAATCTGCAGAAGTAGTGTCACATCAAGAAAAGGAAACTGAAAAACAGTTTCCTCCTTATTTACAGGCACCGATCCTTATTGTTCAGCGTCTAATTTTGAGCACTCCACCTCCAGCTGGGGTACTGCTAGGCTTTACTTTGTTTATGTTTCAGCAGAAGGGAAAATATTAATCAGAAATGGATGAATCTAGTAGAAGAATCAGCCTTTATACACTTTCTCCCGCTAAATATATCAAAAGCGACTAAAGATTTGTATTAGTCTTAACAAATTAATTCTACTCATGCATTCTTGGACACAGATCCAACAAAACTCTTCTGTGGAAGAACGCCCCTGCTCTCACAGGTATAAGAAATCTGCAACACTTTGTTCAGCTAAATTAGGATTTTATCACAATACTTGTAGAAAGAGAGGTAGGGAGGAAGAAAGAGCAAGAGAAAAATCTACAAAACCCCATGAATGCAGGAAAAAACAAACACCTGTGCGTTGCTTTTCCCAGGGCTGTTTATGTAACACCACACTTACCTGAGATGAGTTGGCATTGCCCTCAACAAAGGAGGGAGTCACATTGCCTGCCACAATCCAGCTAACAAGAGAAGACAGCAGACCTTTGTCACAATGATACCCTAAAGCATTCTGCAAGGAAACACAAAACATTTTTTCCCCTAAGAGGCCTAATAAATGATTTACAAGCTACAGAGATATCATGCTGCTTTTCCTGAGGTTCCCTTCTGACTCATAGAATTACTTTCCAACCACAGCTCAGTCAGTTACCATTGAATCCCATGCGTGCACCTTACTTCTCATCAGTGAAAAGTATGTTTTACAGTGACACTGTTTTTTTCAAGACAGGATGCTCTACTTTGCCCTAAAGATACTGTTTAACCTACAAAATGCAAAGAATACAAACTAAAATACTATGGTACAACTCCTCTGAATGAAATCTGAGTTTCAGATAAGTTTTAATCATCGATCAGTTATCAGTTATTCCACTCATCCTGAGCTATTCAGAACCAAATCAAACAGCATAACGACACTGTCACTCATTGTTGCAACTGTTCTTGTAGCCCTTCAGGAAAACAGATTCATATCAAAACTATATTTATCCAACAGTCACAGGAACACACCACACCCATATACCTTGTGCTGCTGGTAAAGCAGCTTTTGTATGCAGTCTTCCTGGCTGTACTGAAAAGCAGCTTTACATAAGTGATCCAGTAAGTAGAGCGTTGCCTGGTCCCTGTGCCACAGCTGCTGGCTGATGAGGACCTGAACCCAGAACTCCAGTACTGCAGTCGGCCCCACTCCGTTTGGCTGGCCACTTCGGAAAATGTGAGTCTGACAAATTCAAGGATAGAATTATTCAAGAGCTTTCCTTCAGCTTGAATTGAAGCACAAAGATTTGCTGAACAACTGTTCAGCTTGCATGAGGCTACGGGCACGTCCTTAACACGATGCTCTCTATACCTGTGCAAAAATACGGCTTTGTCATCTCCAACCTTCAAAAGAGATTCTGCCTCTCAGAGCTCTATGCATCTGATGGGATTAGCAAAAACAAAGTCCGCAATGAGCAGGATCCCCTACAACCTGCAGACACAAACAGCACCTGTGTCTGAAGTGCTGCCTGCTGCTCCTGCAAAAGGATCTCCCAAAGCACACAAGCATCTCTTAGTCCTTACTTTCAGACGATAGTGGGCTTTGGTTCTTCACTGCTGTTTCTGAACACAGAAACGTTTTGTCATGCTGTGGTTATAAATTGATGGTTAAAAGCAAAGCTTTCAAACATTTATGTATCTACCTCACTCTTCAACTATCTCAAGTGAGACAGTAGTGATTTGTGCCACTTTCCCTTTTCAGAAGGAGTTCTGATAGTAGAAAATCTATCTTCCAAGTAGTTTTTCAGGCACGTATTGTTGACCTGTTGACCTTTTGGCCTTGCCAAATTTAGGCAAGCTTGAACCAAAGTATTTCAGGAAACCAAAGCCAACACTTCAAGCCCAATAAAGAACGTTCTGTGGTTGCAGAACTGACACATTCAGTACCTTTGTAACTTTAAGTATTACCTTAGTTTAACATACAAATATTTATATAAAATGTAAACATACACACATATATACACACATACATATTATTAGGCATTTCTCCCACAACTGCTTTGTTGTGTTTGTTTTTTCTTTAATCTTCTTACCTGTATCATACTGTTGAGCAGTTTAACATTTTCTCCATAACTCGCTCCTGTCAAGTGCTGTGTTACCTTATGGGTGACCTGCTGGGTCATGCCTTGAGGGACTCCACTATCCAGCTGAAGGAACAGTTGGACATGAGATAAAAACCTAAGAATATCAACAAATTAAATTCCATTAATTAATCCTAAAATAAATCGTACAGCATGACAAACAGGAGAACTCTTTCTGGAGAATTTAAAACTTGAGCACAAAAATTCAACAGCACTAATGACACCCACATACTAAAGTTTTGCTTTGCAACCATGTTGCAAAGTTAATAGCTCCATTTTAACCACATCACTTGTATAGTAGGAGCAGTTCAAAGTAGACTGTAGTTCCAGGCTGCTTTACCAGAAATGAAAGCATCTGAAACTGTGGGATGCTTCCAAAATCTGAGAACTGAACAGTACATGACACAGCATAAGTCTTGAAACGTGGCCAAACTGGGAACTGCAAGTGTACAGCCGTGCAGACAGCAAGCAGTAGCTTGTAGTTTCCATTTAGCTTTCTAGAAAAGGCAGTGCTTCCTGGAAGCAACAGATGGGCTGCACCAGATATTCCAGTCACAGAAACTTCCACAGAAGAGCTCTAACTCTTTGAAAGACACTCATTCAATCTACTCAGTTAAATACATTTCAGATCACTGCCTGGTACTAAAACCAGACTTAAAAAAAAGCAGCAGAACAAACTTTGCATCTGCAGAACAAACTTTGCATCTGCAGAACAAACTTTGCATCTGCAGTTGATTCTCCTACCCTCCTAAAGAGGTGGGTCACAGCAAGGCTGTCTTTTGGGAATAGTTCTTGACCCATAACAGCACACAAGTCCAGCCCAGGATTTGTCTGAGGAGCTACCACGTGGTACAAACCAAAAGCACATGAGAGACCGCATTACTAACTTACCAGGACAAAGAACTGAGGCCCAGCACCTGGGAACATTCCCATTTGTTGCTCCAGTAAGGACACAGTTAGGCAGTATCAACTGCTTATCTTTCCCAATCACCTCAAACTAGGAGCTCTTGTCAATACAGCTCTTCGCAGCCCCCTTCCATGGCAAAGCAACATTTAGTGGTGTTTGCACATGATGTTCAAAGGAGGCATTTCCACAAACGCCTTCTCAACCACAAGACAAAAAGTATTTTGGCAAATAAAGCAGATATTCTTCCCTGTCACGTCACATTCTCACTAAACACAAAACCCAGAATAAATAATACACTTAAGACTAACTTTCACCAGCCTTAAGCAATAAACATGTAAGGAATATATCATACTTACTGTTCACTCTTCAGGAGATAATATTGGCAAGAGTAAAATATGGGTAAAACTTTATCCAGTACATGGACTACTGTTCTCAAGTATCTAGACTGGACAAGTACACCCAAAAGAGGGATCCCTTCAGCACAGAACTTCTCAATGCTGTAAAAACAGAACAACAAAAAAAAGGAAAAACATGTAGACTACTGAAAAAAAAGAAAAGAAAAAAAAAACAGACATGGAATGTTGGTCTTTTTTGTTAAATGAGACAGAAAGACATTCATAGATTTACACAAACTTTGATATCCCAAAGAGCTAAATTCAGAACTTTTTTCTTCAGCTGAAGAGTTATTAAATAGCTGAAAGATTTCTTCAGTATTTCCTGTCTTTTGGAGGACTTAAATGTATATCTACACATACACACATACATCCATATATCAATGAAGATGGGAGCCTTCACCCAAGGCAATAATAATAATAATAAACAGTATAAAACAAAACAAAATAAACAATAATTTAAAGCTCATGGCTCCTGCCTAACCTCGTCAACCAATCTCTCCCTCAAGACAATGGCAATATCTACAGAAGGAGTTTCATATTACCTGCCTTGACATTGCCTTAGGATAGATGATCCTCTGGACTTTTTTCTCCACTCCCTACGGATGAAGCTCAAGCATTACCTTACAGTTTGTACTGCAGTTACAGCTAGATCTGATGAACTTTACCACTGTTGTCCAGAAAACTGACTACTGAGTGTCTTGGCACACTGCTCTGCATCAGGTTTTGCTAGGGGAAAAAAGTACTGCATGTTCAGACAAGATAGTAAACATTAATCTTATGTCTAATCTGTAGCCACAGAAATGTGGGGTTCCTCATGGCTCCATTTTGGGGTCAGTTATCTTTACTGCTTTAATAAATCCTTGGACACAGGACTCAAATGCATACCAAGTTTGCAGATGAAACTAAATTTTGGGAGGGTCGAGAGGCCTTGCAGAAAGATCTTAATGAATTAGAGGGCTGAATGATCAGCAGCCATACCAAGTTTAAAAAGTGCAAGTGCCAGACTCTGCGCCTCTGAAGGGGCAATCCTAGCTATTTGTACAGACTTACGGATGAGAAGCTGGAGAGCAGCCCTAAAGAAAGGAATGTGGGAGTTCTGGTCGGTGACAACTTGAATCAGAGCAGCAGTGTGCTCTGCAGCCCAAAGAACCAATCTTGCTCTGAGATGCATCAGGCCCAGGGCTGCCAGCCAGGAGAGGGGAGGGATTGCCCTGCTCTGCTATGTGCTGCTGCAGCACTGGATGCTTTGGTTTGGGAACCACAATGCCAGCAGGATGTAAAAGTACTAGAGAGTGTCCAAACAGAGCTATGCAGATGGTGAAGGGTACGAAGGCAAGACTATGAAGACCAGCTGAGGTCCCTTGTTTGCTCAGCCCTGAGGAGGCTGAGGGGAAGACTCATGGCAGCCTGCAGGGGAGCAAAGGGATGGTGTTAAGCTCTGTCCCCTCTAGTGACATCAACAGGACAAGAGGGACAGCATGGGGCTGCATAGGGCAAGGTTAGGCTGGGCGAAAAGAAAGAATTCCTCACCAGAGGGTGGTGGGCATGGCTCAGAGAGACCATTCCAGGCAGTGGTCATGGCCTTGAGCTGCCAGAACTTGAGGAGCATCTGAACAACAGGCTTGGATGTCAGGTGGTCCTGTGTGGGGGACACAGGCTGGACTCACTGATCCCTGTGGGCACTTTCCAATTCAGGATATTCTGTGATTCTATTAAATTAAGTATTAAGTTACTAGCATACATTAAAGCTCTTTGTTTCCTCTTTCTATTAACATTATGGGCCTCATACTTTTGTTTGAGAAATACCAGCACTTTTATTTAGATAGCAGATTATTTGAAATGGTTCTTAACAAGGTCATAAACTGTGTTTGGAAAAAAATATCAAAAGTAAAAAGGTTCCTTGTTCTTCATTCTGCATTCAGTCATGTAAAAACATCCATCTTCAAACCAGAATACCTTCAGAGTAGTGCCAAGTCAACCTAGCACTATTAATAAGCATGTATGAATCTATGGCATAGCCACAGCACCAAACAATGGCTGGAAGAAGAAATACAAGACAATTTGTCTGGAAAAAGTACAGCAATATTATATGAAGGAAATAGAACTTCTATTAGGAGCAAGAGATATTTTCAAAACCTGTGAGAGAGTGATTAATTAAATCTAATCTATCCCTGCCTCTGCATCTTATTCAAATAGTACACCTGATTATTTCCAAGAGCTATACCTACAAACCAGCTGAAAGTACTGGAAACAACTAGGAGGTTCAGTATCAAGGTTATAAAATTCTCAATTACTCATTGATTATTATCAGCTTGAATGGCTTCCTCAGTATTTTCTGAATACTCTTATGGCAGCTCAGCTAGAAAGTTGTTAGGAGTTGTCCTGTAGCTAAGTGTGGTTAAAAGATAATATGATCATAATGGCCAGAAATAATGCCTCAGTTTCCATATTAGTTCTAATCACTGTTTTGATCCTAATGTTTTGGAAAAGGCAATTTTTGGAAAAGTTTTTGGAAAATAAAGGTAGTTGTAGTGTTCAAAACTGTTTGTCCTTAAAGACTGCTCAAGCCCTCACATCAGAAGTCTGTTATCATCTTCCAACTTAATATGATGTTAATAGCTCTTAGCTCACCACTAGAGTGAGCAGGGTCCTATTTTCCCAGGTCATCCATTTATAGCAAACCCAGAAAACACACTTACCTGTGACCTAGTGTGGTCATTGCCAGTGCAAGGTAACAGCCAATAGGAATGCCTGCTTTAACAGCCTTCAGAAGGGGGTGAAGCGTGATTGATTCTGTCATGTCCAGCACGCTGTCAGATACAGGAACTGCAGGCCAGCCACACTGTATGCCACGGTCATTTCTGTGAAGCTTTAGTCTCAAAATCAAGCCCCATGCCCACTGGTTGAAGGAACTCTCTGGTGTTTCTCCGTAACGAACAATGCTAGCTAGATAAGAAACCTGAAACAAAGCAAAAGTAGCAGCAATGAGAGGAAGCACATCCATACCACATCACATACGGCAGCAGTCTGGGAGGACTCCAGTCAGCTTGGATGAGCTTATCCCTTCAAAATACCATGACAGTGGACCAGTACAGCAGTAATTATTTTTCAGACTCACCTTGTGAGTCACCACCAATTAATTTAACTTCAAATCTGTGTTTCCGTGACCTTGATTTCCATCTCCTCTCTCCCTTCACCCATCTCTTTTGTTAAAAGCTATCAAACCACACTGTTGTGCTGAAGTTTTCCCTACTAAATATCAGCCTGATTGAGTAAATATTTTTACCCAAAAAAGGAAAAACAAAAACAAACACCAAGCATCACACATCTTTGAAGATGTTTGGCATTTTTTAAAATAAACAAATACACATAAAAATTACCACCTGTCAACAAAGTCTAAGAATTTAGTTTCCTCTTAAAGAGATGTTTTTAACGTGGACAGGAAAAGTCTTTGTGCAACACATATGTGCCTGTTATCATGAACAGTCTGCTTAGATCAAAAGATTTCAAATTTCATCTGCTCTTTAGGAAAAGTAGTGTACAAGCTCTGACAGATCAGTGCAAATTTCAGATTTATGAGTCAATGCAGACATTTCTTCCATTTTTAGTGGGGGTATAGAAAAACCTAAGCAGAAATGTTCCTCAAGCTCCAGTTAGTACAGACCCAAAATACAAGTAGCAACCTAGGTTGTAGCAGGTTTGGGCAGAGAACTCATCTAGATGTCACAAAATAACAAAATATAATTAAGTACGGCAGAGAAAGAAGACAGAGAAGTGCAGAGAAAATAATGAAGTGCTAACGTGTGGGGAAAAGAGACTTGCGGGGTGAGGGGGAGAAGCACAGCAGTGCAGGAAAGGAGAAAACACTGTATAGGAAATACTGAGACAAAGCAACAACACAGTGCTAGGAGCTTTGAATAAATACATGCAAGCATCTTGGATTGAATATCTAAAAAAGGTATTTTTTAACTTTGGTCTTTCTAACCTTCCACTCCCCTTCTGTAACTTGCAGCCATACCTTCCTCAGTCATCAGTGTGCTGTAAAAATCAATATAAAAGTGTTTGTAGGGTGTTCAGGGAACACAGCACTGATCGCTATTAAAAAGCTCCTAAAAGAGATGAACACTCCAGTCTTCAAATGAAGTGAAATTAAGAACTGGAGCCACTGGAAGGATGCCTTTTATGTTCACCAGATGCATTCAATACCCTCTCAATAAGCAAGCGCTGCCCAACTCTGCATGAGCAGATGATGCTTAGGAAGAATAGACTGTAATAATGTAACTACAGGCCAGACAACAATGCAAATCTACAAGAGAACAAATTAAAAACACTTATTTTCTCACATAGAAAAATAGCACTATTTTCAGACAGCATTGTGAATGCAAAAATATTCAGATCTGGGATATTACGATGACAATATCCTGATAGTGTAGCTCCTAAAAGGATGATAAGAAACAAAACAGTCCTTATGTGTAGCTTTTCTTATCTGTCCCTAGCAGTACCTTCTTCCCTGTAGATTTGAAGAAGGAATACCTGCTTTATGCTTTCAGAAAGCAATCCAGCATACGGTTTCTGGGGGAGATATTTCAAGTATGCTTCAAGGACCATCAACGCAACTTCAGAATGGATGGCTGGGTCCAGATGAAAGGCATCCTTCTAAAAACAGAATCCAGAATCACATCAGAATTCTGCTTCATTTAAAAGGCTTCTGCAACTTCAATGAAGTATTTTCACTCCCATCTCTGACACAACTGCTATTGCAAAGACTTCCCAGTTAAATTTTCCCACCCGTTCACTTGTTTTCAACTGTAGTCAAAAATAAGGAGAAACAGTAAAGCAACCTTTGTCTGCAAGTACTCCAGTTATCAACACAGCAAAGGGAAGAATTTTGTACAATCATTACAATGCCAAAATGACTGAACATAAGCTACAGGATTTTTCCCAATTCTATTCCTTGTTTCTCTTTAAAAAAAAAAATACACTCAGTTTGGATTGAATCCTCCAGATTAGGCTTCTAGAGCAAACCTATTATGCAACGTTTTCACATCATTTAAAAAAAATGTGAAGGCTTCGAAACCTCTATTTCAATCATGAGTTTTCTTACATTGTGAAAACATATCTGGATACAATCCTGCAAACTACAGTCACACCACACTCATAAACACCACTGGGGGGATCCCTCTGTTTTCTGCTGTCACAGATATCTCTATAAAGTGACTCACAAGAAGTATCCTGTCAGCAGTTTTGTCAGCTATTTCCCTTATTGGAGACAAAAAAAAATATTCCTGCTTCAGTCTCTTTCAATTTCAGCTACAGCGCTACAGGAAACCAACACAAGCAAATCCTCAGGCAGAAGGCTAGAAAGTCACTGTGAATTTCCCATCCCATGCCTTCAAATGTACAGCTATAGTATCAACAGCATATAACTAACTGTCTCCAAATTCAGTTACAGTCCCAGGCTGAGTAATACTTTCTCCTCTGGAAACCCACCAGGGTTCAAGCATCCTGGCTTTAACACATACCTGCTCACCCAATCCCCAGTTGAGACCTTCCAAGATAATGCAGGCCAGTTTATTCTCCACAGTGGTTAGGCTGTAATTCAGTAACCAGTCTCGAATCAGTGCTATTTCAGACGAAGAAGGTTTCCACAGGTACAAAGGCAATTCTTTAAACAGATACAGAGAAACCTTCGAGGACAGAAAATAACAGGCAATTCAGTATTTAGCATGGAATAATAACCTGTACTATGCTCTTATGCTTTAAACAGTAATACAACAAAAATTAAAAGCCCGGACAGGTCTTTAACATGACCCTTTCATACTGAACTGTATCTGCACATGGTTTGTATGATTTCTACCTGGGCGCCTGCTTTAAATGACAGAGGTTATCACTTACCATTCCAACTCTCTCAATTGTCTCTTTAACTCGATCCAACAGCACAGAAATAATCTGTGTATGAACGCTGGCAATTGCTCCCAAGAGCTCTCGACCAACTTTTGAAAATGTCTCCCTAGTTGAAAGGCTAACATACGACACCTGAGAAGATGAGGAAAAAGAAGATACTCGTTACGGCTGACCTGCACGGACACTGCAATATACCATCCAACCAAGTTGTTCTTCCCCATTCTGGACAACAAGGTTGAAAAACGCCAACATTAGAAACAATTGTCTAAACAGCTGATGAAATTATGAGGCCAGAAGCAGAGAAATAGACCAAAAGTAAGCATATAAAAACAACAAAAACAAAAAAACCAACACGCTACACAAGGAATCTTAGAGCTTCAAGTTAAAGAAAAAACCAAAAATGTGGTTTTGTTTGTGATTCATTCTGGCTTAGTCTTAGAAAATCTGCTCCAAAAAGAAAAAAAAAAAAAAAAACAATTTAGAATATTTTAATTCAGTACTAAATTATAAACCTCAGAAGCAGGATTATATCAGTTGTTTTTTTAACTGCAAAACTACAGAAACCATGAATGTTTCATGTTTAAACAGACACAGCTCCCACTGTTACAATGAACACGATCACCTCCATCCTCTGCCGAACGGACCAGTAATATTTCTTACCTCATATATCTCCAAAACAATGATTTTAATGAAATCCTCATCAACATCAGCTCGTTTGGTTTGTGCCATCTGAGCAAATGTGGTGAGCAGACAGATTTCTTCTGAGCAGTTCATTGACTGGAGATACTTTTCAAAACTTTCGAGGTGGTGTGGGTCTAGAAAAGTCACAAACTGGTGTTTTAGGACATAAATAATCAACACTTCTACACAGTCTGATCCCAGAGAAAAAATCGGTTACAAAGGAATTATCATTAATGGAAACCTGCAAGTCATGATCCTCTCTTCAGAAATGACCAGTACCAGTTGATTTTAAAAAAGGTGCAAGGAACACAGTAATGTGTAGCAAGCCCATGCGATTCAGAAAATATACCAGACATCCAAAGTGAAAGCTAAAATTGCTTCGAAAAAAGCTCACCCACAGGAAGAACTGCTTGAGTTTTTGTTTTTTAAAAATGTTCTCATGGTTTCAGCTTCCATGATAGATTGCAGCAATAAGTTCATCAGATGAAGTCTAAATTACACAGAAACATCTTGTTTTCAACCAGTGTCACATCCAAGAAAAGACTAAAACTAAGCCCACCCAAGCTGAGCTGAGAGATTTAGATAAATCAAGAGACTGCTAATTCTACATACCATGATCTCAAGTAGCAATTAAACTAGAGAGATCATTCTATGCTGATTACAAACAAACACCTAGCACTGGGCCTAAGATGTGCTGATGAATTACAAACAAAGATCAATTTCTGCTTCTCAAACTCAATATGACAAAATTACTGAATATACTTGTTTGGAAAATACATCTGAAAGCAAAGAACTGAAGTTCTTTAAATTCAAGAGTGAAATGCAGGCAAACAGAAAAAAAAAACAAAAAAAATCCTCCGAGTGGAAGAAAACAGAAAGAGAAGAATACAAAGAAATCTGAACAGGATTTTAACTATGTGTGTGTGTGTGTGTGTATTTTATTTTATTTCTCTAAAAATCAAAGCACACACTGAAAGCTGCACTTCAGCTGTCAAGCAGTTTGCATAGTGGCCTGCTTCCTCTGAAGCAAAACACACCACCATAAACATTTTACAGTGATCTTACCACAGCAGCTGGACATGCTGAAAAAGCACTCTGTCCTATGCTAACACTTAGCTGGCACAGGCAGGCATTTTCACATTTGTGATTAAGCAGATCCACTCAGGTTAGGCCCTGTATCAAGTCCTTTCAAGAATCTTGCAACTGTACTTCAGCCTGAGATCAAACTGCTACAGCCAACGCAACACATGAACAATGTGCTGGAGAACTGTGCAATTTAATGAGGAGTTTTTCCATACAGTAATACAAATTGCAGTCTTGAAAGATACAGTAGACACACAGCTGATGTCCCACCCATTCATCTCCTTATTTAAGAACAAGAAAAGACTTGGTCATTACTGTATAAAAAGGCACAGCAGAATAAGCCACATGGGAAAGGGAAAGAACAAGGGAAAGAAAGGATGTCTTGACATCCCTCTTGCACTCGGTATTAATTGCTCTAAATGACAGCTACCTTGCAAACAGAGTTAAGACACTTAGTAATTTCTCAAGACCACAATTTTCTCCAAGATTTTGCTGACGTGGTGAAGGTGGACTGTCAGCTAGTGGAAAAGTAAAACTGACAGGCAGTGAGACTTGCTCTTTCTTGAGATAGGAAAAAGGTTGCAGAGTAGGCAGTCACTGCTTTGGTTATCTGTCTCCCTGTTAATCAAGTCCTGAAATGTTTTCTCATGAAGAAAGAAGCAAAGGAAAGGCAGCATTCAAACTGGCTTCTACGCAAGTCTGCTATAGCTGAAGCCTGCACGATGGCTAAGATCAAAGTTAAGGGAAAAGAGAGAGGAACCACAAAGCACAAAAAAAGCATCTGTAGACAGTGTCTATAGCTGTGGAAGATAAGCAAATATCCAACAACACAAACCGCTGAAACCAGAACTACCAAGTTTAGAAACAAATGAAGGAATATTTATACAGCTAGCAACAGCTGAAGATTTAAGTCTTTCCTGCTCAACCTACTATAAGGAACCTGCTCTCAGCAAAGGGGCTGGACTCAGTCTCCAGAGGTCTCTTCCAATCCCTATAATTCCAATTCTAACAAAAAACAGCTCTTAAAAACCCAAGTAATACAAAATGCTGCATTTCAGGATCTAAATCACTCTGCAAATGCTGTTGAAGGTCAAGATGGAACTAGACATGAGAACACACAAGACGTACCTGCTGCATGGCACTCTTGCATCTTTCTGATGCAGCTAGGAGAGGGAAAAAACTAATTCCTGTTACACTACCCAAGACAATTCTCAGGCCACTGGACCAGTCACGCTGCAGAGGGTATTTTTAACAGTGGAGCCTGCAAAGAATTAAACCTGTTGCTCATGCAACTGCAGCTGAATGTGTTAGAATTGGTTCTGAGTGAAGAAATCCTACCTTCCAGTCTTTGTTTGAAGTCAGCAGGCTGTAAAGTAGAGCAGAGCTTTTCCAGGTTCTCACTCTCTGCACAGTGCATGACAAAGAAGAGCTTCCAGAGCATATTACTGGATAATGTTCCATAAGGCATCTCAGACATGAAGAGCCAGACTCCCAGCCTGTTAGGTTTGAAGAAACAAGCAAAAAGAGTTTCATCCTGATAAACCTCAACACAAAACAGCCATATGCCCACACCCCTGCCATACAGTTAGGACAGAATTAGGAATGTGAAGATGTCTTTTGTACCTCTGATTTTAAGTTAACCTATTTCTGAACAAGTCCCCAGAGCTTCAGCCAGATACTAGAATTCAAGGTGTAATTCTTCCCATCTTAATGCTCCCAATGTGCTGAAAAATCCTGCATATTACAGTCTTGTTTAAACCATTAAGTATCTAAAATTACTGCAATTCCCAGTTTCAAATATCTCACACCTCCAAAATGAAGCCAGTATCAGCCATGCTGGACAGCTTACCGTTTTGCCTTCAGAACATGGAGAACAGCTCTGAAAAACAGCTCATCAAACTCCAGCTGTAATTTGTCCATGGAGTACGGATGCCCTATCGATCCATACAGCTTATTGCCACTAATGTACTGGGCCCAGTGGTCACTCACATGACAAAGTGTCATCCTACACAGCAGAACAAAGTTGTAGAGGTATCATTAAGCACATCATCACCATACAAAACACAGACAGAGCACATAACAAAACCATAAAAGATTAATTACACTAAGCAATATAAATGCATCCCCCTTAAAAGCACACTCATAGAAGACAAGTGAGTGCTAAGCATTTAAAAATAAAAAGCAGCTTTTAGCTTCCAGTTACACTTGCTTAGTACAGCAATAAGAACATTTTCAAGGTGCAATTAAAGAAAAAAAAGAAAAAACACCAACCTAAAACTAGAACAATTCTAGATTATAACTGCAAGTAAGCAGTAGCACAATCTGTAAGAAAGGAAGATTAAAGAAACTTTGCTGGTGTTTCACAGTTCATACGGCTCTCTTCTGCAGCTACAGCATTTAGACTTTGCAGGTAGTTTTCAAGTAAAGGACACAGGGACTTTAGGTAACAGAGCAGCTAACCCTAAACCAACTAACTGTCAAAACAAAAATAAACCTAAACCAGCTCTTGCCTAGCTTATTCATTAAAGAAATCTAAATTTTAAATGTATGAAAAAAGATTCAACTACACCACAGAGGAAATACTCCCTTACTTGATCAGCTGACCAATTCGCTTCACGAACTGTCGGTACCGTGCTCTGTTAAATGTTTCTAATCCCACAGACAGAAGCTCCACCAAGGAGTTTGCAAAAGCAAAAATCTTCATCATCTCCTGAGAAGTTGTTTTTTCAGGAAAATAAGTACCTAAGATCAAGATAGAAGAAGTTAAGTCTGAAAAAACATGCATAAATTCTGGATTCTTTCCTTCAGAAACACTCAAAACAACAGAGATCATTTTCACTGTCTGTCAGACAGACATAAATTAAGATTTATGTTTCTTTTATGAAACAGACAACAAATAGCTGCTAAGTATGAAAGTACAAAGAGTCTGCAGCTTTTAAAATCTCTAACAAGCAGTTGCTTTATGTAACAGGCCGCAGATTTAACAAGAATGAAGAAATAATTGGAGAACAGTCACAGTACAGTACAGCTCATAGGCAAGAAGGAAAAATTATTTCTGAAAGCACATCTATGAGCATAAACACTTAGAAGATAACACTAAGGCACTCCAGTGTTTTGCTTGCTAGTGTTGCTGTAACATTTTAAGTTATCCCATATAAATATCATACATTTGTACCTTATCTGTTTAGTCTGTGAGTTCTTGTACATGTTCATTATAACTTCAAATCAGAGACTCCCATAACGCAGCAGTATTCCTGGCCTTTATAATCATTAACACAATTACCATAAGAAAAACAGCTGTTTTACCTGCAGACTTAAACCCAAGGAAGTGCTGAAACAGTTCATGAAATGGAAACTGGGACAACAGAACAATCAGGTCATCTTCCAAAAGCAGAATCCAGCTTGTTTCAGGATCCTCATCCTGTAGATAAACTCAGTCAGTGTAACTTCCTTTCCACCAAAAAGCACAGTAAAGGGCTTCACAATCTGCACTAATTCCAGTTTATTTGAGGGAGCAAAACAAAGTATAACTAAACTCTTCCTCCTACATGCATAAGCTCCAGAATTCCTGGCTGTGTTTGTGTACTCACCAACTAGGAAACAGAACTGGAAATGCTTTTTTCAGAAATGTGGTTTATGAAGAGAAGTAGAATTCAAATGGACTACTTCCATGCAACAGCCCCCTTAAATCCATTTTTATTAGTCATTCCTAGAAACTCTATTTTCTACCATGATTATCTATTACTACATTACAGAGGTAAAAGGAGAATAAAAAGTATCTGAATTTCACATGATGCCACTAAACAAGTCAGTCTTTCTTACTCCATTTCACACGATCAATACAGGAAGGCTGTATGTGCATAAAAGCACATAAAGGGAAGGAAAAAAAAGCTGTACCTCTTCTCCTCCTTCATCTACCAGTGTCCAGTTTCCAGATTCTTTCCCAGAGGAAGAGGAGCTTTTCCTTTCATTTGGTTTCATATGGCACATGAACTCCACCCGATTTCTAATTTAAAATAAAAATCAACTTTAGGGAAATCAGAAAATTACAAACCCTGAATTTCATTATCTTTTCCTTACAAGACTGTACTGTATTGGTTTTGACTGGGAAGAAGTTGATTTTCTTCACAGCAGCCTCTATGGAGCAGTGCTTTGAACAACGATAGCAGCCTTGGTAAAACACTGATGTTTTAGTTGCAGAGCAGTGCTCACACAGTGCTTTTTCTGCTTCCCATGCTACCCTGCCAACTTGGAGTGCTCCAGATGCTGCGAGGGGACACAGTCAGAACAGCTGACCAAGATGGACCAACAGGATATCCCACACCTTACAGTGCCATGTCTCAGCTGTAAATGCTGGAGGAAAGAAGGAAGAAGGGGGGGTGGGGAATATTCTGAGTGATGGCATTTGTGTTCCCAATAAACACTACATACAAAAAGTCCTGCTTTTCTGGAAATGGCTCTACACCTACCTGCCAGCAGGGAGGTATGAAATGAATTCCTTATTTTGTTTTGTTTGCATGCACTGCACTACTTCTGCTTCACCTATTAATTTGTCTTTACCTGTACCCCCACAAGATTTTGCACTTACTTTTTACCCTTCCAACTACAGGGGAAACAGCTGTGTGAGGCTTAGCTGCCTTCTGGGGTTAACCCATATCCACGAAGACAAATCGAAACAAATTAAACAACAAGAAATGTTAAACAACCTGGTGTCCTACAAGACTTGTGCAGGTCAGCTTCACTACACTACTTTTGAGGCTGCATTAACTAACACCATGCCGACGTTAGTACATTGAGCTATCACAACCAAAGAACTTCCAGGAAAGAATTGCTTCATATCAAGCCAGCTCCAGTTCCATCTTATGCTTCTGTGAGTCTGGGACACCAGTTTTAAGACTCTCTGTCACATAAACCCTTAGCTTTCCAAATATATACCAGCAAGTTAAACAAACATACAGAAAGGCTATATAAGAAGTTAAAATAGTAACAGCTAGCTTCCTTTTAAGTAGGAATGTTGTGGCAGAACTCTGAACACACAGCAAAATTCTGGCACCATATTACCCTCTGAATACCTACACTGATAATAGAAACATGCCAGTTTCACAATTACGAATTTCACAACACTAGCAGCCTATTCTAAATTGGGTTTAAAATTTAAACTGGCTCCTGATACACAGGTGGTATACCAGACAAATGTCAGACCTCTGACATTAAAGCCTCGTGGAGTCTCCATGCTCTTGTATGAACAGTTAAGAGAGCCATTCCAAACATTTTGCATCAGTTTTTGTTGAAGGACATCCTAATAACCCACCAGCAACACACACACCCTAAGGACACAAAAAAAGCTCTGGACTGGAAAGGGAAAACAAAACATTTTAAAACAATATTCTACAACAAGCCAGAAGTCCCTGCTGACTCCGGATCAAGTTCACAAAACCCTAAACCCCAGCAGATTGCTCCTCTGACATTAACATCTGAGTCAGAGAGTCAAAGTAATACATATTATCTAAAGCACATAATAGGAGCTTTCACTAATGACTGGGTTCAGTAGCTAGCCCTCCAAGCACCACATATTCCATCCAGATTCTAAAAAAACATGAAAAACAAACTAGGAAACATAACCAGAATTTACACCAAATTAGCAACCACTTTATTCAAGGCCATCTGTTGCAGAAACAGTATTCTGAACAGGTCATCATGCAAGGCAAGAACTCCATTTCAGAACTCACAGTTGAAAACAATAACCATTAAATCAGTATTAAAACAGTTCATTAAAACAGTTATTTCACGGTTAGAGGCAAGCCTTAACCACACCTTGTGCAGAAGGAGAAAGTACTGCCAAGACTGTATTTCAAGGTGAATGAGTAAAAATCTTTAACTGTGAATCTATTTGAGCACTTTCAGGGCTGTGGAAAAAAAGATTTTCTACCACGGTGTTTTCTACTCCTAAATCAGCAGAATTTTGCAAAATTTTATTTTCATACTTACTTAACAGGAGACATAAGCAAGGCAAGAGATTGCATGAAATGAAAGACACCTGATGGGTTATCCAAGACTCTGATCTGCAATTAAACATAAAAGACCTAAGTAAATCTAGGTTACAGTCCAAGTAAAACAATGGGAAAATCAGTTGTAAGTGCAAAATTCATATTCTGAGTTTCACATTTTCTACTAGCTTCTTGCTCAGACCAAAAACTATTCATAAAAGACAGTTCCAACATTCAGGAGGTAGTGCTGCTATGGCACAATATTGGGTACTACTGTGAAGTACTTATGGAAAGGAATTTAAATAAGGACAAAAAACACCAACAGGACCACAAAATAACAATTCTCTGCCTCTCCCATATACATCTTGGCACTAAAGGGGAAGCTAGGAGTTTTGAGCACAGGGGAAGTTACAATGCTACACCTAATGACCTTTTTACTTCATTGCTTGCCTTTTCCCTGTTAGCACAATTGGGATCCTTTCTTATGGTTAGATTTCCAATGTCTTTCCCTCTTTGAAACAGAGTTCCGATGCCTGTGGATGCGTGTGCCCTCTTTAAACCATACAAAGTGAATCCTCTTCCTTGCCTTCAAATCTACCCAGCTAATGAACTTTTCAGGGAAACACAAGTTTCAATGGGCATGCTGTAAAAACTGTTCTTTCTCAACCCTTGTAACTCACACAGAGAGGTGCTTCCAATCTCACCTCGCCCATTCCAGCCTTCCAAAACCAAAGAATTAAACATTCATACCTGAATGAATGGAACAGCCCATTCACCAATCCCAGCTGGACAACGCAAGATGTGGTTGAAAAGGAAGAGATGGTCACCAGGACAGCCAATTCGTTGCAACACTGAAACCTAAAGGAAAAAAATATTGGACTGGTGTAAATAATTTCAAGGTAGTCTTGGTAAGTTGAATAATACTGCATTTTTCTTTCTCCTCTCACATTTTCGACAAAGTCTCAGTTTCCAGAGCAACTTGCAGTAGAACAGTATTTAAAGACCTGGCTGATAAGCCACAATGATAATCATTCTTTACAGTGCAGAAAATTAATTATAACTATATTAAAAACTTTCTCATTTAAAAATAAGCAAGAACAGAAGTTTCTCAAAAACGCTGATCCAAATTACAAAGTGAGCAAAAGCATTAATACTCCACGTGCATTACAAAAAATAAACTTAAATCCAATGTGCGCAGTGTTGTCTGCTCGTGTGCCAGACCTCGTTACTACAGCTGACCTTCACTGACTTCATCAAACCAGGGAACTCATTCTAATCCAGTAAGACACTCTGCTCACAAAAGAGCACAAGCCCAAAAGATTAGTTGCGTATGGGTCAGCAGGAAAAACAACAGCATTTTCAGAACTAAATCTGTAATTCATCCCGTGCGTTGGATCTAGCAGCTCCATCCCTGCTTACACCCTCACCAGTCTCTGCAGCCACATGAGAAGGTCACTCTTAAACTGAGGATCTTCAATAACTCTGCGAGTGAAACTGAAGAGAACGCTGATACACTCTTTCAAGTGGCTCAAGTCTGAAGAAAGATTTTCAGACTGTTTTGAAACTGCAAATAAAAATTGAAAAAAAAAAGAATTAAGGAGCATTCACCAACAGCTTTCAGAATAGTAGAGCACATAGTTGTTCTAAGGCTATATAGAAAACCTCCTCTCTATATCTATAGACACCAAGATATTTTAACACACCTGCTTGTTAAAACTGACAAAGAACACTTACTTAGCAAACTAACAATCAAGCACTGAAGGCTAAATTACAAGAATACTCCATTTACTCTCATTAAAGACCTTCCCTCAACATAAATTTTATAAGCATCTCCAATTTACTACGCATATAAACCAACCAGGAGGTGGAGGACAAAGCGAGGATGTCAAAGAAGGATAGGTACCAGAGAGATTCACATTTTAGTCCAAGTATGATATAGGCAGAAATCCAAATACGTGATACGTATAGGATGAAAACTAAAATGATTTTCAAATATTAGAGCTGCAAGATTTCAAGCGGCCTTCCAAAAGCAGTACAGCAGGAAGTTATTTCTAAAATTGTGCATCATCAGTTTGGAAAAGGGACTGCATTATTATATGGCAGCTTAATAACAACAGATTGAGCTCCAGGTGTCCCATCCCACCTGCTGTTCCTCTAGAGTAATCCATGGCAGTATGTAGCCTAGGTAGAACGGAATCCTGCACTCAACTTCCACCCTCCAGGACAACAAGGTAATAAAAATAGAGTTCTCACATGAGAAAAGCGTTTCACTGATCCCTCCATAAAAATCAACAGGTTTTTATATCACAGGAGCTACACGCCAGTACACAAATCCCACCAACAAGCCTCTAAAACTTCAGGTGAATAAGGTGCTGGGCAGCCCCAATAGCATGGCAGTGGACTAGGAACACACCTTGCTCTTGCTGCTGAAGAGCCACTGATCTCAGCAGGGAGGAACTGTTGAGCAACCTGTAGACATAGGACTCCACCTGTAACCGAGACAGCACCGACGTGTAGGAGTGCAGTGCCAGTGTCTGATGCACGTGCTCTGCTTTGGCTTCAAACAACTTTTTCAGTTCTCCCAACACGCTTCCATTCATCTCCACCGTCTGGTAGCGATGGTGACCTGTCACTTTGCACTGATCTGCACAGACACCCTGAAAAGAAAGCAGTTATTTCAAGTCAGTGATTCTGTCACTCAGTCAAACGTGCTTACAGAAAGTGACCCAGACATAACTCTCCCCTCAGCAGATTTCAAAGTTTACAGGCACGCAAACATTTGGGAACATTCTACATATTTTTCATAACCACTGAACAATGAAGATGCATATCCTGGACTTCATAAAAAATGATTCTTACGAACCCTCAACAACTCAAATTTAGAAATGAAATCAAATTTAGACATGAAGTGACCTGCCTGTATCACTGACAGATGTGAACAAACGTAGATCCTTCTACTCACGGTGACTGTACGTGATCAGCAGTTTATAGATTCCCATAAATATTTAAGTCTGATATTTTAAACTGCAACACGTTAAATCTTTTTAAAAAAACTCCCAGAACTCTGTATTTATAGCAGCTTCCCCATAATTAGTTTAAGGTTTCTGAAATGAACTGCATTCATCTTCCCAAACTAGAATTAGAAGATGAGAACAATCTTCTATTCTTCCTACCTCCAATTCTTCAGCTAAAGAACGCCACGACACACTTCTATTATTCTTTTATGCAACCAGAAAACACACTTCCAGATCATGCACTTTGACAGTTTGGTCTTGTATTTTTTAAACTATAAGAATTTTAAATTGGTATTCAGAAAACAACTACTCTGGATATACAATAAATAGTGAAGCAGGAGGGAATAAAGCAGGCAGCAAGCTTAGCCAACCACAAAATGCACAAAAAGGATTAAGAGTGAAGCCAAAAGCACCCATGTAGGAGCTTAACTGCACAAAGCTGAGAGTCCAGTGAGGTTCAGTGATACAGGTCCACTACATCCCAAGTAAAAAGAAGATTCCAATTTTCCCAGCAGACATCACTCAACATTAAACTCTGAGGAAACTGCACAAGAGAGCATTAGCTTTAGATGTGTACTCACAGGAGTAGTGAGAACCACCACACACATAGGTATTTAACACCTTGTAGCCATTTTGATGATGTGCTGGCTAGCAACAGCACAGGAGCACCAGGACAATTTCACTCACTCCCACAACAACCATAAAGTTCCAAAAATGAACTACACTGAATGAGTTTGGGGGGGAACATTCCTCTGAAGTTCCTCAGATCCCCTCTGGATTGTAAGCAGCAATGCTACAGGACTACACGAGCACCACAGCAGTGACTTTAACCACAGATACACACGTGGAGCAGCTGTTCCTGAAGGTGGATGTACATCATACACCCTGTGCTCCCAGTAACAGGGTCACATGCAAGACTGTATGACTCCAACTCCTCAACATCTGCACCTCTGACAGTGGGACACAGCCAGGAACGATGGCAGTGAAAACTATCACTACAGGCAGCAGGACAGATGGGACACCACCACTAGAGTCATTCTGACAGTCTACAGACAGCCCTATCTTACTACATACACCTTCCATTTTCTGCAAGTATTGTGGCACAAACTTAATCCAACACCACAGGCAGAATTTGATAGACACAGCTCAAACACAAATCTGGATCCGAAAGAGATCAATAAAACAGATCCTACACCCTATACCTGATTTTATATCAAACAGTAAACTGTCTTAAACTGCAACAGGGTGATACTCTGAAATTCAAAGCCGGGTTTGGTGGAAGAAAAAAGCAAAGTCAAACATTAATTTCAGAACAGTGACCAAAAAAAGCATTCAAAATCACATCCAAATAGTTATGCCATAAAAGTAGCTTCATAACAGCACCTGCACAGTCTTCTGCTCTTCTTTAAAAGTCCATAACCTCCCCTTAATATTTTGGCAGTCTGTCGTCATAGCCTGCAGCTCCGCCTCCGCCAGCAAAAGCTGCTTCCGACAGCGCATGTAGTTGAGGAGCAGTTCATAAAACTCGTGCCTGTCCTGATGAGCAACACTTTCAAATTCCTCTGTGTAGGAGTCAACGTTCTCAAGCCATGAACAGGGTTCAAAAATTTTCAGCTGTTCTCTGGTAAAAGGCATGAGTTCGGGTTCAGTTGGCAGCTCCGGATAAAGCCTTTCATTGTGCAGCAACGGTTTGACTGCCATTATGGTTGGTCTCTCATAGGACAACTCAGCGGACAAGTCTGGATAAACTGATTTCAACCCCAAGCGATGAACACGTGTTTTGGATTTCTCACAGGGCTGCGAGGGACTCAAAGGAGGCTTCTCTGAGAAACTGACAAGAGGACTTTTAGCATCTTGTACATTCTCAGTTTCTCTGCCCCTTGCAATGCCCACTACCGCCTGAGAAGCAGCTGCACTGGAATGAAAGGAACTGCCCAACGCATCAGAGTTTTCTGATCCACCAGCAACCACCTCCACAAAGCTGGGAGGTTTGTCCAGCTTGCTTTTTTCACTTTTCTCAACGTCCCCTCCACACTCCTCATGTGAAGGACCAGCTTTACTCTCTCCTCCATCTACTGAAGGCTCTGCAGCTGCTGCCAGAGATCTTTGGCCTGCTAAAGTTAAATTATTGGGGGAGATGTCACACGAATCAGTCACAGCTTTTCCATGCTCCGCTTCATCGCTGAGCTTAATTTCTGTGAATTCTCCTGGTTGCTCCACTTGCACTTTAGTGGCCTGAGAAGACACTTCTGCCACAGGAGGGAGGAAAACATCATCAGGCTCTTGTATCTGGGAGTCCTCGTTACTTCTTTTCTTCTTCTCCTAGAAATTTAAAATTAATAGCATTATTAACAAGCAAATCCCCCTTCCTCACATCCCAAACCCCACCAATACTACCAAAAACACCATTAATCAACACAACTCTAAAAGCATCTCAACAGGTTAATTTTCACAATAATAAGGTAAAAGGAAATGCATCACACAGATCCTTGGTCTTTAATTGCCCTTCAAATATTGTGCATCACTGTCTGGTGGTTTTTTTTGGTCAGCTCTAGAAAGACATTTCAATATTTCTACAATGAAAAGCCACAGACATCCCAGAACAAGGCATTCCACCAGTTTATAAATAATCCACATAACAAAAAGAAACTCACCTCAAGTTTTATAGAATTACTTCGAAAATTATTTTCAAAAAGCCATTTCAGAGCAAAGATCTAGAACGCATCTTCTGATTACACCAAATACAACCCCTGAAATCATACCCATTGAAAACAGGCATCACAGACCAGAGACACAGCACAACTCAGAAGTGACATTAAAACTGTAACCAGTTATCTGATTTAGATTCCCTTGAATCCAGTCTGATGTATCAGTAGCTTCCTTCTCAAAGCACAGCGTGGGAAATAATGTGGCAAGGGAACTCACCAAAGATTTTTTGCTAAGCACAGACTTACAAGTGGTTTGTGTGGACTTATCCACTTAAAAGTGCTTTGCAAACTTAGTGACAACTTCACACAAACTTTCTCCAAGCAGCTGATAAGACTTTGCCTTATGAGAAGGCAAGGCCCTTCCGAAGTGCAATCTCAAGCCTACTTTGATTTTAACCATATGCTCACAGCTTCTTTACAAAATGGTAAATAGAGCAGCTTTGCTTTCAGACTGCACTTTCCATTATGCTAAAACCTGCAAACACTCCTGATCACAAAATACTTCTGACACTCTAATGCTATTGTTAGACCAAAAAAAAAAAAAAAAAAAAAAAAAAAAAAAATCTTGTAAAATTTATGAAGTGCCTTTCAGTTCTTGCGTTCCAAAGCAAAAAAATGTCATCGTGTTAACAAGTTTTTCCTCTGAGAAAGGATGAGATAAATCAGGTCCTGCGCCAACAAAAAAAGCAAATCATGCATTCTGAGGTTGTAGTCTGCTTCTGAGGGTTTATCCTTTAAGTCAAAAATGGCACCTGCTCAACAAACATGCCCTGTGCCTAGCTGTCCTCCTCGTCTAGCATTTTAGTGCACTGTTTTCAGAGAATGAAATTCAGTAATTCAGTGCTACTCATTGGGATGCTCACAGATGCATGGTCAGTCACAAGTCCTCTGGTTTTAGCACATCACTGACTTTTTATTACACTGTTGTTACCAGTGCTGGGCAGGCTCAACTTTGGGGCCACCATAAGTTTCATCCCTCTACCTAGAAGCTCCTCAGCTGAACCAGCCTTTCTCCCAGCTTGCACACATTCTGGCTTTTTGTATCACAGAATGGCTTCAATTAGAAGGAAATTCAAAGGTTATCTAGTTTTCAAAAGATTACAACCGTTGCTAAGGCACAGGAATGAAACCATCCTTGATGTGATTTGCAGCTCAGGTTGCATCTCCAAACAACCCCATATGTTCTGTGATTCTGTGAGAATCACAGAAGGGCTTGAAGTGAAAGGAACTTTAGACCCAATTCCCACCCCAGCCTGGCCTGGAGCACCTCTAGGGATTGGGCAGCCACACTTCTCTGGGCAGCAGTGCCAGGGCCACACCATCCCTGAGTAAAGAATTTCCTACTATCATCCAACCTAAATCTCCCCTCTTTTAGTTCAAAATCATTTCATTTGTTCCGTCACTACCAGACTTGCAAAAAGTGAGTCTCCTCCTGTTTATAAGCTTCTTGTCAGTACTGGAAGTCCCTCTGGAGCCTTCCCCTCTCCAGACTGAACACTTTCAGCTCCATCAGCCTGTTTTCATAGCAGAGATGCTCCAGCCCTCTGAGCATCTTGTGGATCTCTTATGTACCCACTCCCACATCACTGCATCCTTTTTGTGCTGGGGACCCCAGACCCAGACACAGCATTCCAGATGAGTCCTCAAAAGGATGCTGACTGTAACAACAGCAACACAAACATCAGCAATGGGTCACATGCAACGCTGAAGCACAGTGGGTTCTCACATACAACGCTTCATTACACATCATCCAGGAATTGTTTAGCAGTTAATTACACCTGGAAGGGATGTCAAAGGGCAGTGGCCACAGCCGTCACTGCACACGTTTTTAATGAGCTGTCTGTCCATCACTTGTGATTCACTCCCTTCCTGGGAGAATGATTCCTCCAGACAGCAATCTTTCAACTTGACTGCCTGGCACAAATTGTTGAGCTGAATCAAAACAAAAACTACGACACGCTGACCAGTCCGGCATGGGGAAATGTCATTCAAGGAAAAATACACTTCCATTTCGACTCAACCCTGAGGGCAGCTCCAGGAGGAATGAGAGCTTGCAGCAAGCAAGGGCAGGGAGCAGCGGTCAGAACGAAAGCACAGCCACGGCTGCTGAAGAGACGCCGAACACGCTGCCTCCCGCCTCCAGCTCTGGGCGTTTCAAAGCCCAGCCCGCACCAAAGCGCTGCCAACCACCGAGGAGCTCCGCTGGCCTGTAGGCACACTGCCAGCCCCCGCTACCCGGCAAGGCAAAAAAACCTTGTTTACGCCCTTCTGCCTTACATCACGCTCGTCGCCCTCAACCTCCCCACGTCTCAGAGAAACTCCAACCCTCTAAGAAAGTCACCTCATCCCCGCCACCGATCCTACCTTCGCCTTGCCCTTGGGGCGGCCCCTCCGAGGGCCCCGCACGGCCTCAGCCATGACCCCACCGCTACCCCGGCGGCTGCGGGAACAACCGGAAGAAGAGCCGCTTGGCCCCGCCCCACGGCGGCGCGCTTGGCCAATCGGTTGCGAGGATGGGTACGGTATGCGCAGAGGGACAAAAAAGCAGAGAGGACGGGCGCGCGGGCTATTCGGAGGGGAGTATTCCTATGCGGGTATGGGAAGTTGCTCGGCCACCCTACGAGGATCCCCACTATTGTCATAGAATCATAGAATGTCCCAAGATGGAAGGAATGCATCACTGAGCTCTCACACAGCACCACTCAAACCCAAACCCTGAGTCTGAGAGCTCTGTCCAAATTTCTTGGACAGCAATATTCAGCTTAACAGCCTCTACTGTACTTTGTCAGCTGAAAAATCCTCAAAAAGAGTTTGTGCAATGTGTTATGGAGTAGATAGTTGCCATGCTAACCCTGTTGCAGCAGCAACCTGTAGGAGCTATGAAGGAAGCTTTGCTGCTTACAAGTGGTACAGTCATGTCCAGAATCTGTGCAAACGTGTCTGATGAATTACAGATCCTATCCAACCCTCAAAAGGAAAAATTCAGTTGAAAAACAGAAAGCTAGGGAAAGCTGCCTTTCAACAGCTGGCCTGATTCAGTAGGATGCTTTGAAAGTGTATCAGCCTCAGCCCTGACAGAAAGCAAACAGGATATTGTAGGAAAAAAAAAAAAACCACATCCAGCACACAACTCAGAATTGTTATTTTAAATATATATGTATTTAAAGAACTAAAACTACAACAGGTATATTTGTATACTTGAAAGATCAAGTAAAAGATTATGGAAAAAAAAAATGAAACAAAACAAAACAAAACACAGGACAAACCATTTCTTTTATTGTACATTTCATTACAGCGTAGCAAGACAGAATTTAAAGCTCATTATGATACTTTCCAAATGAGGAAATAATGTAAATCCATGAGACACAGAAGTCATGTGGATTCAACCTGAAGTTCATACAGCCAGCAGCTCCTGGTGTCACAGATTTAGACACAGCCTACCAGGACAAGTTATACCATGAGCCTGAAAAACAGCGTAGCCTACCCACAGTGTAAGTCATGGTGCACCTCTGCAAAAGCTGCTTGAGAAACATAACTGAAACTAAATCCAAATTACAAGTTTGATCGCTACTAATGAAAGATTTTAGAGACGGGTCAAAATGCAACCTTAGCTCTGAACACAAGCCAGCATGCCCAAAGCCTTGCACAGCTCCACTCAGCACGTTACTTTTCTGGAGAGAAAAAGGCTTCATCGTGCCCAGATGGTGGCATATTGCAAGAATTTGAAATTAAAACCTCCTTTAGACAGAGATAATGTTCCAGTCCATTGCCTTTTATTTTTTGCCTTTTCTTCTCCCCCCCCCCCCCCCCCCGATCCTGAGTATGAAGACAGGATATCCGTCCAAGCAGTCTTCTGATCAAAGGAGAAGATTTTTAGTAGGTACTTTCTACATGTACAAATAATTATCAGAGTCCTCAGATATTTTCTTGAAATGGAGAAGCGCTGCAGCTCTGTGTTGCTGGGAATAACTGAAAAACCAATTCTGCCATGCTGGCCAGACCAACAGTATCTTCTGCCTGAAGAACCTACAGAACAGGATCAGCAGAGTCTCAATCACAGATTCAGCTCAGACAAGAGCAAGAGAGCTGACATGACCATCCCTTCCCACTAATCAGCCCCAAGTATCCTCCTTCTGAATGGTGGCTTTTCTTTTACCACCATTCTTATTTTGTAGCTGTGTCTATTATTAATCCCTTCCTTTAGTACTTACAGTGGCTATTAATGGTGTATCAAGCTGTAGCCATCAATTGTGGCATAATCAGGATCATCTAAAACAGAAAGCACAAAAATGTAGTAAGGGATTTTATGCAGGGCAAAAGCAACATGCACTGGCCAACTGTGTTAAAGGGATGGGAGCCAGGAGTGAATGGTGCTTAGAGAGATCAGTTGATTTGCCAGAATGCCAAAGCAGAACCTGTTTATTCTGAGTCTTGCTGCAGAATCCCATTCCTGAAGTGGCCTGGAAGTGATACAACTATTTAAACAGAGAAGAGCCTAAACTGCAGAGCCTGCTGAGACTCCAAGTTTGGGCATTCTAAGTTTCCAGAAATTCTCATGCAGAGGGCTTTGATCAGATCTTCTAGATTAAACCTTGTATCCAAAGTCAGTGGCCAACTTCCCACCATCCTTCATGGAGACTAGACTCATAGAAAGAGCTAGACTGCAAGCAAGCCCTTTAGAAAGATCAAGTTTGTAATCCTATGGGGAAGAACAAGATCAGAGAGACACTCTGTGGGGTCAGAAGCCCAAGGAACTCACCTGGTCCACTGGTCGGGGTGGGTAGAGGCCCCCTCCTGCACAAAAAAAAAAAAAAAACAAACACAGAGCTGAGGATCTGAGTGACTATGGGATCCCCTCATATCCAAGGGCACCAGCCCAACTGCTCTGGTTCTGCAGGTCCCAAATCATCCTCCCAGAGCCCATGAGAGAGCAGAGCTTTGGCAGTCTTAGGCTTTCTGAATAACTGGTACCAAAGCAGGTCACGGCTAGCTCACCAACAGCAGTCTAGTGCAGGAGAGGAAAACAAGCACTTTGTTGACAAACCATCCACAGGTGAGCCCCAGGGAATGCTTTTTCACATGCCTCCACCCAGGATGAGACATCATGAAAGTATAGTTGTGCATGACTTCTCTCCTGATGTGACAGCCAGAGGGAATACTCATCCTTGGCAAGAGACTTTAGCCCTTTTTTTCTTTTTTTTTTTTTTGAGAAAACTTTTGAGAGAGAGATAGCATAATTTGCAAGACCAACTCCAATTGCTCGTTTTATGTGCCTTACCTTGATATAGGTACAGAAGCTGGACTTCTCACAGGAGTCACATTCCTCTGAGTATTGTAGTAGTTTTCATAAACAATGGGAGCTGTGAAAAGGTCACAACAGCAAAGTACAGACCTTTAATTTGTTACCTGCCAACAAAAACATTCAGCTGTCCTTCCCCCTCTCCCCCCTTCTCTGTAGGAGAATGTTTGATTGGAACTTCAGTGTTCCAAAAAGTGGAGATTATCTCCAGGGGCTGGTGCTGCATGCCAGAGAATGAGAGGAGGATGTCACAAAGTCAGTGGTTTTTGCATCCAAACTGATGTTGATGAGGACAACAGAGAGATGAGGAATAGAAGCAAGTCAGTGCTGCTTCAGGAGGTTGAACTGAGCTCTTACCTGGCGCCGAACTTCCAGTCTTGCGTAAATTTACAAAAAACTCAATATCCTTCTCAATGCTGCACATTTCTAAGCTTTTGCGGATTTCCTCATACTTCTGCAGAAAGAAAATGAAAAGCATTCCTATACGTCAGAAACCAAAAGGTCTTTTATTCAGTCAGTTGTCTCTCACATGGGGTGAGACGTGATCCTGTGTAATGTTTGGCAAGGTCACCTCCCTCTGCCTTTCATTTGTCTCATTGTTTTCAACCAGAATTTTCTTTAACCAGGGAGAAGTGAGTGCTTTTGTATGGTGTTGATGGCAGAGAGCTGAGGATACATTTTCATTCATGTTCTGCTTACTCGCTGTTTTTCCAACTGCTAATATGAGAAAAGCTTGCACTCAGGAGATCATTCCTGTTACTACAGCCTGACAAAACTTGGAAAAGAGAACCCAGGTAGCTGAGCATTCAAAAGGAGAGTTCTCTGATCCAAAACAGAAAGAATGACTCACCTCATCATTCTGGACACAGCTCTGGGAGAGCTGGTTGACGTGAAGCCAGAGGGCATTGCGGAAGTAGCTGATGCGCTCACACTCCTGAGTCTCAAAGAACTGCAATGACAAGGACAAGCTGGTGGCTCCCATGCCAGTACAGTCATGAATGCAACTGAGGAGACTTATTGTTCACATGTCCTGAGTTGATTCAAGTTCACCTCTTAATCACATTTTGTTCCAAAAAGCTTTCTCTGACTAGCAGTAAAGAAAAGGGGTTGAGCAAGGGCACCTACTATGACCCCACAGTCCACTGTCCAGTAACATCTAAGATCCTCTTCTACCCCAAATAACATGAGAAAGATGACTGTGTCAGCAAGGAACAAGTGGGGTTGATCTACTGCAGGGCAGATGCACATCTAGCTTTAGATGTTCATTGCAGAGAGGTTGGACTAGATAGCCTTTAAACGTCCCTTCCAACTCAAATGATTCTATGAATCCACAAGTATTCCAGCTTGCCTAGAGGATAAACCATTCCTCTATGCAACCAGGTGTTTCCAAGCTGGGTGCTAAGCTCAGGAAGATCTCAGTGTTCTGCTGTGCTGGTGTGGAAGGGACCCTCTGGTCCTATAGTCCCAGCTGTCCTCTCACCTCCCTCCCACATACGCAGAGAAATTTTAAAAAGCCAAGGATGTATGGAAACAGAGGCATGGATGCTCCATGCATTTAGGGTGTCAGCATCCAAGACAGACGTTGCTAGGTGTTCATGTGGTTGTAGCCTCGAGTCAAGAGGTGTTCAGACTTCAACTGTTTGAACTAGATGATGGCAACACCAAACATGCAAGCAGGTAACAGGCAAAAACGTCACCACGAAGTACCTCTACTCTGTTGGTTTTAAAAGGTGGTGGAAAAAAAAGAAAATGATGTAGAGGAAACCTTGAAGTGGTGGGATCTTGAATCCAAACAGTAGAAATGTGCAGGGTTAGCTGCAATACATCCCGATGTACATGAAGGGAACACAGAGGCACTTTATCCCTATGTCCCGCAGCAAGGGGATGGATATCATGGGACCACAGTGCACTGTGAAACAATCCTGTGGCATTTACCTCGCAAGCCTTGATGTGCTCTTTCTGCCATTCTTCCCGGATCTTCTCAAGTGAAGTAATGCTCTGCTGGTAACTCCTGTCTATGAGGGAAACCAAATTGTCAACTGGTAAATATTAATTAAAGATATATATTTTTTGCTGGATGGTACCTTCTCCAGCCAAAAGTGGCTGAAGGGGCCTGGAGAGAACCCAGTAATAGTGGGTTCTCTACGGTGAACAATTCACTGGGATGCAAAGCGCCACAGCAAGACTGAGGTCATGACCGGGGAGAATACAGGGAGTATGGTGGGGCCATATGGTGGGGCCACATGGGCTTCTCCAAGATAGGTGTTGCCTATTGTTTCTGAGGATCTATAGCTCAGCTTCCTTCTCCCTCCTCCCATCCCACGAGATGCCCCTCCCCCCTCCAAACCAGTATGCTGTGTCTCCACACTCACCTGAATCTTCCAGAGCTGATTTTGTCTGAGCCAGCTTCAGGAAGAGCTGCCAGAGATGGGAGAGAGAAGAAAGGTATAGGAGAGCCCTGGTGGATCACTCACAGCAGAGTAGCCCCACCAGGGAAGGTCAGCAGCCCACTCATGCCATCCTAACCCCAGAACTGAGAGAAGGACTTGGGATAGGAAACCTGTGAGAAGAGACACTCCTTTCCCATGTTGCACAGCCAGCCACAATCCTTACCTTCTCCTGCTGCTTCTGTGTGACAAGGTTTGCGTTGCGGTGCACAGCCTGCTCTGCTTCATCCTTATCCCTGCAGCGCTGCTCATAGAGCCGCTTGGCCTTGGAGAGACACCAAATGGAGCAGGAATGTGTCAGCAAGCAAATGAGATGCAAATATGGCTGCATGCTTGTGTATTTTAGCAGCATTAACCCGTATGGCAAGAGACAGCAGTACGCTTGCATTACCTCCATGGTCTTCTTGTACTGCAAATTCCTGTTCTTGTGAATCGCCTCCATTATGAGCTCTATCTGTGCAGACAACAGAATCAGAGTCAGCATGGCTTAGGAAAGGAAGAGTCATGAACCATATGATGGCATTACAGAACAATGGCTGTAAGGACCTTCTTCTGCCTGGAATTAGGTACTCCAGTGTCTCAGAATCATTGAAGTTCTTGGCTTGAAAGAGGTCTTAAAGATCATCTAGCCTCAATCCAGCTGCCATGGACAAGGATAACAACTCTTCAAACTTCACAAAACCCACCCAGAACATTTATCTTTCTATACTCCTATCTAAACTTCCATTCCTTATGTGGAGAAGCTGTACAAATGAATAGTAACAACATGTAGTACTGTATCACCTCCATGGAGTCAGATAGAACTAGCAAGCTCACTCACCTCTGCTAAGTCCTGATCAGCCTCTGGTTCTGACAGCTTTTCCTCATTTTCCAATCAAGGGAATCTCAAGCCATAAGAAGTTAAAGAGCTTACAGATTTTACCAGGCACTGTGTAGATCATACAACACTATCTATACGTCTTAAAAAATTCCTAATTGAGGCTGGCATTAATGGAGGAATACTTTCTATCTCTGTCCCTCAAAGAACCCTGAAGGACATTGGTGAGAATGAGGAAGTCAGAGGTTGCTGCACACTTACAGCATAGTTACAACATGTAGGAAGGAGCTCAGAACATTTTCACCCTGATGGGCACAAGGACACAAAGGGATCTGTGAGACACCAGGTGAGACAGTGACCTGCAATGAAGGTGCCAGTGCAATGCCTGACCTTTTTTCGATGAAGCTTTTGCTTTTCCCTGAATTCCTCCATTTTCTTTGCTTCCTCCCGTAGAGTTTGTGCCAGCTGGATGTGACCTTGTCCCACATTATCTATCTCTGCGAAGGAAAAAAAAAAAAAAAGAAAAAAAAAAAAAAGACTTAATTGTGTTTGTGTGTGCATGCATATATCCCAAAAATACTGTGTTTTTCAGGCCAGATTTCTTGGTGAGATCAAACTGACTCAATGACCCACAATCTGATCTCATCCATTTCCTTGCAGCTGCAGCAGTGCTTTCAAAGCAGCTTCCAAGCAGGGTCTGCCTATGCAGGGAGTGTTTCACAGTCATGCTGCAGCTTGTATTTTATTTAGGAAAATTCATACTAAGAAAAGCGATTAAATGAGCACAGTTGCTTTCCCTCCTCATCCGGATTAATTCAGGCATGTTTCAGCACATCACACCCTACAGCATCAGTCTGAAGGAAGGCTAGCAGAGAAGCACCTTGGAGCACAGAAGAGCTATTGCTGAGTAAATCACTGGCTCATGCTCAGTGCCACACTGAGCGGGTCCAGCAGGAGAGCAGCCATGCCATGAAACATCCACCCAGCAAGCAAAGCAGCTCATTTGCAGGTAAGACAGGCTGTAGCTCATGGTTCAACACCTAAAGCTGTTCCAGACTCAACTATTAATGCCTCAGCTGCTGGAGGACTGATTTGTTAAGGACATCCACTCAGGAACATGGCAGCTAACAAATGTGGCCAGGACAGATGGTGGTGGATTTGCAGCTGCCAGATTTTGGGCCAGGATAGCAGAACCCTCAGAGTAAAGGTGCTGGCTGCATCCTCTCCAGCAGGCTGCAACGCATGGTGAGGAGTGGACACTAAGATGGGCAAAGCATAACCATTTCAATCCTTTGATTACTGAACATTTGTGTGAATAGGGCAAGGTGAGCCAGCCCCCAAAAAACTCAGCTGAACTCTCGATGAACGGCTCCTGGTGCCACACAACTTACAAGCTGCTGCTAGCTCCAAAAGCCCAAGTTATCCCAAAAAGGAATCATCATGGTTCCACTCTGACACCCATGCCTTGGAACACTCTGCTCCAAACTCCATGCTCTGGGCTGAGATGGACCAAAAGGACAGCCTACACCTGATGTCATATCGTACAGTTTGGGAGGTTTCTCTGCTTCTTCCTAAGCTATAGTCCAAAGGCTTCAGCACTGCCAAGTGTCTCAACACACGAAAAAGAAGAATTACTTACGTTGCTTGAAAGCATCCAGGGATCTCTTCAGGGTACTGAAAAAACACAGGCAGAGCGTTAGAAGAGATCACTACCAGATGCAAGTGCAGGATTCAATGGTGACAGCAGAGCACTTCTGAACTGGAGAGCAAGTCCCACACTCAAGAGCAGAGAGCTCAAAACAGGTTTATTTACTGTCCTTACATTTCCCGGTTTCCATTTATCAGTGAGAATAACACAGTTCACTTAATTTGACCTTACACCTTTGTCCTGAACACTGGATGCTACTAAATGCTGAGTTTCAAAACAAATGTTATTAGCAAACTCCAAAATGTATCACTCAGAACACATGAATATTTTCCACACATTGCATGAGGTGAGTGCTTGGAAATATGAGGAACTTTTCTACCTGTTAAAACAAGGTGAATCCATGAAGACTTCAGAGAAAAAAGAAGGAAAAAAAAAAAAAAAAAAAAAAAAAGTGGCAGCCCAATATAAAACTCTAAACAAATGGCCAAGGAAGATCAAACCAAAATAACAAGCAGAAGATGCCAAGGGACACTCATTGAGCCAACCACAGCAGCCACAATATCCATGCAGGGTGACAAAGCACTAGGTTTGAATGTTCACGTGGTTTGACTTGAGGAAGTACATGGACTTCCTTTTGGCCACAGAAAGGTTGAGGAGAAAACCCAAGGCCTCATGATCCTTGGACACCAGCCTACTTCTCTCCTGAGTGCCCATGACACTTTGGTTGGCCTACATCTAGTGGGAAGTAGGTGAATTCCAACTCGGTTGCTAGAAAAGGCAAAGGCCAACTCACTATTCGTTCACAAGACTAATTTCTGAATATCTGGCAATGTCCCAGTGACATCCCAACGCTCTTTACTTCCTCTCTGCCTCCTTCCTTCTCCCTCTTCCTCATTCATTGTTCCAATTACTGACACGTGTAGAAGCAAAAGCCACTGGACTCTGAACTTACTTCAGCTCCGTCTGCCCGCAGGGCTTCTTCTTCGATAAGTTAATGAGCTCTTTGCCATATTTTTCTTCTATAACTGCCCTGTTGAGGAAAGAGAGAAATGAGAGAAAAACCTCATTTCAGAAACCAAAACTTGCTTACAAGAGCAGGAGTTTCACAATCACATCCCTCACCACACATAATGGAACAGCGAGTGTGCAGAATATCCCAGGCTGTCACATCAGAGTGACAGCATGGACACTTACCTCCCAGACCACCACAAATCATCCTGGAGCTTGCAGTTTGTTTTGTCTGCACTCAAGGTCCTGCCAGCTGCCCTCCCTGTATCCCTGTTGCTGATAGGTATAACCACCACCTTCCCAAGGGATGGAGAACTAAGCAGATGCTAGACGAATGCAGCTATGTAAGCCATCAAAGTATTTTTATCTCTGTTTTTCAATGGGAACAAGATTTGCACAATCACCTTCTCAGCATTTTGCCCATCAGTATCTGTCAGTCCATCTATTTGAAGTATTTATTGCTTGACTTCAGCCAAATGTGACTGAATGAAATAGGCATCTCATAGACACTCAGCTTCCCTACACTTGCCTGAAGTTCAGCTTGAATGTTTCAGCTGTTCAAAACTTGTGCAGCACTTTTTGAAGCCAGTAGATATGCTCTCCTGCCTGCCTCTGGTCCTTAAAGACAGCATCTGAAGAGGCCAGAACTTGTTGTGGTAAAGTATAAACATCTCTGGGAAGTTGCATTGCCCTCACCTCTTGGAAAAGAGGGAAAACGAGGAAAACCCATGTGCTGTCATTTAAGAATTTGCTTTAGGTTCTGTACAGACATTCAAGGCTACACTTGCTTGGTCAAATATAGATATCTCCATCTGGGCAAGATGACCTTGATGTCCATGGTCAGTGGAGAGAAACAAGTACTGCTGGTGACTTGCATTAGAAGGTCTCCTGGAGGATGGGTTGGAGTAGGACAGAGTTGGATGGAACTGAACGGTGTGGAGTTAAATAGAATAGAAGGGAGCTGAGAGACCTACAAAGATCAAGTTCAACTGCCTGATCACTTCAAGGCCAACCAAATGAGATAGGTAAGCTAACTATCAAGACCGTTGTAGAAAAATCCTGAATTATTGTAATTTCAATACTGACGGCTTGGAGAAAGCAAACGTGAATACAAGACTGGGGGCAAAATAGCCTGGGACAAACGTGGTGGGGAGGCAAAGTAGGAGAACCTGCCTCAAGGTGTCTAATGAATCTACATCTACAAAGTCAACAACATGGACATGTGCATTTGTGTTAGAGATACAGACATTTTAGGAAGCTGTTTGAATACTTCATATGGATGGACTGGCAGATACTGATGAGCAAAATGCTGAGAAGGTGATTGTGCAAATTTTATTCCACAATTCTCTGAGGGTGGGCAAACATAGGAACAGACTGCCTAGAGAGATGCCCTATCAGTGTTCAAAAGACATTTGGATAATGCCCTTAACAGTATGCTCCTGGGCTTTGTGACCAATGCCATCACTGCCTCTCAAGTGAGGAGACCCAGGCATAGACTTGATTCCACAGGACCAGCTGTGCAGGCAAAGGACAATGTTAAAAAAGCAAGTTCCTTATGAGTCAATAATCAAAGATGCTTTAAGACAGTGGACAGTTAAACATGATGGAAACCAAAATGAGAATACAAGAAATAGAAGTAGTGTCGCTGCCTCATTTTCCAGATCCAACCAAACCCACTGTCAGAGAGAGCTCTGTACCTTTCTTTCAGAAAGTCTTCAAACTCTTTGCAGTTCTTCCTGCCATCGTTCAAATGTTGAATGATGCTGTCGTAGCCAACTGTGCTAGTCAGATCCGTGCTCTGAAAACACAAGAATGGGATTCACATGCCTGTTAGTGCAGTCCATGACCGCTGGCACCTCCACCAGCACTGATATGACAAATGGCTCTGCTGGGAGCAAGCACGCCTATAAATTACATGAAATATTGTCTTGTTCTTTCTGGACTGGGTGAGGGTACGGGATGAGGGAGCTTGTAAGCATGAGGGAAATCAAATTTACACAGGTAGATAGTGATAGGACAAGGAAGAATGGTTTTAAACTAAAGGAGGGGAGATTTAGGTTGGATGTCAAGGGGAAGATCTTTACTGAGGGAGTGGTGAGGTGCTGGAACAGCTGCCCAGTGAGTTTGTGGAGCCCCATCCCTGGAGGTATTCAAAGCCAGGTTGGAAGGGGTCCTGTGCAATCTGATAAAGTGACTGATTCAGCATCTGGCAGCCCTGCCTGTGGCAGAGTTGGAACTGCGTGATCCTTAAGGTCCCAGCCAACCCAAGCCATTCTATGATTCTGTGATGAGAATGGTGATCACAGTTTGACAGAAGCATAGACTGGTTTGGGTTGGAAGGGACCTTAAAGCCCAGCCAGCTCCAACCCCCCTGACATGAGGAATGCTGCCACCCACTAGATCAAGCTGCCCAAGGCCCTATCCCAGCTGGCCTTAAATTTGGAACAAAGCACAGCTCAGTCCTACTACATTCTATTGATACTTCCTCAGCATCGTTGGCCCTGCAATGCACTGTGGCCCCCAAAAACTGCTGCAGCACCTTCCCTTCTTCTACCTTGTGATGTCTGACCTCACTGTGAAGTGAAGGACTTCAGATATGCCCCAGCAGATTTGGATTCTTATAAAAATGCCAGAACCTAGATGGTTTTCAGGAGAAAAGGGACATACACAAATCATACAGGTTTAGCCTGCAGACACAATTAAAAACAGGTTTCATGGCCACATGGACCCAGGGGACATCTCCTAGGAGCCTAACTATTAGCTCTAATTTCACAAAATAAAATACACATCATCAGTGAGCTACAGGCTTCCCCCACTACTCACAGTGTGTGGATGCATCCAAGCAGCACTGCTGCAATAGCTTTCTCTGTGGCCTTGTGAAATCCAACTGACACTCCCTCACATCAGTTCAAAACACCACTGAGAGGCCACTTCCCTAAGCACCAAGTCCTTCCCACACACTGCCCTATGGCTTTTAACATGTCACGTAGGGCCATGAGAGGTCCTCAGTCTGCCACCCATCACCACCAAACTCAGAAGTCTCAGCCCTGGTGCCAATACAGGCTTCCCATGAGCTTCTGAGGAATCACTGCTTTCACAAATCACACGTATTTTACCCTGATGCTTAGTAAAACAGGTATATACATGTATTTGTGGCTGAGCAAAAGGTGCTGCCTTCTGTAAAAGCTGTGTGAAAGATCACGTGAAGGAACAGGGAAGCAGGCTGCAGAAAGGAAGCAATGGCAAGAGCAGATACAAAGCTGTGAGAAAGGAAGCAAAAGCCACAAATAGTTACTGTGAAGCTTAAAGAGGAATAACGGCAGGATGGAGGGATGCAGGAAGTGTTCCAAGCCTATATGACAGCAAGCTGATAGCTGGTTATGAAAATGCTGACAGCAGAGAGATGGATTTTTCAGGAATTTGTACCCAGAGCAAGAACTGAGGAGGAACGGGGCTGATCTTTGTGGTAAATGTAGGATTTCATCACTGTGGACTTCCTTAGCAGTCAGGAACTTAAAATCAGTGGCAAAAAAGCAAGAGAAAAAGCAGAGCTGGGGTGGAGTGGGGCAGCAGGAAATCCCCATGAATTCCAGGCCAGTCTTAGTCCATACATGAGAGAGGGGGAACAGAGGACATTCTGAGATCTCCAAACACTTTCAGTTTCTCTACTGAGTACAAACCTCCCCCCGTAATGAGCTTATTTCTGAAAACACACAACCAGTTCTCAATTTAGGTCACCTCTTTGCTAATCGGATCTGCAAAAGAAGGAAGCGTGCTTGCACTGAAATGGCTTTTCACGACAGTTGCAAAACTCAGGAACATCCTAACTTGGCCTCCTACCCCATTTCAAAGGAAATAAAATAGACACAGAAGGGGCTGTGATGGAGCTGGGCTCGGCAGGGTCATATGCAGCAGCCTTTGGGTAGATGTCAGCATGGAAAGAACACAGAGAACCACCATGGCTGCCCTTGGGAGAGCAGTGAAAGAGGATAGGGAATGCAACGAGGACAAGGTTTAAAGCCATGATAAACTAAAACAAAAAGAGCTCTGGAAAACCAGGGTAGCACCAAGCATTCACCAAACAACGTTGAAAGAACGTTGAAAGTCCTCACCCCCACGGCCCACAGAATCCTTCCAGTTTTTCGCAGTAATAAGGCACAAGGCTGTATGAGAGAAGAGGTTCCCCATAAGAAGGGGAAAAAAAGAAATGGGTGTTGTGTTGTTGTCATCTAAGAGAATAAAAATCAGGCACAAATTGCTGCAGCAGCTGTGTTGAACCTTAAACAGCATCTTCCCAGCAGCATGACACCAGGCTTGCAATGCTGAAAATGCTGGTGAACAGGCAAATCACTGAGCACCTGCTGTTGGAAATAAGTTGACCTGAATGGCTTGAGCTTCTTGCACCTACCAGGGTTTTGCCACATTCTTAGTTTCCTACATTCTCATTTCTAAATAGGAGAGATGTGGGTTTGAAGGCTGGACTATTCAGTGGAGAATTGGTTGGATGGTTGGATGACAGCACCAAAAAGTTGTGGTCAGTAGATCTATGTCCAGGTGTGGGTGGTGAAGAGTGGTGTCCCCCAGGAGTCTGTCTGGGTCTGCTGCTCTTCATCATCTTTATCAGGGACACAGATGATGGGATGGAGTTCATTCTCGACATTTAGCAATGATACCAAGCTGAGTGGTGCAGTCAAAAACAGCAGAAGGAAGAGATGTCTCCAGGACAGGCTGGACAAGTGGACCCACATGAATCTCATGAGATTCAACAAGGCCAAATGCAGGCTGTTGGAGTGGGGCAATCCCAGATGTACCTGCAGGCTTGGAGAAGAACTCACTGAGAGCAGCCCTGCAGAGAAGGAGTTGGGGGTCCTGGTGGACAAAAAGCAGGACATGAGTTTATAGCCTGGAAGGCCAATAATGTCCTGGGCTGCATCAACAGAGGAGCGACAGAGGGCAAGAAGGGGGTTGCCGCCTTTGCTCTGCCCTAGTACAGCCCCATGTGGGGTACTGCATCCATGCCTGGGGCACCCAGAGCAAGTAAATTGTGGAGCTGTTGGAGTGGGTCCTTAAAAGGGACAGTAAGGTGATCAGAGGGCTGGAGCACTTTTCTTTTGAAGAAAGGTTGAGGAAGCTGGGCTCATTCAGCTTGGAGAAGAGAAGACTCTGGGAAGACCTCATTGCAGCCATCCAGTACTTGAAAGTGAGCTTTTAAACAGGAGAGTGATTTCTTTTTTACACTGACAGACAACGATAGGACAAAGGGGAACAGTTTTAAACTAAAAGAGGGCAGATATAGATTAGATATTGAAAGGAAATTAATTGCCCAGAGGATTGTGAGGCACTGGCACCACTACCCAGAGCTGTGAGTGCCCCATCCCTGGAGGTGCCCAAAACTATGGATGGGTCCTGGGCAGCCTGAGCTGGTTGGGCAGCCAGCCCATGGCAGGGGTTGGAGCTGGGTGGGCTTTAAGATCCCTTCCAAACCAGCCATTCTGTGATTCTCTGTCTGGAGTAAATGCACTGGGAGGAATGCACCCCGTGGGTGTAACGGGTAGGTTTCTGTCTAGGAACACCAAACCAGAGTCCACATCCAGTGCAGGGTCTGCAAAGTACAAGCTCCCACAGCAGTAACAGCAGATGTGCTATTTAGAGGACAGCCCATGGAAACTGTGAACAGATGATTTCAAGGTGACAAAGCAGCAGCTGATGCTTCCCAGATCCACAGGGCTTCTGAGGAGTGGAAATTCCCATTCCTGCCTTTTTAGGTTTGTATTATACCCCCGAGGCTCTCAAGGAGGAGTTCACATGGCCAAGAGCAATGCTAGCGAGGAGAAATAACACAAGGCTTCACACAGTGAGAAATGTGAGGTTCACACTGCAGCACGGGTGGAAAAGTGACACTTCTCTTCTAAAAAGTGTAGTGTTTCAGACCGCTGTGAAGTTACATATTAATTATAACTAAATATTAATATTGCTCACGTATTTTCAGCTTCTTCACATCAATCCCCAGACTCCAGACGCAAACCATATGCGAACAAAGGAGTGAGAAAAAGAGCTGCTCGTGGACCACTGCTTGAAATACTCAACCACACCTGCTCTGAGAAGCACTGCAGAAGCTAGATGTCTGCTTTTGTTTTTAGAAACACCGAGCAATACGCGGCCTTGCCCTGCTTGCTATGAGTGATCTCGAAGTTGCTCCTGGTCCTGCAGAGGTTGCTGAGACCAAGAAGAACCTCTGGGAGGATTTCTGCAGGGTGCAGAAGTAATTGAGCCTTAACCCGGAGAGAGGCTCTTTCGTGCAACATGCAAAAGAAATGAGCTTGGTCCCACAGGCAGCAACGTCGCATTGCAACATGCAGTAACACCTGCACGGGAACAGCACTGAGCACACAACCAAGTCGGCCACACGTGCTGAGCTGGAGGAAAGGAAAGCAGTCTGCATCACTCCAAAGTGCATTTTTCCCCCATGGCCTAGCAGCCCACGCGGATACATACCTAAAGGCAAAGTTTGGTCAAATTTCCCTTTTTCCCCCATGTCGCTTCATGAGAAACAAGTGCTCTCGTGATACCCAACGCTTGCTGCTGAGCTGCCCAAAAGAAGCTGCTATAAGAGGATTGGGGAGAACTGGGTGCTTGTAATGGAAAGCATCAGAATGAAAGAAGAGAGTTTGTACAGTGAAAGAAGAACAGTAGGCCACAAAAAAAAAAAAAAAAAAAAAAGAAAAAACAGATGAAAACAATGGTGTGCTTGCTCAACTCTCGGAGATCACTGCAGACAGAGCAAGAGGAAACAAAGAGCATTTCTGGCATGTTCTTACTTTTGTAGGAGGCTGCAGCAAGCATGGGCAGGACGAGGCACGGTGCAAACAGGGGCATTTGGGGCAGCATGCAGCTTCAGCAGCTCCTGGGGTGCCAAGCCCTTGAAGGGAATTTAGCACCTTATGCTTAGACCTAACAGTGAGCAGAAAAACAGGGGAATGAAAGAAAAGGTTCAAGGGCAAATGGGGCTACCTTTTTTCTTTTTTTCTTTTTTTTTTTTTTTTTTTTTTTTTTGTGACCCCAGAAACAAAATCCTAAATATATATATGATTTAGGATATATATCCTAAATCATGTAGCTGACCATGCATAACATTTGTTCGTACACACGACATGGTGCTCCATCAGCTGGAGTACTGAATCCTCTCCTTCTGCAGCACCTCTATCCTGCACTGTGTCCTGGGGCAGCCACAGCCCTCCCCAAAACCCACCCTTTCCCACCCAGCTGTCCTGAGCCCTGTGTAATCCTTCACTTTGGCAAAGCAGCATTCTCCTTCCTCTTCCCTTTTTGCCTCAAGCATCAGAGAAAAATCACAGGAGGAAGTTTGCATTCTCTCTTTGCATTACAGCAAACGGAACCTTTATCAGCAGCCCTGCACCTGGCCAAATTTGGGCTTTTCTGCCCATTTCTCACCCCTTCCTTCTTCCTTGCAGGCAATGTAGATACTGCTGTGGTGCTTGCAGGCTGTTTGGCCGATACCTCATTTTTTCGAGCACAGAGCATTTCAACTTGGCGTGGTGATGATTTCCCCTGACACAGAGCATCCATTGGCATCAGACAGGCACTGGGGCAGCATTTCCACCACAACCACCCTGTCTGCCCTCCGTTGTTGCACACGTGCAAAACAAAAGGGGCACTCTGGAAATTTCTTGGCAATGACTGGCTGAGAAACAGCTGCCATACGCAAAGCTGGCTTTAATTCCCCAGGCAGTTTGATATGCATATTGATGGCTCTGCATTAGGTACTTCGCTCATGCTGTTGGCTAAAATCACCACACACACTTCCTCAGCACCCTCACCTACCCTAATCTCAGCACATAGGAGCTGCTCCCTGGGCATCGCCCTCATCTGCCGTTCTGATAGGTACAGTCCCAAGAGCTCAGACTTTGGCACCAGTTTCCTAATTTCTTGTACCCCGTTGAAAGCTGAGGCACCAAGGAGAACCAAACAGCCACAATACTCTGCAGCAGATAAACACTTTTTTTGGCACTTCTGCGTGCCCAAAAGCATAGTTCAGACTCAAAAGAATAAATCACAGCTTCCCCCAAGCTTCGACTTTTCTTCTGCAGCTCATCAGCAGCGAGCCAAATCAGCTCCCAAAAGAAGCAACTCACCAAAGGACACTTTTTGACAGCAGTGTTCTCAAATAGTTCACAAGCAGTCAGTTATTAACATCAAACCTTTGGTCCAGCACCAACTTCCTCCAGCCCTGCAGAATCAGCCCACATGTTGTTAATTCAGCTGCACAGGGCAGGTTGCAAAGCCACGGCACTGAGTGGCTTTCAGGTGCAAGTGGATAAGCAGCACCAGCCAAAGGATGCCCACAACCCCTCAACCACGCAGCGGGCTTCGGGTCTGCCGCCATCAACAGCTCAGCTTCCTCCAGGGGCTTGAGCCAGTGTGAGGACAGGGTGAGCCCTCAAGGCACCAGGTGTCCTGCTGCATGCCCTGGGTCGCTTTAATGTTCCCCCAGACCCCAACTCACCCAGAAGTGGTCCCGGAACCAAGCCTCCCTCATGTTGCTCCTGCTGCCAGCACCGCCGCTGCTCCCAGCACTGCCCCACCCCACGCCCTCCCACCCCGCTGCATCCGCAGGCACAGGAAAGCCTGATTCAGAACCCACAGCGGTAACGTGCTGCCTCTGCTCTGACAAAGGGACAACTGAGATAGCCCCGTGAGGTTAAAAAAAAAAGGGAAAAAAAAAAAAAAAAAAAAAAAGCATTTTCCACTTACTTAAATCTGCTGACTTGTGACCCAAGGGCCCTGTTGCGCGCATGCAACGAAGCTGAGATTTATAGCAAAGCTTTCTCTTTCAGTGCCCATGTCTCCAGTTTCTGCCCCAGTAGCAATGTCACGTCTGTTTCAGATGTGTAAGGTCCACGCTTCAGGTCAAGGCTCTGAAGGTTTTAGCAATCTGATAACGTATCAGCTGTGGTGCAATCTGGTTTCTTGCAAGCACACTAAAATCTGCGTCCCAGAACACTTTCCTCCTTTCATGTACACACTTTCCAACTGATTTGATAGCACTGGAAGAGCACGCTTTGAGACAGGCAGGTACACCCAAGTGAGCTGAGACAGAAAGACTGCAGGACAGAGCAGCAATGGTCAAAGCACTCAGGGCAGCAGGCAGCTGTCACCATCAGCGCGGCAGCAGCCACACATCACAGCTATGGCACGGCTGGGCACCGCCTGCACGTGGGATCGGCCTTACCGTAGTGTTGACAGCGATGCGTCGCTGGAAATGGGGAATGAATACTTCCACCAGAAGAGGGCCCAAAGCCCGCAGTGCTCGTCAGGAGTCTCCAGCACAACCCGCGCAATTTCTTTACCTCGCAGCACCACCCTGCGGCCACAAAACCCCATTGAGCTGCTTGACGCTTCCCAATAGATCCTTCCACTCACTGCCAGAGCTGGAAGGGAGCTTCTCCCCACTCCAGCCACACGCTGGGATCTCACACATCACGTCTCCAGGAAGTCAGGAATGGATGTTCGGCCATATAACCTCTCCCATGTCACAACTGAAAAGCTTATTTTGACAGAACTGGAGTGAACCAGAAGACCACATTTAAATCTCTAGATGTGCAGCTGCGTCCTGAGATACAAGGAAAATAACGTTGAAAGAACACCTCTGAAGGCCAGCCACCAGGAGCAACATGCTGTACTGTAGCACAGCATGAGGCTGTTAGTGGACAACACTACGAGGTGCAGGCAGCCACCACACACGCCAAGAAAGTGTGAACAGCTTCACAGCTGTACACTTTCTGAAAGTTACCTGGAGAAAAGGAGAAAAGCTGCGCAAGCCAACCACAGTAGTCATAACGGAAACTGCAGTCAGCCACATAATCCTACAGGTAGTTTTTATATAGGGTTTCATCCTAGCTTCATACCCTCAGTAATTAGATGTCTCCCAATTTTTCAGGTTTCCTCGAGCAAGAGTGCATCCAGAGAAATTTCTAGTGCACTGTTAAAGTAGCCAGCCAGAAAAGCAGTAATTAAGAACAGCATATCCAAGCCTTTTTACATGGAAACTTTTATTCTCAGTGAGATCTGTACATTCAAGTCGCACATATGTTTAGGTCTTTGATGGAGCCAAAGCACATAACAACAAAAACAGCCTGGTCTGTTTGAACAGATGATGAGTTTATGCCTCAAAAGTAGACAGGAAATTTGTGACTATTTCCTTCAGCTTAGCTTCCGTCTGGTCAGAGATCTTCCCTTCAGTCCTGTCAAAAAAGAGTTTAATTAAACTTCTGACATGGGAATAAATGCAGTCAATTGCTTAAGAGAAAAAAAAAAAAAATCTACTACCACCCCTTCTCTAAAAGAGCTTGCTCTCTTTAAGGACTAAATTTTGTCAACAAACACTCTCAAAGCAGAGCCTCACTGAGCTAGGTAGTACAGCAATCTTCTACATAGCTATGCCCCTGAAAGAATGCTCTTGATCCAACTTAGGATAAAGCAAGTTAGACCCAGCTCACAGAGCAGGACAATGTTAACATTGAAATGCCCACAGTCAGCTCAGTAACAAGGCACTAGGCAGCACTTCATCTACAGCACTAAGGCTATCAAAAACATGAGAACTGACTGCACAAAGCCATTTCAGTATCAGCTTACAGGACAGGCACAGAAGTAGGTTTGCTTTAAGCACCAGCAGGGTTTCTAAACTTAACTGTAAAATGCTCACTTCTGGATAACAGCACAAGGACATAAGACAAGCTGATTTAACCTCCAGTCAGAGGCAGCACAGATGGCCTCATGCTCTAGGATACATTGACTTAACGGTTCAGTGATTGCTATCTGTGTTCCTGCTCTCACGTCAGTACTCCGGCAATGAAATAAAATAAAAAAATCATACCTGATGGTGGAGAGGAGGGCCTGGTGCTGGCTCAGTACATGAGCCAGGAAAGCACTCTCAAATTTAGTGATTTTGCTGGGCTCCAGCTTGTCCAAGTGACCTCTTACACCAGCATAGATGACCGCAACCTGTTCCTCAATAGCCATGGGAACTACATGAAAGAAAACATTCACACCATCAGCAATTTTTCTACTACAATATATCAGTGTTACACAGAAGCTTTCTCTGAAATCAACTGCATGCATGCAACACAGCTCAAGCTTTCATTTACGATGTCCAAAGAACATCTTAATGCTGGCACAGAGACCAACTGTGACTGGGAAATGCAGACACGTCACATCCTGGACACTGACCGTACTGTCCTTGTTTCAGGAGCTCTGTCAGACGCACACCACGATTCAGCAGCTGTTGTGTGGCAGCATCCAAATCAGACCCAAACTGAGCAAAAGCAGCCACTTCACGGTACTGAGCCAGCTCCAGCTTCATGGTACCAGCCACCTACAAGACACAGGTCACACTGAGTTCCACCCACTGAATCGAGTAGTCAGATCTTCAGAAGACAGCTTTCAGCTTGCTTGTGACCTGACAACTATCTAAAAATCCTGTACTGTTTGGCCTTTTAACATTTTATGCCTCCCTGAAAGATTTGTAACTGATTTTGTACCTTTCACTCGCAGAACTGTAGGAGTTGGAAGGAATCTCCAGAGATCACTGAGTCCAACCCCCCTCCTAAAGGAGGTTCCCTGCAGCAGGTCACACAGGAAGGCTACCAGATGGGTCCTGAACACCTCCAGAAAAGCAGACTCTACCAGCACTCTGGGCAGCCTGTGACTGTGCTCTGTCACTCTGACAGTGCAGAAGTTCTTCCTTGTGCTAGTATGACACTTCCCAAGTTCCAGTTTCTGTCCACTGCCCCATGTTCTGTTGCTGCTCACAACCAAAGAGTCCACACCCACTGACTTGACTCCCACAGGTTAGATATTTGTAAACATTGCTAAGACCCCCTCAGCTTTCTCTTCTCCAGGTTGAACAGCTGAACACATCCTTCAGCCTTTCCTCACACAGAAGATGCTTCGGGCCCCTTAATCATTTTTGTCACCCTCTCCTGGACTCATTCTAGGAGATCCCTGCCATTTTTTTTTTAATCTGGGGAGCCCAGAACTGAACTCAGTATTCCAGACGTGGCCTTTCTAACTTGTGCCAGGATTAAAAAAATGGGATTAAGAGTATTTTCTGCATCTAGCTAGCTCAGCACCCATTTCAACACAGTGAATCTTATGAGCCAAACATCTCCGTGCAGATATCTTCCCCTCACTCTCCACCTCCTGCTTCCTGTCTGCAAGCAATAGAAATATAAAGGAGATCCCATAATTTTGTTCTTATTTCATAATGTCAGGAACTCTAAGCTTAATTCCCTTTGTATTTGTAACTCTTTATGAAAGAATGAAATGGGTTGCACATCCTCCAGGTTACTCATCTCTGATGCGATAAGAAGCAGAAGTTTCATGTTTACCTGCTTCATTGCCCTGGTCTGAGCAGCAGAACCTACACGGGACACAGACAGACCAACGTTGATGGCTGGACGGATACCTTTGTAGAACAGCTCAGTTTCCAAGAAGATCTGCAGGAGAAAACTGTCTTACTAGCTTGTTCAGAAGCCTACAAGCATCCCTAAGAGTGAACTACTCAGAAGTAGTAGTATACAAAGAGCAAGTCCTACCTGCCCATCAGTGATGGAAATGACATTGGTTGGAATGTAAGCAGACACATCACCAGCCTGAGTTTCAATGACAGGCAAAGCTGTCAGAGAGCCACCTCCAAAGGAATCATTCATTTTGGCTGCTCTCTCCAGCAGGCGAGAGTGCAGGTAGAACACATCACCTGGGTAGGCTTCACGGCCAGGCGGACGACGCAGCAGCAGTGACATCTGACGGTAGGCAACAGCCTGCACAGGAACACAAAGGAATCTCTCAGATTTCAGCAGCTCACTTAGAATTTCGAATTCCCAAGCCTGGGGAGTTCACACTGCTCTAAGCACCAGTGCTGGACATTGAGGTCTGTAAACTATGATTCCTAACCTGTTTGGACAAGTCATCATAGATGATCAATGCATGTTTCCCATTGTCTCTGAAGTATTCCCCCATGGAGCAGCCTGAGTAAGGAGCCAGATACTGAAGGGGTGCAGCATCAGATGCTGTTGCAGACACCACAATTGTGTATTTCATGGCATCTGGAAAAGATGTGACAGAGAGCACCATAAGTCTGTTACATCATCATACCAATAACCAGCAAATTCAATACGCAAAATACTACATTGCTGAAGCAACACCAGACAACACCACCACACTGTTGCATGGACTGACATTGTAACAACGTATCAGCCTGACTAACTCAAGCAGTTTCAAGAGCAAATGTATGGCAGCTATTGTCTAGCACTTGCAGACATCTTTCTCCTTTGAAGTGTGGTTTAAACTTCAGTTAAAGACACACTTAAGCTCTAGAAGTCATTCTGAGCCCAAGGTGTCTGAGCTTTTAGCTTTTGAAATGAAGTATTACAATCTTTCATAGACCAAGTTGTTACTGAAATATGTATTTTTTCCCCCTACTAACCATGATTCTGCTTGACCAGCAGCCCAGAGGTAATCTACTTAATTTCTTCTGAGCTACATTTGCAGCTATGTGTATAGGTTACATATGCAGCCACTTTTGTCAGACGTTACTGTTTCTGAAGGGAAGTTATCAAGCAATCTGCATGACTGGGCAGTAAAGACTCCTTACTAAACTGCCATTCATACTAACGTTCATCAATACTTGTGGGACACAGCTTGTAAATCATGCCTGCCTAACTGTCAAATTCCTATGTTATTATATAAGATGTTACTTTTAGCCAAGCTCAAGTATCAGAAAAAAGCCTGTTACCTGCATCAGTGAGCCTCTTCACCAGCTGAGCAACAGTAGATCTCTTCTGGCCGATGGCAACATAGATACAGTACAGCTTCTTTTTCTCATCTGCTCCATCATTAAATCGTTTTTGGTTGATTATAGTGTCAATGGCAATTGAAGTTTTCCTAAATAATGCAGAGGTAGGTTAAATTAAGCTGCCCATCTTTCTCCCAGTCTCCCACTCAGCCATGTACAGAACACTGTATAAAGGTGAACACAAGTCTCTGTTTATGGAAACACTTTTAGTTTGAGCCCTTAACTCACCCGGTCTGCCTGTCACCGATGATCAGCTCACGCTGGCCACGACCAATGGGCACCAAGCTGTCCACAGCCTTAATACCAGTCTGCATAGGCTCCCGCACAGAGATTCTGGGAATGATGCCAGGGGCCTTCAAGCCAACTCTTCTACGTGTCTTAGATGTAATAGGACCCTTAAAAGAGAGGGGGGGGGGAGAGGGAAAACATGCTGCAGTCTGTATCACACAGAAGCAAGCTTAAGATTTAGTGTTATCAGACTTAGTTATACTTACCTTCCCATCAATTGGATTGCCCAAGGCATCTACAACACGGCCCAGCAGCTCTTCCCCAACTGGAACATCCACAATAGCACCAGTCCTCTTCACAACATCCCCTTCCTTGATCAGTCTGTCATTACCAAACACGACAACACCAACGTTGTCGGGCTCCAAGTTCAAGGACATCCCCTAGGATAACAATCATGGTATCATGAGAAGAATGATATCTGCATCCATGCTGAGCTCCTGACAGTTTAGTGCTGACGCAGTTAACATGGATCACTAGTGATCTCAATCTAATTCAGAGCAATCACCAATGTTCTGCTTGCATATCCTTCCATACAGGCAACAATATCTGCATAAACCTTGAATTTATGATATTTTTAATTGCAATTCCAGCACTCATTACTCCTGCTAAGAAAAACTAAAAGGATTATCAGGGTTCAAATAAATTTACCTTGCCTAGGAATTCAACAAGAGAAAAGAACTGGATTATCTACATCAGGCAATTTATAGCATTTAGAAAAAAAAAAAAAAAAAAAACACTGAAAGAAATACTGCAGAACTCCCAGGGAACAGTCAACTTTCTAGCTTTAGTCTACCCTTAAGACTACAAGAAGTCAGCATATGGCAGAGTATACTGGATCACAAAGTCTGTTTCTCAACAGTAATCAGAAAAGCCTGTCTGAAACCAACAAAAACAGAAGAGCTAACTTGACAGTGGATTAATCCTTCCTATAGGAAAGCAAATAAAGCTGAAGTGCTGGCCAAAAAGCAGTTAACAACACCAAAAAAGCAAACCAACACAAATCAAAATTTGCTTTTTGTAGCATTATTTTGAAATATCAAATATTCAAGTTACAATTAAGTTCGTAAAAACTCCATGAGTCATCCCAAAAACAGTATCAGATTCTTCTTACAAAAGCCATCTTTCTCCTTCTACGGCAAATAAATTGCTTTAGTGAAAGCTAACCTTCAGCCCAGACGAGAACTCAACCATTTCCTCTGCTTGGACATTTCTCAGGCCATACACACGGGCAATACCATCACCAATCGAGAGCACACGGCCAGTCTCCTCAAGCTCAACAGAGGTGTCAGCTCCCAAAATACGTTCCTCAAGAATAGAAGATACCTCAGCAGTGCCTAGGAGATATTTCAAACCAGATTCAGTGAATTAATGCGCAGTATGAACACAGTAAGCTTGTCTCAAATTCACAAGTTAACATAGCTTCTCTTAAATCTGTCATAAAACACGGAAAGCAACGCTTTTCCTTACATATGATGCATGAGGCAAATGACAGCTTCTGTACACACAGCTAATAAAAGCAGCTTCAATTCATTACTGAACCAGTTTCAATCGAAACAGTGAAAGACATTTAGTTTAGTTATCAATTTCCTTCAGAATGCCCTACAGTCAATTCCTCTCCCTGGAGAGACATCAGTCTGAATAGGTCATACCTAGCTAAGAAAGTAGACGTTAGTTTCACAGGCAGAGAACTGGATACATCAGAACACTGCTAACTCACTGGTAACCCCATAACCAAATGTATTTTAAAGGCACTTAATACATGTAAGCAGCAAGTTGTTCAATACAAGCTATTTAATGTATTATTAATGAGTATTCTCTATCTTCTCTAATTTGGTAGCATGCCTGGAACAACATTTTGTTTCCTCAGCTGAGATGCCCCAAGGATCACAGTGAAAATTATTTCTTCATAGTATCCTTAGTCTAAGCAGTGTCAAAAATTGGAGGTGGGCCAGAACCAAATACTGCTACGCAGCGCTGCAGCCTCACTGCGATGCTGGCAGCCACAAGAATTATGCCCAAGGACACAAGGTCAAATTCAAGCAAGCCGGAGAAAGCCATTCGTTCTCTAATATTCCTCTACCAAGCAGATAAGAAACTGCAATTTGAGGTGGTTTGGGGTTTTTTCCTTTTTTTTTTTTTTTTTTTTTTTTTTTTTCTCTTTCCAGATAGTTCTGCAGAGCTTAAAGACTGAGGTGGATCTCTCTAGGGCATTTAAGTTGATATGCAATCATTCTTTTGGTCTGGGCATAACTTGAACAATTATTAAAGTGATATCTCCTGGATGTGACCCCTGTAAGTGGTATTTTGCTTTCTTACACAGTACACTGACATCCTGGTGGATTTTATCAGCTGACACACACACACCTCACACTCCAAACTAGCTGACTGATCATGCTTTTAAGCAATATTCTTATAGTACAGACCCTTTTTCAGACTTACCTGTTTTCTGAAAACCCATTTTGGAGGCATGGATGTTTCTGGTAGCAACAAACGCTGCACCAAGGATGTTTCTGGAAACCTAAAATAAACAATTGTTTCAGTAAGGTTTTCTTGATCACACAGAAGGGAGGCTATATTAATTTTTCAATGAGGCTTAGATATCTACCCTGTCTCCATTTTGAGCCGTCCTGCTGCGAGGTCAAAAAGCCGCATTTACAGCATCAAACCCAGCTCCCATTCATGTAACAGGATACTCCGACAAGGTCAGGAGCACGAGCACACGGGCTCACCTTCACAGGGCACAGGGCTCGTTCCCCGCCCGCTTTCCAGCTGAGGACACCAGCGGGCACAGCACCGAATCACCCCCCTCCCATCCCTCCAGAAACCCCCAGCAAACCCTCAGCGGAAGCCCCGGCCGCAGCAGGCCGCGGTCCCTCAATGTCACCGCGGTCCCAAGATGGCGGCAGCTCGCCGCCCTCTTCCCTCCCGAGAAGCGAAGGAGGCGCGCTCACCAAGCCGGCCTGCCGAGGCAGGGAACGGGCGAGGACGGCGGCCACGCGGGCGGACAGCATGGCGCTTGCAGCGGAGGAGAGCAGAGAGAGGCGGCGGGATGCAGCTGCCGGCCCACGGCGCGCTCGCTCTCTCTACAAAATGGCGGTGCCTCGCTCCGCCCCGTTGGGCGGCGGGGAGCAGAACCGCTCTTTCAGCGCTCCGCCTTGCGGCCCGGCCAATGGATGCGGTGCTTCGTACGAAGTGCGGCGTTTGGAGAACCTCCTTCCTGGGAGTGGGCGGGGGGAGAGCACGGAGACTGCGGGAGGTGGGGGGGTTGAGCCGGTGCCTAGTCGTAGCTGGGGTTGTTGGGGTCAAGGAGGGCTGTGGTAGCCGGGTTGAGGGCGGCAGGTCGAGGGAGGAGAGAGATCCTCCCCCTCCGTTCCGCCCTTCGGAGGCTAGGTTTAACATGCTGTGCCCGGTTCTGAGCTCTGTAGTTCCAAGGAACTGCTGGAGGGAATCCAGAACAGAAAGATCGCTATGGGCGTGGAACATCTCTGCTGCCCAGAGAGGCTGTGGATGCCCCGTCCATCCCTGGAAGTGTTCAAGGCCCGGTTGGCTGGGGCCCTGGGCAGCTTGGTCTGGTATTAAATGTAGAGGTTGGTGGCTCTGCGTGTGGCAGAAGGTTGGAGATTCATGATCCTTGAGGTTCCTTCCAACCCTGGCCATCCTGTGATTCTGTGATCTCCCATTTGAGAAAAGATGAGATAGCTGGGACACTTCAGCATGGAGAAGGCTGAGAGGAGATCTTATCAGTGCTTATCCATATCTTCATGAGTGGGAGTCAGTGGATGGGGCCAGGCTCTTTTTGGTGATGCCCAGGGACAGGACACAGGGCACTGGGCATAAACTGAAACATAAACCGTGTCTGTGGTAACGATCAATGCTCAGCCAAACCCTGAGCTTGTGTGCATTTTGCTACTCCATCTGGCTGCATGTAAGTCCATGGGACCAATGGGGCCCAGGGTGCTCAGTAAGCTGTCCGATGTCATAGCAAGCCCCCTCTCAATTATCTTTTCATGGTTCTCAGGATTCTGGAGAGGTCACAGTTTGCTAGAAGCTGGTGAACTTGCTCTGATTGTGAAGATGGGCAAGAAAAAAGAATCTGCCAGTGTTAGACCTGTCAGTCTCACTTTGGTGTCTGGTAAAATTATGGAGAAAATTGTGCTGGGAGTTACTGGAAAACACCTGAAGGATAATGTGGTCATTGATCACAGCCACAATGGGTTCACAAGGGGAAGATCATGTTTAACAAACTTCGTTTCCTTTTGTAATAAGGTCACCCATATTGTTGACCAAGAGGACCCGGTTGACATGATCTCTGTGCATTTTAGTAAAGCTTTTGATACACTGTCTTTTCATACAGAAATATAATGGGATATGTGAGCAATTGGGTGAGGCATGGGGCTCAAAGAGTTATATTAACCCTTTGATATAGTAACCCTATAGTATGGAAAACAAAGGGTTTCTGCTCTGGAGATATTCAAGATCTGTCAGGATGCCCACCTTTGTGACCTACTGTAGGGAACCTGTTTTGGAATGGGGTTGGATTCAATGATCTCTAGAGGTCTCTTCCAACCTTTACATTTCTGTGATTCTGCGATCAGAGTGGCAGCCAGCCTCTAGCAGAGCTCCCCAGACTCCAGTTTAGAGTCAGTTCTCCTTATGTTTTCATGAATGACCTGGATGTAGCACTAGGTGGTATTTTGAGCAAAATCATTGACAGTACTCAACTGACAGGAGATGTTGGCTCTATCAAGGGTGTAGAGGACTTACAGAGAAACACAGACAAATTAGAGAGTGAGCAATCGCCAACCGCATGAAGTTTAACAACAGCGAGTTCTGAATTCAGCATATGGGGATGCACCGAGCTTTACATATAGACTAGAGATGAGGTGCAGGAGAGCAGTCCTGCTAAAAGAGATCTGAGGGTCTGATGGCAAGTTAAACGTGAGTCAACTATCTGCCCAGGGAGCCAGGAAGGCCAACCATATCCTGAGATACATAGAGCACAGCCAAGGGAAGTGATTGTCCCAGTCTGCACTGCACTGTTGCAGCCTCACATTAAGTACTGTGTGCAGTTCTCAGCACCACAATACAAAGCCAACACTTAGAGAGTGTCTAAAGGAGGGCCATAAAGATGGTGAGGGATCTGGAAGGCAAAGCATGTGAAGAGCAGCTGAGGTCCTTTGGTTTGTTCAGCCTTGTGTGGAGCCAGGAACTGCACTCAATGATTCTTATGGATTCATCCCAACTCAGCATATTTCTGTGATTCTGAGGGAAGTTCCCTATGAATACCAGGAAAAACTACTTGAATGAGACAGAGCACTGGCACAGGCTGCCCAGAGAGGTGGTGGAGTCTCCTTGTCTGCAGATACAACTTGCCTGGACACTTTCCTGTGTAACCCACTGTAGGGAACCTGCTTTAGCAGGCTGTTGAACTAGGTGATCTCCAGAGGCTCCTTCCAACACCTACAATCTCATGATTCTGTGAAAACGAGGCCAAAAAGTGCTTTAATCCTTCCTGCAGTCTGGGAAGGGGCTGAGAGTGTGCAGCTCCTCGCCAGACTCCTTAATTATATTGTTGTTAATTATCAATCTCCTGAAGCACATTAAAAAGGATGGGTTTCAAGAGGTGACATTGTTTTGTTCCGCACAAGACGTAAGATGGAATATTCCCACAAATCAAGCATGCCAACTCTTCATACTATTTTATATTTATAGTCCAAAAAGTTTTCACCGCACCCTACTTAATGTGTAAGTCCTACCTACTACATATTCACAGCATTATGTAAGTACAAGGTTATGTAACGTAACTGAATCTTCTGTGCTCGCTTGGGGTCTTTGGTGGTCTTCAGTGGCATTTGGGGAGGTGTCCCACTCATTTTATACACACTTGGGTGCAAGGACACTTAATTTCTTCTGCTTTGTTACTGTTCTGGACTTGTGCCTCATTTCAAGGACGTGTCTTGTTGTTTCTTATTTATAGCCATCTTGGATCTTTGAGGAGAAGCATTCAGTTTTGGGAAGGTTGCTTATCCTAGATAAGCAGGACACCTGGGACTTAAAGCAGGGCTTTGACCTTGAGCCAGACGAAAATGTGTGACACCGCAGCAGCTCGGCTGCTTTGATGATGTATTTTGCAAGAAGGACCCTGACTTTTTAAATGTAAACAATAAACACGCATATTTTGCCCTTTAGCTTAAAAATGATTTTTGTCCCTTCTGGTTAAAGGATTTGACGTGATGTGAATGGAAACACACAATTCCATCAAAAAAGAAATCACCTCAAATCACTGTACTACTTAAAAGCCTTATTTCCTTAAAAGCTTTGGGTCCATAAGGGGAAAAGTAAATTCTCTGGAAACACGGAGAGCTTTAAAATCAGCTGTTATACAAGAGCTTGCTGTGCATGACGAACCGCCCAGTCCAGCCCCCCCCCCCTCCGGTACTACAGCTCCCAGCGGGCCGTGCGGCGCACCCTCCGAGTGCAGGGAATGCCGGGATGGCGGCGGGAGGCTCGAGGGGGTCGGCAGCCTTAATGGAGAAGTTGCTGCGGGTAACGATGGGGCCGGGGGATGGAGACGGGAAACGGTGTTATAAACTTCAGGGAGTGCCTGCAGCAGAGATTTGGGATGCCGTCTGTTTACACTTGTACTTTGAGTGATGTCGCAGGGGTCGTTTCTCAGGAATGCAGAGCTTGCAGCACATCGCTTTTCTTATGTCCGGCTGTTACTTTCTGTCTTTTCACTGGCCTCTTCTTTTATTCCCCCCGGTTAGATTACTTCATGGCTGAAGAAAACATTTGAAAATGTGCCGCAGTTTGAAGTGAACGCGCAGACCATTGATCTCTTGCATATGTTTGTGGAATACAGTGAAGAAAAAGAGAGAGATGTTTCATTTCTGATAGAAGACATGAAGCAAAGGGCAGCAGAATATGATGCAGATGGTGAGCTAAAGACTCCACTTGTTAGCTTCTTTAGGGGGGTTTTTCCTAGTGATCTTGTAGACTGTTAAAATGCGAAGCTCAACTATATTAAAAAAGAAATAGCAGTAGGCTAAGCATTTGTTGTGCTACAGCTTTTACTGTAAGGCAAGGCAATCCATTTAGGCTGAAACTGGGTTGTAGCTTTGGATAGACCCATCTAGAACCTGAAAGAACAGCAGTATTAAAAATAAATCTTTTTTGGTTGTTTGTTTTTTAGCTGAGCATTTGCAGAGCCTTCTCACAGAAAGCCTCGATCTTTCACCATCCTGTCTGTCCGAAGAAGGCACTGCCCACCTTAAAACTCTGGTAGACATTGCAATGATACTTGAAACGGAGGACGCTTTTCTTACTAGGTAATTCTTCCCACTGTGCCGCAGAGTTGGTGATCTGTGCTGTTTCCCTCTGGTTTTTTTCAATTCAGCCATTTCAAAGTGAGTTTTCACACCAGGAATCCTACTTATCCAGCTTTTGCACCACTTGGGCAGCTTTAGAAGGCGCAGAAACTGAGCACAAAACTCTAACAGCTCTGATGTCCGTCCCATTAAGGAAAGCATCTGAAGCCCAACAGGAACTTCAGTTAAATCTCTTCTCGGCTTATAATTCTGTGGTCAGTTGCCGTAGAATTTTGTTACTAGGACTGTCATGCCAGGTAGCACAAGCTAGAGCAGCTTTCAAACTGTCTAGGCAAGCAAGGACTATGAAAATGTAGCTGTTGACTCAGTTTCACCACATCTCTTTCATTTGTTGTCTGGCCTCAATTCATGTAAGGAGATTTCTTTGGCTCTGACACAGAAAAATGGCAGCCGTTAGTCTGTTCTTTCAGGTTTCTCTGTCTGACTTTAAACTGTAACAGCAGGAGTGCACTGAGAATTGTCAGTGAGGAGAAGGCAAAATCTGCGTTAAAATCCAATGTTTTTTGTTTACTCATGTTTAAGAACTTTGCTCTTACTGTTCTTTTCTGAGCTAGAGGAGCAAGCAGTTATGAACCATTGGGAAGAGTAAGTGACTGAGATGCTTCTGGGTGTGTACTAGGGACAGAATCTCAGAATCACAGAATTGTAGGGGTTGGAAGGGACCTCCAGAGATCATCGAGTCCAACCCCCCTGCCAAAGCAGGTTCCCTACAGCAGGTCGCACAGGTAGGCATCCAGGCAGGTCTTGAACATCTCCAGAAAAGCAGACTCCACCACCTCCCTGGGCAGCCTGTTCCAGTGCTCCGTCACCTCACTGTAAAGAAGTTCTTGCGCATGTTTGTGCGGAACTTCCTATGCTGCAGTTTCCAGCCGTTTCCCATAGATTTTCAAGGGCTAAATAGGGTTTTTCTCAAAGGCTATCTGGCAAGCTGTGAGTGGAGCATGTAAGTATTTCAGGCCTGGCTGTTTCATCCACTAGAATGACAGGTCTTGTTTAGCATTTCCCAGTGCTTAGGTTGCTGGGCTGTTTCCCAGATAAAATTTTGTTACTTAAAGAAAGCAAATACCTTCAGAGATGTATTATATTTTTTTCTTCTTAAACACTTGCTATTTACCAGATATATCATAACATGAGGGAAATCAAGTGTTTTGTGGTAAGGGTAGGGGCAGAGGAAACAACAGTACTAATTCTGAGTTGTTCCTTCCCACTCTTTTCGCCAGCTTCTTCTGTGCCATCAATAATAGGAGTTTGGAACTGCATGCAGAAGAATCAAAAAACAAAGAAATGGAGCAAGAATTGCTCAACGTTAAGAAAAAAATGACTGCTGTACTGTTGCTGGAAGAGCAGTTAGAGAAGTGAGTAATGGATGAAAAAGGGGAAATATGTGAGCAATACTGTGGACCTTTGTGATGTCGTGCATTTCTTGTGATAACTAACAGAGTAATTTAGTTGTTAGGTTTTTGACACATTTCTACTTAATTTTGGGGAGTATCTCTCAGAAGCTGTATTCTATGGACACTTTCAGAGGTCAGAAAGAGTTTTGGGATACAGTTGTAAACTGAAAATAGTTTTGCAAGGAGTTTTCAGATGTGGGCTGGCATCTTCCACCCACTGAGGTTCCATCTTCCACTGAGGTTGAAGGCAAATCACAAAAGTGTAGGGGTTAGAAGGAGCCTCTAGAGAACATTGAGTGTGAGCTTTGAATCTGGAGGTGGATGGATAGTTCCATGGGTATTTCCACTAGGAAATCTCACAGCAAAATGCAAATGTTTTCTTCATTCTCTCCTTTTGGTGTTGGTCGTATTAAGAAGTTCAGCTTGAGCATAAGTGGGCCAAATGGTGTGTGTGTGTACAGGTATTTCTTTGAATGTAAGGGTTTCTTTCTTTTCTATTTAAGGGATCTTGAAAAAGTAAAGACACATCTTGAGATTGAAGGAGCCAAATCTGAGAGCCGATCTCAGAACCTGCAGTTCCTGAGAGACAAATGTAAGGATTTAAAAATCAGGATTAAGACTGCTGAGGTAAGTGGAAAGAATTATCTAACATAATGCTGTGACAGGTTGCAACAGTCATAGTTGGTTGGGTCCAAAATTGTAGTTAAGGGCATCCCTGGAGCCTCTTAAACTCCTGGACTTCGGACTTCTGGTCTCATAGGCCAAGTTACCACGCTTCAATTGTTTCTGCTATTTTTATGTTCCTTCTCCGGAACTTCCTATGGTAAATGCAAGGATACTTTTCCTTCTGTAACTGAAAACATTAATAGCTCAGACTACTTTATGCTCATTGTGATGTACCATAGTGTAAGGGTATACTGAAGAATTATCAGTAGAGCATATGCTTCACTGAGATAAATTGTGTCAAAATTCTGAGTAGGGACATTTTTTTGAGATCAATAAATGATTAAATGTTGAAGACTGAAGTTGTGCCTTTCCTGTATGATGATGGATACATGAATAATTTATTTATCATAGAATCATTCAGGTTGGGAAGACTACTAAGACCATCTAATCCAACCATCAAGCAATCCTTATGACCTCTCTAGACCATGTCACTCAGTGCAACATCTACTCTTCTCTTGACCGCCTCCAGGGACAGTGGCTCCACCACCTCCTTGGGAAACCCGTTGCACTGCCTCACCCGGATGCTCTCCAGTATCTTGACAAATACCAGAGATAGAAAGCATTTTACTGAGAAGCCTCTTCCTAACCTTGCCACGTGCTTTTCTCCCGCTAATTTTCTGTAAAGATTTATTAACCATGCTATAAACTTCAGTAGCAACTGATTTCATATAACATCTAGAGCTATGGTTCAGATGGCACATACTTGTACTCTTACTGAATTGTGTTCTCGTCTGCCTGTTTCACTCAAAATGGCAAAATCTTTTTCCTCTCAGTTAGATTTTGTGATCAGTTATGTATGAGCTCTTTTCTGTTTCTAGGAGCAGCTTACTGGCAGTGGATTAGACCAATCACTTTTGCATGAGTCACTGGTGGGCCTGTCTGAGGTAGGTACAGGATGGAGGTTTCTACAATGATCCATTCTCTAAACAGAGTGGACATTCTGTGGAATATATTTCATTACATAGCTGCCACGTTTCTGTTCTGCACTCAGCACTCTTTAACATTATTTGCTATTACTCTAATGGGAACTTCAATCCTCCCTGTTTTTTTTTCTAGCTTTTTCTGCCTATTCAGCTGAACAATGGAAGCAGATTCCCTGATTTTTTTCTTTCTTTTTTAACACTGTCATTCTCAGGATGCAACACTGGGTGGCATTGTTGACATTGCTCAACATTTGAGAATAGTACTAACCAAAAATGATTCGAGTTGGAATTCTACACACAAAGAGGCACAGGGACCTTTCTAGTCTTTATCTGACCTCTGTCATCTTCTAAAACTTGAGTAAAGGGGATATTTGAGTCACAGGCATTTCTACGAGCTTTGCCAAGAGTTCAGTTCAAATAGCCAGCTTGAATGACTTCCTCTTCTGAATGTTTTTTTATTATTTTTACTTCAGATTGAATATTTGAAAAGGGTTAAGAGCTTTGTAATGTGATTAACTTTCAGCCTCCAGGAGAAACTGCCTCCTCTTACTAACAGAATGACCAAAGTGGTGCAAATGTTGGGGATTTCTTTTTTCTGCTGCGTGTGCAAGACTTTGTTTTCACAAATAAGCCATGAGCATGAGAATGTATCTTCTTCCTTGGCTCTGTTCTTTATGTGACCTGCAGAGATGTTAACTCTGAAAGTTGTCTGCCTGGTGGAGCCTCCTTTGAAATCTCTTATTTCAGGGAGGTGAGATCAGATGGTTCTGCTGTTAGAAACAGTGCTGTGTGCTTTCAGAAAGCAAAGGAAAATACCTCTGTGTAAGACTTGTACTGGGTTTAACTGACTCACTGCCGAGTGAATGGTTGATCTTTAGTTTTCTGTATGTTTTGAGAAGGATCACAAGAGCTGTAACCAACATCTGTGCATTCCAAAATGCTGTTAATGTAGAAGTGGTGTAAATCAGTACAAGGAAGACTATAGAATATGATCTACTTTGCTCTATTCACAGAAACTGGCTGGAATGCAGGAAGAAATTGTGCATTTGAAGAGGGACCTTGAGTGCTATCTTGATCTACCTCCTGTAATTATTTTTTCCATGGTTCTTTTATATTTGCAATCTAATTAATTTTAACAGAGTTCACAATATGAAGGAAGCTCTTGCTATATTTCAATGGCTAGAAAACTCTCTAAATATCTGTTAACAGTGTTAACTAAAAACTGTACTTCAACACAATGCTATTTATTGATTAAGCAAAGCCAAAAATAATTGTATGCTTACCGGGTAAACCTTGTTCTAGCAAAATATGTAGGAGTATGATCTCAGCAGATTTGAATTGAACTCAGTATCAATTTATAAAAATTGAAAAAGCTGAAAATTAGAAAATACAATTATTGAGTTTAACAGAATTTTGTAGGTATACTAACACATTAGGGTATAAATTTAGGAAGAAATACCTGAATACAAATGCAGACTTTGTCCCCTAAGCATGTAGTGCATCCTGCAGGAGCACTACATGCTTAGGGGACAAAGTCTGCATTTGTCTGCTCAGCTCAGTTATTATCTTTGCTTTCTCTCTGAGAGTCCTGGGTATTCAGCCCTTTTGGAAAACAAAAGGCAACCAAGAAAGCCTGCATGTTTTCTTTCTGAATTGCTGCTTTGAGAGACCTTGTCTGGGTCCATTGCTTTAATTTCTGGCTTTTTCTGCTTCTGGTCACCATGCCAGGAGTTACAATCAGGCTGCTCTGCAAAGCAGAGCAACTGCAAAGCACCTTTTGTAAAAAAGATTTTACCTATTTCAAATAAGAAGAACCATCGTTACAGAAGACTTTCAGTTGAGAGTAATTCTGTTAACAACTTCATAGCGGCTCAAAGAAATCATGGGCAAACAGAGCTTTAGTCTGGGGGAGTGGGGAAAGGCCTTGGTTTTGTGTGATATCTGTTCTGTGCTATCTGAAATGCTTCAGACAGCTAAACCCAAATATTTCTGATCTTTGGAAAAATGCCTGTACGTTTACAGATGAGTATTAAGGATTGTCATTCCTGCAAGATGTGGTAAAAAGTAGAGCAAAGAGTTGAATGGGTTTTAGGTTTAGTAAATAGAACAGTAAGCAAAATAGTCACAGTTTTGACTTACCTAATACTGCCCGTTACCTCCTTATCTGACAACCCAGAGCATGTGATGTGGCTAACCTCTGAGAGTTAAAAAAAAGGCTTGTTCCAGTTTTTCTAAATTGAGCACAGGGGTACAGAGAAACAAAGGACCTTATCGAAAGCTGCACAGAAATTGTGATTAATTGCATCACTTGTGTTGTGAACTGAGGTACTCATCTGCTGCACGATCCTTCTCTCTTCACCTCTTCAACCCTTCCATAGTGGTCTTGCCCCTCAACACATCTTCCTGTAAGGAAATGGATGAAGGTAGAGGCTGTGACTGCTTCTCCTTTAAATTCATCTTAGTCAAAGAAGCAGCTGCCTCATCTCAAGCAAAATAGGACGTTCAAATCGCATTAGGTTTCCCGGTTCCTCCTTCCCCCAACTCCTTGTCAGAGGAGACAGGGAGAGCCCTAGTGCCCTGCTTCTGGTGCAGACAGAGTAAAGGATGGTTTGTGCTAAAAGCGCGTTGTGCTCTAGAAGATTCATTCTTGGCTGTCTTTAAAAACTAGTTTGTTGATTGGCTAATATGGAAAAGTGGGTATTTTTTAGATATTAGGCCATACCAGACTTCTGAAAAATATCTGATTGCTCAAATGAAGCTGATAATAGGCTTTTAATGTCAGTACCTTTTGTATGTGAAAAGCATACACAAAACTGATTTCATTATCCTTGAATTCCCCTGTGGCATATAATTAGAGTCTTGCAATGATTCAGGAACTCTGTAATTCAAATTGAAATATTGATTTTCATGCCATTTTTTTCTCATTAGAGTCTTTCCCTTGCACGAGTGAAGATTGAAGAAGCAAAACGAGAACTGGTAAGAGATTTTATCTTTCACAAATATTTAAATGGGTGCCGTCATGCTAAAACAATCGATATGCATTAATTGCTTGTGGATTTATCAACCTCGGATTGTGATCTTAATGATCTCTAGAGGGTAATTTTGCTATGGTGGGGCAGAAGCAGTGCATGTCAGTAGGAGGAACTGTTGGAGTCGTGATAGCTAACGGTGGTGAAGCAGTGGGACATGATGGGGGTTAGGTATATGTCTCTGGATTTTTGTCTGCTTCATCTGTCAGAATGCTTATTCACTCCACTGCAGCTTTTTAGTTCCAAAACTTCTACTGCTCCTCAATTCTCAGAGTGTAGTAAGGCCCAGCTATTATTGAACAGCTGCCTTGTAGATTGCAACGGGGACATTTCCCTACAGAACATAATACTCACTTCATACATATGTGTGTACCCTGCAGGCATTGGTGGGAAACATTTGATCTGGCATTGTTTAGAAGGTCTGTACGAAGCTTTCCAGAGTGAGCTGGTCCATATTTGAGCATAAAAGCTGTCTTTGTTTCTTTGTGTTAGTACTTACTTGCTCATAGACACAGCACAAAGTATTCAATGATACGCCATTCAAATTTCTAATTGCATTTTTAAATACTCTGTACATTTTCAGATGGGTTTGCTCAGACTGGTGAGATACTTGTTTCATAGTGCAAGCTCACCTTACCAGCATGCCAGGCTTCTGTTGGGTGTGTGCATTCTGTAGTTCAGCTTGAAGATATCTGATGTCCCACTAGGGCACGGTATAAAGGCCACTGAGCAGATTTAGTGCTTCGTTTGGAGATTTCTCCATAGGTGACTACTGAGACTGTTGCTGCTTGGATTGGTGAAAAACCACCAGTGTGATGCTTGGGTTAATCAGTGCTAATAGTATCCTAAGGTTTGATCATTGTAGATGTGCTTGTGCAAGAAGAATATATGAAAACTGCTTTGCATTTACTGAGTCCTGTCGGTTTTCTCTCCTGCCAGAATGCCTTGGAGGTAGAATTCTCAAAGAAGATTGAAATGCTGACTTATGATGTGCTGGAAACCAGAAGACTCTAGTTCACCTGAAGTGTCCTGAATAGAAGATTTCCTTCTTGTCTATTTGTTTGCACTAATGAAATATATTGGACTCAGTATATTCTGCAGCTTTCTGCCTTACTCTTATTGTGGTTGGATGGCGTGCTTGTGACCTTTCAGCAAGCAAGCTCTTCTCTTCAGTGGTTCATGTAGCAGTGCATTTGTAAATGTCAGCTGTTTTTCCAATAAAATTCTTTCTTCCCAAACTTCTTTTTTTTCCTTTTTTTTTTTTTTCCCCATATGTGGTGGAAATACTTCATCCAGCTGATAACAGACTGATAGTAAGAGGACAAAGAAATGGCTTTAAACTAAGGAGGGCAGATTTAGGTCACATGTGAGGGGGAAATTCTTTACGCAGAAGGCAGTGAGGCCCCAGCACTGCTGCCAAGAGCTGTGGGTGCCCCATCCCTCGAGGAGGCTGAGGCCATGGGTGGGTTCTGGGAGCCTGAGCTGGGGGAGGCACCCAGCTCACTGCAGAAGGTGGGGTGGTGGAGCTTTAGGATCCCTCCAACCCAGCCAGTTCTCTGCTCTTCACCAGGAAGTGTTCTTATCAGGACTTGATAGGCCTTTACCATGTAGAATATGACTGATCAGGGAATCTGCCTTTCCTCTTTCTGCACGTCCAGTATTTTTTCTTCCCTGGTGCCCTTGCTTTGGTGGTGCAAGCATTGCAATGGCAATTACAATGATTCTTTCCACCTCCTACATCACTGAAATAAAAAGAAGAGCAAGAGTCAGAACTGAGGATTCACCATTTTTTTTTCCACACATAGAATGTTGATCAAGTGAAGATGAGTTCTAGATGTATGCAAATAGCTTCTTTGGGCTTTTCTTTCAGGAGGAATGTAAATGTTAATTATTTACTTCATAGGGGCTACAGTACTGGTTTCACACATCAAATTCCACTGCTCACACAAGTAAGAGCTGGGATGAACTGTCACACATCAACTGCCTGAGAATCTGGTGTTTCTGTTTTCCTCAGTAGGAAAATAAACTAACTACGCTAACCAATAAGGTTTGCCCGTGTTGAGCACATTAAGAGCTAGCAGTCAACAATCTACATTTTTTTCCTTCCTAACATGATTGCATTAACCATTATATTTTAGAACTTTGTGGATAGTTTTGTGATTTTTTTTTTTTAATTTTGCTTTCAAGATGAACTTTATCAAGGCCTGAAGATACACGGGTATTTTTGCAGAAATTCTGTGAGATGTGGCCAGTTTGAAGCCGGACTGTGCTTTCCAATTCTACCTCAAATGCCACCTTCCTGAAGGGTCCCCGTAGCCCTCCTCTTCATGTGCCACCACACACGGAGCTATAAGCATCTGACTTTTTAAAAGTGCTTCTCTAGAAATTGTGTCAACACCTAAAGGCACATCCTTTGTGCTATTTGTACCAGGCAGTGTCCAGACTAACAGCTGTGGTGCCCTCTGTGACATCTGCTGGCAATTAGTTGCAAAAGATTATGCTAATGGTTAAGCATGGTTTAGGAGCTGCTGCTTGCTTCAATGCAGAAATTGATTTCACTGATCTGAAGGAAAAGAGATTCTTCCTGTTGCATCATGTCCTCCCTGGAAGCAATAGGATCATGAGTTTAGCATCTGACAGTTGTACTTAGGATGCATCTCTGATGATTTCTAAGAAGCTGCAAGCTCAGAAGGCAGCTGTGTCAGTAAAGTGCCACAGCCTCATCGGCTTGTGGCTCTCCTCGCCTCATTTCTTTCACCTTGATGCAGAAGAATTGAAGAATATCCAAAGAGCTGATGCTCGTGTGATCTTCTGTCTCTTCTCCCCAAATGCCAGAGGGAACTGGTGTTGAGCTTTGGGTTTTTAAATTAAAAAGCAGGAAAGGACTAGTTGCCTCAGTTTTGTGAGTAGTATCTTCAATTCTTTCTGGGCAAAAAAAAAGTCAGGATGGCAAGACTAAGTGGAGGAGCAAGCTTTTACATGAGCTGAAGAGGTGAAGGGGAAATTACTCTGAGTTAACTGATGTGAAGTCTAGAGTGGCGATAGTAGTGCAGGGATGACTACAAGTAGTTACTGCTGACCAAAAACCAGACTGAAAGATGACAAGAGTGAAGTATTTGGATCTGGAAAGAGAAGAAGTGTAATCTGAACTCTCTTTTTCCCATTGTGGAAAGGGGAAAAAAATATATATATATACAGTCTTTGTGAGGCATCAGAACATACGAGGGCAGATGTTAGAGAACTGTTTAACAAGAAAGCCATTGTAAGGCACTGGAGGTTGTGACCTGACAGTTAAGGAACCTTAATCACTTGAAGCTTTTAAGAGCAGATCAGAAATGCTTTGCCTAATTATTTATAATGCTAAGGAGAGTTGATCACGCTTTGAGATAGGAAGATGGATGACTGCTTGAGGATGCTGCTTGCCCTGTTTGTCTATGAAAGAAAGCCTCAGGACTTACTCAGCTAACACTATTTGAGATCTCTGCAGTGTACTATGATGACTCAAGGCTTGGGTAGACTTCCTGTGGCGGCGGCACTCCCTTAGCGCTACTTCATCACACAGTACCTCTCTAGTTTTGAAATTTGTCTGGAGAGGTCTCCACCTCTGCAACTACAGTGCAGGTGGTGGTTCCTGTCCGTGGCCCATTCGTTCACTGGCAAAGAGCCCAATGACAGTCATCAGCAGGGCCAGACTTGGACTCGAGAGATGCCCAACAATGGCTGTCTGTTTCTTCCTATGGCTGGGAGCATAAGCAGAGAAAAATACCCATCAGCAGCATGCGAGCTGTGTGCCACAGCTGAACCATCTGCAGCACATGCAGCACAAATCAGGGGCCACTTGTCAGGTCCTACAGTTTGGCTTCAGATGGGAATGGGGAAAGTCAAATAAATGAGATTTACACAGCAAACTGCCCGTCAGTAAGGCTACTCAGCTCTTCAGTCACATATTTGCACGAGCAGTGTGCCTTGCAGTGCAACCAGACATCTGTCCTCGCTGTTGGTAGGACAGGACAGTGCAGCATTTCCAAAGTGGGGATAGGATGTCAGCTCAGGAACACAACACAAAGGTCCTGCCGAGACAGGAGCACGCCAGTCTGAGCACTTGGATGAGTAAATGTTTGATTCTGGGCTTTGCCCTCTGCCCTGACAGTTGTTGAGTGTTTCCACGGAGGAGCTGCGCACAGCCGGGAGGGAGGCTGCCAGCTGGACCTCTATTTTCTGTTGTATGTTATGAAATAATTACCCAACTGGGAATGACACAAACGCCTGCGGACGCTTTTGCTTCTTCAGCCTAATTTCAAATTACATCAGCTGCTCTGCTCTGAGCCTTATTTTTGGAGACGCTGCCTATTAACACCTGCACATGCTCGTGCTTGCTCACAGCTTCACGTGAGGTTCCCACAGCCACCACTCACGGTGTGAGATGCTGCACAGGCACTGCAGATCAGTGCATTGCTCCGTTTCTGTGCCCAGCCGCAAGGGATGTGCCTGCGTCATCACATCACAATTGCTTCCCCTTGGAAACAAGAGGACCCAAACCCCACCTTTAGAAAAGGATTTAAAATGCTAGATGTGAAAACAGGGGTCAGCTTCAAGCATGAACTTGCATAAGTGGGTAAGGAATTTTATCACAAAGTGATACACTATTCTTATGCTAATATGCAAAGTAACAACTGCTTTAGGAAGTTAAAAAACAATCTTCAAGTTGGTTTAGTGATTCAGATCTATGTAAAGGAAAACATTTGCATACCAAAAAAAAGACAGTAATAAAAGCAAAGTGACAGAGAAATACCAAAAAATACCAAACCGTGAGGCAAAATTAAGGGTATTGGGCTGAAATGTGTAAGTATTTACTCAAAATGCATTGGGTCAAAAGACGTATGTGAAATCTCTTGGCTATGTATTTTGTCTAGTCCATTTTACATAAATATTCTACTCATTGCAAATGGTTCAGGTTGCTTTTCAACCTTCGTTTGGCTGAAAGAGTTCCAAACGTTCTTCATTCATCTCAGTCCTTTAGTAAATGCAGAATAATAATATGGAGTTATCAGAGAAATGATAGAATCACCGTGTTTGGAAAAGACCTCCAAGATCCAGTCCAACTATCTACCTGCCACCAGTATTTCCCCACTAAGCCACGTCCCTTAGTACCACATCTGGAGGTTTCTTGACCACCTCCAGGGACGGTGACCCCACCACCTCCCTGGCAGCTGTGCCAGCACCTCTCCACTCTTTCAGACAGGAAATTTCTCCTAATATCCAACCTGAACCACCCCGGCACAACTTGAGGCCATGGTTGAATTGAGAGTTGAATATATTTGAAAATCTTAAAACAGTTTCAAGATATATTTGAAGAGGAAGTTGGCTGTATGTTGTATTGCCTGGATTAAAGCACTCCAGACATTCTCTCAATGCACAATTCCATTTTGGGAACTTCTAAACAAAATCATGATGTACTAACATGCTTGTAAATGTACTCAAGTGGGTGTTTTTTGCTTGCTTTGTTTTTTAATTGTATACAGCACCAAGTAGGACTGGGAAAGATTTTTTACTTCTGAGCTCTTTGAGTATTTTAAATAAGAGGGCAGCACTGAAACAATATTAATTCTAGTCTGCATAGACTCGCACACTGCAGGAGATCCTTCAGCTTTGTCTCTGAGTCTGCAGTTGCTGTCAGTAACTTCAAGTGGCTTTGAAAACACTTTACATTTTGATGCCTAACCTCATTTCAACAATTCTGTACCAGGCTGGGAGGATTCCTCTTTCTCCAATTCAGAAATATTTCTCCTGGGAAAAAAAAAAAAAAATTAAAAAAAATACCAAGTGAGTAAGAAGAGGCTTTACCAGTAAGTGTGTATTTAAAGACAAAGCTGCTGTTCCTTCTCTCTTAGCTGAGTACCAGCTGCGTGGTAGGACACAGCACTGCCTCCATCTGCCTTGAAGTAATTCAGTATTACACTGTCCTTACTCAATCATGTAATCTCCAGTAAAAATTAATCAACAAAAATAACAACAAAAAACCCACAACAAAATCTATTCCAAAACCATGAGCTAACTTAATAAATGCTTCCTTTAGCCCCACGCTAGTTGTGTCCTTAATTCTAATTAAGCAGCATGGCACAGCTGCTTAATTAGACAATATTAGCTGGCAAATCCAGCAGCAAAGAATGTTTCTCATTCTTCCTTCTCTGGGAGATGGGGACTGTAGCTGGGGGATGGATTTAACTCCATGGGGATCTGCGGGGCATTGCCACTACCTTGCTGGTATCCGGGATGCCTTTCCCATGGTCCCAGTTCTGCACGCACAGGTAGAACAGGGGAGACAGTACAACACAGTGAGGGAGCAGGAGTGCAGTAAGGGATGGCTTGGATGGTTAACAGCATCACATTTGTGATTTCAGATGCTTGCAGCACACAGCTGAGCTTGGGAAACGGGTGTTTCTCAAAAGTTACTCAGAAGTGGAAGATGGATGCTTAGTAATGTGGTCAGAAGACACAGACCAGGGAGAGAGAGAGTGTCCCCTCTGATAAAAGAGAAGGAACAACTGGCTTCAACAGGCACGGAGAAGGCTGAGGCACCCAAAAAGTTCTTTGCCTCAGTCTTCACTGGCCATTAGGCCATTTGAAGACATGGGGAACTACAATCTGGTGGGCCTCACCTCTGTACCTGGGAAGATCATGGAAGAGATCCCCCTGGAAGTTACATTAAGGCACTTGAGGGATGAGCAGGTGATACAAGACAGCCAGCACAGCTTTACCAAGGGCAGATCTTGCCTGACCATCTGGTGGCCTTCTGTGATGGGGTGACAGCACAAAACCGTGATGGAGTGGTGGACAAAGGAAAGGCATTCTCTCAGTCTGGAGATGGAGCAAAACTTTTGACCTTGGGTAGGGATGTGAACAAGTACAGAGAAATTTTGCTCTGTCTGCACAACCCAATGAAGGAAAAAACCTGGGAACATTTACTTGCAACAGCTGCCTTGCAGCCAGCTTTTACTTTGATGTGGGAGCATAGTTCAGGGTCACTCCCACTGTTTTCTAGACACTGTCACGTCTCAAGCAAGCACTGAGCTAATTTCCTCCAATTGTCTTCAGGGAAGCACAAAGATGATGTCACTGTCCTCTGGAAGACCAGGCTGCACCTCCAAACCCTTTTGTAACTAAAGAACCTTCTGTGCTTCCCCAGTGTTCATCTCTAGAGGTGTCCCACGGAGATTCACAGCTCTCAACAGCTCTCAGCCATGGCAGATGAGTTCTTATCACTTCCTTGTGGAAATAACTAGCGCTGAAATAATTTCACTCTTAGCAGATGCAGTCTAAGAGTGATAAGGCAGAGTCAAGGGAGATGCTAGTTCGTACTCCTTAAATTCCTGGAGATAGCACTAGCACTTGGTTTTCTTCTTCCTCTCCTAATCTTTCAGTCCATTCTCTCTGAAAATTCAAAATCTTCCCCCCGGTGTTTCTCCTAATCTTGCATTTAAAGTCTCAAGCAATAAAGCTTTCACCACTTTCCTTAGGGAGACAATTTTCCAGCCTACAGTTCTCTGTTCAAAAGCTTTCCACTCTGATTCTCAGCTTAAACGTGCCCCATCTTAATTTTACCCCCATTAAAATCATTACTGTATCACCAGTCTTCTCCCTTTCATGCCATTTACTTCATTCAAATATTTACAGATTACTTACGTGTCTCTGCTTAGTTTACTAATTATATTGTACCTATTACATACAGAATCTGTATGTTATTTCTTTTTTTTTTCCTCTTCCCTTTTGTAATGCCTCCAGGCTGCCAATTCCTTCGGCTGCAGCTCTTCGAGCTCTTTTCCATCTATCCCTGTTGTCCTGCCTTGTTATGCCTTTTTGTACACTATCCAAATCTGCATTGCCTGTTCCTTGCTGTGCTGTCCTAACATGTGTGCAACAACACGTGGGTGTCATTGAGTCGTGCCTCCAAAGTGCATCCTTCCCTTTAGAGGGAGGTTCTGGACCTCACCAGAACATTGCTGGCTTCTGAAGGTCATTTTTATGTTGGTGGTTGGGCACGGCTTCAAGATTTGAAGCGGCTCTGGGTCGGAACTTCCAGCAGCTGCGCCTGGATCTTGCTCCCTCTGCTGCCTGCATCACCAAAGCTGGACGTGCCCATGAGGCTAAGCAGAATTCATAGCTGGATCATCAGATCGTAGGATGGTTTGAGTGGGAAGGGACCCTTAAAGGCCATCAGGTCCCACTCCCTGCAGTGCACGGGGAGCCTCCAGCAGCACTCAGAGCCCATCCAGCCCGACCTTGAGTGCTTCTAATTCTCCTTACATGTACATAGAGGCAGTTTCCCAAGTTCACGGGTGGGACTTGGGAGGAGGAGAGGCACACACACGCATTCACGGAGTTTTGAAGGGAGTTCCAAACACGGTGCTGTAGCACCAGCAGCCACCGCAGTGCAGCGGGACGCCGCCGTTCCCCTCCCGCAGCGCGACAGACGGACCGACGAGGGATGCATGGATGGAGGGTCAGTCCTCCAGCCCGCCGCTCGCCGCTCTCCGCCATAGGGGGGCGCTGTCGGACTCGGCCGCTCTACGCGTCGCTCGACTGCTCCGGCGGCGGAAGTGACGTCGCGCAGAAGAGCCCCGCGGCCTCCGCTGACATTTTCTCTGGCGTCGGGGGCGCGGCGGAGACCCGGCTCCTCCCGGCCGCCCATGCTCCAGCTGCTCCCCCCCGGGGGGGAGGCCAGAAGGGGCCTTCGCCGTTCAGGTGAGTCGAACCGACGCGGCTTGGGCTCTCCCGCCCTTCCGGGGCCGTGCCGCTTGGAGCCGTTACCGTTAGCCGGCGGCGGGTCCCGATCTCGTTCCCCTTCACCCTGAGGAGGAGGAGGAGGGAAGCGGGATCCGCGGCTGAGGGCTGTGGAGAGCGGGGCCTCTCGTCACGGGCCGCCCGGGCACGGCTGGAGGTCCGCGAGGCCTCGCACGGCGAACCGAAGCGACGCGTTGTGCCCGGCTGGGGATTGCCCGAACCGAACCGCTGTGCTTCGGCTGCGGGACTTTGACACGCTGGTGTTTGCTCTTACGTGGGAGAAAGTTCAGCTGGTTCGTTGCTTATCTCACCTTTCGTTTTCGTAGGGTTTAACGGGCTGCAGGTGTGCTTCCGAGCAAGGAGAACCTGAAGCTCGGCTGTGCTGCCTGCTCCTGTTTGAATGAGCAAAACGGCAGACTGCACAGACTGGTGATAGCTGGGCTATGTCTGCTCGGTTTCAGGCTTGTAACTTTGCACTGATAGTTGCTGTCAGGCAAATTGAATGGTATGTTCTCAGGTATGCTATCAGGTATTGAATGGCTGCTTGGTGGAAGGTGTTTGTCCTTCTTTTAGTTGGGAGAGTGGAAGTGGTAATGAAAGCCCCCACCGTGGTTCAGTAGCATCAAGCTGTGAACACGTCTTGGTTTATTAACTGTGGAGCTGGGCAACTTGTGTTGGCATCTGTCAGTATCTTTGTGCAGCTATAACTGCAGCAGCCGAATTAGACGAGGTCCTGATTGTAACTACTCCCATACTTACAAAGTATACTTACATATAAAGTGCCTCACTGCGTTTGGAGGGGCTGTAACAATCAATAGAACAGGGTTGGAAGTGACCTCAAGGATCATGGAGCTCCAATCCCCCTGCCACAGCAGGGCTAATACTAGACCAGGCTGCCCATCCAACCTCCAGGGATGGATGGGGCATCCACAGCCTTTCTGGGCAGCTGTTCCAGCACCTCACCACTCTCATAGTAAAGAACTTGTATATAGAGATGCTGTGATTAGGTGTAAGTCCTGATTTCTTGTTTTTGCTGGCTATAATTTTGTAATTTTAAAGAAATGAATGAGCAGTAAAGACCCTTAGTCGTCTTTTAAGTAATCATCTCTTTAAAAATGTAAGTTTTCTTCCTGAACAACCTGCACTCCAAATAGACTGTAAGTCTTCTCAGGTACTTCTCAAGCATACAACCAGAGAGCAGTTCCACTCCTAGGCATGTGCTAAGGTATTTCTGGTTTTCTAGGAAAGATTTTAAAGTGCAAACAATATTATTTCTTGCCCAAAAACAGCAGACAAACTGTTACATTCAAATGTTTGTTTTGAAGTGCTTTATGTTGCTTAAATCTATCAATAATTTCACGCTTGACCAATTGTAATGTGCTTAAAACAGGGCATGGTGCTCTGTGGAAGTGTTCATCCTGCCTCAGTTAATATCTGCGGTTGCTCTTTCTATGATAGAAGAGCTGAAGTCAGGCAGTCCCAGCCGTGCAGCTTCTCAGGGAAACACTGCCTTTGTGGACTGAACGAGTTTGTAGCAGCCTGCAAGGAGAACAGTAAGTTTATGTGGAGTTCAGATCACAGGTAAACACGCGGTACAAAAGCAGTGAGGTGAAGTGCTGTGAAGTCATCTACCTGTGAGCAATAGTTCTCCAGCAGTTCTCTGAGTATTTCACGTGCCCAGTGATCTGGAGGAGCTTGGTGCTGATTAAAGAAGCTCCAGTGAGGGTGGTTGTGTGGCTGCTAATCAGTGCTGCTTTCTGGAGTGCCAGTGATAGTAGTGTTTTGTCTGGGTGACTGTAGGGACAAGGGAAGGTAGTGCATGAACATAGGCAGATAGTGTTTATGCTCAACCGTGAGAATAACACTTCTGATTCACTTTTAAGCACTTACATTTTTTAATTAAAACGTGTTGACTATTTCTGTTTGCTTTTGAAACTAATTGTTGGTTGGCTAGCATATAGGCATCACAAAAAGTTGCAATGAGAAATTCCTTAGAAATCAGGAAGAGGAAAGGACTGTGGTCTTGCACGTTCAAGAACGTGATACGTGTCTTAGCACGGCCTGGCCCTCTGTATTTGCACTTGATAAGTGCACAAAGGCTGCCTGCTTGGTGAAATCTGAAGGGCACGAGCAGGTTGGGAAATGATTGGAGGCATTAAACTGGGTGCTGGGAGAAGGGAAAGGAATCTGAAGACAACCACGAGGCAGTTGAGAATGGCATACGTGCAAACCGAGCTCTGCTCTAACTGATAAAAGGGAGATAGGAAGGATGTTGGTGTGTGTTTGGTAAGTGGTCAGATCATGCTGGCAGCTGACAGTGTGGAGGAGGTGTGGGATTAATGAGGTAAGGTAGGACTAGATGAACAAAGTGCAGATACAGAGTATCAGGAGGGGCTTTGAACGCTAAGCATTTGGGAAATAAGTTGATCAGTACAGGAAGAGAAATAATTGCCTTCTTTGTCCTGATGCCCATCTCCTTTATGGTATTTACCTTTAAAGTCCAAGTTTTCCCACCTTGCTTTGAAGTCCATAACTAGTTTTGTTCACTTGCTTCACTATCTCTTGTATATTATCACATCAACACTGCGTTCCACTGAAAATGCATGTGCCATGCAGGACCTGGGAGGTTATTGCCAATCTCAAACATCTGTTAGTGAGGTGTGAGCTTCCACACACCCTGCTGAAGTGGCTCCTGGGTGCATGAGCGTTTGGAGCTGCCTGCTGTTGCGGTTTTACCTGGCAAGCACTCAGGACTGCACAGCCATGTACTCACCTCCCCCTCTTCTACAGGAACAAAGGAGAGAATCGGGGGGGGGGGGGGGGGGGGGGGGGGAGATAGAATTCATAGGCCGAGCTATGAACTATTTACAGAGAGAAAAGAAAGAGAGAGATAACAGTAATAAATATGTTGACACAGTAGGTGATGCACGAAGCAAGTGCTCACCACCTGCAGACTGATGCTCAGACAGTCCCTGAGCAGCAGCAGCCTCCCCTGCCCAACTCCCCACTGTTTTCCCTTTTTTGTCACATGCTACCATGCAGTGTAGGAGACCCCTTTGGCCAGTTTAGTTCGGTGTGCCCTGGTTCTGCTCCCTCCCAGCAACTTGCGCCTCCAAGCCCCACAGCTGGCAGGATAGTATTAGAAGCTGAGAAACTGTCCTTGGCTGTGTGCAGCACTGCCCAGTGACTGCTAAAACATCCGTGTGTTATCAGCTTTGGTTTTCTCCTAAAGCCAAAACATAGCATCATATCAGACACTGTGAAGGGGGGGAAAAAATACTGTCCCAACTGAAACAAGGACTTCTGATTACGCTCTGGCCAGACCGTTACCACTGAAAACATCTAAGTGTGAGAACTTTTCAAATGAATAGATGTTTAAGCAACCTGTATTTCACTTTCTGTAACGTCTGTTTATGTGTCGATGGTACTTTTAGACAGAACTGGATCAGTGATCAGTTTATGTGCATTTGACTAGATGCCTTATGAAACTGTAAACGTTGTCAGAAACTCAGCAGAAGACTTAATAACATATTTAGCAGATCAGAGAGAAGGATTTAAGCAGCATAGTTGCAGGCACATATCTAGCACCTCAGAAGAGGCACTTGGAAAGAAGTTCTGAAACTTGGTAAGTTTTTACTGACCTGAACATGCTTGAGTAGCAGCGGGGAACCAAAAATGAAACAGCAGAGGGAGAGAGGGACTGGCTTAGTGCTGGGAAAGAACTCTGTGCTCTACGTGCTGCTGTGTTGTTTGCTTGTCTTGTTTCCTTGTGTGCAGGACAGTAAGGAAACACTCAGTTTTTCAGTGCATGAACTGAAGCTCAGCAGGTAACGAATGGTTGTGCCCTTAACACAGCTGAGCTGCTATGACACTAGAATCTGCTGCAACAAAAATTGCTGCATTTGACTCTCCAATTTGAGATCTAGAAAATAACTTTTACAAGTGGGCAATTCTGATCATAAAGGAAACTGAAAGATGTAAATAAAAATGTGGACGTAGCATAAGTATTAGCCTCAGCAGCTGCTTTATCATAAATCCATCTCTGAACTAGACTGGAGTGACTGATGCAGTGGCACTCAGTTATTGCTATGAGTTAGAAATTAAATTTGTGGTTCATTGCTTGTTGACACTTGTTTGTGTTCCCTCATTACAGATCTGATCAATGTGAGTAGAGACGGTGCAGTATGGCAGTTTCTCCACGGATGTGACTTTGTTTCTGCAGCTCAGGCACATGTTGATTACTCATTCAGGACTGAAATGAGATGCAGCTCTGAGGTGTTGCTGTTACACCCTTGCAGATGCATTAATGAAAGCACAGAGAGGTCAAGTAACGTGCTGTGGTCATGTGGTGAGTCAGCTTTGGATTTGCTGTGGTCCAATATGGTACCCATTTTTAAGAGGGTATTTAGTTTTTTATCAGTTTTACCACTTAATCTGCCTCTTGAATATTCAGGATAAAATTTAATTAGAAAAATACTGAACAGGCTTTAGCCTTGTGATAGTCGTCTCCAGTAACACAGCTAAAAGCTGTTAGTACCCAATCTGAGAGCTTTTAAATCATAAGAACAAGTGGTCGCTTCAATTAACTCCAAGTATTTAAGACTGAAGCCTGTAGTTTTGCTTCCATATACTTGGATTTTACCTTTGACTTTGCAGTACAACTTCTGCACTGTCCTGCAGAATGCTTTTCAGCTTTTGTAAGCAGGCAGACTGACTATGGGTGGATAGTGTTCCTGCTGCTTTTCTTGTGTAACGTCTTGTTTCCTTGTGCTTGGTCATCACTCTTTCAAGCCTATTTTGGAGAAAGCAGATTTCACTTTCGTTCATCCCAAATGAGCAGAGTCCAAGTGATTCACAGTAGCAGAGCTCAGAATAGCTAAACGCCAGACTTTGTCATATCAGTTGTCTGTGAAATGATGTGGCTTCCACCGTATCAGTAATTTGCTTTTCATTGAGAACCTTACATTTTCATGGTACTGTTTGGCACTGCGTGCTCCAAACAATATTGTCTTAACGCAGTGAAGTGAAAAGAAGGAAGTCAACATGATAGCCAGATAAGGTTAGGATAGTATGTGCTGTGTCTTTCTAATCAACTGGTAGTCTCCTGACCCCTCCATTTATTTTCCCACTTCCTGTTCTCTGGGTATGCCAGCTCTTGCTATGGAGAGGGATCTAAGTCTGCTGGCACAAGCAGAGTTTTGGGGAAGAAGTGGTGATGACAAGGTCAGGGAGTTGTCTATTAGTTCCACATACTCTGATTGGAAGACAATGTAAGATAAGATGTTTTTGTTTTTTAGGAAACATTCTGCTAAGGAGGTAAGCTGGAAGAAATTCTGATAGCCTGAGGCCTCATTTTGTTCAACAAGATGTCTTTTGAAAGTGTAGTTATCATTGTGGGAAAGAACGGGCCTGTGCCCATAAGCTGAATGGCTGATAAATACAGTTTGTGCTGTCAATAGCTGTGGTTTTCACAGAGCTTGTAATGTCTTTTGATTAACACTGTGTAGGGACTGTGAGGAGCTAAAACAGACAAGCATTTCTCTAACCATTATTTTTTAAAAGCCAGTGAAGCAAGTTTTACTTTGCGTGATTTCACTTACTGGCATTAATAAGTGATCTCAAAGGTAATTTACAGCATTTGGATCCTGGGCCATGCTTTATGTACGGGTTATTTCAGCTTACTGTCACAAGAGAAAATCCAGAACTTGTTGAGCACTGCAAAATTAAGTCAAAGAACTCTAGAGAGTATCATTGCCAGGGTTTTTAATTTTGGGGGGATTATGCAGCTACAGACCTCATGCAATTAGAAGTTAGTTGATAACAGACTCTTGATTTCTCCTTTTTGTGTTACAAGATGATGCTTTTTCTACTTTTTAACATCTGTAGTGAATTTCAGTGAAATTCATGTGGAATTCATAAATCTCCAGCAGTAAGATTTTGTTGGACATAATACATCAGATCAATGGTCTTTTTTTCCTTCTACCTCTGCTTTTGCTAGAAAATTTGTACATATATATCATTTACGTGTCTTCTACTGACAATTATTCTTAATTCTTAAGAAAGCTCTCCCGGGTATTCTTCAAAGAACAATAATGCAACAAATCATTTTAGGATGCATAGTGCTTTTAATTAAGGGCATGTGGGGATTTTTTCCATTAATGCCTGCACAGTACCAACTACAACTACCATCTAGATTCTTAGTTTGTTGTTTTTTTTACTCTCTTTATAATAGGTAACTCGGTGTTCTCTTAGATTTAACTCTTCAAGTCAAATATATGCAAAGCCTTCTCTATGTTTACCAGTCTTTCTGCCGCTCTTTCAAAGCAGGGGTCAAATTTCTTGAGGTATGCTGACTAGGAGTAAGTGTAAGGAGTATCTGATAATGACAGCAGTGTTAAAGACATCATTTATAATGCACTTGGAACTGGCTTTTGACGCGGTTGTGTTTCAGAAATACCCAAACTAACTTTTGATCATTTTTTAGAATAAACCTGAGTGTACTTTGCATCGACTTCTTCATCTGCTGTTTGTCAAAAGCTTGTTCTGAATTAACCTTCTCCTGCACAGTCCTTTTTCCTTCCCATGCTTTTTTCTCCTTCAGGTGCAGGTTGTGCCACAGTCCGCCACTAATTCTGCCTGCGTCCACAGACGCCTGTGGTTTCTGTGTCCTGTGAGGATTCCTTTTTTGTTGTTTTGTTGGAATAGTTTCTTAGGAAACCTGGAATGGGGTGCAGCACATTGGGTTTTGTAAAGGTGCACACTAAAAGGTTGGCTGTCGTTCTGCATGTGGTCTTGAGTTGGGTCCAGCAGCACAGGTGAGGTTTTTTTTAAGTAAGAAGCCAGCAGGTTGTTTGCACTGGAGCTGTATCTTCTGCTTATTGATTACTAATATGACAGACAAGTGTCATGAGCAGAGCACACTAGGCATGTTAAGACTCCATTACACATCTGCTAGACAACAAAATCAAATGTTATGTCTTCTTCGTTTTGATCATTTTTTTGACCAGTGCTTTGGTGCCAGGAACGGCCCAGCAGCAGCTGATGGTTAGATGCTGAAATTTCATAATTTGAAGGCAACATGCATTACCTTTAGGGTATTCAAGGCTTTTTTTCCACTACTATTTCTGTTACAGTTTCATGTTCAGCATTTAGATCTTGTACAAATAGCTTAATAGTTAAATAACAACAAGCATTAGTAGCTTGTGAGTGTGAAAATGACCTGAGGACTTGTTTTGACTTGTGTAGCCTTCCAGACTTCGTGTAGAACTTAGGCCTATCACCTAATTTCTCTTCTTCAGTTGGCCAGATCATAAAATAGTTATGTTGCTGCCAGATTTGACAGGAAGATACTGTGTTTTTGCCTGAAGCAAAACTGCTGCTGAATGACAGTTTTTTTTTTAAGCTTTAGAATACCCCAAAGCTGATTTGTTTTTTTTTCTTCTATGCCAGCATGTAAAACAGGCTGCTTGTGAAGTACTTGCAGACGAACTGTAAAGTTGCTTAATATCTCTTTGCTAACTCAGCTTTGTTATAAATAAGTGGCTGTCATACACTCATGCAGTGTCTAGTTTGATGACTTTCTCTTGATGACTTTATTATGAGATGCAACAGACAAAGGGATCACCAACATCAGCTAGAGGAGTAGTGCAAGTCTGTGCAGAGGTGCAGATCTAGCATAAGGTAGGCAGGCTGTCCTGTTCCAGGAAAGGAAAAGTTGCAAATAATTGCCAAGCAGCACTTCTCTATTAAAAGTGTCTGTGCTCCTGTTGTCAGGAACTGACGGGTTGTGATTTGCTAGGCCCAGTGACTGGTCTGGTGCTCCCCTCATTCTACACCTGTCGCTGCTGTCTGGTGTGTTCACTTAGCTCTCCTGAGCTGTGCTTCTCAGGCCTTAGTCTTCCGTAAGGTGCAGAGCTTCCTTCCAGGGAGCAGGGCTACAGAAGGGGCAGCAGTGGGCAGTTCTGCCTCATTACAGTGGCAGCAGACAGCCAGAGGGATTGAAGGACTCATGGAACTGGAACCTGTGACCCATACCACTCACTGCTGCTTCAAATTTTCCAAATACCAGTAGGGTACAGAGTGTTCGTTTGTGCCTGCCTAGGATAGATCTGCTTTAACTTTCCTGGAGACAGCAGTGAAGTGACTAGTAGTACATCAAAGCTACATTGTTGTTCTGATCTGTTTGAAGCTACTAGCAGATAACTAAGTGTGTGATCACTTTCTGAATAGAAAGCAAATATGCACTGTGGCAATCAGGATTAATTTAAGTGTTACCACTGTACCCAAATAACTTAATATGTGATATTTTTGGGAGCATTACTTTATTGACCACAGCAGAACAATAGGCCAGCGTTTCCGGTTGATCTGTTTAACAGGCTATTTTAGTCTCTTGTATAAAATGGCATGAATCAATGGAGGAAGCACAGCATGCATTTATCTTGAGTAACAGAAAAATGGGGGTAAAATGGGGTTTTGTTAAACTACAGTTCCTAAGGGGAGATGGTGCATCTGTATGGCTATCCTTAGTAAGTTGGTCATGTGCAAGAAATGTAGCATAGCTAGCCCAGTATTGATTTCTTCAACTAGTTTTGTTGAAGGAATCATGATAATCTGCAAATTAATCTCCCAATTTTTTAGGAACAGGGTTGGAAAAATTACGCCTCTGGCAACTAATGGAATGTAGAGTGCTGAGGACTTTAAATCACTCGAGAAAAACAGTTGCACTTTGAGACAGAAATGATATTGTAGAAGATTAAATGCAACCTCTGTGCCCTTGTCTATGTGCTAATTAATTTATTTTCACAAGCACAGTGATTTTGTGGAATTCCAGTGCATCTGGTGTATGTTTCTGGAAGCCTGTGTGTCAGCTGGTAAAGTAACTCTGTACTGGTAGTTACAATTTGCTTGGAAGAGGCAGAACATGTGTGTTTAAATTACAATGTGTAGACCTGTATTTAAATGTGAAAACTTGTTTCTTGTTAACGATGAAAGAAATGTTGCTTTTCAGGGTTGCTAAGGATGCTTCAGAAACCTTTGCTTTAATACATGTACTTGTAGTTTCTCTTCTGTGTTGTATAATTTGTGTACCCAGCCTGCTGAGCACTCAGTAGGAGCAGCCTATTTTTAACCTTGGTTTGTTTATGCAAAACCAGTTGAAACAGAGCATTAGTTTAATCCTTTCTTCTTTTGTTTCACACCTCAATTCTCTTAGCATGTCTATTGCAAAGGGTCTTATTCTTCAGGATTGCTACCAGGCCTGATTTGTGAATCATCTGATAAAGAGCCAACTCCACTCCCAGAAATGTGCCTTAGGTAGAAATGTATGCTGGTGAGTCAGCTTCGGGGCAGCATTTTCAAAGGAATGCTATATAAATTACACAGTATCCATGTGGGGGTGGCTTAGTGTTATGAGAAATCTGCTCTAGAGCATCGTGCACACATCCACACAGAGCTGAGTCAGTCGGCTTCAGTCAGATCGAGTGCTGCTTGCACTTCTGTTAAGTGCAAAGGTATGTGTGACACTTAAAGAAAATCAAAGGCATCTTGTAAGAATGTACTGTATCCCACAGGAGGAGAAGGAATACAAAAGACAGCATTTAAAAAGACCAGAAAGCATTGGTACTTCCTTCTTTGTCATGATGCAGAATAGGTTTTTTGTTTTTTTTTTAAATAGCAGTCTAATAACTTGATTAGTTTTAATGTTAAGGAAGCAAATTGAGGTAGAAAAGAAGGCATGCTAAACACATGGGTAAACCCAGAAAAGTTCAGGCGAGTACTGAGAAGCAGCCAGTCGGTTGTATTCCACATCTTCAGAATCTTGTGGTTCTCTGTCAGAAAATCTGGTGTTTGCCAGAATTTTCCCTTTTGTCTTAGGAGGTGGACCTGAATGTTATGGCCAACTCCTCAGTATCCAGGCCGTGTGCTGTGTCTGTCCTTTCTCTCTCCCTTTCCCTTAGATGCAGAATCCATCGAGTGCTTGGTTCAGTTCTTGCTGCTCTTGCCAGAGTGTTTATCTTATTAAAAGAAAAAAAAAGAAGTTGGAAGAAAAATCCACTATTTTTTGAAGTGGTATAGGACTAAGTAGCATACGTTTGTGCATGACTCTTTTACCTCTTATTCCATCCATGCTCAATTGCTTTTGGTAAACATGAGATAATCCACTGGTAATGGAAATAATTGTTTATGTGAATCTGAGTCACTGTATTCTTCAGTTCCTTATAAATAGAAAAATATTTAGATTTAAGTGAAGGCATTGGTATCTGTGACATTGGAACTGCAAGATACATTTCCTCTGGATGGTCCTCTGTAGCTCTGTATTCTAAACAAGTAACTCCTGAGCAGCACTGCAGCTTGATTTCTTGTTTATGTAGTCACAGTCCATACTTTATATTCACTTAGGTGAAAATGTAGGTAGTTTCTCATTTTTCAAATTATAACTTGTAATGAATGACTTGTGGTGTGAGGAGGTGGGTTCCAATTTTCTTTTTCTGTCAGTGCTAAAATGGTATTAAAAGACAAAGTTTTGCTGTATATGTTATAAAAGTTCTTAGACATAAGAGTGGTCACAAGCAAGGAAAAGCAGTCTTCGGGGTGTGACTGGGCATGGTGGTAGTTAAACTAGGTTCCTTTCCCATAAAAAGGTTGGAGCTGGTGGTCTTTTGAAGTTCCTTCCAGTCTGGGCTGTTCTGTGAAATGTGTCAGTAGTAAACTTAGCTGGCTTTTAAGAGAAAGCTGCTGTGCGGAACTCGGTTCTTCTGAAGTAAGAGTCTGTCCTACAACAGCTGGTGAGGTGAGAGGTGATTTGCACTTTGTGTGTGTTGGGCATTCTTTATCATGGTCAGTTCAACAGCACCCGAAAGGGTGATGTACAATTAAAGTGAAGCTGTTGTGATGTTTACTAAGTATGTCAGGCCTTATCATGTTCTCTGGTGAAACTAATTTCCTAATGGCATGACAACTCTGAAGAACATTTGTTTTGCTGAGAACAAAACAAGCAGAAATCCCATGAAGGATGTATACATGTCCAGTTATTGACTGATAAAGAGCATGCATACCATCCTTGATACAACTCTGTGTGTGCTAGTGTTTATTAATAGTGTAAATTTTGCAACAGTTGTTCTCAGAATTATTGTTATTCAGGATCTACTAAAGTTTACATTTCATTTCCTGCTTTTTAATCCATTTTTTGTCTTCAAAAATCTCTTCTCAGATGAAACAGTGCTGTGAAAGAAACTCTTCAGTAGCCCCTCCTGTGCCTAGTTTGAGCTCAAGGTGTGATGGGAGCAAGCAGCAGGTAGCTTTCCATCAGATTTATTTTTATCTGAAGGGATAATTTGTTCCTTGCTTTCATTCCCTGGTCTTATTGCCAGCTCAGGCAGAACATTTTTTGTCTTCTGGTTTTGTTTTCTTCTGGCTTAGTGAATTTACCCAAGAAACAGCAGGCCCGCTTTGGTACAAAGGAGGGAACAGGACTGCTCAGTTGTGAGTGGGGGTAAAAATAGATCTGGACTGGTGGCACTGAGCTGTTAGATTGGGTGGGCTGTCTGCTGAGCTGACCTTTGGAATCCTTCTGGCTTTCTTCACAGGAGCACATTTTTCTAAGAGTACAGATTATGTGCCTTTACAAATGACTGTGTGGTTTAAAAGTATCTCCCATGTAAAGCTGTGGGTAGATACTTAAAGGTTTCTGCACGCTGGCACTTTGTATGGTTAAAAAGTAAAATCTAGCACAGAAGTTCATATAGAATTGCTGTGGTTTTTTTTCTTTTGTATCTGCATTAAAAAAAAAGAATGACATTTCTGAGCAGTGTCTAATTAAGTATCCATCTGTGTCTATAATCATCACATTAATTATTTTTTCGATGGGCTATATTCTCCTTTCAGAAAGAGACTGGTCTTTCTCTAATTCTACCTTGAGATCACCTTTTTTTCCGTGCTATTATTAGAAAAAAGAGGGGCAAGAAAAACCAGGACTTTTTTAGTATTCCTCTTTATGATCTATGTATTTCTCAATCAGAACTAACTCAGTTTTTTTTCTTTGATTTGTTGCTAGGAGAAAGATCTGGTCAGCATCACCTCAGTGTGAGGAAAATCACAGTGCAGGTTCTCCTGGAGGCCGTTCACAAGCATGTGAGGCATGCAGAGGTGGTCGAAAAACAGCTGTCATTGATTTGTGAATGGCAACTCTCGTGTGACCAACCTGGTGCCTTCTGGGCTGGGGTCAGTGGCTGTGTGGGCAGTGGGCTTGCATTGCCCTTGATTTCAGCAAGACCTTTGCTGTTATGCTCTTGTGGTCACATCAGTGAGACGCAGACTGTTCCTAACAACCTGGACAGTGGGATGAGGTGCACTCACTGAGTTTGTGTATGATGGCACGCTGCAGGGAGGGGTTGCTATATTGGAGGGCAGGCTGCTTACTCAGAGGGACTGCAGTGGGCTGGAGAAGTGTGCTGACAGAAACTCTAAGAGCTGCAGCATAGCGCAGTGTGAGGAGAGGCTGGGACAGCTTAGTTTGTTCAGGGGAAGCTGGGAGAGGGGGAGGGTGGTTTCTGTCTGAGAACATGCTTAAAATCTGACAGGACAAGCTGCAGCCAACCTGATCCGATCAGTCCTGAGTAGGACAAGGAGGTTGGAGCAGACACCTCTGCACCGGCTTCTTTGTACAGAAAGTTTCTGTGATTTCATGACTGTCAGAACTCGGACTGTTAGAGCTTGGGGTTTTTTTTGGTGTTGTTCACAGAATTGTTTGAGTTGGAAAGGACATTTGAAGGCCATCCCTAGTCCAGCTCCCCTGCAACGAACAGGGACTTCTACAGTTACGTTAGATGCTTTCACAACAGGAGTTGGAAGAGATCTGGCATGGCTTGAGCAGTCAAAATAAGATCCTACTTAGTAATAATAAAAAGCTTCTTTTCATAATTATGTTCTTATCAAGGTCAGAACACGTAGATGAGACTTGTTTGGTTTTTTCCTGGCTGGTAGGCTAGCGAGATGGAAAGTCAAGTACTGATATTCTTGTTTTCCCTTTGGGAGCTCTGGGGTATATGATGTTCCCAAATAAAGACGTCTGTGAAAAATGAATCTCTAGTTCATTTTGGCTGCCCTTTAGCTTTGTGTTGAGCTCCATCCTCTGTGCTAATCTCCGTTCTTTGTGCTAAAACGATAGCTGGGGCTAAAGCAGTTCTATGGTTCCCAGCTTGGACTTCAAAATGCATTTCTTTGGGACATCTCTTTATGTATTTGAGCAACCATATTTTTCCTTGCATAAGCAGAAATCAGATTTCAGAGTTCTTGGGAAATGTGTTTTTCTTTTCAAAGCATATTACCACAGGAAAAGCCGGGAGTTGCACTGGCGTATATTTACTGCACACCCCACTGTCTGTAATTCTTGGCAAGCCATTTAGTCATGTTTCACTTCAAAATTGGAAAATTATTTGATAAGATGGATTTGTAGATGAAATGTGTAGAAATTCTGTTTTTATTAGAGTATTGGGATGCCTTTGTCTCGAAATATGCAAATTCATCATGTGGGTTTGTTGATACTGTGCTGTGGCCAAGAAAATAAATGGGCTCCTATGTGATATTTATTACCTACCTTAAATTATCATCTCCATAAATTCTTTTTTTAAGTTGCTTTCAAGATAATTTCGCTCAGTGCAAGCATTGGGGACATTTTCCTTTATATACACTTCCCTGTGTTTTTTTTGCTGTTGCTGTTTTTTTATTTTATTTTATTCAGTAGATGTAGGGTTGTCATCCCTGTCTTTCTTGTGTTGTCTGTTACTAACTAAGTTTTCTTTCCATAACTGGTATTTCCCATAAATATTTTCATAATTCTCTTGCATCGTTTCATTCATTAGCCCGCAGGAAACACAAGCTCTGTTTTAATATTCTTTTAAAAAAGAAGTTTCAAAGTGAGATGGGGCAAATGGCACAGTAGAGAGCTTTTGACAGAATCTTTCTAAGTCTTGCTGTAGATAAACAGCATGCAGTTACAGGCAGCTGGGATGGATTGGGAAACTGAAGGAGGGTAGAAGAGATAGAAGAATCTCTCAAATCCATCCATACCATCACAGAATGGCCTGGGTTGGAAGGACCTCGAGGATCACCAAACTCCAACCTTCCCACTGTGTGCAGGGCCACCAACCTCCACATTTCATACCAGACCAGGTGCCCAGACCCCATCCAACCTGGCCTTGGGCACCTCCAGGGATGGACGGGGCATCACAGCCTCTCTGGGCAGCTGTTCCAGCACCTCACCACTCTCACAGGAAAGAACTTCCCCTGACATCCAGCCTAAATCTTTCCTCCTTCAACTTGAAACCATTTCTCTTGTCCTGCCATTATCTACCCTTGAAAAGAGAAGAGTTAACTCTTCTGTTTGTGAGTTCCTTTAGGTAACCATCTCAGGCTGCTGAAGTACTAATCACCCTTTTCCACTTAAATGTATTTTTCAAAACAGTAGGTTAAAGCTTAATATTGCTTTTCCTTATGTGTCTGTGCCATTTTATTGTTTTTTTTTTTTTAAGTGCCATACGTTTGTTTTTCACTGCTCTAAACCCATGAGCAATTTGTTCTGTACAATTCATCTGCAGGTGAATGTGGTAATTGAAAGATCCTCCTTCACTTTATTCTGCCCTCAATTACAAATGAGGATTTGGGTCAAAGGCAGAGTGTGAAAAATTAAGATAAAATGATAAATACTGTATTGCTTTAAAAAAAAAAAGTTCTCTAGGTGCTTTTTGGTTGATAATGTGCAGGTTATCAGTCAGATCAGTAGCTTGATTTTCATACTTGTGCTGAAGAAATGCAATTTGTTAAAATATAATTTAAAGTAAATGTAGGACTGTGATGTGGGTGGATACTTTTTCTTGCTTGCAGCCCATGCTATTTGATGCTGTTTTCCTGGCAGATTTAGGAGACAGTCTAGGCCAGCTTGTAGGTTCTCATACAGCCAAGGCTTTTATGGCAGCTTTTCGAGAAGCACCCGACTGGTTTTTTAAATGCTCTTAATAAGCTTTACGCATGGCTTACCAGCATTTCTCTCTGCTGAGAAGAAATCTCTTATTATATAGCCAAGACTTCTATAGACGTTGCCTGAAGTATTGTAAATCCCATGTCCCTGAGAATATGGTATCGCTTTGTAGTCTTGCTCTGTGATATTCAGCAGCAACTTGGTTTCAAGCCAAAACGTCTGGATTTTGTTTATGCCACGTTGGTACTGTAAATTTGTCAATTGCCATAAAAACTAAAAGTCTTACAGTTTGAAGTCCTGATCTACTGAAAATAGATTTCTCATCGATATGGAAACAGACCTGCGTTCTGGTCTGTTCAGGCAGATGGCTACCAAGTCTGGGAATTTTCACTCTGGCTTTGTTCATAAGTGCTGAAATTCTCCATTAAAATGTTTGAAGTTCTTAGAGAAGGAGTGAGGAAGTTAGCATATGTTGCTTGGAACACATCGGTTTAAATTTTGTAATATAATGCTTAGAAATGCTTTTGTCGTTTTCTGATCTGCTTTGGTGTGCCAGTGGGATGAGCCCCATTTGAAATGATTCCCACCTATCTTTCACAAATGTGAAGAAAGGAGGAATAGATTGCTGTAACAGGATGAGTTCACTAGGAAAAAGTAAATAGAGAAAACCAGTGTGGTATTGAGTCACGCTGCCTGTAACTGAAAGCAACCAGTTGATTAGGTAATACTGTAAGATTTGGACCGAGTGAGTTGCTTGGGTCAATTATTCTTACCGTTCTGTTCTTGTGCAGGCTGCTGTGTTGCTGAAAACCACAACTAGCTGACCCCGTCTTCCAGGCTGTGTGCTCCATGCTTTGAGACCGAGGGGACCTTGGTGTTCTGAAATGAAGATGGAGGCAGTGGGAAAAGCAGAAGAACTTTTGGATTCAGAAGTTCCACAGAAGGCTTCTGAGAAGCAGGAGACAGCTCCTGATGAAGATGGACCTATAGAACTGGAGACACATACTCAGAAAGACAGCGTGCCCACTGCATCAGACTCTGCAGTGCTCTCTTCCATGCCTTGCTTACTGATGGAACTGAGACGAGACTCCTCAGAGTCTCAGCTAGCATCTACAGAGAGTGATAAGCCAGCGGGCGGTCGAGTTTATGAGAGTGACTCTTCTAATCATTGCATGCTTTCTCCTTCTTCCAGTGGGCATTTGGCTGACTCAGATACGTTGTCTTCCACAGAAGAGAATGAGCCCTCTCAAGCTGAAGCTGCTGTGGAAGAAGATCCTTCTGGGGTCTCTGGGAGTGCAGCTGGGAGGAAATCCAGGCGATCCAGGTCCGAAAGTGAAACTTCAACAATGGCTGCCAAGAAAAACCGACAGTCTGTCGATAAGCAGAATGGTCGAGTTACCAAGGTAAAAGGTCACCGAAGCCAAAAGCACAAAGAAAGAATCCGGCTGCTAAGGCAGAAACGGGAAGCAGCTGCTCGCAAGAAGTACAACCTGCTGCAGGACAGCAGTACCAGTGATAGTGACCTGACGTGTGACTCGAGCACGAGCTCATCAGATGATGACGAAGAGGTTTCAGGGAGCAGCAAGACAATCACTGCAGAGATACCAGGTAGAGGATGTTTTTTAAACTGAACTGTAACGCATCTGGCATCGTTTCTCAGCTGTCATGTTAAGTTAGATGAGTGACGCTTGAGAAAGCCTAGGAGAACTGCAGCTCTGTGTAAATTTGAAGACTGCAGTATATTAGCAAGATATGGGCAAATTTTAAAATCCGTTCTGAGGTTTTAGTGCACTTTTGCACACCAACAAATTTTAGAAGTGGTGAATTGGAGGAAGGACTGTCTTTGAATTCTGGAATTTTCAGATCTTTTCCTTTCTAAGGCTATATGAATTCCTATCAGTGCTGTTAAATCCCATTAGTTGGTGATAATCTAATAAATTCATTCTTAAGATAAGTGGCCAGCTTTGCTTTAATACACTAAGACCACAGCTTGGCAGCTGTGTTGGGAACAATATAGCATACCTCTTGCCTGTGTTACAATAAGGCCCTACTTATTGTTGCACTTATGCTGTGCTTTCAGCTTTCCGTTTCAGTGCATGACAAATGTACTTAGCCTTATTGCAAATTCTTGCAGATTGCAGCTGGTCACCTATTTTAGGACATAAATATGAATTTGTTTACACAGATGCCCAAGCTGTTTCCATTTATAAATTTGCAGCATTTCAGACAAAGCTGTTATCATTTTCCTATGTGATAAGAATCTATAACATTTATGTTTTTAATTTGCTGACACGTCTGTGCTAAAAGATTGGAGGCAGCAAATTATAGGGAGATTCTTGTAGTTTTATTAGTTGAAAGAAGGATAAATTCTTCAAGTTTCTTGTCTGCTGAGTCTTTGTTTTATTAGCCCAAGTGCCATGGACAGGATTGTGTATACTGCTCTTACGGAATACTATACCAGAGAACCATCATCACATGACAATCAGAAATAAAACTACGTAAGAATAAAGTTTTTGGCTTGCCAATTTTTACTGAGTTACATGACTTTTTGCCTTTTGTGCTAGAGATTTTTTTTTTTAGATAAGTTTAAGTTTACATAGGGTGAGAAAACTTTAAGGAAAACTGCAATAGCTGGTCTTCACTGTCTGAACTGTTTACTAGATGTCTTATTTAAAATATCTGCATCAGATTTTGCACATAATGGTCTCTGTTCTAACTGGCTTGATGACAGTGAACAATTTTGCTGCCATGAGAACTGGCCTTTCTCCCACATATTGCTAGGAAGCAGGTTGCACAAAGGAAGTTAATGTTTATTATTGGAAAGTCTGGGAAAGGCATATTCTTCTTGTAACGTGTAGTAAACTTTTAATAGATGCTTTAAAATTATTTTTCCAATTTAGTAGTTGGTCAAACTTCTGGTTTTCATAGCTCTGTGCCTTTTTTTTTTTTTTTAACTGCTTTTTTTTTTTTTTTTTTAAGCTATGTTTACACTTTACAGGGCAATTAAGACTTAATATAAAGCCCATGGAAGAAAACTTTCATTCAATTTTCAGATGGGTCAACCCCTCCTCTCCCCAAAAAAACTCCTCACCAAATCCCCCAGGGTATATGCTTTTATTTTTTATAAAGTCATAAAGCACCTTTTGACCCAGAAAGGTCCCACTTGGTATTTGTCAGATCTGCCTAGATTCTTGACTTGCACTGCTGAGTTTGGAAACCATTCTTGAGTACTTTTCCGTGCCACTGGGCTCCAGCATTTGAGTGTAGTGAAATGATCCCACTGTAGTATATAGAGAACTTGTAAATTTAATGATTATTAAACACATCTTTTGATTTTTGCCTCCGTTGCAGTATGTGGGTGTGCAAAAGCCAGCCTGGAGAACAGTGACCTTTATTGTTAGTTCATAGCTCCTATCATCCGAGTAATAATAAATTACATTATGAGTAACCTGGAATCAGGCATAATGTGTGCCTGGCAGATTATGGGTTTTTTTAGGCAGAATCATCTTTGGTAGATGTTTGGTAGGAAACTGGCAAGTACAAGAGTACGAGAGAGAAACATGCTGTATAGAGACAAGGACAAAGGTAGCCAAAAATGCATCCTGTGCTCCTCTGGGTTAATAAAGCGTGGGCTTCACAGATGCAGCGGAGCCGTGAGCCTGGCAGGGACTCCCTGTGCTCCATTGCAGTGTCAGATCCATGTGCTTCCTGTGGACCCTCTTGGTGGGTTTACAGAGTGCTTAGCTGAATCACTTTTCTGAACAGAAAGCATTTTTAATGCTCTTAGCGCTGGGCTCTAAACAGCCTGAGAAGTTAGGAATTAACAATTAGAAAATACTGCAGGGTAAGCTTTCCTGGAAATTCAGCCATGAGTATCCTCTGCACAAAGTCAAAAAGTAATAGACTTCATTTTTAACTTCACACTTGAACTTCATTGTCCAGAAACTGCAGTACGTCTGTCGGAACATAAGCAAGGAAAAAGCACTGTCATTTACTTTTGAAGAAGTCCGTACCTCTCAATGCAGAGGAGTTTGTGTTTTTCCCATAGTCTTACTGCATTTGGATGCCTCAGCAGTGCTGTTTGTTCCAGCCTCAATGTGGCTTATTATTGGGACTGATTTTCAAACCTGTCTGTTGTCTGGAAAATAGCTTTGCCAACAGAGATGCTGTAAAACTTTCAGCGATAGTTCATTTAATATGGCCTTTATAACAGAGGCTGTGTGTACCCTAACTCTTAACCTGCTGCTGAAACTTAGAACAGAAGACAGTTTACTTGTGTAAGGTCTGAAATTTGAAGTGCCAAATTTGAGAGTACAATAATGTTTTCATGTCAATCACCACTTCCATCCTAATAGTGCAGTCATTTAATTTTTTTTTTAAACCATTCACATGACTGATTCTGAAATACGTTAGGATAGGAGAGTAAGGTAAGGAAAACATTCACATGGGTGCATGATGGTGTGCTGAACAGACGTAGTGTTATTAGCTTCATTTTGTTGTGTGTGCACCCAAGTTGGGAACTAAGCAGTTGTGCAAAGAGTCACAGAGCTCTGCTGAACTCCATTAAAATGCTCTGGCTTGTTTTTCTTCTCCACAAAGACTGGAGAGAAGAGTTGAGATCTAATTGGTCATATAGCAGGGACCAAGCTCAGTGTGGTGTGTTATTCTTAACTTGGCACCATATAATATATATATTCAACCTGAAAATACAGGCTCGATCAAAATTTCATGGATGCTCCTGAGAATTTTTTGACTGACCTGAACAGTTGTACGTTTGGGCTCTTTATTTCATTCAGTGCAATGTTTTTTAATTATTGCAGATGAGGAATAATCTGTTATATCTTAATGACTGAGCCTCTCTGTTGGCATTTAAAACTGTACTGTTCGTTAGGGAATACCAGATAGCATTCACTTCAGGCATAAGGAGATGATCTTTGAGTCCTGAAACTGGTTCTGCTAGACTTACTGCTGGTGAAAGATTTTTCTTTAAACAATTTCAAATTTAATCATGCAAATTAACTCTGAATGAAATTAGGATAAGAACGAGTCTAGGAATTAATATTTATTTCTTTGTAAATGCTTTTCTTTGGAAGGAGGAAGGTTTTCTTAACAGATCATAATGTGAAAAAATCAGTTTGCCATCATTGTGCTTTCTGCAACTCAGATTGAAGTCTGCATTGAAATAGGAGGAGACTCTTGTTACAGGCTTTTAAAAATCTCTTTTGAGTACTGATGCTGAAGGACGTATTGCAGCTCAATGGTTTAAAAAGGAAAAGCAAAAAAAAAAAAAAAAAAGCACAACATGTGTGAGCCAGTTTGCTTCCTTTTAAGATGAGCACAAAGAGCTTTGAATGGAGCATCTGCCTTAGGGATGAGTTTTATTGGAGTTCCACACAATGGTATAAAAGGGAAAAATCAGAGATTTGCAGTGAGATACTCATTTGGAAAGGCAAGGTAGAATAATGACTACATGTGGTCCACTATTGCTGACTAGAATGGAGATGCAGTGTATCTTAGCTGTTAGGTTGTCTGATCCCTTAAATTAAGTAACTTTGGTGTTTATTTGGTAATATTTAACAGATCCCATAAAGAGACAGCGCAGGGAATTTCTTAGGTACTGTTCTGCAGGTGATACTGACTTGGCATAGCTTCTGAAATTGTAGGACTGCAAGCTCACAGTTAGCAATGGGACCAGTTTGATAAATGCTAGCTTTTTCATATAATAATTAGAAATGCACTTTTAGACTCAATTTTTCTTAACACTAAAGATAATGAGTAAAGAAGTGGGTAGAGCCTGTTATAAGTAGAGCCGCAGAAAGAGCACTTGAAGCAGTTTGCTTTGCTGCCACTGTCAATTGTGGATGTAGTGTGATGCCTTTAAAACAAAAAACTATATTGCAGGGTGATATATCTTTCAGTACATAGGCCCTTTAGTTCCCAAAACAGTTTTGTCAGCTTTGACTGTACTAATTCATTCTTAACTTTAGAAGCCTGGCTTGTTTTATATCATATACCACTGTCAATAGTACTTTTTTGTTTAAATTGCAGTTAAAACTTGCTTAATATTACTTACATGTTTCTACTCTTAAACGTGTGGAAGGCAGAAAGACTCCTGTTTAGTTCTTTTGTCTTGGGATAAATCCCTGACTGAAGAATGAATAGAATCACACTGGAGTATGTGGACAGTGTAATATATATTTTTTTCTGTTTTAGGGAGCCAACAGGCATTTAATATTCAAAAGGAACTACATTTTAGGAAAAAAGAGGTATTATTTTACTTGATTATTTTCAGTTAAATGCCAACATGGAGATGGAAGGTAATTACTACACGGCAATTCGTTTTTGAGCAGAGGACCGAAATGCTGAATTTCCAGCTTATCTGGCAGGTAAACAGATGAGACTTCCAAAGTAGGGTCTTAAATAGAAAGTCTCTGGCCCTCAAGTGGTAGCATTGCTATGGCTTGAAAATAAGAAGAGAATAATATTGGGCTTTGTTTGGCTGTTGCTTACTGAAAGACTTCAGAATACCTCATTTAAATAGCTTTTAAAAGAATGTATTGATAGGTGATACCGTAATTTCATGTAGACAGTGGAATCCCATCGAAGAGTTAGTGCCTTATGCTTTTGTTAGTAGACTTTGCAAGGCTGTGCAGTGAGTTCTCTCAGCATGTTTTCTACTAATTTTACTGAGACGTTGTTAACGTATGCAATCACTGGTTCAGATAGCTGCTTTCTGCAGTTGGATGTGATGTTTGTCTCATTCTGGAACTACCTCCAGTAATGTTTGTATGCTGGATAGCATGCAGGCGGGTTTGTTGTCCCAAACAGACCCAAAGCCCAGCTGTCCTGGGGTTTGTTGTCTCCTGGAGGTTTCCCAAGTGAACTAGAAAGGGCAGTGGTGTCTGTAGGTTTTTTAGTTGACATGTAGAGTAGGATAGTAAGGATGGCTTTGTCTTCTCGCTGCTGAAGTTCTTCCTGGTAGTCTCAAAGTCATAATGTTTTTGCTAGCTGGAAGGAGAACAGCTTCCTTCCAGCTTTGCCCAATCTCTTTTTTTGCACTGACTTGAAGAAGTCACGTGAGAAATTGTGCATGGCCAGCTGGTAATTCTCAAGATGAAGGGCACACGTGGTTGGTGTGTGAGGCTTGTTGTTGGCATCCACATCGTCACAGACCTGTCCTGTGGGTTATTCCTGTAGCTGTATTTTCCACTGAGACCCGACAGAAGTTGCTTCCACCAGTGTGTCAGCATGGTATCCGTGTATCTGTGTGCTTATGTGCGTGTTTTTGTTGTGTGTTCTCTTCATGGGTGTTGAGCCTTTTTTCCAGAATTAAACCAAGAGTGGTAAGCTCTGGGCTTGGCTACTGCAGGCACTGCAGTCACCACGTTGGCCTTTTACCTGTTACTGTCTGCTGTTTGGTGTGCATTTATCAGGCGATTACTGAAGGGTTTGAGTACCTAAATAAAATACCTGTAATTATTCAGATTTATCAGCTAAAACTGCGGTCTATTGGAGCAAAGCTAAACAGCAGCAAACCTTCTGATGCCTTCAGTTGAAATAAAAATTGAAATTGTGAGGGAATTGGGCTAATTTGGTTCATAAAACCAACAAGATCTTTGTGACAGAATCGTATGAGAATTCTAGAATAAGAGTAATTTTGAAGCCAAAATTTATTATAACCTCAGCGAGTGCAAAATGTTATTTATTTTGACAAGAACAATGTTAGTTAATTTGATGTTTGCTAATTCCTCCCCTGTGTTAATATCCAAGGGATGCAATTAGATAAGTTTGTTTTCCTAACATGCCTTAATAAACAAGATGATGTTCTTACTTCATGATGTCTCATCAAATGGCCTCAATGTCTTTAAAGCTGGCTTCAGTCGTGCTGGGGGATCTGGAGGAGCGACCAGGGAAATTCCAGGATTGCTTGACAGGGGCACCGTGTGGGATAGGAACTGCATAGGCAATGTCCTGGAAGAGGCCATGAACTGCTTTGCCGAGATGCAGAGGCAGACAGAGGAGAAATTTCGCATGTGGATAGAAAAGCTAACCCGTCTTGACACGGATGAAGAAAGCAAGCAGCAACTGGAGCCCAGGGAACCTAAAATGCAACTAGTTGGCCAAAGAGTCCCCCCTACCACACAGTCAGGGGCTTTCATGCAGATGCCTGATAGCCAAGTACTTCCTCAGCAGTCGTTTAATACTTACGTGGGCTATCAGAATGTCGATGCTACGCTAGAGTTTCCAGCGACTTTTAATAACAATTTTCCACCTATCTTTCCAGAGAATGGGAATATTGCAGAGCCTGATTTGAATCAATCATAAACTTACATCTATATATCTTGATGTTACTTTGGATTATGCTAAAAACAAGGTTTGCTTTTCATATTTATTTGTTTTTCCCTTCTGGCTTTGATTACCGTGGCAACTTTGTTTTAATTATAGAGAATATATATGTAGTTTAAATTAAAAAAAAAAAAAAAAAAAAAAAAAAACCACCCAAAAACACAGCATACCTATGTGCATGTGCCAGCACAGACATAAACACCTGCAGAGGGAGGGGGTGGGAGGGGAAATGCTGTGGGCTTTCATCACCTGACTTGGGAAGATGTAAGTTAGAGTCCTTGTTTAAATACTCCAGAAGCCATACAGCTACATTTGTTACGATAGGAGCGTTTAGACTGTTCATCCAAATGCTCTTCCTGCATGGTAAAACATTTAAGTAAGGAAATAAGTTTTATATTTAAGGATGTACCCTAGAGAACCAGACTAGTTACAGACCTGTAACATTTCCTTAACTCTGTGCTCACTCCCAAGTTCTGCAGCTTGAATACGGCACGCATTATTTTTTCTTTTTCCTTTTCAGGCAGAAGTAATAAATAAGCTTACCCTAAAGATTTAGCTATATATAACCAATGTGCACAACTGACATTTTGTCTCCTGTTTAGTAGATCATTTCTTGTCTGGAGTTTTTATTAATGTCCCTGCTGTGTTGCATATGGCATATTTATGGAAGCAGCTGTCTTTACAGCGTGTGCAAAAAATATGCACATGTATACATATCTACGTGGTCGGTTTGGGTGGAAATCATCTCCTCTAACTTTAGGTCTCCGGTTTGCTGTTCTGCAGATCTCAGGAAAGAGAGAAGTGCCTACAGAGGATATCCCCTGGCAATGTCTTCCTCTTCCATGAGTTATCAGCTCCCAAACAGATAAGATAACTTTGGGCTACTGTTAGGCGAGATGAATCATGCCCAAAGTACGTTGTGTGCATGCATGACCCGTGCACACAAAGCACTGCTGCTTCCTTATGTATATATGAGCAATCTGCATCCTTCATGCTGCAGTACAAGTAGTGGTGTCAGTCCTGAGATAAGTGGCTGCTGGTGGGCAGGTTGGTTCTTTGCACAGGAATTTAAGCGAAGGGGTGACAGACAGATCAGTAAGCACTGTGCTGGTCTGAAGGTGTGGTTTGCCAGAGCCAGAGCTTCTGAAACAAGCTGAAAAGCCACTGAGATGGTTATTCACCTGTTGAGTGGGAATGCCAGGACATTAGTTTTATTTAAATAATACAATAACTTGCTATCGTGTGGATTTTTTTATACTGATAGTTATCCTGAATAGACAGGCTCAAAACTGTGATGTTTAAAGTAGAATTAATTTAAAATATATATTAGAAAACTCTATTTAATTCTTACTGCTATCGCTACAAACAGGGATTGTTGTTCACCTCTCCAGTAAGGCCTTTCTTCACGTGAAGTAACTCCTCCATAGCTACCAAAAATGAACATTTCTCATCAATTAGAACTTGTCAAATGATTCTAATGCACATGAAATAGAAATTGCGATGAAGGAAGCGGAGAGTCTTTGTGTAGGCATGGTTTAAGCAAAGAGAACACTGTAGGTCTCTTTAGGCTCTGGTTCTTGTACATCAGTCGCTGCTGATTATTTTTTTATTTTTAATTATTTTAGTGCAATTCCTTTTCTTTCTGTTGGAATTCAGCACTGTATCTTCCTCTTAATTTCTTCCTTCTTGAAGACAGCAGGTGTTTTTCCATCAATTTGCAGTTTTTGGGTCAATCCTGTAAAGGAAACCCAGTAAGTGCTTTTTATTCTCAGCGCTGTCACGGGTGCTTCAACATTATTGTTTCCCCCCCCCCTCCCCCCCCTTTTTTTTTTTTAAATACGTGATGCCTTCATTAAAAGAGAGCTTAGAGAGCCATGTTACTTTCAGAGGACCTGCCTGGAGGACTGTGCAGGAGGCAATTTTTAAGGACTGGAATAAATTCTTTGCAGATGACCTTCGTAATTTTGATACAAAGATTTTGATACAACCTTAGGAGAAAACTCCCTCATCTGAAATGGTCTGCATTTGTAACTGACCTGTGGGTAAATTGTCACGGGTTAATTTATGTTTATTTACCATTTAGTACACTTGTTTAAAATCAAAATCCTTTCAGGGAAAATCATTTACTGATATGGAGAAAAAAAAAATAATTCCTTCTGTTGTTCGTAGATTTGCTATGTATGCCTTTATGACAATGATAAGAGCAGCATATTTCAAAGCATGACAACTTTACAAGCCTTCCCATGCATGCAGAAGCAGCTTTTTGCAGTGACTGCTTTCTTTCCATGCGCAGGCATTGCTTTGACTCGGTGTCTCTGTAAGCATGCTGTTAACTTTTTTTAATAAATAAAATAGTATATATAGGGCAGTTAAGCATTTCCAAACAAATTCTGTAAGGGGATCTGCTGAACTTATTTTTCGCTGAGATTTAAACTGACTTTTATGTAGTGATCTCATAAATGGAGATTAACTTTGGGGATGTAGCCAGTGAAATCTCTGCCAACCTTCAGTATCTTGTGCTTTTTTTTTCTTTTCTTTCTTTCTTTGAAAATGGAAACCACGTACATCAGAGCCTTCAGCTGTCCTAACTGCCTTCAGTGCATGAGTTAGGGAATACCTGCTCTATTGTTGTTGAGATGAGGTCCCCGTTGTCTGCTCAGGCATCCTATGGTCTGACCTAGCAGGAGCGTCCGGTGGCTTTGGAGCATCACGACGCAGCGCCCTGCAGGCAGCAGTGCCAGTGCGTGATGATTCTGTGTTTCAGGTTGCGCATCTCTTTGAGCCAGCAGCTTTCAGGGCTCCTGATAGGTAACTTCAGATTTTCCTTTTCATTTTTTTTTTTTGTTCTGGAGAACTGGAAGTATTCTTGCTGTAGTACATGACTGCGGTTGGTTTGTCGTGGTTTCCATTTTAGGCTTATTTTCAAAGGGCTTTGACTAGAAACTTTCAGGGAGTTAGAACCTATTTAGCTGAAATTTTAACATTAATTTTGATCTCATCCATTCAAGTGTTTCATTGAAGTAGTCCAGCTTTATTGAAGGGTATCAGGAGCAATCTCTCACTCCCAGTTGGAGGTAGGTTTTGAATGTATGTTTATGTTCACATCTCAACACTTTGCTCCAAAACCACTGAGTCTAGCATACAGAAATGAGTAGTTTTGCCCAGAGGTGGAGAATCAAATTTGGAATTTTTATACTTTTCCTACGTCTTATACTTCAGAATGGAGTAAAGAAACATCTTTTCTTGTTTGTTTCCTAAATAAATATTTGCAATTTTATGGTTTTGGAAGAGCAAATGAGTCGGGCTAGATCAGCTGGTGCAGACAGGTAGAGCTCCAGTGGCCCATTCAAGCTCCTGGATTACCATTTTTAATACTGAATTATGTTGAGTTTGGAGGGCTTATTTAGGAAATAAATGTATGTTTTTTAAAGCAGCACACAGCATAAAACAAATTCCAAGTCAGTATTTCTATTGCAAAAAGTGGTGGGGAAAAAAAAAAAAGACAACCCAACATCTTAGACCTTCAGACAGACTGTTTCTTTGGTGTTATGGCAAAATAACCCAGGCAGAGGTACACACCTGTATTGAAGTTCATGGTGTCTTGTAGTGTTGCTGCAGGATTGTTGGGTTACTTTATTGGAGTGCTAAACTCAGGAGCGGGGGACCAATCTTGACTCCAATGAACTGGGGTTATGTCTGGCAGTTATTTTGCAAACTGGAGCATATTTATGTTATGACAGATGTTTCTCGTTGATGTATTTTGTTTCTTCCTGTATCACATACTGTAAACGTCACCAAAGGCATTGGAAATTAAATCCTAGCCCCATTAAAACCAGTAGAAAACTTCTACCCAATGGGGCTAGCATTTCACCTCGTTAAAAGCTGAACTTGCTGAGCGGTTTTTTGGATGCAGAGTGCTTTAAAGGAGCCCCTGCCCTGTGGGAGGTGTAAGTTGGGATCCCCGAGCAGATGCTCCTGTAGTGCTGGAGGTCTGATTGGGAGCACTTGAACAACTTGTACTGTAGAAGCGAAATCCTCAGGCTGATTGATGAGGATGGACAGTACTTTGCAAGTACTAAGCTAGAAACTAGTCTTTCTGAGAAATGTTATTAGTCTCACGGTGTTGGATCAGAGCAACGAAGGCACATGGAAAACAAGCTTATTAAATTAGAAGTGATTTTGAGAGCTGTGTTAAATCTCAGGCTAGCCAGGCAGCGGTGAGCCTGGATCAGGTGCTGCACTGAGCCCTGCCATGCATGGGAGGATGCAGTGTGCACTCCCCAAATTTCCAACTCTAGGGATTCTGATTCCAAATAGTGATATTTTCAGGAGAGGTGCCTCTGCTCACCTGCCCTGTGCCACTGGGGGGATTTACACAGGGGCATTCCTGTTCTTGCAGAGATGCAAGAGCAGGGTGAGATGACTTTTGCAATGGAAGAGATCTGAGTGACAGGTCTGCTTCCACAATTAAGGGTCATTAAGCAGCACCAGTGAAAGCGAGCTCTGTCTCCATGCGAATCACACACTGCTGATACTCAGCAAACAGCCATCTATCTCCACGTGCCTTTGCTGAACGCACAATGAGAATAACTTTGTGTCCCTCTGTGCAATTTGGTGAAACGAATCCAAGCTGTTTTCCATCTGCTCATCAAAAAGCCTGAAAGAACGTGAATGTTGGTCAGTGAGACTTGCATTTGAGATCTCTTCTGGTGTGATTATAAGCAATCCAGTCTGAGAACAGACTTTTAACTTGTGTTGTTTTAACTTCACTGTTTTATAGTTTACTGTGTGAAATGAAGGAAACTGTGAAAGAAATTGATTCATTGATCTTTTTTTTTTGTTGTTGTTTCTCAACTTATGATTTTAGGGAGAATGTTGTTACACTACTGTTGTTTTTCTTTTTCTTTTTTTTTTTTTAATTGTAGTGACCATGTATTCTTCGCCTAACCCTGTACATTCTGAAATGTAACTCCTGTAACCTGGAATAAATAAATAAACCTAAATAGTAATGAAGCGTTTCATGTTGCTAAACAACAAAAGTCTCCTGCCCTCATCCTCCTCTCTGGGCACTGCAGCAGAGGTAGCTGGTTTATGCCATTGGACTGCAGATGCTTTGGCTGTAGTGCTGGGTCATGTCTTAAGTAATACCAGGTTTGCAATTTCTACCTGGAACAAAAGAAGCAGTTCCTTTAGCCCGTAATCTTAATGGTGAAGCCATTCTGTTCAGGTGAAGCTTATGGATGTGTCTGCTGCCAAACCTTTTCACTTACAGTGGAGTCCTCTAGATCTTAGCTTCTGGCATGCAAAATCTCATTGCTTTGCTTACTGCAGTGATAATTGGAGCTTTTGATTTATGTATGGTTATCAAGGTCCGTTCTTTGTTTTGCATAATCTCCAAGCAAATGTGATTTTCTTAAATCCATGTGAGGTGTAAATGATGGCATTTTGGGGATGTTTTATTCTTTTAAAATGTCTCAGTGTTCTCTTTTTTTTTTAAATTTAAGAGCCAGTTCAGCTTAATTAAGAAGCAGCCCTTGCTCTTTGGGCTTGCATACATGCCTGGATCCCTCCATGCTGCCTTTTTAGCTTTTGCATATTACAAGAAAGCATTCCCAGGCACTATTTTTAAACTCAATGATTTTCCAGTTAAAATTAGCTCAGTGATTGGAGGGCAACGTCATTTTCAGCAGTGCTGAGCTCTCCTCCTTTTAGTCCTGAGCACATCTCTGCGTGCCTCAGTTCCCCCGTTGGCAAAACGATCCACCTAAGAACCCTCTGAGCTCAGCAATGGAAAGCTTTGTTAAGAATAAAGGGCTGTAATAATTACTGTGATTATTATGGTCCCTCTTCTGCACGCTGGGAAGCTTTGTTCACACCTAAACAGGGCTTCACTCGGTGGCTCTGGAGGGCAATTCTAGGCACCGCAGTTAGCCTGTTAATTTTGGAGTGATTTCCACTGGGATTGTCCTCTGGAGACGTCAGTCTTTTTCCTCAGCTTGCATGGAACATGTAAGGAATTGAAGTACGTAAAGCAGTCTAAATCCCATCCCGAGGGCTGGCCGTCACCTTGCTGAGCTTCAGCGGTTCAGAGGTTGTGTGCCATGCTGAAGCCTCAGCTCCAGTGCTGGGATGGGAGGCAGATGATGGTGAGGTTCAAACCATCAACCTTCATCATCCGTTCGTGTATCAGAACCCTCAGAGTTCCTCCATCCGGCGGTGAGCTGAGGGTTCTGTGCCCAAAGCTAAGACAGCTGAAGAGCCAGAACAGCTTGCAGGGCTGAATTCCCCATTTCAGGTTCTGATGCCCTTCATGTCCTATGATAAACTGTTCTGCATTGATAAGCAGCTATTGCAGCACAAAGGTAACAGCGCCTTGTATGGCATCACTGCTTTTAGTTTTGATGAGCTCTGTAAATTAAGGGAGAATTGGATACTTGGAAGCGTTGTCCCTGTGATGACCTCTAGAAAAAATAATAAATCCTTATGGTCTTTCCCTCCTCCTGTTCACAGTAAATGTCAACAGCTGTATTTTGCTGCTGGTACTTATTAACTTTCAGCCCTTGTCTTTTTCAAGCATTTCATGCTTTAACAGTGAATTACAGCCTATCACCAGTAAAACACACATTTTCCATCTACCTTGAGTTCTCAGAAGATGCAATTTTTGCTAAAGGTTCTATTTAAATTACTGAAGAGCAAACCTCCTAATTCCGCTGCATTAAACTGTGATTCCATCATGGTTTTGTTTTCCTGCCTTTGTTTTTTCTGTCTTTAAGAACCGGTTATGATGAAGGGCAGCTCCACAAAAGACAAAGCGATAAAAAACACGGCTGTGCTTTCAGTGGATCTTTCTACCTTTTCAACCTGAAAGCCTTTTTTCAGTTCTCATTTCCCAGCTGAAGCCAGTCACCCAGATTCCTTGGCACCATGCCGTCGCTTTGCATCACATCATCAGATGATGGTGTAGTTGGCCAGCGAAGTCTTCCTAGCTTAACCCCTCCTGTCCTGTCCCTGTGGCATGCAAAAGGAAGCAGGCTTTGGGGATTTGAGGCATTTTAGAGGATTTTTGGATATGCCTTCACTGCCATTTGCATCTCGTTGTCTCTGTGGCACACCGAAGCATTTATTGCTTATTTCCTCCTATGAGCGTTGGATTTTCTAGGCTTGCTGTGCTTGCCGTGGCCATTCGTTGGTGGTAGATATGGGTAACCTTGGCAGCAGGGTCCTTTAACTCCAAATCTGCTTTTGAAAGGCAAGGCTGAGAGAAGCACAAACGGTCCTCTGCTTGGTTGCTTTGTGAATAGGCAGCTTGCTTGTTTGCAGAACTTTAAATCGGTGGCTCGTAACGCTGACAAATATAATTACAGTATGTAAATTATATTCAAAATATTTTTGTCTGTTTGATGTATACTGAATTTAAGCTAAGTCATAAGGTGTGCTCTTTGGAAGTGTGGAAGATACAAGAGTGGAGCTACAGATAACAAGTTTATGCTTGTATTTCCTACTGATGAAGACTTTCGTACAAGTTTTTTCTATGGGTAGGTGATGAGAATATCACTCTGCATGTATATACATTTATTATACATTTTTGCATGATTATACATGTAGGAGTGGTACAATTTTGACTTGAGACTATTGGTGCCTTTTGTCCAAATATAATTGTACTTGTGCAGACTTGTCTATCTAAACCAAATCTCACTTCTGTTCTCGGAGGTATTAGTAAGAAGTGAGAGAAACAAAGACTCAAAGGAGCAATACACGGGTCTTGAAATTTTAGGTAACCTGCTTCCAGAATGGTCAAATAGTCAATATTGTACTTGACCCTCGTATCTTCTGCACTCGACTGTTTATTTTTATGGACCATATTATACTTGTTCACATTGAATCTGATGATAAGACTGAAAGGAAACATTCCTCTCATGATTCGGTCCAGTCGTAACTTCTGCTTGTAATTCAACTATCCTTTTGCACAAGTAATTTGCTGGGCAGCCAGCTCAATCCTGAGCTGGGAAAGCCATTATTTTGTAATTGCCTTTTCCAAAGCAAAAGATTGCCTTTCAGTTAATTATCAGGATTTCTTTTCCAGTCCTAATCATCAGTGTTTCATGTTGTGAACAGATTGGTCTTTGATACATTGGCATTTAACTACTCATTTATTTATTTTTTTTTTTTCGGGTCTGTTTTAAGTTGTAATACAATGTCATTTTACAGAGTCGTTGTTTTGGAGGCAGGTCTGGTCTGATTATTATTATTATTATTATTTTTTTTTTTTTTTTTCCCCAAATTTCTTCACCTCATTGCAAAACTGAAGCAATACAACTTAAGAAATATGGTCACTTTTTAATGAAGTGTGTTGCTAATGATAATTGGCTTTTCTTAGAATATTTTGTTGAATTATATTTCAGAGAAGAAGTTACTCAGTAAAACCTTACCAGGAAGAGCTCTTCAGATACTTAGATTTGAATCTTTCAGTTTGTTGCATTCTTTCTGTCTTCAACAGTAGACATTTGCTCCTGCTAAACGAGACCAAAGACTTTCAACACAGCACAGTGCAAGGTTTTGCGCTTGGGCCGGAGGAATGCCAGGCATCCATGCAGACTTGGAAGGAGCCCTGCAGAGAAGGACCTGGGGGTCCTGATAGATGAAAAGCTGAACATGAGCCAGCAGTGTGCTCTTGCAGCTCAGAAACCAAATGGCATCCTGGGCTCCATCAGCAGAGGGGTGGCCAGCAGGGACAGGGAGGTGATTGTCCCCCTCTGCTCTGCTCCTGTGAGGCCCCATCTGCAGTGCTGTGTCCAGGTCTGGAGCCCCCAGCACAAGAAAGACAGGGAGCTGTTGGAGAGGGTCCAGAGGAGCCACAGAGATGATCAGGGGACTGGAGCACCTCCCCTACGAGGACAGGCTGAGGGAGCTGGGCTTGTTCAGCCTGGAGAAAAGAAGGCTGCGGGGTGACCTCATGGCAGCCTTTCAGTACCTAAAGGGAGCCTGCAAACAGGAGGGGAATCAACTCTTGGAAAGGATAGATAACTGCAGGACAAGGGGAAATGGCTTGAAGTTGAGGGAGGGAAGATTGGAGGGAAGTTCTTTGCTATGAGAGTGGTGAGGTGCTGGAACAGCTGCCCAGAGAGGCTGTGATGCCCCGTCCATCCCTGGAGGTGTTCAAGGCCAGGTTGGATGGGGCCCTGGGCAGCCTGGGCTGCTATGAAATGTGGAGGTTGGTGGCCCTGCGTGTGGCAGGGGGTTGGAGATTCATGATCCTTGAGGTCCTTCCAAGCCTGGCCATTCTGTGATTCTATGATTCTGAACATTTTTTTTTCTTTTTATTCCTTGTGATTTTTAAAAAAAGAAATCTGCTGTCATTCTGCAGTGCTGCAGGTCCTGTCTTCCTCAGCACGCAATTATTGTCCCATTGGAGTGATACTGTGTGCGTATCATGTAATGAAGTCCCCAGGCATGCAGCTGCTCACACTCCTGTGGAGCTGTGCAAAATGCAATCCTTTGGCCCAGAACATTTTTGCATTTCATGCTTATTTCTATGGCTGACGACTGAGACCAAACAAAGTTTTCATTCTGCCATTTGAGGAACAAGAACCCCAACTGTTGTCACCTACTCTGAATTGATAAACTGTAGTAATTAGCAGAGGCAAAGTGTGTGAATCAAGATGTGCATCCTTTCAACATTAGGATATTCGTCCAATCTCTCTTTGCTCCTACATTAATCTTTACCTTGAATTCGACTTCTTTTTCTCTGAGCCTCTTCTTTTCTAGTGTGCTTTCCAACGGTGGGAGATTTTCACACCTCAAAAAGAAAATACAGCACTGTAATCAAACGGACCAAAACCACCTTTTTGTTACCTCTCAGTAATAGATTTCAGAATCATAGAATGTCTTTGGTTGGAGGGGACCTTAGATATGATTGAGCTCTAATCTCCTGCCGTGGGCTGGTTGCCAATCACTTAGATCATGCTGCCCACGATGACATCCAGCCAGCCCTTGAGCACCTCCATAGGGGTGTTCTCCTCACTCAAGTCCAAGGCTGTTTGCAGCTCCCAGGCACCGACAACACAAGGATACACACATGGAGGCCAGCCAGACTAACTCCACATCCCCTCTAGGCTGTGTGCAAACGCTTGCATATATGTCCTTGTCAGCCTCTGTACGAGTGTGAGATTTGTCCAAGAACTGAAATTCACTTGATCACCATCTATGCCATCGTAATAAAATTACACAGATAAGACACCACATGAAAGATCAGTTTATTTTCATTAATGCTTAATCCGTTGTTATCATCTATTATTCAAATATTGGAGACATATGAAATTCAAGAAGAAAATTATTAGTAACTATCATTAAAATCTATTGAAGGCAGTTATGAGATACGTTGCTTTTACACAAATCACCTTTATGGCTTCCACTAATCATGCAAGCAGTTCCCTCTCCCTCTTCCCTCTCCTTATTTTTGGCAGCCAAAAGCACATATGGCAGTTAGGGAAAAGCATATTTATCACTGCACACCATGCTTCTGCTTCTTATTAGCCTTGATTTTGGAAAACAAAGCCCAAAACATTGCAGTTTTGAAGAATTCCCCTGTCCCTGATGGATAGATGCTTTGTAAGGCAGCGTTAAGTTAGTGTTAAATTATTGCACTTGGATCACTTATATTAGAAAGTTAGTTTTATTCAATCTGCCCTACTGCAATGTAAGCCGTAGCTTGAGATTCTTTGTAGAATTCTTCAGCTAGATGGTTTGAGGAATTTGATGTCCTCTAATACAGCATTTCTTATTTTAAATTGAAGGTTCCATCCTTTTGGGATTGTAAATGTAATGCTGTCAGATACGGAGATGTTTATGTGCTACTGTAAAAGATAACACAGATATAACTGCCTCATCTTTGTGTTTTCTGTGTATGCAAAGGTTAAAATGTCTCTGTAATCAGACTGTTCATTATTCAAAGTTCAATAATTGATATAATTTACATTCCTTAAAGAGCCTTGTTAGGAGATTGATTTAATTCTTAACTTAATTGTACTTCTAAAGGTGTTTTTTACTGTATACTGATGTCTGACAGCAGCTGCTTTTCTCTCCTTTTGCAGATGGACCTCCAGTTGTAGCTCATTATGATATATCAGACACAAACTCAGACCCAGAAGTGGTAAACGTGGACAATCTGTTGGCGGCTGCAGTGGTGCAAGAGCACAATAGTTCCTTAGGAAACCAAGACCTGGGATCTACCTGGAGAAACAGAGGGCTGCTGGATGAGCTGGGTGCTGATGCAGGTTGGTTTGAGCTCCCTTCCTCTGATGTTCATTCCTGCTTCTCACTCAGTGTGTCCACCTCCCATCCTTTCGATGGTTTTGTGATTTATACAGCTTTAAGACCACCCTATGTGGATTATGCAATAAAACAGTACAGGTGCTTATTGAAAGTGTCCGACCTTTACTCCAACAAACAACTGATAAAAACCTGACAAAGTTTCTGACACTAAGTTTCTTAATATTTTTTCTCCCCCTCTAATTACTCTTCAGAAATCTGGTTTGTTCTGTTTGTTTGTTTTAGTGGTGATGGGAGCGTTTTCCTGCTCTCTTATGACAATGATCTACTCTCACTACCGAATAGTTGATTATGACAAGCCAGCTAGCCAATAGCTAGTAAACCAATCATCACCTCATTTTAATTATTGTAATAATCTTTTTTGGGGTCTCTCTTGTCTTTTTGACTCTGTAAAATACAGGCATTCATTTTTTTTTCCCACATGCCATCTGCATTTTTAACATATTCTAGAAAATTGGACATTCCAGGTTCAGCTAAAGACAAAAGGGAAAAAGGTGCTGCTTGTAATTGGGCTTCGTATCAGTGGGCTGAAACTTCCTACAAGGAGGCGAGAGCAGGAATACTGTGGAAGGCTGTAAAGAAGTTCATGAACCTCGTAACATTGCTCAGCTCCACTTGTCACAAAAGAGCTATGCAGTAAGACGAGGTGCTCCAAAGACTGGGGAGAGCTATGTTAGCATGGGGGTGTTTTCACCCCATACTTCACCCCATAGCCCCAAGTGCCAACAGATTGCCTTCCTTGCCAGTCATTTTTGGTACATCATTAAGGTTTTCAGATGTGTAGGACATGGAGGCTTGCTCATGGTGGAGCAGAGTTCTGTGTTTCACTCTGTTTTTTAAATACAGGCTATACTGCGAGCCTCTGGGTAGCTCTGAGCCGCTTTTCAGCATCCATAAAGCTGAAACAAATGCAAATGCATGGCACGTTTTGAAAGAGGTGTTCCATTATTACCTAGTGGAGAGGTTCTCTTTCTGTTACCTTCACTACAGTGTGTAGCTGGGATGTTGTTCCAGCCTTATTGAAGCCTGATACATAGCACCGATGGCTTGGTACTTCAGCAGAAAGAAAGGAATGTAAGGAAATAAAAAATGAAGGTTTCTTACCAAGCAGCATTCCACCTTCCTCTTTATGAGTACGAAGCTGTGATGCAGGTAGAAATTTGTCATCCTTCCTCCTGTATCCAAGGGCACAAACTTCTGCTAGGACGAGGTTGCCAGTTAAACAGATCCCTTCAGGAAAACTCTTTATCTTTAGCCAATGGGAGCATGTTCAGGCAAATTCATTCCTGGTGCTGGGATCCGTAGGGACGAATCTTTTTACTTCCTGCATACATTTGCCCCAGAGCTTGTACTTCACTACACTGCTGGCTGTATGTCTGTCAGGACCAGCCTTTCCTTATACCATGCCTAGAACTGCACGTTTGGAAAACGGAGTTTTCACATCTTACATCTCCTTCCCAAATTAATCTTCAGCCAGCATCTAGCTTAGGAGATGTTATGTGATGGGTTCCCGTGGGAAAATAGCAACATAAACTTAATCTATGTGAAAAATCTTACTAGGGCACACTATCACATCTTTGTGCACGGGCAAATATTTTGGGTTGTTTTGCAAGCTGATGTTGTAGGGCAAACAAAACATCTCCCTTGTGCATCATCCTCATGTTCTTGCAAGGATATTAAGTGTGTAGGCATGTTATTAGGCATGAAATCTGTATGACCAGAGGCTGTAAATCTGCCTGCCTGCTCCAATCCTGATTTACACTCGGTTACATGTTGTAATATTGACTCTGCTAATCACAGTTTTCCCACTGCTGATTACTTTATTGTCTGAACTTAAAGCTGTGGCAGTAGCCCAGTCTTTGGGGGCTCTTGTTAATGGCTCTTGGGACTCATTTCAGGGATGCTTTGTCTTCTGCCCTGGGCAAAGGTTGTAGAATGGCATGCATCAGTCCTAGCAGTTAGCATATAAAGGCAGACCAATACCAATGCCTCCTTCCCAACTCTGTGCACTGAAGGCCTTCATTTTTGTAAAACAGAGAATAGATTGCTCACTCTGTCCCTCTATTTTTCCTCCACCTTTTCTAAGCATTTCAAGCAGCCATCAGAAAGCATTTCTGGCACACCCTCTAGCATATACAACATAATATACAACAGACTATAATCAGCTAAATTCAAAATGTCGTGCTCTACAAATGGCTCTTCCCCCATGTAATCCAATATGTGAGCTGTTCCCAAGCAGTCAGCAGTCTCAGCTCCTTCCAGGCTCCCCAGCTTCTCCCAGGTTAATGCTAAAGGGGGACAACAGAAGCGTGTCCTTTTTTTTTCTTGTCAAACAAGTCCTTGATAAACACAGACTAGCTGTGGATAGCTGGATAGCTGTTGAGGAGCTATCACGAAAAACCACCTGCTGCATTGTGGAGTTTTTGTAATTAAAAAAAAAAAAAAAAAAAAGATTGCTTTCAAGTATTTGTCATAGTAATAATAATGGAACAGATGTGAAGCAGCGTGGCCAGAAATGAGTGGCTTTGTTTTCTTGTTTTCCCATTGACTGTCATCCCTTGTTTTGAGACACCATATTTCTATTTTCCTGGCATGTGTGATGTTTCCATCCATCCTGTAGGCGTAGTTTGCCATAGTATCACTGGATTTGATTCACTGATTGTCATCTTGCTGTAAATCAGAGAGGTTTAGGTGCAATCTAGCTCTTAGCGTTGATGTAAAACAGCAGTTGGAAAGCATGACTACATCTAAAGCAGGGAAGTGCTCCTAACACAACAATATGTCTCATTCACATCTGTGTGACAGCACCATCAGTAGAGCTATTAGAGCTTTTCCAATCCTGGCATTCCAGTCTTTTTGGGTCAGCCTGAGAAAGTCCTTCTCCAACTCATTCCTGAGTCATGCAAGCTGTTAAGTATTGTGTCTGTTTGCATTTGTCCCATGTATAGGTCGTTTGGATCCAGGCTTCCTTGCAAGTGACAAACCCTCAGCTGGTAACACCCAGATCAATGAAGAAATTAATATCACCTCTTCTGACAGTGAAGTAGAGATTGTTGGAGTTCAGGAGCATGCCAGGTATGAATTCCTTTTACTTATGTTCAGTTCCAGTATTTCATTAGTTTCATCAGAATATCTGTGTTGCCAAAACTGATAAAGAAAGAATTCTTAAATTCCCATTCTCTAGTTATCCATCCATGACTGATGCCCCAAAGGTAGAGAACATTAGACTTGGTTTTTTTTTGTTCTGTTTTTCTGTTCTGCTTGCCATGGTGACATAGAATTGCTCAGATTGGAAAAGAATCACAGCATCAAAAGAATGACATCAGAATGTGTTTTTCTATAGAACAGTTATCAATGTCATATGTGTTTAGACTGAGCTTGGGATTTGATACCAAATATCAATGGGCAAAACATGTGAAATGTTAAAATATCAGACATTGAGATACCAAGTTTATAGACATTAGGAAACTTCAGAAGTTCAGTTTTAGGTGTGTGCTGTGAATGTTCCAATACGTAAACAAAAATAATGATGTAGGTTCTTGCTATTTTAAATATTCACTTTAAGCATTTAAACAGTTTTAAATTTGTTTAAATGATCAGTCATTGTAGAAGTAAAACTGCTGTCAACCTTTCAGTGGCTGATGTGATAAGATAACCTAAAGATCAGCTCCTTAAGAAGACACAAGTTAGGTCAGAGCCTCCAACTAGATCAGAGTAAGAAAGCCAGAGGTTTCCCTCCAAGGTGGTGGTTAGCAAATCCAAGTGCCTTGGCTGCTACCTCGGTAAGCATTTTTTGATGTCTCCCTTAATCTTTAAAATAAAGATTAAAATCTTTAGAATTTTGCTTGGCTTAAGGCAATATGAACAAAACCAGCAGAAAAAGGAGGAACAGAGAAAGGAACAGAGCTTTTCTCCATAATTCCTTCTCCTTTTCTTGAGGAAAGGAAGAAGCAAGGTGTGCAGGACTAAGTTTCCTGCACAGATAGTGTAGATGCAGTCCAGCACTGCTGGGTATATGAAAATATATATATATATATTAAGGTGCTAAAGGAGAAAAGGTTTAGTCTTAGCTTGTAGAACTGTGACAGTCTTCTCATGGATCAAGCTTCTGCTTGGGGTTCCCACACCAAACACTTCTGTGCTGCTGCTTGCACATACAAGATATTAGCCTTGCCTAAGTGTTAAGGACTGTTCTGTCTTGGAAGGGTGGACCGTAGGCCCTGAGATGGAGCACTGTATTTAATTTGCTTTGGCTCCAATCTTTACTTGTCAGTTAATGCTTTAAAATATTCCATCTTAAAGCTTAAAAGAAATAAAATTTAAAAATCCCCTCTGTTTGTTAGAGTTCCCATCTCTTTTTGCTAATTCTTTGTAGATACGTTTTTTAAGTAAGCGTTTTTTAGATGGAAGATGTAATGAAAAAGTCATTCTGAGCATCCAAAACTAAACAGCATTTCTGAGAAGGAAAGGAGACATTTACATTTGGATAAATTAGAGCTCTGAGAATAAGCTTCCCCGTTCCGTTTCACTTTCTGTAACCAGGGATGAAAAAAGAAATAGGAGAACATAACCTCAGGAGATGTGCAGAAACTAAACTGTGCTGGTTTGAATTAAATAGAATGTAAATGTCAGACACAGTTTACCAGCAGCCCAAAATGTCCTGCTTGAGTACGCAGCCACCACCAGCAATTACAGGAACAAAACCTGGAGCAAAAGGAGCAAAGTTTTACTAGCACATGCATCAGATTTCCAGATATGAATGGAGGGACCATCTTAATTCCTGTCATCAGTTTGTGTAACAAAATACTTCATCTTTATTAGCTTTCACATCCTTTTCCACATATCTGTTATCAGTACAATAGGTAAAAGTGTCGTGCTAATCAGTAGATGAGCACTTCAGCAAGGCACTTGAGTGCATGCTTATCTTCCAGTACATTTTGTTGACTGTAATCATAGAACCATACAATGGCCTGGGTTGCAAAGGGCCACAGTGCTCATCCAGTTCCAACCCTCTGCTGTGTGCAGGGTTGCCAGCCACCAGACCAGGCTGCCCAGAGCCACATCCAGCCTGGCCTTGAATGCCTGCAGGGATGGGGCATCCACAGCCTCCTTGGGCAACCTGTGCCAGTGCCTCACCACTGAAATGTTTTACTGAAGTGGGGCTGTGCCAATAGCAGGGAGCATTTCCCAGCATTTCTGTGAATCTTACCTACGATGACCCAAGAAAAATCAAGTTTCATTGCTGTATTGTTGTCACGAAGCTGTCACTTTGTCTTTACTGCAACATGGTATTGATTCTGAGCCTCACTTCCAGTTTGTCTCTTTGCAAGGTTCCAGCCAGTAAAACTGCCAACTGAATGCTTCTGAACAATGCATGGCAGTGCACATGGTGGGACAGCACTCCCCAGGATCCTTGAGATCCATGCATTTGCACCCACTGGCAGAATCCAGCCCCTCTCCCTTCTTTAAGGACGACTTTAAGTCTGGTCTCAGCTTGGTGAACTTACAGATCAGTGGCTGTTTAAGATGATATGGACCCTGCAAAATAGGAAAACACCAATGAAATTTTGGGGACGGGCGTGTCAGTAACACGCATAAGGGATGAAACACTGCAGCTAAGAATCCTGTGCCTGAATTCGGTAGTAGCTTTAATGCTTTTTTGCTTTTTGCCTTGCTACAGGTATGTTCATCCCAGGGGAGGTGTGATCCAGAGTGTGTCTTCCTGGAAACATGGCTCGGGCTCGCAGTACATTAACGCTCAGCAAACACAATCATGGACTCCCCAGCAGAATTGGTCTTCTCCCCCAGAAGTAGTAGATCTGACTTTGGATGAGGACACCAGGCGCAAATATCTACTGTAATGCCGTGTCACTGTGTTTCTGTCCCCATCCCTTCTCCTTTTGTGGCACAGAAGTCATAGCTTCAGCTTCAGAAGCCCCATTCCTGGCATTGTGAGACTCAAGCTCATGAAGTTTGTTGTTTTTTTTTTTTTTATTTCCATAAGAATGCAGTATAATTTTAATATCACTTAGATCTTTTTCTTGCTTTTGCCTTCTTAAAGGAGAATTCCTCCCAGAATTAAAACTTAGCAGCTCCAAATTTAAAACACATCCATATTTACTAATTTGAGTGCTAATTTGAAGAAATCATTGTGTGCAAAGTTACGTCCTCCCACTCATCCCCGCCTCCAACTTCAGAACGTTTTTAATTTATCAGTATATTGAGTTTGTAAGTAGCAGTTAGTGTTTTGCAGTGTGAGCATCAGTGATTTTGAGAAATGCTGTGTCCTCACTGGTTTCAGTGGACTTGGAGGTATTCAACACTTTGGAAAGCTGGGCCAGGAGTATTTATATCTGAGCTGATTTGGTTGTGTTACCCGCAGGAGGGACTGTCTTTAATACAAAAGGCCCATAACATATGCACTGAACAGCTTCCAATTAAAGGACTTTTATTTTCAATATAATTTATAGTTTACACTCTTCTCAGTGCTGACTCTTCTGTCTACTTGACTACTGTGTTTCACTGATCACAACCCACGGCTTGTTACGGTTTAGAGCAGCAGTAGTAGAAACTGTCTAGCAGCTGTCCATTGCAAAAGCACAAGAACATGACAAGTAATAAAAAGACTCAGCATCCGCCTGCTTTTTTAAATGTATACAAACTTTTTCCCTATTTCTGAATCTTGCCTGGAGTAGGGAAAGGAGAGAAAGGAGACATACTTGCTCCTAGTCTTCATTTCTGCTATTGCTCGTTTGCTTTCGTTGACCATCTCAAAACACTTGTGAAGTCCCAGTCTGGCACAGCACTTTAACAGATGCATAGTGTTAATCCCGGGCAGTTTCCTGATTTTGTGGGGCCATTGGGGAACTGACAGAGTTTGTGTTCCCAGGAAACACGTACATGTGGCACTGGGGACTTGGTTAGTGGGCACGGTGAGGATGCGTTGGAGTTTGACTTGGGGATCTTTGAGGTCTTCTCCAACCTAGGCTTCACGTGCTTCAGACTCTGCCCCAAACGGTATTGCTGGATCAGAGTGTAAGGTTGTGGTCTTTTCTTTGACCAGATCTGCACCATTTCCCTGCAGCTCACGTCTCTTATCCTAGTTTTGGAATTGCTTTTAGGGTACAATCCAGGAAACACTCTGTTTGCCTGACCGAGACGAGCAGAACTGTGTACTTCAGTGGGCTCCAGTTTCAGCACGTATGGAAATTCTTATCCTAATCTGTCATTTTGAGCCTTTTCTCCAGGCAAAAACCAAAGATTAGACTTACGCAGGTTGATATTCACTTTAAATGTCTGTTGTGCAATTAAAATACTCCCTTGTATTCGAAATGTTCCTGATGGAAATTTTACACAGCTCCATCAGCAGGTTTTTCTTTGTTGTTGTTGTTGTTGCTTTTTTTTTTTGCCTGTTATGGCTGAAACAGGGGATAATTACAACATGGGGAGTTACATTTCCTTTTTGTGTTGTCTGTTTGTTTGTTTTTTTTTTTCTTAAATACATTTGGCTCCCACCAATTTTTCTCTGCGAGCCAAAAAATAGAAAGAAAAAAGGAAAAAAGAAAAAGGGAGAAAAAAAAAAGAGAGAGAGACCACCAAAACCTAATGAGTGTTGGTGTGGTTGGCAACAAACTGCAACTTTGGAATGGTGGTTTCGTGGCTTTTGCTGTTCCATGAAGTTCTTGTAGAGATCAGTTTCAATGAAAGCTGCAGGGACCCATCAGTAGGCCTGCCATTAAAATGCAAACTGTTTTCTTTTTTTTAAAGTTTGTATATTATGTGACCTCCATGTATATATAATAACAACCGTGTCCTAACCAGACTTCCTCCCATTGTGCACTGTGTTTGTTTCAACAATCCATGCATTGTAGTCCGATGCAGGTTTTCTTTTATTTAAAACACTACGTATTTTCTTTTTGTCCTTATCAAATTTGAGGAGGGTAGTGGCCTGAAAAACACAATCACTGGATAGCTAGGGAAGTGTTTTCATTTTGCTTTTTTTTTTTTTTTTTTTTTTTTTTTTTGGTCGTTGTTGTTATTTTATTCTTTTTGTATTAAAAATAAGAGCAAAAGGTGCCTGGACGGTTTTGCTCTTCTCAGCAGGAAAGTGAAATGTTCAGCCATTGTATGGCCAAGAACCAATGCACGCAGGGCCTGATCCAGAACCCACTGGAGCTGATGGGGGTTTCCCCTCAGCTGCACTGTGCATTGGCTCACGTCCTTCTTGGTTCAGCAGTTCCTGAATTGCTTGAGAGTGAACGTGGGATCTTCTGTAGCAAAGACAAATAATTGCTTAGAATTCAAATGTTCGAAACGTGCGACTGTAGCTTAAAAAAAAAAAAAAATTTTTTTAAAAATTTTTGATTATTCTCGACACTCATTATTTAGTTCTCATTTTTCCATCTGATATTTAATGGTCTTCGGAGGAAAAAAAAAAAAATAAAAATAATTAAGCAAACAGAGTGTTATATAAATATATAAAAATATATATATTTTTGGTGCAAGATGAGACCTTCCGTTTTTTTGAAACAAGTCTGTAGCATAAAGGTTAAACTATTTTAAGACAAAATAAAATAGAGTGTATTATTTAAACAGTGCTGTCTTGTTTTTCTTCCTTCCGTTTTCGGTCGGTACGCAGCTCTCTTTGTCACATCCCCAAAATAATTCCCTTTCAGCTCCAGGATTGGCTTGCAGCACTCCCGAATTCAGCACTGCAGATGTGGGTGGGATGAGAGGCAATTTCCCCAGCACCCAGGAAATGCCCACAGCCTGTGGATGTCAGCCTGTAAAGACTGAAAAGGGAACTGCAAAGGCTCTACTGAGCAGTTTAGTTCTCTCCTTCCCTTGAGGTCTGCAGATCGTGTCCTTTGCTGTGTGCATCAGTGCAGTTTGCTGACATACTTGTTGTATTTCCCCTCTTCTTTTCAGGGCTGTAGTTTGTGGGCGCCAGTGCCTGTGTTTCCAGAGCAGTGCAGGGATGGAGCTCCAATACTCCTCTCTTTGCAAGGTCAGGAGCAGCACTCCTGCAAAATGCAAACTTGTGGCAGACAAATCCTGTGTTTGCTTCCAGCTTTGTTGCAAACAAGGCAAAATGATGGAAAAGAAAGAATTGTTCTCTGCAAAATCCATTTTTCATTACTGCACAAAAGAATGCAGACCTGCAGCCTGGCCAGTGCCTTCCCCGTTCCGTTTCCTCTGTGCAGCTCTGACAAAATACCCCGTCTTGTGCAGTGAGGATCACATCTGCTTTGTCCACAGCTTCAAACAGTGACAGACAGCCATAATCCAGGACCCCCAAACCTTCCCCGCTATCTTTCTGGTTTTGATTGGGCTGAGTGATGCTTTTAAGACTCTAATGAGAAGTCTGTCCCTCTTGCAGTGTGCTGTGTGTTCTCACCCAAAGCTCATCCTGCCTGGCATGGGACAGGACAGATTCACAAAGGGGTAATTCCATTGCTTTTCCACATGGCAGCACTTCCTATTCAGCTCCATCTGTTCACACTCTCCCCGGACCATGTGTGACAAAACCCCCAAATAACAACCAATATCCAAATTTGGGATATATTGTCAAATTGTTTTCATTTCTTCACACGTTGGGTCTTCTTTTGGGCTCTCAGTGCCACATTTCCTACCCCATCCCAACATCAGGATGGACAGGCAGCGATGGGAGGTCACCCTTCGTGCTGGGAGGTTCAGGGTACTGTTCCCAGCTTTTTCTCTCCAGAAAGATAAGAGCTGGAAATTTCAAGCTGTGCTTTGTATCTACAAGTGCCCTGTGGCTTTTTGCTGTCTGTAGGCTTTGCAGAAGGTGTGGAGCAGCTCAGATGACCACGCATTGCTTGAATTCCTTTTAATAACTGAGGAGCACATGGTGTTTTTCTATGGCATGTGCCCCAAAGCCAGCCAGCCACTTTTTGGGGATCTCCACACAAAGCATTTGAGTCCCCCCAGCACATCTCTATAAGCTGCTGTGGTCACAAACTGGCATTGCTGGCACCTACCAAGAACCCTTAGAAGAAGAAGAAAGTTTGCCATTGCAAAGTCTTGGTGACAGCTGTCTTCTTGTTGCACAGCCAAAGCCCACGTCACCACCCCAGGCTCTGCCACCCAGCTACCTGGGACATGATATGGGAGAGTGCTTGCTCCTGCAGTGAGCTGTGGAACCACACAACGTCTCATTCCTAATTCACTCAGGCTTTATTTTTGTCATCTTTTTTTCAGCTTTATCCTCAGTCGGGACAAGGATGTAGGCGGGTTCTCCTGTGGGTCCTCTCACGTGTTCTCCTTGGGTTCTCCCATGGGTTTTCCTTGAATACTCTCATAGGTTCTCCTTGTTCTTCCCAGAGGTTCTCCATGAGTTCTCCCATGGGTTTTCCTTGGCTTGCAGCATGGGTCCTCCTGTGGGTTATCCCGTGAATTGAGTCCCCCCATGAGTTCTCCTTGGGTTCTAAGCTCACCACACCCTACAGATGTAAAGACATTAGGTTGAGTTGCAGCCATACAGAGAAAACAACGGGAAGGTGAAGAGTGGGAGTTAAAGACACACAGAGCAGCTTACAAAACACAACATTTTCCTAATGAAAAGAGGGATGACTTAAAAAGGCAGTGTGTCTGGGACAAGACTCAGCAAATCGAAAACATTGAGAAGTTCCTCTCCCACACTGCAAACGAATATTGATTCCTCCCCACTTCTCAGGAGCATCCGAGGACCTTCCCCTCATGGAAGCACCCAGGGGATGTTCCAGTGGTCTCAGGCTGCTAAAACCTCATCCTATAGGGCTGCTGTCTTCCTTGCTCCATGCCTTCATCGAGAGGGAGAATCAGGGTAGTAATCTTTCCTGGGCTTCGCAGTGATTTTTAATGCAATTTGGCCACCGACATTTTCGCTGGGGAAATTTGGGCACTAGATGGCACCCTAGGAACGAGCTGCGGATGCATCCTGGGCTGCAACCTTCCGAGCAGAGGAGAACCAAAAGGATCCCAATATCCCCATCCCAAGTCTCTGCCGGGACACATGGGCAGAGCTCCCACTGTGCAACAACTGCCCCAATTCAGAAAAAAATGACATTGCTGGGTAGGACGCAGCACCTGGCCTTGTCTGTATGTTCGTGTTCACGCCTGTTTGCAGCTCCTGGCTACAGGCAGAGCAAGCACATCATGTACCCACACAGGACAAAAATTTGGTGTAAGAGCAATTTTATGCATTCTTCGCTAGGCCGTCATCTGGCCATCTTCATGCAGATCTGCAAGGCATCCCAGGTGGGAATGAGGGTGGTGCATCAGCTTTTTCAGTTGACAGATGGATCCCGCTCTGTTATCCCAAAGGATTTCATCTTGGTTTTGCAGAGGAGGTGAAACAACACCATGCAATCCTCCCATGAGGGCAAGCCAAAGCATGTGGACACTGCAAATGGGTGGTGCTGGGGTCACCGTGGATCCCAAAAGCTGCCTTGGGAATGGCTGCGAGTTATTTTCAATGCCAAAAAACAAGCAGCATCTGTGTGACGTGGGGGATTGGATTGCGGGGGGGACGTGTGTGCTGTCAAGGCATAACACCCCTGGCAACTGCAGCTCAACTGCTGTCCCAGGCCATAGGAACGAGGGAGACTGGGGGAGACCCTGGTGGGAGTGAAAATTTAGCAAAAAGAGTATTTTCTTTTTGTGCACATCAAAGCGCACACACACAGAAAAAAGGGTCACGCTCACCCTCCCTGTTCTTCCAGCTGGTGTCAGCAGGGAAAGGGTTAAACAGTGAGGGATGCCCGGTGCTGAAAGCCCCATAAATGCACTAATCCAGACAGACAAATCCGCCGCACGCCTCCGTTGTGAGGCTGAAGCCCTCCAGATGCAGCACACGGATAAACCTAAGCAGGGATTAGTGGAGTCCCTGGGCGGCACAGGGACTGCAGCCCCACGGGCGAGAAGCAGCACATGCTCTGCTCTGCTGTGACCCAAGTGCCCACAGCAACAGCTGCGAACCCATGGCCAACTGCACCTCGTAACAAACGCACCCCTTGTCACCCTCTGGGGTCCCTGCTCTCTTGGGGAAACAAACTAACAACAACAACAAAAAAAAAAACAGCTAACAAAAGACAACAGGTTTTCTCCTCGGTCACTGAACAAAACCTGGATTTAACAACAAAGCCAAATCTTTGCAATGATTTGGGGTTTATTTATTGTTATTTTTTTTTTTTTTTTTGGAGGGTTTTGCCCTCCTGCACATCCCCATGTCTGTGCCCATCAAGGAGAAGTCTCCACACACTGAAGGCTTGCACCCCATGCTTGGTTGGCGCTGTTTTAAGCTGGAGATGCCAGAACCGGGGCATCAATGCACACAACAGGCCGTCGTCCTGCTGCAGCGTGTGCTGCTGGGGGGGGGGTGCATGTGTGTGCGTGTGACTGTGTACACGGTGCGTACACGTGCAGTGGGCATGCATGCATGCACCACTGTCCATGCGCCGATGCAGGAGGGCATATATTCATGCCTGTGTGTGCATTTATGCATGTGACACGTCGACGTGCGTGTTGGTGCAGGAGGAATACGTGCGTATTCCACCAACTGCCCGCGTCCATGTGCCTTTGTGCACCTGGTAGGCATGCCTGCATGAATGATGCACAGGGGCACACACGCATGAGCGCGTGCGTGGCAGCAGCTGCACGTGCGCGTGTGACTGCGTGTCTGTGCATGGTATATGGTGCGTGCACGCGTGCGTTGGCACGCTATCACAGAATCGCTCAGGTTGGGAAAGACCTTAAAGATCATCGAGTCCAACCACGAGCTTAGCCTTAGTACCCTAACAACCCTGCGTCCCCAAGCATCACATCCAAGGGATGTATCCTCAGTTGGTGCACGAACACGGGCATCTGTACGTGTCCTTCACAGCCACCAACCACACGCGCGCTCATGCGTGCACGGCTCACACAACACGCGAGCACCAACACTCCACGTGCGCCCGCGCGCGCCGCACGCACACAACCCCCCCCCCCCCCCCCCCCAACGACCGCCATCCGCGTTCCCGCGCGCGCGCACCCCTCCCTCCCTCCGCCTCCCATTGGCCGCGCTCTCCGCCAGGTGGGCGTGACCCGTCGAGGAGACGGCCAATAAGGAGGGGGCGTGTCCCGCGGGCGCGCGCGGCGTTTTGCCATTGGCGGCGGTCGCCTTTGTGTGAGCGGAGAAACCCGGACCGCCGCTGGCGCCGCGTCGGAGAGACCGACGGGGAGCGAGGCGGGCCGGGCCGCGCCGCCCGCGCGCGCCACGAAGGCCGCAGCATGGTCCTGGTGCACGTCGGTTACCTGGTGCTGCCCGTCTTCGGCTCCGTGCGCAACAGAGGTACCGCGTCGTGCGCCGGTGGCCGCGGGTTCGCGTCCCGGGGACCGCACCGCTCGGTGTTACTGGGTTGGTTTGGAGGGGGAGGGCTGGGGAAATGGAAAGGATGGGGAGCGGTGGGGCTGCACCTCCGAGCCCCGCTCAGTGCCCTGTCCGACAGCAGATCCCGATATGGGCTTCTTTTTTTTCTTTTTTTTTCTTTTTTTTTTCCCCCCCCCCCCCACTCATTTCCACCTCTCCACCTCCGGGATACCCGCTTGTATCGCTCCCGCCTGCGCTTCGGTAGCTCCATTCCCACCTCCCCCCCCACCCCACCCCTCCCCCCTTTTTTGTTTTTTATTTTTTTCCGTTGTTTTCTCACCCTTACGCCCCCCCCCCCCCCCCCCCCCCCCCCCCGCGCAGTGTAGCTGGTACCAGCCGTGTTCTGTGCCATCCGTGTAGCTGAGGGCATCGCTCTGTAAATCCCTGCCGAGTGGGCGCCTTCTGCTGCAGCTGGGGCGCGGGGGGGGGGGTGGGGGGGTGGAAGGAGGGGGGAAGAGAGGGAAGAAGGAGGGGGGGGGGGGGGATAAGACCTTAAAAATATATTGGGGGAAAAAAGGAAAAAAAAAAAAAAAAAAAAATTTAAAAAAAAAAAAAAAAAAAAAAGTGGGCAGACGGGGATACTTCGATTCATCGCAATTGACAAATTTCCAAAAAAAAAGAAAAAAAAAAAAAGAGAAAAAGGAATCAATGGGCCCCGGCGGTGCGAGCCCGGCTCCACGCCCCCCCCCCCCCCAATCCCCCCCCAGCGGCACAATGGCTTTCCATTAAACAGGGATAACATTATTTTCTGCTGTGCTGAATTACTTCCTGTTCTTATTTTGTGGGTAATTTTTCTGTACCGAATATCCTTTGGTTGTGTATCTCCACCTTTTTTCTTGTACTAAAACTAAAGCATGGTCTGTATTTTTTTACATTACCTAGTTTCTGATGTAAATCTCTCTGTAGAGACATACCCTGCTGAAATGTAATGTGCTGTAGCCTATACATCTGCTCAGTGTACGCTGCTTTTGTTCTGTTGCCCTTCCATAGCATGGTGGGCCTTGCCTTTTTGTATTGTGTGCATGATGACATTGTTACACACGATTCCACTAATACTAATATACGATCTCTCAATAAAGAAACTAGTTTTCCTATATTAACCTAGTGTGCTTTTTCTATTGCTGTTTTCCCATTTATTGTCGTATCCTGCTGTTTAGATTTTTTCCTTGCTTTCCCCCCATCGTGAGGTTGGAGTGAGTGGATCTTCCCCTAGCGCAGATATGGGGGCTTTTAACATATATTTAACATAAATATATATATTTTTTTCCCCCATCCTATATCCTGGCATTAGTCTGTGTGTACATGCTCCCACGCCATGCACGGTCCGTAGAGTACCGATGCAGAATTCTCTTATCAAACCAAATGGCAAAAAGAGTGCATAAAATCCCAGCCCTCGTTATTAATCAGAGAGATTTAATGAAGGGGATAACGCTTATTTTTAGTCGCATTACACATTCCTCACCTGAGTGCTACCGAAAGGAGAGGGATGACTCGCGGATGGATGGGGGGAGTCATTTTTGATTTTGATTAACAAGAGGTAAAAGGACCTGGAAAATAATTATAAAAAGAAAAAAGAAAGAAAGAAACAACACCCTATAACCTCCTCTTTTAGTCCTGCAGTCGGGCACGTACGTGCATTGAGTGCCCTGCCCACCATTTGCTGCCAGGCAGGAGCTGCAGTGCCTGGTCCCAGAGACTGGCACTCTATAAATATTCCCACAGGCCCCCATAAAGCCACCCCAGGTCTTCATGCCACGGCTGCATTTTCCTACCAGGAGCCCCCATGTCCACCATCTTCCCATTATCAGAACGTGGGCTTGGGGAAGTTCCTAGCAGCTTAAGATATCACAGCACAGAGGATGCACCGACAAATAATTGTGGTTAGCGGGCAGTTTGGCTGCAAAAGTAGTGGTCACTGCACCAGCCTCGTTCCCCAGGTCCTGTAAACCCTTCAGGTTTTGGCTACAGGGTTGGTACGTGGATGCCACGGCTCCCGACAGCAGGAGAGGGGCTGGGGGTAGCATTATGTTCCCAAAGGCAGTCAGAGGGACAGGTGTTTGTAGCCAGGGGAAGGCAGATCTCAGCCTCTCCGTGCTTCCCTGCTGCTGTAACGGCAAGGAAAACCCCTCTCCACCCTCCTTAGAAAGCCAAACAAAAGTTCCCAGGCGCCCACCCTGCCTTCCCAGCATCCCTCCAGGAGATGCATCATTTCGCAAGGCCGTGCCTTTCCACCTCCGTCCTAGCTTTACCCTCAGTTCTCGTTTGTTCTGTTTTATGATTTCCTTCTCCATACTTTTCTTTTCCGTGTATCTCAATGCCTGTTCGGCCCATCCTGTCCCCCTGTATGAGCAACAGCGGGCTCCCCTGCTCCCCTGGATGTAGTGTATGCTGTGGCCCTTTGTTCTCGCTCCATCTTCGCCCCGGGCCAGCGCTGGGCTCCGTGTGTGACACATGTATCCCTTACACGCCCTGAGGAGGAGGGAGGCTGTGCTTCTCGCTTGCATGAAGGGAGAAATGCATGCCTGTTGGGGGCTGATCATTTTCTGATGTGACTTTTTTAATTCATTATTACTTTTTATCATTATTATTTCTATGATTACTGAACCCCTCCATCCCACGTAAGATGAGGCTTTTTTTTTTTTTTTTTTTTTTTTTTTTTTTTTAATTTATTTAAATGAACCCCCTTTCCCTCCATCCCACCCTGAAACTACCAACACTGAACCCAGCTCCCCACAGAACCCTGCGGGAGCAGTGGGTTCACCCTGAGCTCCTTTCCTCGTGAATGATCCAGAGCAAAACCATTTGGTCCACGCGCTCTGAGGATACCTGGGTGATCTAATAATACAGAAAGCTGCTGGGTAATGGCAACTCGTACTGAGCAATTTATCATCCACATCGTATTTTTGACCTGTCTGGTTCGAAACACATTGCTACGAGAGGAAACATCCTCCCTCCCCCCTTCTCCAACTCCACCTCCCAGCATTGTCAGTCAGTAACCAAGCAGCTTTCATGCTCATAATCCATCAAAAGCATCCGCACGTTAATGGCTTAATTCCTTTGACACTCACGAAGGCACCTGTACAAAGGAAATCATCTTCCTTCATTTTAGCATCCACGGGTGGAGAAAGCCTGGGAGAAATCCCATGCTGTGGGCACGGAGGCACGTGGTCGTTTCCAGGCCCGTGGTTGCTCTGAATGACCTTTTCTCCAACAGGAAGAAGGATAATCTCAAACATGGGCAAAACTGGCTCTGAGATGGTTTTATATAAGGGTTATATAAAGGTCTTAAACACATCTGCAGGAATTCCAGCGCCATGTTGTCGAATGGGAGCTAACCCCATCTGTCTCTGTGCCGGGGTCTCACAAGAGGTTTGGGTTGTGATCACCATTTCCATCGTGGTTAGGGATGAGAGAAACGAATCGCAGGCGTGTTTTGCTCTTCCTTATTCCTGTTTGTTGGGGGGAATAATAAGCAAAGACTAATGAGCGTTGGACCAGACCGTGCGTGGATCAGGCCCTGTGCAGGTGTGTTATTAAAAAAGCGATGAGTTATGTCCAAGTGCAAAAAACAAGATGGCTGGGGAGGGCTGGTGAGATGGGAGGCTCGCAAAATCCCTCCTAGGGAACTGCTGGGGCAGAGCTGGGGGTTGAGGAGCGGCGGAGGTCCCAGGGTTTGGTCCCAGAGAAGAGGAGGCTGACCGGAGACCTGGCAGCCTACTGCTCCTCGTGACCCTACAGTCCGTTGTGGCCCTGCAGTTCCTCGTGGTCTATAGCCTCTCATGGCCTTACAGCTCCTCATGGCCCTATAGCCCCTTGTAACCCTGCAGCTCCTCGTAACCTTACAGCTCCTCGTAATCTTACAGCTCCTTGTGGTTCTACAGCTCCCTGTAGCCCTTCAGCCCCTTCATGGGCTGAGCTAGAACTCATGGAGCATTGGGACATCGCTCTCAGACGCAGGGTTTGGGTTCGGGCAGTGCTACGTGGAGCCAGGGGTTCGACTTGGTGATCCTTTGGGTTTCTTCTAGCTTGGGTTCCCTCTGTGTTCTGTGATTCTGTCTTGCTGCACCCCACAAACCCTGCATTGCCCCTGGGAGCCCGTGTGACATCCCTGACCATCTCATCTCATTCTGCTGCACCAGACCCTGCAGCAGAGGGGGGAGCAGCTTCTCCCCGTGGCCCACCTTCATCCAAAGAACAGCTTTTACAGGAGGGAATGGCTCTTTTAAGGGTGCGATGCTGGGAGTGGAGGGCACAGACATCCCCTCCAGCCCTCTGGGTCATTGGCATGTATGTGTTGGTTTAACACTGTGCTCTGCATTAGGGCTGCCTGATGTCATCCCTGGAAGATCCTTGTTTTTGGAGGTGTGCTGGTTTTGGAAAGCAGCAAGTAAAGATACTGGAAATAAAGGGGTGTGAGGACCTTCAGTAGATCTCACCCTGTATCTCATTAATCTTCAATATCTGTTATCTCTCACGGGAGAGATGACTTTGCAGCTGGGGGAATTGTGATATTACCAAACATTGTCGCTCTGGGTAACATCCTATTTGAGTGCATTTGCAGAACTCGCAGCTTGCAGGTTCAACACAAAGCATCACTTTCCCATTAAACAGTGGTCTCTAAAAAGCTTCAGAACATCACTTCTGAGCTTAAAGTCCCTGCAACACCGAGGAGTTTAAGGCAGTGTGGTCATTTAAGGAAGGAGCAGTGCTTTGAAGTGCTTAGAAGCACAGCAGCTGCATGGAGCTCATGGCAGGGACCTGCCAGTGCCAGCTCTGGGCAGCAAGAGCTGCGCTTACACCCACTGAAGAAAGTGTTAATTTTTCTCCTTTTCTGGGTTCAGTTTGGGTTGGTGTGCAGTTTGGCTGGGCAGGGGGTCACAGTTCCCCTTGCTGCCCACACACAACCCCGTGGGAGATCCCAATTTAATCGTTGCTTGGTCTTTTCTTATTCCCAAACCTTCTTACGGAGAAACTCCATTCTTTTGGGAACTGCCAGACTCATTCTCCAAAGGAACAAAGCCCCTTCTCATGTTTCAGCCCACACAACCAACACTACTTGTGGTAGGGACTGAGCACTGGGTGCTGGAGCACTCGGTTCTGCTGAGCCTCAGAGCAGCTGAGATTCAGTGAAATCAGACTCATTTCTGCCCTAACCCCCTTTGCTTAATCCTTTCTGTCCTCCTTCTCCTTAGTTGTGCAGCCTCCAGAATCTTTTCTCACCCATTTTCCTGCCTGCTGGTCCTTTGCATTACACAGCCCCTGCAGTAGCTGGGTTTCACTGCTGAGCTATACATGCTATGCAGCCCTCTTGGTAAGTGTCCTTAATCACAGTTGTTTTCTTTCCTTTACCTTTAAGTGTTCCTGCAGGGAAGCTGCATGCTCATAAGTGAAAATTACTGCTTTGGTTCAGGTGAATAAGCTAAGAGGGTTAGGAGCAAAAATGGAAGCAGTGAAGTTGCAGTTAAAGGGAGAGGCACTGAGGGGCACATTGGGGCTGTGGGCTCAGTCCTTTCAAAGTGTTGATATGCCTATAGGGAAGTGTTTGTATGAAGATTTGTGAGTCTCTGAGAAAGACCTAGCATTCTCCATGAACAACTGAAGAAACACAACTTCTCATGCCCTTGCCATAATGGCCCCCAAAATGAGGGCCACCACGGTGGGTTGGGGCTGCAGGATGCACAAAATGCTGGTGCTTGCAGGAAGAAATCCTTCTTCTGAAAGAAAAGCAGGAGATGAGGTTAACCACCTCCTTCCTGGAAGTGGCACTCCACGGTGTGGGAGTCCATGTGTGGAGAGGTCTGAGTACCCCTGTACAGAAATCTACCCCAAAAAGATGAAATATATCATTTCCATGAGATGAGAGCATCTTCCCTGACAAGGAACATCTGCCCTGTGATGACTGCATCATCAGTAGACCTCTGTCTGGAAGGGGCTGCTGATATTTTCACGCAGATGCACCACTGATTTGATGAGCTTGGCCATCTGTTTTGATTTCAGATGGTTTTTTGACAAACATTTCTCTTTCTTCTACCTATCTGAAGCCAGGGATTTTCTTCCCTACTTTGAAGAAACTGATTTGAGGAGTCCAGAAGGTTCGCTGAACAGAAGCCCTGCAGTCTAGCAAAAGCTTCCTTTGAATTTGATTGCTCCTGGGAATATCTTGCCTCGGGGGTGGTATTTTTGGGGGCTCTCAGTTTTGATGGTGCTTTCAGCCAATGCTGTTTTTCCTCAGAAGGCTCAGGTGATGCTCTGGAGCCATTATTGTTCATCTCTTCCTCCATAATCCATAAGTGAATCATGCAAGGAGCAGGCATTTTCCTAACCATGGAGAAAGCTGGGTAATAGGTACCTTTTGATACATGGCATTCTTTTGAAGGGACCTTTAGGAGCATTGTTGGCACTGGACAGCCCACCCAATGCTGGTAGTCGCTCTGGTGTCCAACTGCCATATGCTGGGGTTCAGATAGAGCTGCTCCAAATACCTGCTTTTGTCTTCTCCATGGAAAGTTTCTAAAAGGCATCCAGAAACACACTGCCTGCCCTGGCACCGTGTGTTGGGATCCTCCAAGGGAGAGTGGCACTGGGAAACTGCCTTCCCAACAAATGTGCTACCCCCACCCCCCAGCTGTGTCTTTGATCTTCCTTATCTGCCTTCTGGTTGGCATCTGACTCTTCCTTCAGACACGCTGAGGATTCAAACAGTGAGATATGCAAAGGGATCTTTGTGATTTTGGAAGCCATGGATGTAAGAGGCACTTGCCCAGTCAGCCAACTTCTGTGATACATCTGCTTGGAAACTGGGCATAAATAGAATAAAAAAAAAAGTTTTCCTTTTTTTTTTTTTTTTTTTTGATAGCAGAGAAAGTCCTCTTTCTTGTGCAGTGTGGGATAGGATCTCATTTGTGCTCCTTGGTGCATCTGATCCATTCCGACCATTTCTTGTCAGCTGGTGGGAGCTAAGATTTACACAGGCTCAGCTGCGAGCCCCACATTTTTGTGAGGAGAAACTGGAAATGAGTTTCAGGTTCATGGTGAAGCTGCTAGGATATGGGACTGGACACTAAGCTTTCAATATCTAAACTTGCCTACGCATGCACAAATCCAAAGTGAGCCCTGCATTTTTTTTGAAAGAGTTGCTTGGGATTTAAAGTGGGATGAGTAAGATGAGGATGTAGTTTGAGGTGCTAAGAAAAGAAGTAACTGGCAGCAAAAGCCACAGTCCAAAGCTATTTTGTTTTTGTATGGGTTTAATGATCTTTACGAGGCTATCAGCATGTCTTCAATCTAGAGTGACATTTGTTGTCCAAATGAGGGAAGGAGCCCAGACTTTATAAACCTCAGGCAGTGTCTGAAGGTACTGGGATGCCAGTGCTCCAGGAAAGGTGTCCATCAAGTCTGGTGCTTTCTACATTCCCCAGGCAGCAAATACCACATCTCCAATGTGCCTGGCAGGAAGGGAGCTGTAAATCCCATGCAGATTACCACATTTCTTGTTGTTGTTGCTAAATCCACATTTCTCTTTCTTCTTGCGTGGCCTGTAGTGTTAATATCTTAATTTCATTTGTAAATTCACTTATCAGCTTTCATTAGTCATCCCATTAATGATCCCCAGCAAGAAATTTGTTATTTGACGTCAAAAGACAGATTAAAGGACTTCTGGAGCCTTGGGAAATGGTTTCATTCTGCACCAGAATTGTAGTGGTTGGCATATGAGGCTAATACTATGTATAATTTGCATCTGCTGCTCAAGGGATGAGTGATTATTTTATATATTTAGCAGAAAACAAGAGCCATTTCTTAATCATGAATGGCTCTACATTTCCCTCAAACTCTACAGTATTGTGAATCACTGGTCTATAAGCATCATATTGCCAGTTAACCTGGTTTCACATTACCACAGTGGTAAGCCCAGAGGGCCAGATCCTGACAGCTTGCCACCTCAGTTTTACTGCTGGAACAGCTAATTGAAATTAAGCTCCCTCAACACTTGGAGCTGGAAGGGACAGGGAGAGCATTGAGCTTTACATGGCCAAAATTGAGCATCTTTGTTCTCTGCTCTTACCGATGGTGCACAAGGGTGCTGCTAGGGTTGGAAGGACCTACCGACCTGTCAGCCTCACCTCTGTGCCAGGGAAGGTCATGGAGCAGATCCTCCATGGAGCTATGCTAAGGCAGAGGGAGGTGACATGGAATAACCAACACGGCTTCACCAGGGATGAGTCCTGCCTGACCAATGTAGTGGCCTTCTGTGATGGCGTAACCACATCACTGGACAAGGGAAGAGCCACTGATGTCGTCTACTTGAGCTTTTTACACGATCTCCCATAATATTCTCACCAAATTGGAAAAATATGTATTTGATGGGTGGACTGTTTGATGCACAGGGAATTGGTTGCAAGATCACACACAGAGAGAAGGGGTCAATGGCTCCGTGTCTGGGTGGAGATCAGTGAAGAGTGATGTCCCCCAGGAGTCAGTACTGGGACCAGTGCTCTTCAATATCTTCATCAGGGACATCAACAGTGGGATTCAGTGCACCCTCGGGAAGTTTGCAGTTGACATTTTGACACACAGGAGGGACGGGATTCCATCCAGAGAGACCCGGACAAGCTCCAGCAGTGAGTTTAGGTAACTTCAGGAGGCTCAGCAAATCCCAAATGCAAGATCTGATAGTGGCCTTTCAGCTTCTGAAGGGGAGCTACCGTTCATGATCCGTTGTGATAGGACAAGGGGAAATGATTTCAGACTGAAGGAGGGGAGATTTACATTGGATGTAAGGAATAAGTTTTCCACAGTGAGGCTGATGATGCACTGGCACAGGCTGCCCAGAGATGTGGTGGGTTCCCTGTCCCTGGAGACACCCAAGGTCAATCTGGACAGAGCTCTGAGCCCTGAGATGGAACTGTGGGTGTCTCTATTCACTGCAGGAGAGTTGGACCAGAATGACCTTTGAATGTCCCCTCCAACTCTTAGTGATTCTATGAATCTATGAGAATTTTTTTTTATCGTTAAAATCTGTTGCATGCAATTCTATAAGAAAACTCCCAGGTGGAAGAAGTGCTGAGTTTGCAGTGACCCACAACTCGGAACCCCATTTCAAGGCTTGTAGTCTGTTTTGCTCAGCCCTCGATGACCTAAAAAGGAAACATCTGCATTTAACAGGAGATAATGGTATATTGTGTGCCAAACTTGGGGAAGAGCCTGGAGGTCATAACGAACTCAATTTGGGGCTGCAGACTGGCATGCACAATCTGACATTTTGATTACAAGCACGTAGATCTGGCTTGGGTGGGAAAAGACAGCATGGGTCAGTCTGGGTGTACAGGAGGTGGCTGAAGGTTTTGGGATGTGGGCTGAGAGCTCCTCAGCATCCCACCTGCAAGGGATGAAGGGTGACCAGACAGCCCAGGACACACGTCTCTTTTCTGCATTGCTTGGGGCTGGGGCTCTGTGAGAACAGATATATCTGGTTTTGATTATGATGATTATTTTTTCGTCCACTGGCTGAAAACTTATTTTCCTGACTTTATATTGTTTTCGAGTTTTTTTCAGCAAAATGAGGAAAAAAGGTTTTTAAATGATTCAATTGAACTGAGATGAAATAGGCCACAGCCCCAGAAGTGAATATTATCTTACAGCAAGGAATAAAACAGCATCAACTGGAAGCAGAGAATAAAATCATTGCATCACAATCTTTCAGTCGTTCCTTTTCATACAGAACCATTTCATCTCACTGCAATTTTCCTCATGTCAGAGAAATGGGCTTAGTATTCATTGCTCACTTGGAAAGCGTGAAATGGATGGACTGTCCCAGTCCCCTGTGCCCCCATACTGTGAAATCCTGTTGTTACGTTGGCTTTTGCAGGAATCTCATGTATTTAATCAACAGAAAGAGCTTTAAAATCCTGTGATGCCATCCAGGTTCTTCTTTTGTAGAGTCAGGAGTGTACTGGGGCTGTGCTAGGGTCTGGGGAGGATAATATTGCCAGGGGGCTGTTATGACCTTAGAAAAATGGGACATGGACCACGGGAAGGAGGCAAAATGAATCGTGCTGGGAGACACAGACTTGAACCCATCTGCAGACACAGCTGCTGCTCTTTTGCAAATGCCGTTACCAGGTTGGTCCCAGATCTTAGAGCCGATGGTGCCCAGTGCCACTGATTGGTGCAGGGAGCTGGACGAGGTAGGCTGGAAGCCAAATCTGCATCGTCAGAGCTCGCATCTCCTCACATTCAAACTCTCATATGCCAGACAAATGCTCCTAGCCTGCGCTGCTCTTGGTGTTCTTCTCCCTTGACTGCTTCACCTTCACTTCTCCCCTTTCCCACTGTGTTTTTTAAAAACACGTGCTACACTTTTCCCTGTGGATGCGGTGGGTTTTTCCAGACTATTCCTTCCTCACACTCATCCTCTGACTCAGAGACCAAAGTCTTCCCCAGGGCTGGTGCTGTCTCTGGCCCTCAGACATCTGAGATGCTTGAGGACTGTGATGCAATGTGTTGGTGGAGGGGAGGGTATGGCACTGCTGGTGGGATTTTTTGTCCAGAAGATGGGAGCTGAAGGGATGAAGAGGTTTTGCGTTTTTAGAGTCTGAAGAATGAGCCTCCATCCTGTGCCCTGGGGGTAGCTGTTAATGATGCTGCAATAACTGATGATGGGAACACAGTGATGGGACTGCTCACATAACTGGATGTACCTTCCAGCTTTAAAGCATTGGCATTTTGGTCATTTAGCTCCTGGAAAATACTGCAGTTAGGAGGAAGGAGTTGCCAGATGCTTTCTTATAAAACACCTATGAGGAAGTGTTTCTGATGGCTCTTTTCTTCCTCACCTCCTGGTTTTGGTGCACTGGCACAGCCATTCACAGCCTTCTGGTCTCCGCAATGGGAACAGGGATGTAATGAGGGCCATTAAACAAGAAATGTAGTGAAGGGAATGCTTTGCAGAAACCCAACCCATCAGCAACATTCCTTGGTTGGAAAGTGACATCCCTAGGTGGGGGAGGTAACATCCAGGCCATTGTGAGAGCCAGCGGGCCTCAAATTGGTGTTGGGTCCCTCTTGCTAGCAAGGGCTGGGCAGGGAGATGGTGATGGGGAGGAGGGATGTACCAGGGCACCCAACAACTGTCCCCACTTGGAGCTGACGCCACTGAGGAGGACCCTGTGGAGTCCTCTTTGAATACAGCCTGTTGAAGGTAAGTTCAAAGGAGCAGAGTTAGCCAAAATGCTTCTCTCCAGCCAGTGGATAGACCCAGCTTCTGGTTGCTTTTCTTTTCTTTTCTTTCCTTTTTTTTTTTTCTTTTTCTTTTCCCAGTGCAAAGGACAAATCTGTTTCTAGTGCTGCCATGAAGCATGCATTTTCACATCACACCAGGAAGCTGGAGTTTTGAGAAAGCCAGCAAATATAATGAGATTTGTGGTTTGTTTAAAAAAAAAAAAAAAAAAAAAAAAAGTTGGGGGGGATAAAAGCCTAGAACACAACAGTAACATAAAAATGCAAATTGTTTGCCAAGGTCCAGACATTAGAAAGCTGAAGAAAAGGTGCTTTGTTCTTCATAGAATTGTAGAATGCCTTAGCTTGGAAGGGACTTTAAAGTCCATCCAGTTCCAGCCCCTGCTGTGGGCTGGTTGCTACACACCAGCTCAGGCTGCCCAGGGCCCCATCCATGGCCTTGGGCACCTCTGGGGATGGGGATATCCACAGGTCTCTGGCAACCAGTTCCAGCAACTCACCACTCTAATAGTAATGAATTTCTTTCTAATATCTAACCTAAATCTCTCCTCTTTTAGTTTAAAACAATTCCCCTTTGTCCTACACTATCAGGCAGTGTAAAACATCACTGTCCACCCACACGTCTGGGATTGCCCCAACCCAATTCCCTGCACTTGGCCTTGTTGAACCTCGTTACATTCACACAATCCCACTTCTCCAGCCTGTCCAGGTCTCTTCCATGACATCTCTTCCTCCTGTTCAATCAGCTGCGCCACTCAGCTTGGTGTCAATAGCAAATTGCTGACAGTGCACTCAGTTCTGGCTTTTGTGTTGTTGATAAAGATGTTGAAGTGCACTGGTCCCAGACATTGCTCTTGGACCCTTGTGGGACACCACTTGTCACCACCTCCACCTGGGCATGGAGCATTGACCACAACAGCGTGGCTCTGACCTTCTAACCAATCATTTATCCATAATCCACCTTTCAAACCCATCTCTCTCCAATTTAGAGATAAGGATGGGATGTGGGACCGTGTCAAAGGCTTTGCACAAGTCCGGGTAGATAACATCAGTTGCCCTTGCTCTGACCACCAATGCTGTCACTGTCATAGAAGGCCTCCAGATGGGTCAGACACAATCTGCCTTGATGAAGCCATTCTGGCTGTCTCAGGTCACATCCTTAAAATAGCTTCTAGGAGAGTCTTCTCCATGATTTTCAGGCACAGAATTGAGGTTCACCAGTAGTTCCCCGTGTCTTCCTTACTCCCTTTCTTAAAAGTGGGAGTCATGTTTCCCTTTTTCCAGTCTCTATGGACTTCACCTGACAGACATGACTTTCCAAATATGATGAAGAGTGCCTTAGTGACTATATCTGGAGTAGCTCTTGGGTTGATGCTGGAGCATAAGGTCAAGGAAAAGCATCAATGAAGAGAAAGCCCCCAGCATGGGCTGGGTACTCAAAGGGAACTTGGCAGTGGTTAGGAGAAATGTGGGTATCCACCATGTCCAAGCTGAGCAGGGGCAGGGGTGGCTGTTGCTAACTTCCCACAAAATGATGTGAAAAGGAAACATTTGCCCAAGAAGCACAGCTGCTCTGAACATCTCAGCTGAATGAGGCTCAACCCTTCACTGAGAAAATGGGGCACTCAAAAGGATCTCTGCCAAAGCTGCGTTCATAACACAAAGGCATCTGTGCATTTAAAACTGTTCAGGTTAATGCTAGTGGGGGGTTACACCACTGTTCTGCTATCCAAATCACAGGAGGCAGAATTCCATACACTCCATTAAGGCAGGGCAGTAAATGACCTGAACCCAGGGGCCTTGGGAGGAGGATTTCCATCCGTACAGCTTGTGTTGTTACTCTAAAAAAGAATAGCTCTCCCAGTGCAGAATGTCAAAAATCAAGCTTTGCGTGTGATGGTACTCAAAGCTAGGGAAGAACCTGCAGGCTCCTCTCAGAGTCAATGTTTCTGAATCTGCCAGATCTTGGGTGACTTCTGAACCAGCTGACAGCTTCTAATGGGGCTCCATTTGATTTGCTTGGTCAAAGCGCTTCTTCTAAACGGAGGAACTGCATCGTATGCTTTGTAGTCTGCCTTTCTCAAAAAGCACAAGAGAGATTTTAGAAAGGCAGTGTGCAGCTCAGCTGGTGTCCTAGAGACGCCAGGCTTTAATTAACATAAACTTAAAAGTTCACATCCCAACTTTAAATCCTTTTTGTTTGTAACTGGAAGCTCTGCGGTGTCAGCAGGTTTTGTGTCTCAAACAGATGGTATTTTTCCCCAGACCTGGGTTGAATATTTATAATTGCTGCTTTTCTTTCTTCTACTTGATTTCTACCAGAACCACTAACCAGTGTGCATTACATGGGTTAGCATTATTTCAACTCAGTCAGAAGGCTCTTGGATTCAGCAGTGAGCACTGTGAAAAAGAAACCCTTATATTCTATTTCTGCCTTTTATGAAGGTTCAGGAATGCTGCGAACTGATGGCATAAATGAAAAAAGCTCACTTCTATGCACCTAATGCTATTTTTATTCCATATCTGAATAGAATCTGCAGTCCTTGTGATGCAGAAGTGCCATGCCCTGCACTCCGTGCATTCACAAGCACACCCATTGCAGCTGAGCAAGAGGGGATTCTTGTTGGTTTTCACAGAGCTGTAATGCAGAGGCACATATCCAGCTGCCCCATTTTGCTGCTGTGAGTGCTTTATGCATTTTCTAGAGCATCTTTCACTGGCTGATTATGAGTAATTCAGGTAGGAAGGGACCTCTGGAGATCTCTAGCCAAGTCTCAAGCTAAGAACAGGGTGGCTCAGGATATTACCTAATCAGTGCTGGGGTACATCCAAGGATGGAGATGACAGCACTTTGGTGTTGCCTGCTCAGGTCAGCAGTCCAGAGGGGATATGCCGCCTAGAGGTAGCTGGGCAAGTCATAGATGGAGCATTCCCCCAAGACACAACAATTAAGAATACAATAGAAAAACAATTGTCTCCTCCCACCCCATCTCCCGTAGGCTAAAGCCAAGATCTTTCTTCTCCCAGTCATAAAACTTAGCTTTGGACACATTCCTTCTACTTTGCACAAGTTTCCCTCTCAAACCAGGGGACACGGCATGGGGAGGAAGACCAACTTCCATGGCCACATCTGCATGGAGACAGTCTCCAAACACCACGGGACTGGGCTCCAACCCCCACAGGGATAGTCCTCAAAACACCATGGGGATAGTTCTCAACCACCATGGGAGTTGCATCCCAAACTCCATGGGACTGGTCCCCCAAAACACCATGGTGCCCAACCAGCATGGATCTGGTCTAGTGCCTGGAGCAAGATCCTACTCTCTCCAAAGCACCAGACACACTGCCCAAACTTCAATTGTTGAGGTGGGCAATGGACATGCAGGCACATCATGCAGACCCCAGTTCCTCAAAACCCCACTCAGAACCTCTGGCCCTCATTGGGATCGAGTAAATGCTTTTGGTGTTCCATATTTCTGTTTCCACCTGTAGAATACCACAGCATCCATCTCACAGAGTACCAGGTATAAAATTCAGGGAACAGAAAAATGTAAGTTTGCTATCTGGTAGGCAGAGTTCCTGGGAAAATGTAGAGGGGAAGGCTGGATATCTGGTTTTCATCCTCTTTTACATGGTTCCTATAGAGGAAATGTTAAAGGAGATGACTGATGGACTGTATTTAGCCATAAGAAAGTGGTCAGATGTCTCTGCTTTCTTCAGAAAGTAATTGTTTTTAGAAACAAAACAGAAAGCTGAGATTTTGAATGAAAAACAAAATCGTCAATTCTTTTTTAGTGATGCAGACTTTTCTCTAACACATGATTTTAACATTTTTTTGTTTCAATCTGAGGTCACGCATGTCCCCCTTCCTGCCCACTGCAATAGTGGGAAGAGTGACTAAGGCCACATCTTCTATATGATATCTGCTTAGAAACAATAGGCTGGGGAAAAGCTGACTGCCATCAGTGATGGCATGGCATCCTTATCTAGCTGCTTTGATCAGTAGGTTTGCTTTCCTTCTGCAGCTGATAGACCTTGACTTTTTGAGTCTGATGCCTACATTCTGTAGTGCCATCTGATGCAGAGCCATGGAGCCTTGTGGCCACGTCTCAGTAGCGGGAGATTTGTCGAAGTAAATCAGATCTGGGGGCCACAGAGAGGGAATTAATGTGAAATGCCTTAATGTTAGTTTAACAGTCACTTTAATAGGCATAACTACACTATTAAGCTGATTTCACTACATTTAACTCGTATTTGTACTCAAGTGGAATAAACGTTTTGCTTTAGGAAGAATGAATTTTACAGAGTAAAAGCGCTATTGTAAACATCCCAAATGCTTTGGCAATGACAACATGACAGCTTGCAGCCAGCAACCCAGACTTTCTGTGCTGTTGTGCCCTAGTCCCTGTGCCCTCCTCTTCCCAACCACCTCTTCCCCACCCTGACCACACTCACAAAATATCTGAAATGCTGGGCACAAAACAGGCACGACGTGTCACAAGTGGCTAAAATTTTCAATTTCCTTCCTTCAGTGGAGCAAGCCCTGACTGCAGCCCAGTACAAGTTAATTTCTCCTCCAAGATGTTTTTGCACTACGTGTTGGAGAACATCCTCACCTCGAGTCGTGGCTGGGGCTATGATAAATAAAGGCTGTAAAAGAAGGTGCCACTTGCACTGGCTGCACCCTCGGGTTTGGATTAATTATGCTACAGAGTAGGAAAAGTTTATTCTGACTTTTTTTTAACGGCGGACCCTCCTTTGCCCATGGGTGACAGCAGCTATACCACTCTGTAATAGAAACAGGGAGAGAAACTGCTGGTTGGAGCCATGCCATGAAGGGACGAGGAGGTGACATCTCCTTGCCATGCAGCCCCTTGCTCTCCAGAGCCTCATCCCAGCTGTGTGCAGAGCACAATGGGGTCCTGGTGTCAATGACCATTGGGCTGTGAAAGCCAGATGGAGAATAGCACTCAGTGGGGCTGACTGGGGTGAAGTATTCCAGTCCCAAAATGCATGAATCTAGCAACAGGGGGGGATCTTGAATCATCCTCAAATCACCTGTGCCCTCTTCGTGGCAAGCAGGAATATGAAAGCAGGCTGGAAAACCTTGATCTTTGCTCACAAAACGAATGGCAGAGATTGTGACAGAACAACCTTGCTGAAAACTGTTTCTTTTTCTTTTTCTTTTTCTTTTTCTTTTTCTTTTTCTTTTTCTTTTTCTTTTTCTTTTTCTTTTTCTTTTTCTTTTTCTTTTTCTTTTTCTTTTTCTTTTTCTTTTTCTTTTTCTTTTTCTTTTTCTTTTTCTTTTTTTTTTGTGCGTGTGTGTGTGTATTTTCCTTTACTTCTTCTTTCTTGGCTCTTTCTTACAGTTGAGGCTCATGCTGATTTGTCACAGGTCAGGAAAACCGAAATCTCGATTTGTAGAAGATGAATGGACTTTTAAAATCAATGGTGTGGTCCTGGTGTCAGCAGGGTGCCAATCGCTGCTTGCTGGTGATTGCTGCCCAGTCCCTGGGCTGCTGTCATTAAGAGGCACGGGCAGCATTCATTACGCAGAGGCTGAATCTCACCACTTGTTAATGGAACCAAGCTGCCTGACCTTAATGTGTGACTGATATTTAATTTGAAGTTTCTCTGAACGCCAGCAAGCTGTAATGGAAACAAAACTGGCCCAGCAAGGCAAAGCCTTTGCCCTGAGAAGGCAGCAAAATATATTAAATTTAGCAATTGGTAAAGATATTCGGGGCTTAGAGGTCACAGGTGGGACTAGAAAGGTCCATCTTTGCCACTTCAAAACTACACACTCTTGATAGGCTTCTGTGTGCTGTGGGAAGGAGAATGGCAAGGTCTGATTTTGCTGAACTGGTGGGACACTTTGTGATGCCTCAGTCCCATAACTGTCACCTTCACCCTCCTGTTCTCCTTTTTTTCTCAAAGATGCACAGCTCTGTGCCCTCAAATCCCTGCCCAGTGTACCTATTGTTCCACTGGGTGCCTCATTGCCTGACCCAGAGATGTGTTATCTGCAGCAACTGTGCTCCTGTGGTCCCCACCTGGCCCTGGGGAAAGTCATCTGCTAAAATCCAGCTGGGTGCACTGTATGAACGTGATCTTCCACCATCCCTGGTGCTCTGTTGCTGTCTGTGTTCCCTTGGAAAGTACAGGCTGATGTTGGGCGCTTGCACGGATTTAAGATGCTTTTGGCAGCAAGAATGTCGAGCAAAAGGAGCTCCCAAGACTGGGCTGCTGCATGAGAAAGCACAGCTGGAGAATGTGTTCAGCATCCCAGCTGATTGGCAGGAAAAGTAGTCTTTTCTTGGTCTGGAGCAGATGAAGATGTCACTCTGGAGCCAGGAGGAAGCTCTGGGCAGGCACAGTGCCAGTTAAAGGGAGCTAAAACTTTCTAAATGCTTCTTGAACATCCAGGGTTGACACTGTAGAAGGTGCTCTGATGAAGTTGAGCTGCTACTAATGGGAAATCAGCCCTGCTGTTCTTCTTTGGAAGGCACGGTAACACATCGGTCGGGTTGGGATACTCATAAAGCAAGCATGGGTGATGTGGGAGACCTTGATCAAAGGGATAAAGTGGCTTTGGTCCCCAGTGAATCTCTAATAGGCAGTGAGGAAAGGATCTGCATGGGAGGGATCTGTGGCTGTACAAGCAATTTTTTGTGGTGTTTACCACTAAGCACTTCAGCTGCCAAGCCAGCCTCCCTCTTGTCTTCTCCATAAAACAGGGACTATCAATCAGTTTGGTTCTCACCACCCTGGGAAAGTACTGTGGTGGCTGTGCCATGATTTACCATGGCATGAAAAATCTTCTGGAGGGCCCTGCAAAGGAGACAAAGCCAAATTTCAAATGGCCTCAGAAGCTGAAAGGTCATGGTAATATCAAGCAGGAGGTGGTGTGCTGCGCTGCAAGCCTCTGCCATGGATTAGTCCATCCTCTCTGAAAGGCCAAGAGTTGTAAATGCTCTGACCTCCTCTTGTTGTGTGCTCAAAGTCATGGTGTTTAAAAAAGGCACAAACCCCTTTTGTCCGAGATACAGCTTCAGAAACACAAAATTTGAGGGTGAAGTCTGTGACAATGAATCTGAGAGGTTCTAAAATTTTGAAGCCAAAGGGGACCTCTAGATCTTGTGGCTAGGAGTAATTTGGTATTTTGCCCAGCATTGTCATCCCAGTTTAATCAGCAGCTGTAAAGCAGAGTGTTGTCCATCTGCCAGCTGATGGATGGACTGCCATTATCAAGGATGAATTTCTGGGGGTAGAGGAGAGATTGAGCCAGTCCAATTAAGTATTAACTGCTTGTCTAGATCTGCAATGAGGTGGGAGCAGTCAATCCTGTTGGGATCTGCTGTATGGCTGGATTTGCATGGCCGTTTTGAGATATCCACCACGTACAGCACCAGATCCAGTGCTGGTTTGAAAATTTGCTCTCTCTTGAAAGGCTTTGTCTTGTCTAAATGTTGGCAGAGCAGGAACCGTGTTGATTCTCAGCTGGGAAAAGCAGAGTTGAAGCATCAGTTAAATGGAGGCTGAGAATCTTGTGGAAAGAGTTCATCAGAGCTTCAGGTGTCTCACCAGGGCCACCAGCTTCTCCAACAGCATGGTGCAAATCAACCTCACAAGTCCCATGGTTCTTGTGCTGGCATGGATGGCTGTCCTAATTGGGCTCAGCAATTCTTTCCCAGTCTAGTTCCTAGTGTCCAACAATGGGATCTTCTACCACCTTTATAGGTCCGACACCAGGATTGTGAAGAGGTGCTGAGCCTCACGCCAATTAAAACCATGAGAAGTCTGTATGATACATTGCAAACATGAAAAAAATAATCATGAGTGTGAAAAATTAGCACCTCATATGTGGTGGGTAGTGACTGGCCCCAAAAATATGTGAGTGGATGCTCTGGATTAGGTTAAAAATTTTCCTTCCTGCTGGCAGGAGCACAGCAGTGGTGCAGAAAGCCCAGGGAATATTCTGCCACTGCAGCATCCTTCCTTCCTCCCTGCTGACAGCTCACCCACTCCACTCATCGCCTCTATCAGTATTTATGGGACACTTAACCCTCCCTGTAAACCACAATTTATGGGTCAGTCTATAACCTGAGCAAGCTGCTCAAATGCAATGAGACCGAACAGCTCTGCCTTTTATTTCTTTGCTGCTGTAAGAGCAGCACCTGTGGCCCCAGGAGCTGAATCCACTCTCAATTCCTTCTTTGTTTCTCAAAAGCTTTGGAAAACAAGATAACAGTGGCTACCTGGTGCTGCTAACAGGCTTCTCCAAGGGAGTGAGCTGCGCGCCCCCATCCCTGCTGTGCTTGCTGTTGCTCTGAATGGCAGCACATAGGTTTCTGAGGTGGATGTAACAAAACAACATCCACGTGACAGAGGAAGAATGTTTCTGTCTGAGCAAGCTTAGCAAAACCGTTGTCAGGAATGGTAAAAATCATAATGAGAGGTCAGTTGGGGAGCCAAGCAGGCAGTGTGCTCCTGTGCCGTGAAATAGGAGGAGGCAGTTCTGTAAAATAAAGTGGCACAGGGAGCTGAACTACCTGCCATGGCCTTGGAAACCCAGACGTTTAGGGGATGTGAAGTCACTGAATTTTGCTTGTTGCCTTCTGGGGAGCTCCTTTTCTCTCCTTGGTCCCCCAGCATGCTCCATCTTGCAAGGATCCCGCTGCATGCCATCAAGAATGGTGCAGGCAGGGATTCTGGAAGCAGCATCCTACCCCAAAGTGCCCATTTTAGCTCTCTCTGACCTCCTGAGGTCAAGACAAAGCTGTTTTCCCAACCTTGGCTCATGCTTGGCTCTTTCTTGCATTCTTTATGAACAAGAGGTGGGAAGACAGTGTTACAGCTGTAAGCACCTCCAAGATGTTCCTGTCCCTCTGGAGACTGTATAGAGGCAGTGAGACATTCAGGGATGAGGATGAGCCACCTCAAAAGCCGCCTTGCTTTCAACTAGAAAAATTCTGGTCCCTCTCTTGCACCAGGTCTGCTGGGATGTGGAGTGGTCACAGCATGGGAAGCCTCCAGGCACAGTGTTGGGTCAAAAGTCCAGATCTGAGGTGGAAATTTCCAACCGTGAAAGGTTACCTTCAGTCCTTCTTCCTATTAAATATAAATATGGTTCCGAGGGGCCAGATCCTTATCCCAGGGAGAAGTCAGCACCTGCAGAATCGGCGTTCCTAGTTCAACATCTGCACAGCCTTCCTCAGGCCATGCTGCAGCAACCTGATCCAGCACCCATTCCCCACAGCAGCACGGCTTTCCCAGGCATCCAGAAAAAAAAAAAAAACAACAAACAAACAAACAAAAAACAAACAAACAAAAACATCCCTACAGAGAAAGAAGTTTTCAGATAATAGCATCCCACTCGGGGCCCTCTGGCATCTCAAGCTGACCTAAGTGCAAAATCCAGCTGAGGCAGATTTCTAAAGCCTGCTCAGACCCTCAGGTTGAGGGCTTGGAGCATTTCTTTGGCTTTATGGCCACCAGAAAGTAGCTGGCCCTGGTAGAGAATGCAGCAGATGTGTGATGGAAACCCCAGCCAGGGTTGATGAGAACGTGCTCAACTTCAGTAACGGGAAAAGTGAGATGTCACAGGGACGCAATTAAAACAGAACTCCATCCTCAAAACGTTACCAACATTGATTGAAAGAGCCTGGGGAGTTTCGTGTTTTGGCTCTTCCTGAGCATCAGGCTTGATGTGCCAGAGATCGAAACATCCTTTGCTGTAACCACCCCTGGAAATCTCAGCTGTGTGAACAGCACTGCGCCGTGCAAAGGACATTGATCCTGTTACAGACTGGGTATTAAAAAGGAGAGAGCTATGAGAAGTGGCACTGCAGGTTGTGTGTGTCTGAAACAGAACCAACCTGCCCTTCTTCAGCATAAGCTGCTTTCCCAAAATTACCTGAAGAGAGGAAAAAAAGAAGAATCCCTAAATATTTTTTCTTTTCTGATTTTTCATCTATAAGCTGGGATGGGGGTGGGGAGGGGGGGAGAGGAGAAGGGAGGGTGGGAAGACTTATGAGATTTAAGCTATTTATTACCAAATAAAACTGCATTTGGGCCATCTGCTTTTGTGCCAAGTTTTGGCCTCCTGACAGCATTCGTGCGGAGAGTTATGAGCCCCATGAAAGAGAGGCTGATGACAGAAACATTGACTGAGTCTTAACCCAAAGGGGGCTGTGGATGTTCATGGGCTGTATTAGAAGCCAGCCCCAGGGAGAAATGAGGCTGTCTGCAACCACTTGGCCACTTGAATGCCTCCAACATCGTCCCTTGTCATCAATCCTCTCCTCTTGGTACCCCTCTGCCCACCTCTGGCACCAACAGAAGGGGCTAGTTGCTCACAGCATGCATTTTCCTGGATGGATAACTCTACATCTACCCTCATAAAAAAGGTATTTCTTGCTCTCTGAGTAGAGTTTTCTGTTCTGTCTTTTTACAGCAGGGCTTAGCAGCACTAGTTCATGCCAGGACTGCACACAGAAATGTAAAGCAAGAGTTATTTCTGCCTTGAGATACTGATGTTTTACTTGTTCTTTAAACACAGTTCCATTTCCTGGAGCGACACATACCTCTGAAGTTCAGGATGTTAAGTTTAATAGGCAGCAGGCTGCCAGGATCTGATTTTAGCTGGAGACTTCTTAAGCACGGTGTGCAAAAAGGGGAATTGCCAGCACATGGGAGGGCAGGACCTCAGGTTTCCCCAGCCTTGAGTTCAGGTCAGCTGAGCATCTCTTGTCCTCATCAGGTTGGGACCACAGCTTTGGAGCATCTCTGACTGCTCCAGTGATGCAAACTAGTCTGGGCATGATCCCTCCAACCAACACATGGTGATGCTCTGACTTGCAAAGACCCTTGGGTAAATGGGGGATGGGATGCTGTAGGACCAGAAGATGAGCTCATGGGATCTGTCAATGCGTTCTGGTTCTTGGGGCTGATTTGCTGGAGAAGTCATCAAAGGAAAATAGTCTGGATAAGAAAATGTTCCCATCCATCCTGACGCTTGGGTTCCAGAGATAGTGAAATGTTACCCACATCACTGCTGCTGGCTGTGGGGCTAAATGAAGTCCAACAGCTCAGAGCATTGGTTCTCCCCATTAACACCATCTCCAGAGGAAGGTGGAAGTTGAATTTGGCTTTCAAACCCACCAGGTTAGGGCAGTGTTTGGGTGGAGGGTTTGGTTCAGACTGCTGCAGAATTAATAGGATCTGTGAGTGATGCGGCCCAACACTCTGTGTCTCTCTGGATCCTTGCATCATTTGGTTGGTGGGGGTTTTTTTGTTTGTTTGTTTGTTTTTGTGATTCTGGCTTTTTGCCTGTTTTTGGCTTGCAGGGATGCTGGAAGGGGCAGCAGACATCCTGTCAGCAGACATCCTGTGGGCAGCAAAGCATCCTTTAAACCAGGTGCTGAGCGTTTCCACATGGCAGCCAACAACAGTGTTGGCCACTTTAAAAGCAAAAAAAGACATTGAAAGACCAGGTTTCTTGCTTTGGTTGATCAGAGGCCTTCCAAATCATATTCCAACCTTTTTGGTGAATGGGACTAATAGTCTAACCCTACAGAAGAGAAAATCAGTACCCACTGATAAACCACCAAAAACTCTGCTTACCTTTCCCCTCTAGGGTACATAAAATAAACTGGAGATGTTGCAGCCCCCTACCCTTAACTCATCTTCTCCCCTTCTTTCACTGCACCCAAATGCAGTGATGGAGTGAAATCAGGATCTTAGGAAAAAAAAAAAAATCTCTTCCAGCACATTTTGACTTTTTTTTTTTTTGGGTGTGATGATCTGTAGAGCATACATACACCCTCGAATGCCATGCATTAGAATAAAGCTATAATTAAAACCTAGTGCGAAGTACAAAAGCAAAAAGATGACTTAAAGTGTAGCAACACTGCCAAAGTGTTTTTCCTTTCTCCTCTGAAAACATTGCTGAATTCAACACATTCCCGTGAAACAGCATCTTCACTAAAACCCTTTCCCCTCTCTGAAGAGTGCGGAAAAGGACTGCAGGAAAGAAAATCATGGAAGGTGTATCCTGTGAAGGACCCAGGCTATATCTCATCACCCATTTCACCGTGTCCCACTGCTCAGTATCATTTCAGGGCTTCTTTTCATCCTCGTGCTGAGAAATGCTGGTTGTCAGCAGTTTTCTGAATGCTGAGCCCGGTGTATGGAAGGAGCCTTTTTGGGGTACCCCAGGTCTGTGGGCAGTGTGTGTAAGACAGGAAGCGGTCCATAGGGCACAGGGCATCTTGTAAGCTCAGGAGAGCAGTGGTGGGAGCTGTGGGTTCATGCATGAGTCTCTGCTCATGACAAGAGCTGTGCTTTGCTTTGCTAGCACGTTGGTCCAGAGAGGTGGGATTCAATAAGGGTTGTTGTACGGCAGTTGTCATCAACCCATTAAAATGGCAATGAGGAGCAACCCGTCTCAGCCTTTTTCCTTTTCATAGAATCATAGAATCATATGATCTAGATATGATTCTTTATGATGCTTTGCATCCATTGCAGCCTGTTTCCAGCAAACATGCAAGACCACGAGGGGGAGGACAACTATACAGAAATGCCCAAATCCTGGTGTTCCCACACAGAGTCCAGCCACGCTCCCCCAGCCACATGGACCATCCCTTTGCCCACAGCAATGGCTGAATCCTGACTCAATCCCTGGTTAAGCCCATTAGGAAGACCAAGACTCTCCTTATCTATCCCTAACGTTCACCAGGGCTGGTGCTGAGGTTTGCAGCTCTCTGCACAGCACTAGACGCGTGGGTTGGCTGCCTGCACCCCGGGCTGGGTTGGAGCTGGCTGCCTATTATTTTTGGCACAGATTTTCCCATTTGCTAAACGAAATGACAAAGCTGTTGGCAAAGGTGCTTAAATTGGGACAGATTCCTTCCAATCTGATAAATCCTTCTCCGGTTCTTTCATCCTCTTCCTCCTCTGTCTGATCTCCTGATCTCCTCTCCATGTGGTTTGTTGTCCTACAACAGCAGGGAGGTGACATGATATCTCCATCTGTGCAAGCCCACTCCATTTTCATGCAGCAGAATGTTCTGTGGGATTGGTCTGGAGATTAATTTTTTTATTATACTATATTATTTCAGATGCATTGTCAATTCAGCCATTTCAATAAGCCAAATGAAACAAAACGAAACAAAAAATTGCACGGGGCTAACATATGATGGATGGCGTGAACTCACAGCACTAGGCAATCTGTGGCTTGTCTGTAAATTTGATGTGAGCCCCCATAGCTACGTGAACCCAGAGCTGCTCCCATGATTTCCTGGCTGTGTTATCTGTATTTCTGTATTTCAAGCATGGGGACTGATGCTAATGTGCAATTGAATTGCTTTCAGTGTGGGGGACTTGAATGCAGACCCGTGGGCACGTCTAGAGAAACAAAGTGCAGGCGCCTGGTGTGCGGTGATGCTATTCTAAGCCTGGTTTGGTCTGGGGGCTTTATCTGCCTTCCCAGGGCAGGAGAAGGGCTGTAATCAGCCCCAAATGGCTAAGACAGTGTGTCTCCAGCCCCCGGCTCAGCAGATTGCAAAGGGCAGAGCTTCTATTTGTCAGTGAGTGAAGCCAGGAGCTGCCATCCTCCTCTGCACCATTCTAGGATGGGGATGTATAAATAGCCCCAGCATCCCTGGCCCCATACACACTCACACACCGGCTGCTAATGCCTCAGCAAGCAGGGCCAGGTTGTTTTACCCAGGGGGAAAAATTCACAAGCATCACAGGCAGCTTAACAGCATCGGACAGATTTTGTTTTCCTTACAAACGTGGCTGCGGTCCCTGGGCTGCATCTGTCTGCTCGAGATGCCCATCTCAGTGAGCTGCAGGCCTGATCCTGCCTCTCCAGGGAGCTGCCCGACTGCTCCAAAAGTGTTCCTGCCATGAGGAGAGGGAGAGGAGATTGTTCTTGCTGGGGTTTTGATTTTAGAAAGCCTGTGGTACCCCCTGCTCCACCTTTCACATCTCCAGGATGGATCAGTGTTTAATGAGCACACTCGTCCCAGCATCCTTCAGGGTGAAATACTGAGTAAATCCACGTGTGTTTATGCACAGTCAAATCCTGCCTGATGCCAAAGAGGGATCCCCGGTGACAGTAGTAGCCAGTAGCAGACCAGTGCATTTCTGAGATTCAGTGTCACCTACTAACCTGTAAAAATACATATGTGCCTGCCTCATTTGGAATGGTTCACCCGGGAATCCTAAATAATTCAGAGCATATCCTTCAACGAAAAAAGGCCCAGGCAGCTTCAAATAGTTTATAGAAACAATAAATATAACTGTAGAACTGAGGGAAAAAAAATAAATAGACTTGGAAGAATGAAAGAAGCTGTGAGGAGATGATGAACTTCCAAAAACAGATTTATCACTCCTAAACTTGAGACTGTAGTCTGTAACACCATCCTCATTTTGAGCAGTTCCCAAATAGCTGTTAAATGATGTGCACGGTCAACAGAGGTGAGTGAGGAACTGATAGAAGAGGAAAAGAAAACAAGTGCTTTTCTGACCCTTTTTTTTAAAAAAAAAGATTCTGTGGTGCAACACTGCCCAGAGCCTGAGAGGTTGGAACTAAAGGATCTTTGAGGTCCCTTCGAACCCTAGCCATTCTATGATTCTGCAATTCTATATGATTCATATGATGATGAACCATACTTGAGGATCGGTCATCAAAAGCAATCCCAGAGCTAGGCAGCTCCTCTTCCTACAAGGTCACAGCATACAGAGCATACAGATCCTACAGATGGAGAAGGATAATCCTGATGCACGGTGAGGACCAAAACTCTGGAGTCCATTGTATTGAGGAAATGGTCTCTGCTTTGAAGAACAACATTGTCCTCCTGCAATCACCGCCAGGGCAAGCAGTGGGGAATGAGGCTCATGGAGATGCAGTTAGAGGCTCTGGAACTTGATAGACACAGATTCTGACTTCACCATCTTTGATGTAGAGAAGTCCTTGAGGTTTAGCTGAGAAATGAAAATGTCATTTCTGCCACTGTCACGGAGAGTAGAAACAAAACATGGAGTGAGGTATCTGGACTGACTTTGAGTCATTGATTGGCCTCTGTTGTCACAGACGTTATGTCCAGACGGGATAAAAAAATATTAAATTCAAAATCATATTTTCTTGAAGCATTTTATAGACAATACTTTTAAGTTGGGATGAAAATATGATTGGGGAGTAATCATGAAGAGTCACTGAATATTTGTTATCTGGAATAGTGCTCCAGTGTCAGAAGGATGACACTGCATAGCTCTTGTGCACAGAATCACAGAATCACAGGATCACAGAATCACCATGGTTGGAAAAGACCTTCAAGATCATCCAGTCCAACCATCCACTTATCATCAATAGTACACATTAAACCATAGAAGATCAACGTGTAGAAAGAACTCTCCAACAAGGCATTTTGCAGCTAGATATGAGCAGAACAGAGTAAACTTGATAATAGACAGTACAGGTATGAAATATTCTGTTTTTCATGGCTAATTGTCTGCCAAATCTTTCTGGGGTCCATCAGTTCTATGTTTGGCAAGGATTGACTCTGTTGTGCAAGCTGCCTCGGTTATGCCAGCTGTGTGATTAGATGACAGCTAATAAGCACAGATTTGCTGAAATATTCTCTGTTTGGTAGCTTTGCTATCAAAATCCTCATCAGCAGTTGGATTAGCTTTAGAAAATGAGCAGCTACAACACAAGATAGTGGATTATGCAAATTGGTGGGAGTTATTTAATCCTGTGGTCTGAGTCAAATCTTGATAATGTTTTCTCTATGAAGTTAAATACATCATTGAACCAGCGGATAAAATACTAAAAAATAGTTAAGTGTATGGACTGGTGCCTAAAACAAGTGCTTAACTGTCCATATCATAGTTTCCCCCCCTCCCCCCCCCCAAAAAAAACCAATTCCCCCAAAAAACACGGTTAGACTTTTACTTCATGTTATATTAGCTATACATGGGCCATGCAATCCTTCCTACACAAATACCAGAAGCAAGGTTTGAGCTTTCTGGACCACAGGGTCCAGGGACCAAGTCCTTTGATAGAGCTGTCCTGCCATGGTAGAAAAAAAGTCAGGTCAAAGCTCTGACAGCATGATCTGCCTACCCTATGTCCTCTGGGTCATGATGGCTCCAGCATTAAAGAGTCTACAGATGTTTTGGTAAAGCAGATTGAGGTCTCGCAGAACATACCAAAAAAGCCAAAAATCCTTGGTAAGCTGCCACCAAGCATCAAGAGAAGAGAGAAATGCAGAGGATGAGAGTCTAGTTTGTTTGTCTTTTATGTGCTGCAGAATTTGGCTAAGTAAACTGGGGGAAATGTCACTCAGCTCCATTGCCTTGTGTTGTCTGAAGCCAGTTTTGCCTGACACCGTACAACAAAACACAACCTGTCCTTTTTGGGTGAGCAGTGGGATTCACACTTTAATCTGCTCTTGCACCTTTCCTTCAGGCCCTGAGAAGACTTAGTGGTGTTAAATTGGTCACCCACAACTTGCTGTATCTATTTTCCATTGGGAGGACCCACAGCCAATAGATGTTGAGCCATTCAGCATGAGCTGCTCTGTTAACAAACACAGAAGGCACCTCTCCTTGGTTGCTCAGCTTGAGCAATATGCCAGCAAAGTGCAGGCCCAAATGTCAGCATTAATCCTTTACCTGGGAACTGGATCCTGCCCTAGGGCAGCAAATAAAACCTGCTGTGCTGGGGGCAACCAGGCATCTCATGAGCTTTGTTTTGTAGCTCTGTCCCTGAGGAATACAGGGTGTGATTGCACCTCCTGCACTTTTAATTAATGAGATAGTTGAATAATGCAGTTATCTGACAACATGAGATATTATCAATTTAAGAAGCTCTGCTGCTGGTGACAGACACATTTGCTACCTGTTGCCTCTCTCAGAGGGGCACTGTGAAGGATTAGTTTGTATTTGAGAGATGTTGTGTACGATTACTTATGCATTGTTTTTCAAAACATTTATTTCTGCTAGATCCTCTCATTGTTTCCTTTTACTGGCATCTGGCTCTCTTTGTACACCTTCTGCTCCCATAAGGATGTGAATAGAAAGTACTTGGGAGCTCCCTGAGATCCTGTGCTGGATGGAAGGGAGATGGAAGCAGAAAAAGCTGGGAAGGCACCATGTGCATGTCTGGGATGGCAGTCGGTGCCTGACGGTGCTGTTATTCCTTGAAATTTTGAGCCATTTCCAAAGATAGCAACAATTATGTGGTTTTTAGGAAGATGAGGCCCAAATAAATGTATAAAAAGGCAGGTGTCCTGGCCTGGGGCTGATCCTCAGCAAGGAGGCATCTATCAAGGACAGGCTCTCTCAAGTCCCATTCTCCAGTGCTGAACTGCTTCTCTCCTTAGTTTAAGAGCCAAATTTTTGCCACAGTGCCTGGCAGTGCTCTGGGAATGTAGGAATGAACGTGCTGGTTTGGGCCATAGGCTCATCCAAGCAAAGATCTTTTGGGAGGTGAAAGCCAGAGCCACATGTTTGCAAAAAGCCTCCAGTGTGGATATCTTTCACACCTCATTTCCTCTTCATCCCCACCAGTCTCATGGCTGATCTCACAGCAGCTTATGTTGTGCTTTCTACTGCCACTCTCCATCAGCTGGAAAGGGCCTCAGCAAAGAAGCACGATGATGGCATGTCCCTTTCATGTCTTGCAGTCAGGAGGAATCAGAATTATTTCTGTGCCTTTTTAGACAGGCAAAGAATTACCTTGAGTTGCATGGAAAGTCAGCAATCTTTGGAAACTTCTCTGAGCTGATAACAGAAACAAGTTTTAGACAACACTGCTTTTTTCCTTCTCTGGAACATTGAGACTTTTGTTCCTCTTCTCTTTGAGACAGACAAACCAAAACAAGCTGAATTAGTTTCCAGCAGTACATACTTCACTTTGAAGCCAAAATCAGCTTTGAACCCAATCCCATGTTTTGATTCCGATGAGTTTTGGAGGAAAAAAGTCAAAATCAACATTTGTTTTCTGTGTAATCAGTGCTAGCTGACCTGTTCTTTGTCCCCTCTGCCTTTCGGAGGAGGAGACAAACATCTGTGTGCCCAATTCCAACCCTGGATGGGCATCCAGGTGCCCTGAACCTCACCGGCCCCGGTGACGGCCGTGCTCTTCTCTTCCAGGTGCTCCATTTCAAAGGTCTCAGCATCCCCATGCTACCTCCTGCCGACATTTCCACCTGGGTCCCCAGCCTCAGCTCTCCGCCGACTTCACCCTGCCTCACACGGTGCAGCCCCAGCCGGGGCTGACCCCACACATGACCCCCGCACACCAGCATAGCGGTCCCCTGCACCAATCCCTGGCCCCAGTGCCAGCCCTGCCCTTCCAAGATGTGGCCGGACCATCCTTCCTACCTCAGGCGCTACACCAGCAATACCTCCTCCAGCAGCAGCTCCTTGAGGCCCAGCACCGCCGGCTCATGCCCCATCCCAGGTAAGGGGTCTTATGTTTCCCAAATGTGGTCTACAGTGTATAAAGTTATAGGTTCACAGAATGCTTTGCATTGCAAAGGGCCTTAGAAGTCATCTGGATGCAAGCTGCTGCCATGGGCAGGGACACCACCAAATGCCAAGGGTTCCATCCAACCTGGCCTTGAGCACCCAAGGGATGGGGCATCCACAACTTCTCTGTGATGCTGGGAAGCTGTCAGTGTCACTTCAGCAAAGCTCTGGCAGAACTTCCTAATAACGTTGGGTTCTTTTCATAAGATCACCCACGTTCTCTCAAAACACATCCACCTGGAAGCTGCATGCCAGGTTGCACCAATAGGTGAACCTCTCCCACAGGGATCCATGCTGTGCTCACCTAGCATATCCAAACGTCAGCTGGTGTCATCTCTCAGTCAATCATGCTGGTCATCAATGCAACATGACCAGTCATCACATCATCATCAGTTACAGTGGAAGCACCTTGATGTTGCTGTGATCCTGCATCTCAGAGAGAGCAACAGACTGCAAGAGTGAGCCATCTTCTCATAGCTGCTGCTTCAAAACCACATGAGACATGGCATTCACTCATTCCATTGGGTTTTCACTTGAAGAGCTCACTCCTCTGGATCCAGGCTCTGTGAAGAGAGGCAAAGCAGGGAGGGAATGAAGACATTGGTTTGGAGCGCTTTCAATCAAGAAAAGCAGCATAGATTCGTATTGGTCTGATGTCTGCAGGGAGGATTACTGTTGCTCAGGAGAGGTGGTAAGAGATGCCTGGCCTTATCCTGTTAATGTTTCTTGAGAGAGAGGCTCAGATAACACGTAGGAGAGGAGTGCTTTTTTTGGAAATATATGGAAGCTATTTATGGATTGTACCCATAGACCAAGAATGAGGGGATGTGTCTTTGCAATGACATCTCATTTGGAAAGAATGCTACAGACAGGAAGGTTTTTCTTTCCTTTTCTGTCTGCAAATTGTGGATTCTTCTCACCCTGCTTTTATTTTGCATAAGCTGGATTTTAGGTGGATTTAATGATTAGTTAATAATTGGGTAGCAAATATGTGCAAAGCTGAGGCACTGATGATACAAGCATTTATCTCTTAGTCATAAGCTCAGTTCAAATAAAACCACGGAGCACAGCTCCACATAGAAGTTGCTTTGATGCCTACTGGCAGTGTTATCTCAGCCAGTGGGCTGTCAGAGAGAAGGAAGTGTGATACAGGCAGAAGAAGGGCAGCAGCCTCTCACCCAGCCTCACAGCCTGGTTCTGAAAGCATCCAGCATAGCAAGAGGGACTCAGAAACCTTTCAGACACGGGATGTGAGGTCCTACAAATGGGATTCTAGATGGTGCCTTCAAAGGTGGGAAAAGACTGAAGTCTCTAGAAAGATCTCAATGTATTTCCACTCCAAACTCAACAGAGCTGGAGCAGGAGGAGCTGGTACCAGCCTGGCATATCCATCATCCATGGAAATATTGGTGGGAGAAAATTCTCTCTGCAGTTTCTCCTGACTGATTCTGTTATGAATGAGGTTCCCCAAGACTTTATGGACTGTGCAGGGAGATGAGACAACCTGCAGCTTCTTAATGATGATGGATAATGCTTGGACCAGGAAGACGTTTTATCTTGTAACTGTTGTTTATGGAGCTGACAGCAGGGAAAAGAAAATAGTGCCACTATCACAGAATGGCTAAGGAAGAGGTTTAGTTTCCTCTTTTTCCTTTCACGTTGCAGCTCCTGTAAACATATAGATGCTGCAAGGGGCAAGAGTGAAGGTCTGCATCATGTCCATGATGACAAATGCTGTGCTTCTGCACTCCTCTTCCCATCATTCCTGACTTCTACCTAGATTCCTCTCTCTCAGGTGCATGCTCACAAGCCCAAAGTTTTGGATTTTCCCACCATTTGTCAATGTTGCCTTAGCTCAGCAGTGCCCACTATCACTAACTCACTTCTGGTCTCCTCCCCAGGCGGGCTCAGGAGCGCATGTCTGTTCAGCCTCACCGTCTGCACCCCAGCTTTGATTTCAGCCACCAACTGCAAACCCCACAGCCCATGGCACCCCAGCCCAGGTACTTGGCCGAAGGTACAGACTGGTAAGTCATCCTCATTTCCTCAGTATGTTGAACGAGGTGCTCAGAAAGCCCTAAGGGGACTGGATGGGTTAGCTAATGCCTTCGTGGCTCAGTGCTTCCATGAGAGCCGATGGTTCAGTTCAACAAATACAATGTGGAGAGTGTGTGATGGGGAAAGCCATCCCTGGAAGGGCCGTGAAGACACACTAAAGGCTCAGTCTGTGGTTGGTAACGCTGACATTCATCACATCTCTCCACCCATAGTTGTGTAATGCACCTATACATTAACTTCCCCAGGACCTGCTCCTGGTGCAAGGCACAGCCTGCAGGAAAGAAAAACTCAGGGGCTGCTTCCCACAGACCAGCACCTCTGTCTGAATGAGGTCTGTTGTCCACCAGGAGCTCAAAATATGGTCTTGTGATTCAGCCATAATTTTTCCATGGTTGAAATTAGAGAGCATGGTGCTTCTCCACCCCGTAGGATGGGGTGCATGGATAAATAGCTGCTAATGATTCTCCCATCTTAATGTCTGGTACTCTGGTAAAGCCTAGGAAACGATTGATAGCTCTGTTTTCAGAGCAAGTTCTGAGCATTAGCATGCTCAGTAAGACACAGGGCCCTACTTGGAAGAAGTGGAAAATAGAAACATGCTTCTGAATAGCTGCTTGTTAGCTGAGCAAAGTCCATTCTCTGCACTGAATGCAGAAAATAGCATGTGCACATGTAATTAGAGACAATCGTAATGTATAAGCACAAGAAGATAAAAATAAAATGGTACAGGAAATCTTAATTATGGCATTTTCTAACATTTGAGCACTTTGCTCTGCAAACGTTCTTTTAACACAGGGATTTTTCCCCTTCCAGGGTAATAATATATGACCTAAAGCATGCCCAGATCCCTTTGTCATTTTCTTCTCAGGTGTTCCTATTGCTGGTACACGATGCAACAAATTTGTTCGATGGGACATTGTTCAGATAAGGTTGCAAAGCAGTTCACATATCATCTGAGTACAGCCATTTTTTTTTCTGCCTCTCTTTCTGTGCATACTGCTTAATTATAATCATTAGGAGGATCTGGTAAACCGTCATTTAATCATCCCTTCCTCTTCTCTCCTCCCCTCCTGTGTTGTTCCATAGCTTTATAAACCTAAGGAGTGAGGATGACAGAAATCGTACACTGTGTTGTATGTGTGTATATTTGGGTGACTCACTTCCCCTCGGGGCACATGTACAATTTTGCCCAGTGACAGATACAAAAACTTTCATCTAATGTGTTACCACCGCATGAGCAGAGACGGCTCTTTCTTGGAGGCAGGAGGCGGTAGGCACTGCCACGGGAAACAGGGATGGAAGTTGGAGCTGTCGGTGATTTGTCATCTCAGACAGCCAACCCTAGGTTAAAACCTTCTGGAGAAGAAGAAATAAACCCTCATTTCATTCCTTCAGTTGTTTTCTGATACGCATCTAGCGACGACCATTCAACCTGTTGCCTTTGGTTTTTGGTTGTTGGCAGCCCGTATACTACAGGCATTTAACCTCGTTTCAGAGCATCCAGGAGCTGTACGCGTAGCACAGGCTGGAAGGTGATGGTTGGTTTTGGTTTTCTTCAGCAAATGTGCTCTGCTTTTTCATTTTCAAACGCCAGCATTATGCTTTGGCCCACAGCATCACGTAGGAACATTTACGTGTGGTTTTAGAGATCCACTGCACAACAGAAGTTTTTTTGTTGTCATTGAAATTACTCATGCAAGTTAATAACACCATTCATCTCTCAGAGACCCCTTCAGTCCCTGATCTCACCCTGTGGGTTATCACATCTACTCTGTAGGCAGGGAATATGGGTAGGCAGAGAGGAGAGAGCCAAGGTCATGCCTCATGCCAGCACCAGGGATGAACTCACTGTCTCCTCATTTCCAATAGAACATTCCAATCTTCAACAGTCTTAAGTAATGGGATAAATCTCCAAAAAAGGCTGGAAAATACCCATTCTTGTGGATTCACACCCCGGTTTTCTTCCTGCCAGTCTCCTGCTGTGATTTATCCTCTGCTAAGTTTTGCCAGCACATAGGCAGCAAAGACAAACCATCTTTTTACTCCATCTTGGTGACTTATTACAGGGTATCAATACCCTAAAGTTGTTATTTGGTATACAGTCCGTGTTGGCTAACGGATTTCTGCACTTGTTGTCCCGTCATGACCATTACCTGTTGCTGGGCATCAGCAGTTACACAGCTGCTCCAAGACACAACTGGGCTGATCTTAGTAAGCCATGGATCTTGCTACTCTCCTCCATGGAGAGGAGAAGTTCAGGCTGAAATGAGAAGCCCTCGTGCCCTAATTAGCTTTGCCTTGGCAAATATGAAGACAGTGGTTATCAGAGTGCCAGCTTTGGTAGTTATGATAAAGTAAATGACATATAAAGTACTTGTTTGCTGAGAGATTCTTTGACTGGAGAGACAAGGGACCATCTAATTGGATGATAGATGGAGGTGCTGTGTTAAGTATCTTCTCATCCCATCCATGCAGTGCTGGAATGGAGTTGGAGGTTCAGCTCTGCTTTCTGGATTGAGCAGTGCTGCAGTATTTGCAGGGATCTTGGTTATTTGAAATCCCAGGATGGAGCTGGAATAATTTCTGGAAGGATCAAGTGTCTGAACTCGCGAAGATAAAACACATCCATGTTGTGTGTGGTTGAGTAGGACTTCCAGGGATGTCCTATTGCATTAGTGGTGGTGGGATGCTGCTTTCTAGAGATGCATCATCCATGTATTTCCCAAAACCTAATTCTTTAAAATTTCTTTCTTTTTGTTTTTTTGGTTTTTGGTTTTTGGTTTTTCTTTTTTTTCTTTTTTTTTTTTCCTTTTTTTTCCCCCACAAAGAAAAGGTCTAGGGATCCCAGAGGCCAAGTTTGATGCAGTCCCCCTTGTTCCTCACAAAACTGTACCATGACCTGTGTTGGGACACTTTCAGGGAGATCATCAGCATGTACAATGCAGCTATCCTATCCTATTAGCTATATCCTAACAGTACCCACCATTCCTCTATTGCTGCAAAATATTCTGGGCAAAGTGTAATCATCTGCAGGTCCTCTCTGTGTCATCCTCCGGTGATGCAGAAAGGACCTGGTTGGCCAGGTTGAGCTACTCATCCTGGGGATTGATGAAGCCACCAAAATCGTCGCGCTGCATCCTATAGCTCCTGTCCCCAGCTACCACCAATGCTAAGAAGCATAAAATCAACCCCTTGCTCCATTTTTTGGGGGGGGAGGGGGGAAGAAGAGATGTGAGCCCTTTTGTTGGGCTCTGTAGACAGTCAGAACTGTATCTTCATCCTTGCACCCACAGGGACCTCAGTGTCGATGCAGGACTGACACACGCCCAGTTCCAGGTCCGTCCGGTCCCTCAGCCCTATCAGCATTACTTAGCTACACCTCGGATGCATCACTTCCCCAGAAGCACATCCTCAACACAGATGGTAAGTGAAGCAACTTTCGCTGAGAAATGTTTTATGCATTGTCTGCCAGAAGGCAGTCAAAATAAAGGCTGCTATCTTTCTATCACCTGTCTCCTGCGAATCCCACTTATCTCCGGCCGTGGGAGGGAGTGTCTGAAAGGATAATGTTGCATCATTGCACTCTGGATTAGAGACAGGAAAGAAAAGCTTAGCTGCTCTGGAAAGAGTTGTCCGTTGCCTGCAGAGCACTCACAGTCTGATCTGCATAAGCCTTGGGAGGATGTGAGACTTAGCAGTTATTGGTAATAACATTATTATGGCATACTGGAGTAAAGCATGGGTTCCCAAGGCTCCCTGCAGGCAGAAGGATTGGTGGTAGGTGGCACCTCCCCATGCACACCGACCTTCATCACGTTTGCCATCAACATCAGCCTTGATGTCACATGTTGAGCTTTTCATGACTTGTTGTACCAGTGGAAGTGGGATTAGATGTGAAGGGTCATTTCCATGTCCTTCTCCTAGCAGGGAGTTGCATTTGGAGCTGAGCCACCCTGCTCATCCTTGAAGCAGCCTTATAAAGCTCACAGATGTTCTTTCCCAACCTGCCATGGTCAGAACCTGACATCTGTACATACTACAAGGCTTTCAGTATTGGAGCCTGGATGAAGAAAATTGCACCAACTTAAAAATAAAAATTAAATTAAATCTCTTTTCAAGCCAATCCATGTTGAGAGATTGGAACTTCAGTGTTACAGATGCAGCGGGAATTATTGTAGCAAAGAGTTAATTCAGAAGACATGCCTAGTGGTTGTTATCATTTATAGGACATCTATTTAATTTTTTGTTGTTGTTATTATTCTGTTCAATTTAGCTTATTAAAAGATTCCCATTGGGGAAGGTGCTGGCCTGCTCTTTCATTTTCAATTTTTTAAGCACTAAATTTAAATCAGGGTGCATGAGGGATTTCTTTGCGCTAGCACAGGTGGCTTTATTTTTCTCCCTTGCTTCTTGCAGGTTGTTCATGAAATCAGAAATTACCCTTATCCTCAGCTCCAGTTACTTGCTCTTCAGGGACTGAACCCAAGCAGGCACACATCGGCTGTGCGAGAGAGCTATGAAGTATGTATCTTGGGGACAGGAATAATTACATTTTTAAACCCTGGGAATCCATGCAAGCACTGGCATAAACTCATCAAGCCCTGCCTTCTGGCATGGGAGTCACAGATGAGAACAGGACTGAACCTGCAGCAATTAATAATAACCAAGAAGACAAAGCTGTTGAGTGGATTTGGTGAAAGATGGTCTACCCCACGTGCTTGGGTCTGGCTCCAAGTCTGGCAACAAAGTGCTCCAGTTCTTTGTTTTATTGACTGATTGATTGATTGATTGATTGATGATTGATTTTTCCAAACTGACAAATGAACTTCACCCTGATTTCTTAACTACTGGATACCCAGCATTCAGCTCTGTGCCTTGATCCCTTGATGGATGGCCCAAGAGCCAAAACTCAGATCTATCATCAAATTGCAACTGATCTGGGTTCAGTGGACATTTCCACCAAGGACAGGGCAGGATGGAGCCTTGCTTCTTGGCAGTGGGGTGGTGGAACTTTGCATTCTTCCACTGATTCTTTTTTGCCATCTGTTTTTCTGTGCTTCAGGAGCTGCTGCAGCTGGAGGACAGGCTGGGCAGTGTGAGCCGGGGGGCTGTCCAGAACACCATTGAGAGATTCACCTTCCCCCACAAATACAAGAAGGTGAGAGCCCTGAAATGACCACCAGACCCTCTTGGTTGGCCAAGTGCTGTGTGTGTGGAGTGCTCAGAAGGAAGGACTTTGGTGGGTTGCAATCCTCAGCATTGACAAACCAACACCACCAGCTAAAACATACCCCAAAAGGGAGGAGTACTTTTTGGTTCTTTATTAACCTGTGGGATTCCCAGGTTGATGCAGTGCAGTAGCTCAGCTGGCTGATTCTTGCTTCTAGGCTAGGAAATTACAAGTCAAATTTTCAAAAGGTTCTCAACCTTCTCCCACCCAGTGGGAAAGGAAGTGTCTACAGCAAGAGGGCTTCACGCATGCAAACACTTTTCTACAAGAAGGTGGCACTGGCAGGACGTTTTTCTCCCCTTTGCAAGGGACAACTCTGCTGGAGCTGATCTGTCTGTAAGGATGTGCGTGCCAAATTTTTTGGCTGTACTAAATATAAAATGATAATATTGCTCACTTGGGTAGAAATTTCATTTCTGTCATTCCCAGCTGAGCGGGAACAAGGAGCTATATTGCACTGTCCACATTGGAAATGAGTCAGCTCGTTGCTGCACTTATCTGTGGCCACATCTCCAGTGGATCCAGAAAAATTCTATTAGTTGGAATGGATATGTTGGAGAAAAAAGAGAGAAAGGAGCTGAAAGTGCAAGCTCTGTTCCATGGCTGTGCCAATAGGTCACAGTGGTTGCCCTTACTGGCAGAGGTGATTCTGTACATTTTTGGAATCTTCAGAAGAAGTCCCCATCAAGGGATACTATGGAGCCATCCTTACCCCAAGGAGAACAGACGAGGTAGTGACTATTTTGCTTTGTCTGGCTCTCCTAAGCTCTTATTTTTTGCCTTGTTGCAACTACACAGGCTTAGCAGAGTGTTAGAAAATCAAGTCATAACCAAATTATGTCTTTCTTCTTGCTGCAGAGAAGACCACAGGAGGGTAAAGCTGAGCAACAGGATGGAGAGGAGTCAGACACTGATGAGAAATGCACAATCTGTCTGTCCATGCTTGAAGATGGAGAAGATGTCAGGTATGACCCTTTCCCACTACTTGGCTGTCTCTCAGTGACATCTGAGTTATGTTTGTTCAATAACACCACTGTGCTTTCACGAGACTGTCCCTGTTCTTGTCCTGACAAACTCACTTGGGTTGTTTCAGGGTTTAGGAAAGAAAACTCTTCTTAGTTGGACATTGGTAAGGGCCATAGTTAGGTAGAGCTCTGAGCAGTAGGACCTCATGGGTATGGATCACCTGCTCCAAAGCCATACTGTCTGTCAGAATGTCAGAGAAGTGTGGGTGGCAAGGCTCAGGAAGCTATCTGGGATTCGTGGTCATCAATGCGTGGCCTTTGCAGATGACGAGTGCATGATAAAAGATAACATGGATGTCAAGTACAGGGGAATTTGGCTTGTGGCCACGAGAGAGCTATCTTCTTGCAGAATAAGTGAGGTTACTCAGGCTGTATGTTTTCAGGGGGCCATTCTGAGCAACAGCAAAACCTCTGGTAGCCCTCAGAGAGATCTCCAGATTCTTGGCTGTGCTGAAGCTCTGCTTGTGACAGAGGGTGGGGCCAAGAAATTGCAGGAGACTGAGCTACCATAGGTGAAAGAGCTGTGAGTTGGCACTGCTTGGTGCTTCTCCTCACACATTAGCCAGCCATCATGAAAATCTCTGATTCTCTTGTTGTGGATCCTTGTGATTTGGGATCCCTCTTGCTCATGAGAACCACCAAAGAGATGACAAAGGTGACACGGGTGAAAAGCAAGCTCATTTCCTGAAGCACTCCAATCACTCAAGTGGGAGTAGTGGAACCCACTGAAGTCACAACCATCAAGAACCCAAGTGCATAACTTAATACTCCTGAGATGTCAAAAGTACCAGCCAGGATAATTGGTGATTGCAGTTGGTCACTGCAACTCAGGTCAGGAGGGCACGGGGTTTTCTAGAAGATTTATACTCAAGGACAATCTCTGACCTACTGCTGATATTGCTGGTGGAGGCTGTAGGGCCTGGGAAGCACAAGTGTCATTACACTGTTGCATTCCCCAGTTCTGGATGCTGTTTTCTGGATTTCTTGGGCTTCTTCCATCCACACTGTGCCTAATGGATCATAGAATAAAATTACAAAATCATAGAATCATTCAGGTTGTGAAAGACCACTAGTCATCCAGTGAAACCCCAGCGCCCTGACCATGTGCACTAAGCTATGTCCCCAGGTGCCAAGTCTCCAAGGTTCTTGGATGCCTCCAGGGACGGGGACACCCCCACCTTCCTGGGAAGCCTATGCCACTGCATCACCACTCTTTCTGAGAAAACATTTTTCCTAACTGGGGATGCAGAACGAAACCAATGAGCTCGTAGACTATAAAACCAAAGGGTTTTCTGTGATTTTAAAAAGTTGATGGTGCTTCTCTTCCCACAGGAGGTTACCCTGCATGCATCTCTTCCACCAAGTATGCGTGGACCAGTGGCTGGCCACCAGCAAGAAGTGCCCAATCTGCAGGGTGGACATTGAAACACAGCTCGGCTCGGACAGCTGAAAGAATTGGCTGGACACACCATTTTCCTTATCAGGTCGTATGGCCATAAACCCTTGCAGCAAAATTTTTTGCCTTCTGAGCCATTTGATTGAGAGGAAAAGTCTGCAGGCATGTTAGAGAGGGAGAGGAGGAGGTGTCAGTACAATATCTAGTGGTAGGAGATATTGCACATGCGCAGGATACGGGCCTGGTGAAAGGGAGCTGGCATTCCCGGAGCTCAGAGACCCCATGCTACAGAAGATTTAGTGTTGAACATGAAGGAACTAGTTGTGGTAGTCTGGCCTGTCAATCCTGCATTTCATGAGGATTGTATATATACCTCTCGAATACGTAGAAACATGTTATAGGGGTCCTTTAGCTATTTCTATGGATGGCAGCTGGAGCATGTTAGCTTAAGAAATGTTGTGTTTGATGCCCTACTCATCTTGTGGTGGACATGTTGCTGTTACCTAATTTGCACCAAATATTTTTTCATAGATTCCTTATGTTGGTGCCTGATTAATACATTGCAAAAGGGGAATGCAGAGGTCAAGCTTTCCCACCCTTGGGGGGAAGAGGCGAAAAAGCAAAATCCTGTTTACAATCAGAAGGGTTGCGCTCTTTTCTTCAGCCACGCGTGCTTCCTTTCCTTGCCTTTACAGTGTTGCAAATTTAGAGATGCTTAAAACACATTAACAAAAAAAAAAAAAAAAAAAAAAAGAAATGACAGACAAATTGAAAATGAAATGAACGAAACAATAAGGAGATGCTTCGTTCCTGCTGTTCTGCTGCTGCTGAATGCTTTCTGTAGGGGCACAGTGTTGAGGTGGATGCTGTTTCTTTGCTCTTTGTGTAGCTCAGCATGCTGAAATCCACGCTAGGCTGTGGGCTGTCTCCACGATCTCTGTTATCCATTGTGAATGATCTTAACTGATATGGTAAACTGGAGGCTGGTTGGCTTCAGAGCACCGTGGCTCAAGTCTCCCCAGGGGTTGGACATCTCCTGTGATTTAGGGTATAGCTTCTCAGAAACATTGCAATAGGACAAAGGGAAATGGTTTCAAACTAAAAGAGGGGAGATGAAACCGGATATAAAGAGGAAATCCTTTATAATAAGGGTGGTGAGGCCCTGTCACAGGCTGCCCAGAAAGGTGGTGGTGCCCCATCCTTGAAGACAGCCGAGGTCAGGCTGGATGGGCTCTGAGCACTGCTGGGTGCCCCTGTGCACTGCAGGGAGTGGGACCTGATGGCCTTTAATTGTCCCTTCCCAAAGAGATTGTGGATGCCCTGGCCCTAGAGATGTTTAATGCCAAGTTGGATGGGGCCCTGGGCAATCTGATCTGGCATTTGATCTAGCGGCTGATAACCTGTGGCAGAGGGGTTGGAACTTGGTGATCCTTGAGGTCCCTTTCAACCCAAGGCGTTCTACGGTTTTATGATTCTATGATTCATTCTGTGATTCTACGACTTTGGAGAGACTGCTCACTCTGTGACTGGGCAGGGCAGAGCAGCAGACAAACTGCCCCACTTCCATCCCCCTATCCCAACCCTTGGGAGATGGGAGAAAGGGAGTGGGGGACCACTGTATTGCATGCAGACGCCGTGCTTCACCTTCCTGTTGAGAAAACACAGCGTAGGGAGGATAAGCAGATGTACAGCACAGGTGGAAGCCTTCTTTGCTTTCTTTTCATTTTTTTTCCCCTTAATCAGCTCAAGCTCTTAGTCTGCAGGGCTGAATCTCCCCAAGCAGCTCTGATAATGGGATGGGAGGAAACTCGTTGCTCGTGAGGAATTGCCCATGCATTGGTTTTTTGGGCGCAGTAGGGGAATGCTGGATCTAGAGGGTTTGCTGCTTTCTGGAGGGCTTGGTTTAGCCCTGCGTTGGAGCATTGTTAGATATTTCACTCCGTTTTCATATGGAGAATGAGATGGTTATTAAAATGGAATCTAATTTATCAGTGTTCATTAAAATAATGCATAAAATTGGAGGCATTCCTCAGAGGAACGGGACATTTCCATCCCTCAAAGCAAATACATCAGCCACAGACACCCAGAGGACAGACCTCCAGAGAACCAGCACTCACTACCCTTTTTTTTTTTTTAAGAAAATACTTAATTTTTTTTTCCACACTGGGATAGCAGAAAAAGTATATTGAGGAGCAAGTGGGATGAATTGGAAACTTCATATATTCAAAAACAAGATGTATAGAGCTGAGCACTGGCTCCTCTGGGCCAAGCGATGCTCCTCACATAGAAATAACCCTAAATTGCCATCTGGGAGATGGTGGAATTCCTGTGAGCTATAAGTGGGAAGTGCCCTCCTCCAATGTTTTCTATTCTAGTTTTTACAACATAAAGAGAAGTGAAGGAGGTGACATGGGGATCAAAGAGCCTTTCTTCCCCCTCTTTCTGTGCCTGTAGGAAGGAGGAAGCAAAGGGAGGAAGCAAAGGGTCATGGTGACATATATTTGCCATAGGGACATATATTTGCCACCCTGGCATGAGCATGGGGCCCCAGTGTGAGGAGGGATATGGGCTCCTTGGGGCAAGGAATGACCCATGGGTGCATCCAGAGAGATGTACCACGGAGACACCCAAGGTCAGACTGGACTGGGCTCAAGCACCTGATGGACTTGTGGGTGTCCCCGTTCATTGCAGGACCAGGTGGCTTTGAAGGGTCCCTTCAACTCAACCCACTCCATGGTTCAATGATACACATGGGGCTTGCTCCAGCAGCAGCAGATTGGAGCAGCATTAAAAGTAACACTAATAATATGGACAGGAAAAGCAAGCTGTCGTTCCTGAGAGACACTGTAAGCTGTCCTGGTGCACCTAGGTGTGAGCTGGGGGCAAAGCAGGGGAGGAGCAGGGCCATAGGGCCCCTGGCTGGGCAGGGAGGAAAGGAGGACCGCTTCCAAACCACGTGTTTTCTTAAAGCCTACGCGAAAGTATTACTATTTGCCTAATGAACAAGCACAGTTTTTAGATGAAAAACCAGAAAAAGAAAAAAAAAAAAAAAGAAAAACACACACACATACACACAAGGAAAAACAAACAAACAAACAAACAAAAAGACAAAAAAAAAAAAAAATTGGTGAAGAAAAGCACCAAAACTCCCATGGTCCGGTGTGAGTGACTGATCCCGCGGTGCGTGAGGACCTGCAGGTTCCTGTGTGGGTTGGAATCGTGTGTACACAACAGTAGGAGGAGCTGGAATAGAAACACACGCTCCAGGAACAAAAACATTGATAGTTTACAGGGTTTTGTGAGTTTAAATGCCTTATATTTAACAATCATAATTTATGACTAACTTGTAGATATTGTGGGTTCTTATTTAATTATTTTTATAGTTGGTTTTTTTTGCATTTTTAATTATAATTTATTTATTTAGAAATTAATACTAATTTTTTTTATTACTCCTATTACCTCATTTTTGCATTGTTTCTGGGAATGGAATGCTTTGCATGCGTCGGTACTTTAAAAAGAAATTCAACATGGGATGTCGGGGATAATGCTTATCTTGTCGAAAACAAAAGAAAAAAAGAAAAAAAATCAGGGTGTGTGATTACAAACTGTATTACTGTGGTGCTGTTACCTTGGATACATTCCATAAAAATGCAAACCTTTGATTCTGTATGCTGTGACATAGTGGAAAACTGCAATATAGTGACTGTGTTTAGCACATATATATGAATATTATTTGCACTCATAATCAAACTCTGGTGATCCTTTCACTCAAGCCCTTGTGCATTGAAGGGGATTAATGGCGTTCTCCAAAACCAAAATGTTTCAGTTGGTTCCTGCCCTGTCCCAGTGCCACTGGTGATGCTCCCGCTCTTGCTGCATGCTTCCTGCAATAATGAATGCAAGGCTGTGCTAGGGGCAATGCATGCCTTCAGTGCATGACTCTGCAGATTGCTTCATACAATGAGGTAGGGAACCCTGGTGCTGCAGTTCTGTTTAATTTTCAGTGCTTGTTCTGGCTATGTGCACCCTGTCAAACCGTCTCCATGAGCACCCAGCTGGGTGCTCCAGGGGAGGATGCAGGAGGGAATCAATAAGCTCACAGACTACAAATCCAAGGGTTTTTCTGCAGTTTATAGAAGCCGAGCCTCCCATCTTTTTTGACGTGGAGGTCCTGCTCCTCATGGTGCGGTGCCATCGGGATGGTGGGACTTCAGCTCCTTCACTGCTTCCAGATATGGCTAGAAGGATGGGGTAGAGAGGGATGGGATGGTTGTGGGGATGATCTGGGATCCATTTGTAACACCAGGCCACAAACACTGGCTATAATCCAGCTGTAAAACACACCTGGAGCAGAAGCCCCCCAAAATGACCTTGAAAGCCTTTCAATCAGTTTTGCTCCCTCAGTCAGGGCAGAAAAACTTCAACTTGAGGCTTGTTAATCCACTGTGGAGCTGGGGCTACAACCCTCTTGTGAGCTCGTTGGGTCACCCGAAGGGGGACCAGCTCCCAGCTGATGTCCCATTCCTCTATTGGTCCATATCTCCATCCCCAGTGCAGGTGTCCAAGTGTCCACATCCCCATCTGCATCCATGACCACAACACTGCTAACACGCTGCCCCTTCTCCAGAGGTGCCCAGATACCCAGTGCTTGTGCCATGCAGGAAGGTTAAAGCACCCTTGATACTACTTTAAGCTTTAAGCCATAACTGCTCTGGGTCCACGCAGATGCTCAGCCACGCTGAAACGGAGTTTGATGCATCTCCACCCCAAAAGGCTTTGGATGCAAATCTCTTTTGGGGCTGGAAAGCACAACGTAACCGTACCTTCATGACTCCTCTTTTCCCTTCAGGGTGCTGCTCTGCTTTGTTGCCTTTGCCTTTGCCTTACCCTAAGTTTCAGACTCACATTTTCCCTTTGCTGCTCCTCCCTTGGAGCCTGGAGCCATGGTTTTGGGCGGTGTGGGGATGGGGGTTGGTTGTCAACCCCGCAAAGACACCGAGAAAGGGACGCATAAAGCACGGGGCGAGCAAACAAAAATCCTCTCCTTTAATGGCCCGAGCCAGTGAAAGGATCACCCACATTTTTGTACTCCTACTGCTGTTCTGTTGTGCTGTGCAACATTTTGCTACATAGACTATTTTATAGAAGAAAGCTAGAAAAATATTTATTATTAATATTAAAGCAATAGTGCATTGAAGAAATGAAAAGACATTAGAAATTGTGTAAATGCTTAGATTCACTTTTGGTGGATTTTTTGTACTTTATTTATAACTAATAAAATGAACTGCATTGCTAACTATAAATCCGTGCTGTACAAAATGAGCTGCAAGGGCTCTTGTGTGGTCTTTATTTACCATCCTGACCCTGACTCCATTCCATCATGTAAAATCCTCTCCAGGTTGATGCCTGCAGCCTCTTTAGGGCGAATCCTTTAGCACGTGCATGGTGGTAGACATTTTTTCTGCCTCTTCCAACCCTGAATCAGTAGGAAAAGAGAAATCTACTGGAAAATGGAATTTTAAAAAGCACTTTTATATTAATGCAGGGAGAGCTGAAGGCATTTTCCATCCTTTTGTCACCCTTGGAGAACCAAAGTGTGTCAACACCTAACTTTGCATCCTGTGCAGTCCCTTTGTGATTGGGCTGCTTATAATAGGAACCTGCTGGATCCCCCAGCAACCTGTAAGGCTGTGTAAGGGAACACCATATTCAGGCAAAATGAGAGTGCCTTTACAGGAAGCTGTTACAAATCCCATCAGAAAACATGGGAAGCACATTTGCTCACTGAGATCTTGCTGATGTCCTTCCAAAGGGTTACAGCTCTGAGAGTTGCTTGAGATCACAATCTGTTTTGCTTCAAAGCTGCTGCAGCAGAACACGAGTTTGCCTCTGTGATGTGATAACAGTCCCACTGGGCACTGCAGTGAGGAGGGAGGGAGTGGCAGCCTTTAAGGGACAGCAGTACTGACCATGGTGTGACACTGCCATTCACTGTGAACATTCACTCTCCCTGTATCACCTCTTATTTGTTTTTTTTTAAGGGATACAAGTCTTTGGCTGGCCCATGGGTTGCAGCCCAGAGCTGTACAACACTATGAGTAAGTCTTTCTCCTTCTCTATTTTCTGCTTTTCCTTCTTCTTCTCCTTCTTTCTCCTTTCTCCTTCTTTCTCCTTCTTTCTCCTTCTTTCTCCTTCTTTCTCTCCTTCCTTCTTCTCCTTTCCCTTATTTAACTTCTTTCTCTTCTCCTTTCTCTTTCTCCGTCTTTTTCTGTCTTCCTCTTTCTTCCTCCTTCTTCCACCTTCTCCTTCTCCTTCTCCTTCTCCTTCTCCTTCTCCTTCTCCTTCTCCTTCTCCTTCTCCTTCTCCTTCTCCTTCTCCTTCTCCTTCTCCTTCTCCTTCTCCTTCTCCTTCTCCTTCTCCTTCTCCTTCTCCTTCTCCTTCTCCTTCTTCTCGTTGCATGTAACAAGGAAGGGGAGGTTTTAGGATGGATGCTTCATAGCCTTCAATTATTCTCCCTTTGCACACATAGGGCTGGTGTGGGTAAATTGAATGCCACCAGATGTTTCACAGCAACTTTGTGGAGATTTTTAGTTTGTCTACATCCTGCAGCAAGAAATAGCCCATCCCTCCCAGCATGTGACACTGCAAAAGACTCCTTGGTCTCACTGGAAACACAAAAGTGTTCATAGTCATGGGAACATCATTGTGATCCCCCAGTAATGGGGATTACAGAGACAGTGGGACAGCCTGCTTGTGCAGGTTCCTGCTGGGTGCCACCATCCTTATCCTTTGCTATTGCTGCTCACTCACATTTATGGTTTTTGGCTGAAGGCAAAAGTAAAGTGCAAAAAATAAGGTGGAAAGTACAGGACAGTCTTCCCAACACATGGCTTCAGCAGACTCCTGTTCAGCAAGTAGATGCCCTGAGTCCTGCATGAGGACGATTTTGTTTGTTTGGTTGGTTTTTTTCCTCTCCATTCTCCATTTGGCCAGGAATGTGTTGGTTTTAACAGCTTAATGTAAATCCAGCCCCTGGAAAAACAACTTCACTCTGCTTATTACTTTTGTAGCGCTAATTGTTGTAGCAACAGGCTGACTCCCCAGAGCTGGGGTGGAGTAGTATTTTGTACAAAGAAAGGGCATTTTTAAAGTCTTTTGGAACAACAAAGAAAAGTTTTTTTTCATGTTTTTCCATGGAGACAGTGGGGCTGCTCATAATACATCAGCAAATTCCCCCTGGTGCTTCCTAGGGCACCATAGCCCAGAGCTCAGCACAGCTCTTAGGTTGCACATACCCATCCAGGGATCCTGGCCTGGTGCTCTGACTGCCAAAGACTTTCAACCTTGCTGAAAGTTTTGCAGCCCAGAGGCTGTATCTGGTCAGGGGGAGAGCCTATAGGCAGAAAACATCCCCCAGATCCCATCATGTGAGACCCAGATACTTGCTCTCACATCTGAGCACAACCCACAGTGATGTTCATGGTAGCCAGAAGTGGGTCAAAACTCAATGTCTCAGCTGAATTTTCTTATATATTTTGTCTCAATTTCATAATTCTCAATATTCACCCCAAAAGGTGATAGTGTAGAAGCCAGCAGGCTTTTTCAGCCCCAGCAGGGCAAGATGCTAAAAGTAGAGGATGGGATCTCAGCTGCTAATGGAGTAGTGTATGGATCAGCTGGTTGTGATTTCCAATAGCAAATACAACAGAAATGCATTTGTTTCATTCACAATTTTATATATAACTTAAAAAAAAAAAAAAAAAAAAAAAAAGACAAAACAGAATGACTTTTACAAAATATTAAACCCAGGAAGCACATCTTGTCACTGAAAACTTCTCAATAAAAAAGGCAGCATTTTGAAAAGGAAAACACAATATAAAACCGTACAATGAGCAGAAAAAAAACCAAGAAAAAATAAAAAGGAAGAAAGAAAAAAAAAAAAAAGATACACTTGTGCCAAAGGGAACAAAACCCTCCTCAATACCTGGGAAACAGCTCCCTCCAGATTAACCCATCGCCCCGATTCTCATCCAGCCACTTCCCACAGGGAAATATGGTGGTCACACCGGTGGCTGAGTTGGTGATCTCCACCCTCTCCACCAGCCAGCCGGGGGCCAGCCCACTGTTGTCATGCTCAATCCGGACCTTTTTCAGCTCCCCCATGTCCAGTGTTTCCAGGTAGAATCTGTTGGTTTTGCCCCGTTCAAAGAGGTTCCTGAATTTCTGCTTCAGGGCTCGCTTCCCTGAATCCCCATTCAACCCAAAGATGGTGATGAACACGTTGGCATCCGTCCCCGCACCCTTTTCAAAGCCAGTGACCACGATGGTCTCGTATTTGACTGGCACCAAGCTGCGGGCTTTGCTGGCAAAGCTCTCAATGACCTTGGCACACTCAAAGACTTTGTAGTCCCGTCGCTTGTACCGCAGAGGGATTTTCCCATTGCACTTGAAAAAATACCTGCAGAGGAAAGCCAATGGTGTGTTAGTGACATGGGTCACATCCTTCTCGTTCAGTGGATGGGGCACGCTACTAAAGAACTCAGGCTGCCAAGAGAGGCTGTGGATGCCCTGAACCTGGAGGTGTTCAAGGCCAGGTTGGATGGCGCCCTGGGCAGCCTGGTCTGTATTAAATGTGGAGGTTGGTGGCTCTGCATGTGGCAGGGGTTGGAGCATCACGATCCTTGAAGTCCCTTCCAACCAGGCCATTCTGTGATTCAGCTCAATATCAGCACTGCTTCAGTACAGTTTTCCCACTATATGCTAGTACAGCAACTGCTGAAAATCCCATATTTCCCAAGACACAGACACCCTGCATTGCAAAGCCTGGCATGGAGCTCCTGCCACCTTTCCTACCTGTGGAATGGCACCTACTGCAATGGTATCTAATGCAGCTCTGGTCCCAGAGCAGGTTTCATCGCTGCAGCATGGAAGGAGCTCATGGAAGCACATGGAAGGAGATCAGCAACCACTCTTACTCCCAGACTAGTGATCGCCTTAAGAATTAGGAAAACATGCACTGGGAAAGATGGGAGGAGGAGGTTTAGATATCCCCCTTTCCTCATCTGCACTGCTCAGCCCATTCTGAGCCTGCAAAAGAGTACTGAGCACAGAAACGACAGGTCCCAGGTGCCAAAAAACTTCATCTTGTGGTGGGGAGGTGACGTGCAAGGAGCATCCATAAATCACTGCACACCTGGTACCCAGCCAGAGGTGCTTTTAATGATGTATTTCATTTCCAATGGTGCAGGTCATTTCCAAATGAGATTTTCCCTCCTCCTCCTCTGCTAAAATGCAGCAGGTCCTCCTGGTGAGAACATAGCTGGATTGCAATGCACATTCATAAAATGGGACGGTTACTGCTGTACAGTGCTTTTAAGCACTTCTAACACTTCTGACGTTCTCTTCAGAAAAACAAAAGCTCTCAATTCCCTGGGAAGAGGTTTTGTAAATGAGAAATTCCAGTGGAAGCAAAATTTTAGGCTCAGGGAAAGAAAAGCTGCATGAGAGCACATGGAGAGGCTTCCTGGTGATGAAATTTTATTTCCTAGGCTGCGTAATATCTCATGGTCTGAAGTTATGAAGGAACATATGGGTTCTCAAGAAGGGCAGGGAGAAAGAGGATGACTTTTCTAACCCCGAGACTGTAGGAAAAATCTTTGAAATATGTCTATTTCTCATATTGAGACCTACTTAGAATGGGGGAGAAAACAAACAAACAACAAAAAATGAAAAACAGAATCGTTCAAAACAATGCTACGCCATTCCCACAACACTTAATTTAGTCTTTGCTTTGACTGGGTGTTTTCCCCACCAGGAAGAAAGAATACGTTTTAGGTTATAGCTGAATTAGTTTTCATTCAGCAGATATTTATATGGCTCTTCTGCTGCCTGATTAATTTGCTAGGAGAGACTCTTAGCATCTCAAAAAGTCACTTCAAGGATTTCTTCTTAAACACTCAATTGTCTCAGCGGGAACAAAACCTGTATAATGAAGTTCCTTAGCAGAAATTAAAATATCATGGAGCAGAAAAATCCTTCAGCACTGTGGGAGAGGAGCTTGTTTTGCAAATGGCCAGTTGTCTCCAGTTCCTGCGTATTCCCTGTGCTATCAGCACCATAAGTCAAGAACATCACCCCTTCCAAACACAGGGCTGAGAGATGTTTGTTCTTCCAGTATGGGTCATTCCAGTCCTGTTCACATCAGAGCAGCCAAGTGTTTGTGGTTTGGAAGATGGCTGCAGCCTTCCCAACGGGCTTTTAGACAGTCCTAGAAGGATCATCCAAACTGAGTCAGAGGTACAGATTTTGTCTTACTCTCATCCTTTTTCCTAGGAGTTTACAAGACTTACCTGAAAAGCAGTCTGTGCAGAGCATCCTTCACACCCCTTAAATTTATGTCAGTATCAGTACTTTCCACAAGGTGAGATGTTGATTTGTCCTAGCTGCAAGATACACTCCAGCCAACTTGTTCATGAACGCATCTGCATGTGCAAATGCCCTTGCTGAGAATTCAGAAAGAGCACATCAAGACGGGGGAATGTGTGAATCTACACACCAAACTGCCTTCCCTTACATTCAGTAAAGGATTAAGATCTGGCAGGTCTTTCCATGATGGCTGAAGCTGTAAATGCTTCAGGAGGATGCATGCAGAGCTGCTCAGATTCCCTCCTGGAGGGTTCCCTGCAGACAAGAGGACACTCACTTGTTGCAAAGCTCCATCTCCGTTATGATAATCTCCTTGACATGCCAGTAGACATCAGCTTTTGCAGATGACTTCTTTCCATCCTTTGGACAGTGACCAACACAGATGGCTGCAATATCACCAAGGTTCTTAGAAGAAAACTGGAACGTATCTGTTGATCCTCTATAGGAAACAGGGAGCGGAGTCAGTTAATATCTTGAATGCTGGCAGTGACTTGTCTCATATGGACATTAAGTAATTTGCACATGGCTAAGGAAGGCAGAAGATAAGCCTTCATTTAAAGTCATTTGATTCACCCTACAATCACTCAACACAAAGTATAATTTCCATATTTAAATTCAGCGTTTTCTCTGATTAGGGGTGACACTTTAAATTACTGCCACTAGGACTTTCCAGGATAAACTCAAGCTGTTCCACACACAAAATCAATTTGCCTCGTTATAGATAAAGCTAAAGAATGACTAATTTCCCCTCCAGCATTTATTCATTCATTCCTGACAGATATGGTATCTGTTACACATCTACCCACCATAGCTGTTTTAAATCTGCTAGTTCAGCCACCCTTCCTGCTTTAGAAACCCAGTTTGAAAATAGTTCAGAGGAACAATAGGTCTCTGTCAAATGCTTGTCTGGCTCCCTGTCATGTTCCCTACATATCTGTTAATTTGCTTCCTTGTCTTTGGCCCCTATCCCAACCTGCCACCAAGGAGGGACTGTGACTAATGTTTTAGGAGATGGAGTCTTCACATCCACAGTAGTAACCATCAGCTGAGTGTCAGGAGGAAACTCCCCTGCTTTTGTTATGTTTCAAATAAAACCTCAATCATTCATGCTGGAGTCCAGATCAATTCCAATTTCACCTTTTATAGAGCCATGGGGAAAAAAAAAACCAAAACATTTCCTCTCTGAAAATTAACTTAGCATCATCAGAGTCTGTGGCTTGGAATGTGTTTCCATCTCCCAATAGCATATCATGTCCTTAAAGCCCATCCCACAACTGGAGCATCTTGACCACACATGGGAGATGTCTGATTCCACTGCCAGTGAGATGCTGCAAAGAGAACTAAAACAACTCCAGCTTCCTTCAGCTCAGAAATACATGGCCTCCCCAGGGCTCACCAGAACCCCATTGGTGTGTATTGGTACAAAAGGACACACATACACACACACGCACATAGGCATCATCCACGTTTCCTTTTACCAGATGCTTTTTTTTTCACATATTTTTAAGCCTGCTCTTTGTCATCTCATCAGGAAGTCCTTTTACAACCTTCCTTTTGCTTTCTGGAATGGGGGTAAGAAAGAGCATGGCACCAGTGTAACTGTAGATCACACTGGAGAAGAAATGGTATCTGTGGAAGTCACACAGCTGGTGGGGATTTCCTCCATCCCCTCACCCTGTCCCACTACCTTTCAAATCTCCTTTTCTTGGAGGAGTTTTCCATAAGGAACTCTTTCGAGCGGCCCAGCTTTCCTTCCAAGATGATCCAGATGTTCTCCTTTGTTTCTGCATCGTCTCTGTCGCTTGTTACTGTGACAATTTCATAGGCTTTGAAGTACAATTAACAGACATGTTAAAGCACCAAAGGAAGAGCAGGTGGACAAAGAAATTTCCTCATGTGGCTGTCACCCTGATTAAAAACCTTCTTCCCGGTATTTACTGCAGCACACAAGAAAGCGTTTGCAAAACAGGGGTGGAAACACACTGGGATCTGTGGGACTTCTGACATCTTTGTGCCCAAGATATCACGAAGGGACAGAGTACACAGAAAATGTGTTCTTCTGTATCAGCAAGTAAGAGTAGATGGAGCTGCTCTTGATCCAGCTTTGCCCAGCTGCTTGTTTTGCAGGACAGCCCAAATCCTTCAGTTTTTTGCCACCATAACTAACAGTAAGGAGCAGCCTCACAGGGATGGTGGAGGTGTCCAGATACCCATCAGGATGTGCTCAGATGTTACGGTGGCATGTCAGCACCCAAGATGGCAATCATTGGGTGGCAATTTTGCAGGGACAGAGTGTGATCACATTGAAAAAATGTGATTCTTAACTCCCCAGGACTGTCCTGAAGAGGAGTGCTGGTTTGCAGGAATTTTTGAGATGCATGTATATGAGATTTTTGAGAGCATATTACCAGTGTGATTGAATAACATACATACCAGTGTGATTAAGTGGAGTTGGGAGGATTACCCAATGGAGACACTTGCCCAGGTTTCTGGGTTGTTAAGCTCAGCTATCATCATCAGCTGAGATGTGTGAGCTTGTAGCCCAGAACAAGTCTGGGAGCAAGTTGGAGCAATGTTGCTTGCAGTGCTTTAAACTTATTTTCCACCTCAAAGTCTCAAGCCCATTATTTCTAATGAGCCCATAACCACGTATCCTTATAGCTTATTGTTGGATTGAACCACAGCAGATGGGGCCCTCTTCAGTTTCAACCCAGAATGAGATGCTTTTCTTCCCCATAAATCCTAATTTATTTCTCCCTTAAAATAACACTACATTTTCGAACTAAACAGTAACTTAACTCATTCTATCTATGGAGCCTGTAAACACAAGTTGCCATTGCATGGGAATCCTCAATGGAGCAGGTTCTAAAATCTGTGGCCCTATGGCCTCTTTGCACCATTGGCAATGCCCCACATTAACTCTACACTTACCAGTCCGTTCCTTCAATTCCAGGATGTCATTATTGGCACAAGCCAGTTCCCTTATGAGCTGCCCATCATCTTCACCTTTAGCCAGCCAGCGATCGCACTGGAAGCGAAAAGTCTTGTCTGTGGCAGAGTCCATGACATCAATATATTCCAAGTGCCAACCTGGAGCGATTCCTTTTCCATAAAAAAACAATGTAATTAAAAAATAAGATATTTTCACATTGCTTGGGTAAGGAGGTGAGAAATCCCTCGCTGTAATGTTCTCAGCGTATGTGATGTTGCTTTGATACCAAAAACAACACTGACCATCTCAAGACTATAATCTGATTCATTACACAGCTTTTGAGGGGCTTGCTGGCTTGTGATCAGACGTAAGGATATTGGAATATGGTCTTGTGTAAGCAAGGTGTCAAGCTGTCTGGACGTGGAGCCATCTGTTGTCCTTGCCCAGCATTTTGCATGAGACTAATCTCTGGGTGAGGAATAATCATCACAAAATGAAGCACTCCTACAGTATAGGAACAACAAAGCCTTACAAAACTCCCAGCAAATTCAGGGGTCTTGAAGGACTGTTTACCAAAGCTAGAAGCTTGAAATGTCCTTCAGTTCAGTGGGTTTGGGCCAAAATATAGAACAGCTGCTGTTCAGAAACCGCTGCTGATTCTTCTTCCACCCTAAGGGAAATGTGAAACATTAAAGCCAAAAGAAAAACATGAGTGCTAGTTGGGCACAAGCTCAAGGTGTAATGTCTTTCTCTCTGGTCTCTATTACTCCTCTCATCCCTTCACATTTTAATTTGAAAGAGGTAAATTATCATTTGCTTTTTTGGCCCTATCAGCCAGCATGTTTAAGGAAACTACCCATGCTGTTCTTGCCAGGCAACAAGCACATACACACTATGAATAGACTAATGCTATAACTACACACAATCATTTATTTTTCACCTTGTGGCCTTTTGATGAGCTGTAGCTCCCTCTCTTAGTTTTCTATTCTCCCTTTATTTTTTTCCAGTTGAAAAGTAACTTGGAAATCAAGAATGGGGCATTTTGGAACATTTGCTTTCTTGAATTAGCAGAATCTTTTGTTGACTTTGGGGACGTGGAAAGTTATGACAGTTCTGCTTACAAGTTCTGTTATTATTCAGACAAAAGGTTATGTTCATGATGAAGCATCTCTGCTGAGTTATTAGTTACTTCCCAGAAATATAAAACAGCTCTTGTCCTTCCAAGCACTCACAACCATTTGACTGCCTCGTTAGTTTCAAATACTAATCTTAATTAACCCTAAAGGGTAATGATGGCACATTTCTGAGCAACGTCAACAAATCACTCTGCCCTGTGACATGCCACAGCATCACCATTGGCTTTTTCCTATCAGCCTTGAAGGTATCCATGTCCTGTATACTGGCTTTCTGAGCCTTCCCCATGGTAGGAAATCACCAAATGAACAGGCACAAATATCAACCAAAGACACTATTTTCCCTTAAGCTCCGATTTAGGTAGCACAGAATGACAGAAACATTGATGTTGGAGGGCACAGTTGGAGACCATCTAATCCAAATCCTGTACCTCACTTTGTGCCCATGACCTCTTGTTCTATCATTGTCTGGCTCCATCCTCTTTATTTCCCTAGATACTTACATACAGTGGTGACATTTTTAGATTGGATATTAGGAACATATTTTTCTCCCAAAGACTGGTCAGACACTGGGACAGGGCTGCCCAGGGAGATGGTGGAGTCCCTGTCTCTGGAGGTGTTCCAGAGCCATGAAGATGTGGCACTGGGGAACATGGTCAGTGGGCATGGTGGGGAGGGCTGGGGTTGGATGTGGGGATCTTGAAACTCTTTTCCAACATTAATGAATCTGTGCTTCTATGATTCCTCTGAGTCTCTTCTCGTGAAGAGCAAAGATGTGGAGGTTTTGGGGGAAGGCTGATACATGACACCTTTGCAGCTCCTCATCAGCTTAGTGCCTGCTGGGCAGATCTTATCAAGTCGCCCACTGTGCTCTAAGGTACTCTGTGGGGCTGTCTGGGATTTCATTCTAAGCACGCTGGCAGTGTCAGCCGTTAATCTTTTTTGTCAGGCTTCTCTTCCCCTATTCTTTTTTGGCATTTCCATTTAAGTTCAATGAACATCTCTGCATTGCATTCGGGAAGCTGCTCTGCTTCCATCAAAATCTTCGTTAAAATGGTTCAGGATGAAAGAAGGAAAACATCCCAGCATTCTCCAGTGAGAGACATCAGTGGTCGAGGACTATGATGGAATGCATCGATGATTAGTGAACCACTTGACTGGGACAGGATCAGCACTAAGCAGCAGTATCAGAAAAGGGCTGAACGAGACCTGCACTCTGTCCTTCTGCTTCTCCACTCCTGCTCAGCAGGACAGCAAAAATCTGCACTTTTATCATGCGGAGAAATGAAGTAGTGCTGACTTTCCAGCATGTACTGGGGGCAAAACAAGAATAAAGTGCAGCTTAGCTGGTGTTCCCTGCAAAAGATGAATTTATCAGCTTTTATCATCATGACCTTCAGTGCCACAGCACAAAACTATCTAAAAGCTGATATGGACATTAAAGGATTTATGTGAAGCTGAAGAAATTATTCTCCCTTACCAGACAAAGTTCTATTTCTTTCTTCTCTCAGACTGGGAAAAATATAGTTTATGTATTTTTGAACTAGAAGCAAATTAAAATCTAGTTACGCACAGAGTCTAAATGTGAGAATTTGTGGACCTAGCTCTGTGTGCCAATGGGCACAACAGTGGAAAGGAGAAGAACGCATTTGCAGGACCCATTTTCAGATCATGAAATTCCTTCTTCAGGATTTCTGTCCCTGGGTAGAATCTGTAGGGCAATGAGCTCAGAGACCCTAATCCTAACCTGAAAAGCAACAGGAAAGGGAAATACATCCCATGTGGATGTAGCCCCCAAGGCTTCAGTTCCTCAGGCTGGATGGTTAATAGATAGGCATCAACCAAGAAACAGGGACAAGAAGCCAGCAAGGAGTACAGGCATTGCCAAGGACGATCCTTGGCCACTGTTTGTGAAGCATGAAGAATTTGGAGAATCTCTACAGTGATCTTATCAGTCCTTTCCCTGGGTGGCAAGATAGCATTACATGATGGATTCTGCCCTGATGTAAAAGGCCACAGTCAGTCCATCACTCAAGTTCCATCACTTGCTAGTACAGATCTGTTTGCATCCCTTTGGGCACCCTGACCAACAGTACCAGGATTACCAGGGCACAGACACAAGTCAGTAGCAAAAATGCCTCAGAAAACATGAGTTTTTCTGCAGAGACTTCAGGATAGACCAGGCCACTCCAGTACTGAGAAGAGAAGAAGAAATAACGTGTATCTGAGCAGCTCCCACTTGATTCTGCAGGTTTTGGTCTTTAATATGGCCATCACTGTGACACTGCAGACAATCTACCGTAACAAATGTTCAATGTTTGTAACAAAAGGAGCTCCACTCCAGGCCTGCTTTGCTGCCATAAAAATCCCCAGCAGCAGTCCTGCCCTAATGAAACCTACGGCTGTGCTGCATCAGCCCCTTAATGGTCTGCAGTTGGAAGTGACATTTTCAATAGCATGCAAAACATTTCAGATGTAATTAGAGGAGGAGAAGAGCTTTGGGGAAAACAGAATCGTTTTATTTGCTTGTCTCTGGCAGTTGTATAATTTAGTGTCATGTAGGGAAAAGCATTCTTTTCCCCAAGTGTCCCTATCCAAAAAAGCAGCAAGTTGTCCTATTTATCTCCCTTTAGTAAAGAGCCCAACCTGACAACTGAGTGATGCTGGGCAGGGATCCTCTGTGCATGTCTGCATGGGACGGGTCTTCATGGGACCACCTTGCTTTTTCCAGGTGATGCTGAAGGCTCACACTTTACTGATGTTAGACAGAGAGCTTGGACTGTGAGCTCCTTGTCATGCATTTCTACACTGATGAGCCACTTTGGGGATTGCTTTTAGAAGTAGTAGATACAAACAATTAAGGTATCTGTTCAATCAAGGAGAACTCCAACTTGCAGCATCACAAGTCTCCTTTGCCTCTCTTGGGAACAGCTTCCACTTGCCCCAGCCAATATTCATCCCTAAGATCCTAAGCTACTCTGACACATGCAGAACCATTTACTGAGGATGAGAGAAAAGGAAAGAAAATGACCCCTGTAGTGGTGAATTTGCCAGGAACCTGATCCATATCCGTGCTGTAGTGAAAATGAGCTATTCCTTGTGAAATAGGATCTGGAGGGATCAAATCCCTACTGACAGACCAGGGAGGTAAATCCAGGAATAGAGTGCCCATGGAAGTGAAATTTTCTCCTCTGCCTCTCTCTTTTTTGCAACACATCTTTACTTTGTTTTTGGATGTGGTTGTTAACATTGTTCAAGGGTAATAATAGAAACATGAAGGTTGGAAAAGGTCCTCAAGATCCCCCAGACCAAGGCCAACTCATCCCCACCATGCCCACTGACCATATCTCCAAGTGTCACATCTTTACAGTTCTTGAATATCTCCAGGGACAGTGACTCTACCAGGGCAGCCTGTGCCAGTGCTTTGCCACTCTTTGGAGAATAAATTTTTCCTAATATCCAAACCGAACCACCCATGACACAAGTTAGGGCTATTACCTCTCATCCTATTGCTTTTGCTTGGGAGAAGAGGCTACAGACTCCTTTCAGGCAATTGTAGAGACTCTCAGATCCCTCAACCTCTCCCCATAACATGGATTCTCCAGACCCCTCACAGCTCCATTGCCCTTCTCTGGACACACTCTATGGTCTCAATGTCCTTCTTGGAGTGAGGGACTCAAAACTGATCACAGCACTGAGGTATGGCCTTACAGAACTGAGTACAAGGGGATGATCAACTCCTGGTTCTACTATGAGTCTCCTTCTCTGGAGAAATGCAAGATCTGCCTGGTTGCCTTCCTGCTCAGCCTACTGTAGGGAACCTGCTTTAGCAGGGGTTGGACTCAATGATCTCCAGAAGCTCCTTTCAAATTCTGTGATTCTATGATTCTATGATAGTTGTCCTTAACGACATTGAGGTTCCCACAGGAGTAAAATAAAAGCTGTGCTTGGGACACTGAGCGCTCAGGGACCAGCCATCCACAACCAGTGCTGCTCAGCTCCTAACTCCATTATTTTTCCTTTTTCTCTTCACGTGTTCTGAAGCACAAAGTAGTGAACATTACAAATGCAATTCCTTGGCCTCGTGTCCTATGGCATTATTTATCCACTGCCTGGTTATGTGGCTGTCCATCCTTATGCTCCAGCATGTGAGATGTCATCCAGAAAGTGGTGGGAGTTTGGAGAGCCAGGTTGCTAGGAAGAGAGCATTAATTATGAGGTGTTGAAGTCACAGCATCTAGCTTTGCATTGGTACACCTCAAAACACTGTAAGAAGGTGAATAACTTTTATCCCTAATTTACATAATTGAAAATGAGGCAGAGGGATGTGATTTGCACAAGGTCATTCAGCAAGACAGCAGCAGAATAAAAATAGATGCATTTGTGCATCTCTCCTTGAGGATCACAGGAGCTCACACCACAACATTCCTCATCAGAGCAAACATGCAGTGCAAAACCTCTCACAACCTTTGATGAAGCAAATGCTTAATGCTTGGGACAGCTTTAGAAAACAGATTTACTGCTGCCCTCCTGAGCTGCCTGTGCAGTGTGTTCAGTGCAAGATTTAAATCAGGGCAAACCCAGCAATAAATTAAAACAACAGCAAGCAAGCACACATCTTACTGATAAACTACTCCAGTGCAACAACACATAGGAGCTCAGTGAAGATATAATTGTTTCTCAGAGAATATTCCTGCGATTGAAGCATATTTTGTGTTTTATTGAAGCGTACTTGATGCAAAAGCTTTTAATAAGGGTGCAGGATAATTTGTCACAAGCAAGGAAGGCCCGTAGCAAAAAGATTTCATGGGATTAGTATTTTTACAGCTGCTAGCTGGTCTGGTGTCTTCCTTCCACTCTGTAGTGAATGGTTATAGGAAACTGGGAAGCAAGGAATGACTTTGCAAGGATAATAGTGAAGTATTTACTTTCTCTCTGAGTATGCTTAGAGAGTTTTGTTTCCTTAAATCCTTTTTTTTTTCTTCTTTTTTATTGTCAAATCTGGGCTGTGAGATTTCTGCTGTGTCTTCTGCTTCTGTTGTGATGACTATAGCACAATTCTATGATAAGACAACGTGCCGTAATGAGGAAACTAGATAACCCTTTAGGGTCCCTTCCAGCTCCAAGGTTTCTAAACCTGCCTCAGCAGGGTCTGTGCTGGGGTCTCCTGAGGGCTAAGGGTGGATTTGGCAATCCAAAGGACTAAGCAGCCACATTACAGCTGCTGGCATCCTACATGGACCTGGTGTGCAAAATAATGCCTTGTCTGACTCCAACCCATGCAAAAGAGTCAGGGTTTTAGGTTGTCTTTCTCTCTACTGAGCCATCAACAAAGCAAGGGGATGGAGCAGTCTTCTCTCCTCGAGCAGCTTTATGCGTCTGTTTCTCTTCCTTTTTCTTTTTACTTAAAGAAGAAACTATTCAGTAAATCTGCCCCGTGAACCAGCAGATTTATGAATGAGCTGGCAAGTGCTGAAAGGAAGGCTTAAATATGACCTTTCCAAGTCTGATAGCTGAGCCAATGCTTAGAGAGGGCAGAAAACCAGATATTATTTTTCTTTTAATATATTATGTTCTACCAGTGCTCCCAAAGGCTTGGAATGATGTCTATAGATTGCAAAAACGTATCTCTGGATGTGCAGTGTGCTGTGAGTGCAAGACACACTCGATTTCTAAGCTGGTCCTAGATTCTGCTTCTGAGAAGGCAGTTCCTTCAGAGAAAGAAAAGGAAAAGCATGGACGTAACGATGTTCCTGCACTGCATCCAGTTCAAGTAAGGTGAATAAGATACCTTCTCCTTTGGCAGATGCACCCAAAAGGAGTCACTGGGGCATTAAGGCTGTTTAAAACTCAATCTGACAATGTCATAGCTGGTGTAACTGGGAGAAGTGCTATGCTGAGCCACAGAAGTTGGGCTGTGCAAATGGGTTATTTTCTTCTATCTTTGCTTCTCTAATAACACAAAGAAGTCTGGTCTGTCCACAATCAGGCTGTTCCTGGCTCCTCTGGGCTGATGGCAACAGGGATAATCAAGAATCTGAAATTAATGACTTTAGAATGACTGTTTATCATCTGAGTTCAAATCTACTCAGGCAGATGAGGGAGCTAGATCCAGATTTCCCACATCCCCCTGCTGCAAAGAGAAAAAATGGAAAAAAAAAAAAAAGTTTTATAAGTAAAAAATTTCATTATTGAGATGCTGCAAAACTTCAAGTCATTCTTCCAGAATGGTGATTTAGTCCTTAAATCAGAGAGAAAAAGATAAATGCATTTAGAAAGCCAGCATTTCTACAGGCGTGCTGATACCGATCTTGCATAAATGTAGAAGTAAATGAATGGAGATATGAGAAAATACATAGTGCCTATCTGAGATCAGGAGATGGGGAGTCTGGAGGCAATTACATTTGCTCAGGAATTCTAAATATATTAGATTGAACACCAGTACCTCAAAGCAAACAGGGGCAGGATAAAAAGATATGAAGCAAAACAAAGCTAAAATTCATTCTCACCAGCTCACTGTCACCAGGCATTCCTGGTGAGCTCTGAGCACCTGGGAAGTCAGAAGCAAGCTCCCTGAATCTGCATTGCAAAGTCTCTGAGCTGCCTAATTGTAAGCAAGCACTGACCTCTTCCACGCTCAGTTCTACTGAAGTCAGAGGATTGGATGGGGGCATCTTTTGTGTTTTATTTCTCAGATGGAGAGGCCACGTGGTGGGTTTGGTGGGGAAGATGATGTTAAAAGCATTAAAGTGGGACTATAAAGCCAGCATTCTGGCATGTTTTTTCCGGAGAAGACAAACAGTGTTTATGTTTCAAAGACCTTCTGACAGTCTTTGCCATTGCAATTACTGTCTCTTCAACTGTGAATAGCCTGGTACAGTAAAACCTCAGTGAAACGATAAACAAAGGACAGTATGAACAGGTAGCAAATCCACTGCAGCAAAACTTTGCTCTTGAGACTGAGTGCTGAGCTGGATTTCATGGCAAAGCCACCACACTGGGCCAGTCCTTCAAACGTTTGTTACCCCCAGATGGGGACCATCCCATTCACTCGCTGGTTGGACCGGGTTGTGTTATGATGCTATGATTCTATGTTTGAAAGAAAAAGAAGACGTATTAGTTAGCTGTTCTCTTAAGCAGCCCATGGGATAACTGCTGAGTCAAACCAGATTTATGCTGCTGTTAAAGCTAATTATCAAGAAATTTAGGAAAAGAACGTCATCCATGTTTCAAGCATTCAGCATGTGAGGAGCAATGGAATGGTCCACTATGAGGCTGCTTTCTACAGAGCTTTGGCAGACAGCCACGTAGTTCAAAATAGTAAGGAATTAGTAGAACTTTTTGCTTGAAACTAATGGTAAGTAACAGCACATTTCTGTTTAATACCCAGAGTCTCCCAAGCATCTGATAAAAACCATACATGACCCTTGGCTCCTGACCTCACTACTTCCATCCAAAATAAATGAGACAGGAATTTCTAACCACTTGACAAAGCCAATCTATAAAAAATGTATATAGAGAGAGCATGTACGTAAAGAACAGCTATAGCCTGGAATCCCAGCAGTGATAAATATTGTAGCCACCCAACAAACTGTCATGCTTCATTGTGTGAAGCTGTAGATAGGATATGCCTTGCACATGACTAACACAAGAACAATGAAGACAACATATGGTATGACTTAAACTATAGTTGTCCTTCTTACTGAGGGGAAAAGCAACTACATTTATACTGAACAAATCCTTAGCATGTTGTTTTTCCAAGGTATAAACCCATAGTCAACATGGCCTGGTAAAACACTATGCACTATTTTTTATAAATGGAAAACAGTGACTTGAGAGAGAGAAGGAAAGAGAATATGCAGTTGCAATGTGTATTTTTGATAAATAAGAACTATTTTTCTTAGGTTCTGGACACATGTTTTAGCTGGCTTGTGGTGACTACCTGGCAACATATTCTACCAAAACCAAAATAAAATGAGTTGAAGCAATTTACTTCTTGGCCTAGAGTAGGCTCTGTAGCCTTCTTTGATCACCAGCCAACAGCATGCAGATAGCATTTACCGTAGTTCAGGTGCACGGTGGTTTCTCTATAATCTGTATCAATAAAACCACCAGTGGCATGGAGAAGATGAACAGCTGCCCATGGCAATGGGGTTGGAACTTGATGATCATTACAGTCCCTACTAACTGAAGGCATTCTAGAATTCATTCTAACCATTTTCACTTGTTCAAGAAGGAAAAGGCATCGATAAACAGAAGTTGCTCATCATGAAGCAGAGAGCAGACCCACTGGACTCAAGGCCATGGGATGCCATGTGTGCTGAATGTCTCCTGGAAAGCCTGAACAAGCCCTTCAGTGAGCAAATTCACTGCAAGTTACTTAACAGACGAAAATGATATCCAGCTCAGTAGATGCCTTGAGCTACATGTAGTGAGAAGCAGAGGACGTTGCAGGATTACACATGCTTGCTCTGTTCCTTCACTTCCTCAGGCACCCAATGATTGCTGCTGTTGGAAACAGCTGCTGGGTTTGGCAGACCCTTGGTGTGACCAGATTCTTGCCTTCTGTGTCCATTCCCATGCCTAAGCCCTGAAGACCAGCTCTGATCTCGTGGGCATGTTTTGTTCTGTTAGCTTGACCAATGCCTGGGGAGCCATGAGGTCTTCTAAGGGAAATGCTCTCTGTATACATTTTTACAGATAACATATTTAAAGAGGAATCTGCAAGTCTACATTGATTTCTTGCTGCTCTCAGAATGACATCCAAACCACATCTGCAACTACAGGGATGTCTGTTTGCTGAGTTAAAACTCTGATGTGTATTTTGACAGCCCTCTCCATTTCAGCATCTGAACAGCAGATTCAAAGAACAAGTATTTTGGCAACTGAATTCAGATTAAATCAGCTCTCCAGCCACCAAGTTAAAACCAGCCCATGGGTCTCTGGGAGCTATCAAGCTTCATGTCTGGGTTGTAGCAAGGGCCTGCCGTGAGCAATGCATTCATTGTTATTGCAAAATCATTCTCTTCAGCTGAAGGAGTTAGATGGGCAGGATTGGGAGATGTCATCACAGCAGTGTGGTGGGTGTGTTTGTTGCAAGATGCAGTTTCTGGGACCTGAATAACAGCGCAAATGACTGTGACAGCAGTACCAAGCACTGCTGCTGCTGCTGCTTATGAAACCAGTTAGGGTGTCCAGCAGCAGGGAAATGTCAGCATCTCTCAGCAGGGCTCTGCACACCCTCTGTGTGATGCACTGATTTTAATAAAGACAGACACAGATCTTCATTTCCATCTTATACAGCTCACCATCCTATGCCAGGCTGCATTACCCTGTGTGTTGGTGTCAGGTTAATTAAATTGCTAGGAAGGTGTCAGAGTGGCCTGTGACAAAACTGTTTCATTAATAGAGCTGCTGTGCTGGTATGCCTGTGCTTCAGAGGTGATATCACTGTCTAAGCTGCAGCACTGCTGAACTGGGGAAACGTCTGAGCAGAACACACAAGGACAGAATCATGGAATCATAGAATCATTAGGGTTGGAAAAGACAACCATGATCATCAAATCCAGCCATCAGCCCACCACCGCCATTCCCTCTCATAGATCCATTAAGACTGGAAAAGGCCACTAAGGCCATCAAATCCAACCATCAGCCCACTGAATCTCCTGCATGAAGGCAGGGTGTCTAGGCAAACTGGGCCACAAGGTCCCAGTATGACCCTTGGTTTACTCAGGCTGCAGCAGAGCTGGGAATCATCCTCAAACTGCCCCATGGCTACAGAGGGAGCTGCCCTCCTAGTGGGTTGTACCAGTCGTTGTCTTTTTGCACCCCACACCTCACCACCCTGACCTTTGTTGTCATGCCATATTCGCACTTTGCAGAGATCTCCCAGGCTCAGCATGTCAGGGAAGTTGAATTCATCCATCTGGTTCCGCTCAAACTTGTTAGACTTGTTGGACTCCTTCAGAGCAAGGGTCCCACTGTCTCCATTCTCCCCAAACAGAATCAAGGAAACGTTGGCATCGGTGCCAGCTCCTGCAACAGATAGCAAGGCATGTGGTCATGAGATGCCCTGCCACACAGGCTGGAACCAGCCTCCAAATGCCCAGAAATGGAGGCATCAAAGGCGACTGGAACACAAACACAGCTGAAATACTTTGACTTGCATTCAAGGTATGGACATCGTGCTGTTATCAACATGAATATTTGCTCCTAATGGATTTGAAAGCAAAATACAGATTAACAGCCAAAATGCTGTGTCATCCTGCAGCCCTTCTTCCGTTCCCACAAGCCTTCTTTCTATGTTCCTGTTTCTCAAAATATTCTTCAAGTTGAATCAAAGGAAAAAAAAAATGCTTCCTCATGTATGTGCTTGGAAAAGATGCACTTCTAAGTCAGTCCTTATTTACCTGATATTGTAATTCATGTCCACTACTGTCCACACATGTTGCAGAAGAAAAGAGATATGTAGTCAATTTTCTTGACTGTTGAGAGTTCAAGGCTACACCATTACGTACAATGAACTTACAAAAATTTTAATGAAGGCATTAATGCAGTTTTATAGGGCACTATTTAAAATTTGACAGAAAACATAAACTATCATCCTATTTCCTTTTATTTTTGATGCCCTCATAAGAAAGCAGATTCACAGAGAATTTTGTCTCCACCTGGGCAGATATTCATTGCTCTGTCAGAATTGAGGCTCTTGAATTTTGACAAATGAAAATGAGATCATCAAACCCAAATCTGGCTTTCAGAGAAACTCATCATCTGCTGCCCTTGGTTGGATATCCTTGCTTTGAGAACTCCTAAGTGCCTGCCAAGCCATTCCTTATGCAGCAGTGTCATAAATCCACTTTGGGCACACAGACGGTATTTCCCATAGCTCCATTGAAAACACTGTGCAGAGACAAAGTCAGGGGGACTCAGAACTTCCAGGGAAATCCACCTCTTCCTCAGCATAATTACATGAATATATGAGTTAGGAAAAAATCACTGCTTTTCCTATAGGACTGAAAAAATTCTAAAAGGGGGGGAGGGGGGGTGATAGAAAAACGAGAAAAAAAAAATAAAAAAGAAGGAAAAGAGTCATACAGAGAACAGGTAAAGAAAAATTGCCTATGTTAAACTGGGGTTAATTTTCAGCAGTTCCCTGGGAAGGGCTTAGGAAAGAAGAGAAAGGATCAGGGATTAACGCAGTTCATCTGGCAGCACCTTTTATGACTCTAAATCTTGCTGAGGTGAGGAACAAAGCAAACTAAACTCCATTTCCTTACATGGAGGAGGCTTCCAATTAATGCAAGATCTCAAAAAGCACAGAACCAACTGTTTCTTAGCAAAAACTTCCAGGCAAAAAGAACCTTATGGAGGCCTCATGCCGTGACATTTCTCTTGTAGGCAATTAGCAGAAGATGGAAAAAAAAAAACCAACAGAAACTGCTGAATCAATTCACCTATTTGTGTCTGTGTCCCCACCCCAAACCATCCTGTTTTGTTGTTTCATTGTTGTTTTTTCTTCTTTTTAAACCCAGGAAACTGCTAGGTACATTTAGGAACAGTAGGAAAAACTGATAAACGAAGGGATGAAGGCAGTGCTGTTGCACAGGCCTTAGCTGGCAGAGGCTCAGGAGTGGTGTCCACACCACTGAACTTCATTGTCATTACCCTAAAAAATGACGCAGCATCCTCATCAGATTTGCAGGTAATGTTAAATCTGAGGCAGTGAGCAGCACACTGAATGTCAGAACTCCAATCTAGATCAACACTGAGAAACTTGAGGACTGGGCAAGCAGAGATCTCATGAAGTTCAGCAAGGAGAAATGCAAAGTTCTGCATCTGGGGTAGAATAAGCTCTGCATGTGAAGGGGATTGGAAGTTTAAGAGGATCCAGAAGTTATAGCAGCAACAATTAGTATTCAGTACAAACTTGATCTGACAGCGAGCTCTTAGTGTTCAATGCAAGCCACATATTGGGCTACTAGGAGAAGTGTGATGAGCAGTTGGAGGGAACATCTTATGCTCCTTGATAAGCATTGAGCAGCCCCTACTTGAACCATTGTGCCATTTTCTGTCTTCAGGTCAAGGGTGATGCAGGGACAACAGGGAGAGCCTATCAGATGTTTGCCAAAATGGAAAGGTGATGGAGCACATGGCTGTCAGGGGAGGCCAAGGGAGATGAGCTGTCATGGGTGAGCAAGGACACCTGTGAGTACATATAGGGAGAGATAGAGTCATAGAATGGCCTGGGTTGAAAAGGACCACAATGCTCATCTAGTTTCAACCTCCCTGCTATGTGCAGGGTCACCAACCATCAGACCAGGCTGCCCAGAGCCATATCCAACCTGGACCCACATCAATATCCATCTCACATGATAGAGATTACAGGGCCGTGTGCTGGGCATGTATATGTCAGACACCCCAAAGAGCCACAGCCACAGATTTGGAGCTGTGAAGGTGATGGTTGGATGTTAGGAAAAAAACCTTTCTTGGTAAAATTGTCTGGGTTGGAACTGGTGCCTGGGGAGGTCGTGGCAGCACCATATTGGAAGCATCCAAGATTCACACTGGCCAATCTGACCTAGTGCTGGCAGTAGACCATGGAGGAGAAAGTTGCATGAGGCCTCTTCCAATAAGAGTATCTACGATTTTATGATTGAACAGCTGCATCATTTTTGACCAGAGGGGATTTGAGTCATAGCCTTCTGAGGCCAAAGAATGTCCTTCTTTTGTCTTAACAGAGACTTGGATACAGCACTTGGAACTGACAACTGTATTAAATTATGTAATTTGTAGTCTGTAGCTGAGCTAACAACATACTAATTTATCTTTTAACAGCAGAGATAAAAACCTCTTGCTTCGTTAATTTTTGGAAAATGTGAAAGCAATGTTTATTCTTTCTCAATCTTTACTGCATTACCATGTATACAATTCTTACATACGGAACACAGAAAAGCTGTGTAGATTGAAATCAAAAGGCAAAGGTCTTTTTTTTAGAACAGAAAGCACCACCATGTGTTCTGAATCCACTGCAGCCATGTCTGTGGGTCACATCTTGAAGAAAATGATGTTGTTCTTTACTTGTCTTACAAGACGGAAAGTAAATCCAGGTCTTGGTTTAAACCACAGATTCTCCATCTGACCTGGGATGTGTTTGATGCAATGAGTTGTTCCTCCTCTTTCTGTATGTATTCTGAGAGCTGCCATCTGAGTTACAGCTGGTAGCCTTTGAACTTTGAAAGAGAAATCTGCCTACTTGCAGGAGGAGCTTTTATCCAACATCCAAGCTGAATTACTTCTGAAAACTGTAACCCAATTTTTTTTTAAGGACAAAATGAAATGGGACTGCTATTGTGTTATGATGGGGAAGAAATGACTGCTGTACAACAATTTTGGTAGGATTCATTTTCTCTAACTTAATCCATCTAGACTAGCTTACTAGTCTTGATCCTGTCTGAACCTGATAAAAAAGCAGGAAGGGGGATGTTCCAGAGAATGCTGGCAGCCCAGTGTTTAGGAAACCACTCCTGCATGATTTGGCCATGCAGAATTCAGCCTTGAAGGAGTTAAGACCATGACTATAATTTTTGGAATGACAAATAAATGAGACAAATCATGTTTTCTTTTTTTTTCATTGCCTCTGATGGATGGGAAAGTTGAAAGCTATTGCAGAGAAAACTATTATACCTAGGAACAAACATGGTTGATTCTATTCACAGTGGAGCAGTGCTGTCCCTAGGCAATATATAGTGTGGCAGGAGATGATATAACATGTTTACACCAATCGTCAAGGATAAAAGGTCTTTTTCCTCAATAGGTTCAACCAGAAGCAATCATGGAATACACAAAGATGAAAGAGGAGAGATGGTTCATGACTTGTCCCCTCTTTAGATAAGCTGGATAAAGTTCAGCATGATGTCAGTGCTCTCTATGATCTAATCACAAACAGACTCTCTGAAACTTCTCTGTAATCTGCTCCTTCCTACTGGCTGTCACTGCTCATAATGAAATAAAATGCTTCATCATTAATACCCTTCATCTCTCATTCAATGAGAAGGGCAGAACTGTCTCCTGTTGCTGTCATCTCCCATTTCTCCTCTCGCTTTCATTTCTATCGCCTTTGTGAGATAGGCCTGAATTTCATAAAAAGGTCATAGAAAGCTCTGCCATTATGTTAGGTGGATTGCCAGACAGATAAACAAATCTCTCTTCTGTCTTTAGTGTTTCACTAAGTTTTTCAGATAAACAGCAGGCAGAGCAGCTAGAGAGATGAAAAATGGTGAGGCAGCACTAAGACACTTTGCCAGGAGAATTTTGATGTTCTCCACTCAAACCTCAGAAGCTGCATAAATTACTACTGGTAAATCAAAAAATAAAAGTGAAAACAGAGACAGGTAGAGATCAGGGGTTGATAAGAGCACTGGTGTGGCAGAATCCCCTTACAGGGTGAATATTTTAGACAAAGCCAGGGTGAGAGGATGTGTGATGTGCCTCAGTCTGGCATGAGGCAGTTGTGTCTGTGGCTGTGGCTTTCATTCAGCAACCTGACAGAAGTCATCATGAAAAGAGGCAACGATCCCAAGAAATGACATAGAAATCCCATTTCTTGTCTCTTGAAGCCACGTGGATTTATGTTTTCTACATGCATTTAGGGTTGTTATTTCACTGCTTGAAATAAATGGTCTCAAAACATTTTAAAAAGGAGAGTGAATGATTGCTCTCCTCTTTGGACCAAGCAGATGGTGCCATCAAAAATCCAGAGCCCACAAGCACCTGGGTTGACATTAATCTATTTGTCAATTCCATGTAATCAATGGACCTGACCTAATAGGAAAAGGAGGCTCCTGAGCACCTCAGCATTGTCTGGAAATAGATTATGATTAAGATTTCCTCAGAGGAAGTAGTGAACAGTCAAGTATAGGCTTTCTGTCTAAATATTTCATACTCACTGCTTAGATAAGAATGGATCCTATGGAATAACACTGCTGTGATGAGCAGATAGCCAAAATGGCTATGTTGCATCATAGTAGACGTAGATTATGCTTTTTTTTTACATAATTTCAATTATTTATGAGATTTTTTTCATTGTTAGAAATCGAACTTCATACTAGAAAAGTCATTAGATATCCACCACGGACATACCTCCAATATCACTGGTTTTAACTTGAATAGTATAAGTGGTGTCCTCCATCATCTGCTCATCATTTATCATGGCTGGCATCTCACACACAAGACTTCCCTTGGCATTTTTCACCTTTGACAGCCAATCACCATATGTAAATGTGGCCACTTCCTGATTAGTCAGGTTCCTCATGACTATCTGCAAAGAGACAACGTCAAGGAAAAAGCATCAGATACAGTTTGAAGGAGGGCAGATATTAAATTTATGAAGTGCACAGCATGGTACAACATGGGTAGAGTTTGGTCATAGATTGAAAATCTGCAATCAGATCTTTGGGGATCAGCAGAGCTCTCCCCTACAGACAGTATTTGCTGTGTTGAACAGTCAAGGGAAACAGTCACCATAATATTGGACTTTCTCATGCATGGGGTAAAGTATAGGAAAAAATGAGCTCTTCTGACATGGACAAAGCTGTTTTCTAGGAAAGTCAGATATTTTTTGGATGCCTGTGTGGTATTAATATGAAGGAAGAAGGAAAAAAGAATTATTAAAAGCCATATTCATTCTCCTGGAGTACACACTATCTTTCTTTTGCTCATCTCTTCTGCACAAACCGACAGTAATCATTGCAGAAAAATGCAGACCAACCCTGAACAAGAAACACAAGACAAATTAGGCCAGCAGAATTTAAGACTTCACATGTTTTTCCCTCTGTGAAAAAGTGACAGCACAAGCAACATGCAACAGATATTACTCATACTGCTTCATGTATCAGTGGAAGGATCTCAGATGGTCTGGTGTTAAGAACAGAATAAGAACCTGGAATAGAGAATAGAACAGGAAAGAGAGTTACTCCAGTAAATAGCAAATAAAATACCTACCTTTCCATGTTCAACATTTGAGCTTTTCCCAGCTTTAAATGGGTGTCAGCAGAGCATCAGTCTACCGAGAAGAAGGTGTTGCATTTGCCTACAGCAAGAACCTGGGAATGCACTGCCACTAAACTGGGGAGTTAGAGGGAAGGGAGGAGATAGGGCTGCATGCTACCATTTGTGTTACTGTCTAGCAAAAACACAAAGACCATAACCAAGTTAAGCAGTGTATCAAAAAACAATGCACATCTTTGCTAAGGTCATGGAAACGAGCTCAGATGTGTCTGAGAAGTGTGACATGATATTAGGAAGGAAGAATTATGGAATTGTGGTGAATTAAGTTAAAAGAGATTCATGGTGCTGTTTAGTCCCAGTTCAAGTTCCAAGCAGGGCTAAATGCAAGGCCATATATAGATGAGTTTTAAAAACCTTCAAGTGTAGACATTTCCCACATCAAAGAGCTGCACAAGTCTTGATGTGAAGATTTCCCTCCTTACATCCAATCAGGAGTTTTCCTTCTGCAACCTGCGTACCTGGCTTCATGCCCTTTCACCACCCACCTCTGAGATTCTGTCTTCAAACAGCAGTGTCCCAGCTTATGCTCTCCTGTTGACCCCAGCTGAGCTGAGCTGGAGCCTTCAGCAGTTCAAAAGAAGATACTGCTGCGGGTTATAAGGAATGATTTTATAGATGGCAGTGGATGTGATGAAGCTGAAGCAGCAGCCATGTTATTTGTGTGGTGTACAGCTTTGTGGGCAGGACACTCATCTGGGGTTTTCTCTCTGATTGGTCATAGAATCATAATATCATATAATCATCAGTGCTGGAAAAGACCTCCAGGACCAGCCACCTATCACCAATATGTCCCACTAAACCATATTCCTTAGTGCAACATCTCAACTCTTTTTGAACACCTCCAGGGACAGTGACTCTACAACATCCTTGTGCAGCCCATTCCAGAGCCTGACCACTAAGAGACAAAATTTTTCCTAACATCCAACCTGAATCATCCCGGTGAACTTTGAGGCCATTCCCAGATGCTAAGCAGGTACCACAATACCAGCCTATGGAAGAGAGTTGGAATGGATGAGCTTCAAGGTCACTGCCAACTCAACCAGTCTGAGATTCTACATCATTCAGGGCATCTCTAGCCTAGGCATGGTCTAGCATTAAGACCTAGGCATGGTCTAGCATTAAATGGGGAGGTTGGTGGCCCTGCATGTGGCAGGCGGTTGGAGATTCGTGATCCTTGTGGTCCCTTCCAACCCTGGCCATTCTGTGATTCTGTGATCTCTGCCTCTCTCAGGAGAACCTTCATGCTGATTACAGGAGGCCTAAATAGTTTGGGAGACGAGGCAGATGCAGAGCTGTGAATTGGATCAAAAAAGTAACCCCAAGGAGGACTGAGATGCTGCTTAGAAATGATATTGTTTCTTCACACCACACAGAAGTTACTCTTTAGGATATCTATATTCACTGTGGACATCCTGCCTGCTTTTAAGGTAGAACATTATCAATAATTACACGTGTATTTTAAATGGGCTGTGGAATGCCTATAAAAAGGAAAAGTGGTAGCAGTGCTAAAGAATAAGATGTTGATAACTTTCTTTGTAGCTCAGCAAATACTGTAGCTGCCAGGAAGTTCAAGCCAGCTCAAAATTAAAAGTATACTGTATATCGCGGAATCATAGTATGGTTTGAGTTGGAAGGAACCAGTAAATGTCATGTAGTCCAAACCAGCTGCAATAAACAGGGGCATCTACAGTGGTAACAGGCAGGTCTGACATGTCCCTTTGTCTGATTTACCTCCAGACAGCCTTCTCCAAGCTTCAGTACCAAACAAGCTCCCCAGGGATTCACACCCTACTAATGCCAATACAAGGACATTCTTGATTTCACCTCTAAAGAATCAGCCACACTTTTTGTTATGGTTTTGTTGCATGTCATTAGTTTCACTTAATATCATGGTCTTCTAACTAAAACAAAAAGACTTTGCACTGTGGCAAAGAGTGACAATCAGCTTCAGCTATGATGCATTGTCTTGAATTTTCTTAAGCTCCTTCAAATAAAGGAAAAAGGATAGAGACAAATTCCCATATTCAGGATTATTTGTTTGAATGCAATGCAATTAGAGTTTCATTAAGGCAGCTTCTTATCTCCCTGGCTTTGACGGCATGAAGTAGCATTAAAATTCCTAGGGAACCAGCTCTGCAGAATTCAACTGTTTGGGTTGAATCCAACCACATTTGGACAAAGGGGTTTTCTGTTTGCAAAGTGGGATACCACATCTACAAGATGCTGTACAGGGGCAGACAGATACACCTAGCTGTAGCAATAATAGAATAACCAGCAGTATTCACTCTACTCCAAAGCATCACTGACCAATTTTTTTTCCCTCTTGCTGTTAAGCTTCAGCATTGAAATCTTACTGCCATTTTTGGTGCCATTTGAGGCTTTTTCTCCATCGCTTTACTGTGATTCTGAATGAAATATCAATGTATTTAATCTAGATAGGAAAAAAATAAAAATAAAAAAAATTAAAAAATTAAAGAAAGACTGCTCCCTGCTTGTAAATTGAATTTTTGGCAGTATGAAACATCATTGATAATTGATGCATTTTAATTGGTATTTTTGCACTTGCATTTCTGGTAAACCAAAAGTAGCATAAGTTATGGCCAGCAAACAGTGTACAAAAAGAGAAAAAGAGTAAAGAGAATTTAAAAGGTCTTTTATTGTTATTTTAGTAGAAGAACGACACCGAGAATATTTTGTAAATAAATGGAGCAACAAATGGTTAATTAGAGGGTTGATAGCTTAATCTAGCTTCTCATTTCATTGTGCTAGTTAGCACTAACTGTGAACCATCTGTCTGAGGGTTTAGCACTACCCCCACAAGTATTTCATTATGCAGCTTTAATATGCACTTTTGACAGAAATGGAAATGGGCTCAGATCAGTTTTCATGTCACTCCAAGCGACATAAGTTTTCAAGGCTGGAATACAAATCAGAAAACACAAATCCTTCCTCCCCTTCACCAGAGCACTCCCAGCTCCACTGCCTGCAATGCAAATGCTGTGTTCACCTTTGCAGGGAAGGTGGAAATGAAAACTAACAAATAAACTTCTCTGCATTCCATGAGGGTGTGGATATATGCATCAACAGAGGAGTTTTCTGTTTCTCCAAGAAAAACAGAAACTATTGGTACAGCTTTCAAAGCCTGTAAAATCTTTTTCCCAAGCAGTGGCATTTATGGCCCACCTGTTGATTCTGTAGAGACATGAGGGCTATAAATCATCATCTGTGTCCACGTGAGAGCTCCTTTTGCCCACATCTCTGGGAAAGCCTTGTGGGTGGGATGGTCCAGCACGTTGTGTGTTAGAATGGCTGGATAAAGCTGGTGAGAACAACGTGGGGATATGCTACCTGCCTTTGAGCTATTGCTAATTCATGGCTGCAAGACCTGGAATCCATCTCCATGAATAAGCTGGAGATGAGTTCATTTTATATGATTACAATCTGTAAAACTCAGGGGAAGTTACAGGGGAAGTAGCAGAGATTGACCATGATGACTGAATCAAAGCAGAGAGCAGACTGAGTTATTCCTCAGGCACAGGGAGAAAAATTGTGTGTCTGTGGCATCCATTTGGAAGACATATGCCGAAGGTCTAATTCTTTGGAAAGCTGCAAAAGAGCTGCTGTGAAAAAAGTTAAAAGTGCTAGCTCAAGTTTAAGAAAGCAGGGCAATGCAGTGAAGCTTTGTAGGCCATGGCAGGTGAACAGTGGCTCATCGTTGGATTGGAAAATAGTGGTTGCCTAGGATCAGTGTTTAGAAACACATTATTTATGGGGAAATGAAGGATAGCTTTGGACTAGTAGGAAGGATAAAGGAGCTGAGGTCGTGCCTTGAACCATTGGAACTTTCCCTGCTCTTGTCAAGAAGTTGAGTTGTAGAAATCCAGCAGGATATCTCCTCCAGAAACATGGCCTCCAGAAGCATGCAAAATGAGCTCGGCAGAGATACGTTCCTTCTTCAATGACATGTAATGATGTGGAATTGGCATGCCACTCTGTCTCTACCCTAGAAATACAATGATCAGGCCCATAGCAAAGAAACTACGCTGTACACACAAACAAAAGTGCTGTTCACAAGGAGCTGGTGGCTGGGTAGGGAAGATTAAGGCAAGCATAGTGCCTTTTAGCAAGATAGGACACCAGGGAAAAATACAATCAGTAGAAGCAGTTGGAGCCATTTTACATACTGTATTCAAAACTCAGGAAGAAAATGACGCTTTCCTTGTACTAGCAGGAAAAGAAAGAAATCTGCCTGCATGCTAGATAAAGAGAAAGGCAGGGAAATGAGGCTTTGCTTGAGAGGATGGATTATCTGAACGAGTGCTCACTGCCTTTCTCCTCTTTCTCAAGCGTGGGGAGGCTTAGCACAAGCAGGATGCACAGCAATGAGTGATGCAGAGCACATTACCCTCTCCAGGAACCAGTCTGGGCGCATCCCCTTCGCATCTGTCCTGATTCTCATCTTCCTCAGGGGTGCGATATCAGCAATTTCCATGATGAAGCTGTCCTCTTGGCCTCGCTCAAATCTGGAGGGATTGAAAGACCAAGGAGGTTTCTTGCTGTCTCACCACGTCATTGCAACTCGATCCTCATGCAGCTCATGCCTTGCCAGCAGCCTTGCATTGAAAGTTTATGAGTGCGTTTTATGGGACTTGAGCTCTCCTGCCCTGTGATCACCAGCTACTGTGTTTTTGGCAAGCTGTCTTGGCCCAGATCTGACAGGAATTCCTCCTTCCCTGGAAAATCAAGCCCGTATGAGGTACCTGGAGCAGTTCCAGGCAGCTTGCAGCGTGCATTACTATTCTGACTGCAACCCGAGCAATCAGGTTTCTGCACATCACCTTCTCCCTGGCAGCTGCCCACGTGCCTACCCTTAGCCCTAAAGGAAGGTAAAGCAATTGTTCTAAATCTTCTTTTGCTAAGATGCATCACATAACTTTGCATTTGCTGTGGTGATAGACAGTAATTGCAGCTCAGCTAAATACAGCCACGTGATTGCTAGCCAGCCCAAAGCCCATGTTTAGTAACTGAAGACAAATGGTGTTAGAAAGAGACTCAAACTGACCATCCCACACCCCCTCCTCAATCTGGATTTGCAAACCAGCCTCATCGTTGCTGAGAACTGAGGTGGGTTTTTATAATGCTGCTTCAAACATCTTACCCTATGCTTGGCTGCTGTATACAGGCACCAGGAGGTGTAGGAACTGCTCATCCATAGCAATCAGCAGAAAGAAAGAAAAGGGGGAAAGCAGCTAACATATGCTTCCTGAAGAAGACGTCATACTGGCCAGGACTGCCACTACTCTACCACCCTTGTAACATCAATGGTGCCAAGAAACCCTTGCTCCAGTGCCTGTGTTGCTTCAGGCTCAGTAGTACTTGGTTTAGAATAAATGAATCTGCCAGCTTTGCCCCAAATACTCTGGCAGACTTGCTGCAAGCATGCAGATGGAAATCCACCCTTTGCTAGGAGCAGGGCAGCCACATGCAGAGATCTGTCCAGCACCAGCATGGCCACTTGTTGAGTTGTGTTGAGGTCCACATTTGCAAAAAAAAATCTTTTCATGAGCAAGCAATACGGTGGGATCTGAATCATCTGAGCAATCTGGGGAGAGCTCTGCAAGATGTGGGCACTAACATAATACAGATAAGCCAGAATGATGTTATCTTGTCCCTGGCACTGTACTCAGCCACCTACTGCTGCACAGTGCCAAAGCACAAAGAAAAAACATTCTTTTAGCAACCCCTGCTCAGATTACACCCTGCAGCATGAATGTGATTATCCTCACACCATTATCTGAGCCACATGGCTGCAGATGTTAGCAATAGGGCTTGGCTGGAGCCTCTCAGTTTTCATCCAGCGTTGCTTCCCCTCCACTCCCAGAGGCATTTGGACAGGGTGTTCTGGTCCCAGTTCACAATTATTAAAAGCTGTGTTAGCTCTTAAAAAAAACTTCCCTCTATTATTTGTCTTTGTGTGGTACTGGATATCAGGACATCCCTTTTCACCACGAGAAAGAAAATGAGAAAATGGGCTTTTGCGCCTGGACTGGACTGATGTCTATTTCTGTGTCAGAAAAAGGTGTGACCCTTCCAACCTGGATCATCCTGTGGTCCTGTCACTGGTTTTCAGTGCAATCACTGTTACTTAGAAAGCTGCTAAAATAAGAAATAGACCTCTCTGTAAGTCTGGTGCTCACCTGTTACTTCCTAGAAGTGATTACATGAGATGGAAACAGTTTCTAAGGGGACAAAGCAAGTGATCCAATAGCATTTTTCTATCCTGAATTTATATGAACATGAACAGAACTCCCCCCAGAAAACAAAGATGAGAGGAAAGAAGTACCAAGAGGAATTGTCTGGCACCTTGCCTTTTCTAGGACACTGAAGCATTTATCTGAGGGATTTCATTAAGCTTTCCTATCTATACTTATAAATATTTCTATTGCCCGGAGGTCTTGGCAATAACAGTAATGTAGCTAAAATTGCTTTAAATCTGTGACAGGTTAGGCAGACAGCTCTTCATAATGCACTAAGCTGCTGTGAGTGAGTTGGTACAGCATGGTCCCTGTGAGGATGAAGTGTCTTTTACCCATTTGGTAAGAGATGCATCAGTATCTCCCTACACAACACCAGATATCAATATCCTGGGAATATAAGCATAGTAACTACTGTTTTTTCACATGTTCTTCTTATTTATACCAGGAGTTTCTATCATCTTTTTTTTTGTTTTGTTTTGTTCCGGTAGAAGAAATACGAGGCCACAAACAGCTCACAAACTGTGTGGCACACTTTTGTTGGGTTTTCATATCCTCGTATCCTTTCATATCCTCATATCCTTTCATCACTCCACTCGTATAGATAAATATGATTATTTTTTATAGGCCACATAGTCTATGGATGTTGCTTGCCTGGTCATGAAGAGCAAAACTGCAGAGGCTGCAGCTGCCTCAGTGCCTTAGGAGAGCTTTGGTTGATGAACCCTGATGCAAACTCTGCTTTGCTTCTAAGAATGAGCAGTCATGGTTTGTTTTCCCACCTAGGCTTAAAAAATGGCAGACAGATGAGCATGGGATTGCTTGGGGTCTTGGAAGGGGATGTCACTGGTTCTGGGACATGTTGCTAACCAATGCAGTGCCCTGCGTGTTGGATGTCTTTGGTGGGGAGCAGCATGACGAGCTCTGGCTTTCCACAGAGATTTCCATCAGCAGCATCTCTGCTGCATTGGTCTCAGAGCAAACAAGATTTGTTGCTAGCTAAACACACAAAGGATTCAAGCCTAGATGAAAACACTTGCCCAGACACTCGCTCTGCTATGACATCCCCTCAGCAAATAGCTCCATGCTTTGAGCCTTATCTTCAATTACACAGTGTGTGGTACCCAACACTGTAGTGGAGGATCTGCATCGCTTGGAGGATGGGAAGAGTCCAGCATCATCTCAGCAGGCTGTGCTCAAATCATGTGGCCAAAGGCTCCAGTGCTCTTGACACTCTGCTTTGCTGGGAACATCAAGCTCAGAGGTCATCAGCTAATTAAATTTAAGCATAACGAAGCTTGCCTCTAAAAGATGGTTAGTGCCATGCCTGTCTTTGAGCATGCCAAAGCTTTCTGTGCTGAAGGAGGTGTTAGGAACAGGAAAGCTTTAGGAAATGGATGAGTAGCATGTGGGATTTTTGGCTTGCAGAAGTGCTGGCGTCAAACTTGGGTTACAGCATTTGTTAGCTGTTCCTGCTGCAGAAAAACATGAAATTTCACTTTTTTAGCAAAATCAGAGCACTCAGTGTGGTATTCCGTGCATCTCACATCCTATTTCCATCTCTCTGCACACCAAGGCCACATCTGCCCAGGCAGATGTCATCACATGTCCCCTTCGTGCCAGCTGCTGAGGAGGCAGCCCTGGTTGCTACACTGAGTGGTTGCAGCAGTGTGGCACGGATCCAAAGCCAAGAAGTTTCATAGCCCCTTAGCCCAGACTTTGGCAGCCCTCGTGCTGCTTTAGGATGCAAGCTGTCTGACATCTGGCCAGCTAAGAAAGGAGGAGCAGATGGATCGGAGTCAGCACCTTCACAAAGCAGGCACAGGCATATTGGTTTGTCTTTCCTTAATTATGCAATCACTAATGGTTTCCCATCTCAGCCATTAAATAATGTTTAGATTAAATTACTTACTCTGCATAAAAGATGTGTTTTACAGAAATTGCACCTGTGGTTTTCCTGAAACATGCACAGTTTCTCTTGGGGTTGATGAAGTACTTCACCACTCATCTTTCTGCTTGCAGTGTTTCTCTCTTAAGGCTGCTGAGGTTAAAAAATACTCCTACAAACGGCCACAGGATTATCTCCTCAGGTATACAGAGCACCTTTTTTCTCCACTCTGCTAAATACATAGCATAACTCTTAAAAGACTCCTGAGTTCAAGTTCAGTGAAATCAATGAGTTTCAGTAGAAGTATGATCAAAGCCTCCAATACTTCTTGACTTGATGCTAGACTATGTTATCACTCCACTGCTCAGCAACAAAACTGACAAAGTTTCCGTACCTATCTCCATTTTTATCCAGCTGCATCTCCTCAGTGCTCCCATTGGATCCAAAGACAGTCATGAAAATACCAGCATCAGTACCGCCGCTTTCGATGTCTCCAGTCACAACTGTGACTTCGTATAGGATCTGTGGAAGGTTTCAAACAATGAGATCTCATTCAAAGATCTGCCCTCGACCCATGCAAAACCCTGGGCAAAAGGCTATCCAGGCTTTGCTTCTCTGTAAGAAATGGTATAATGTGGCTTCTGGGATTTCCTTCACAGTACAGTTTTTGGAAGTAAAAAACAGAGAATGAAACTTATTACAGGACCTTCCCCTTCACATAACCTAGCATTTGGGGAACAGATTTTCTCAGCCTACATACACTCCAAGAGGAAGGGACATGCAATTTAATCAGCACAAGCTTGGAGCACCGTGGGGATCAACTGCAAAATGTCTCTCCCAAGTGCTTGGTGTGTGCATCTGGGTGACATTTCATCCAACACAGTTAACAAAGTTAAAGTCTACACATCTAAGCACTTGGTACAAGGCAGCTCCCTCGCTGCCCAAGGAGACACAGTGCTGCATCCAACTGAGAGCGTTCCCAGATCTCCTACTTTAAAGCTATGCTGATTTGTGAAAACTACTCTGCATCATTTTCACCTTATTAGCCTAACTTTGTTCTTTTCTCCTGACGTGTTAATAATAAGATTCAGAATAAAATATTTCAAAAGCATGCAAATCCCAGTAGCTGTCAATGGTTTTAAGACTTCTGGGCCACTTAGATGCTTCCAAGACTGTACCTGTGATAACAAGACCTCTGGATTTGAGAGGAGAATGAATAAAATGAAATAACCCCAACAGAACGTATTTCAAACGCTGTTCTGTCATGCATGTTTTATTGGCCTGAATTGTAGATGCCACATAAATCAATAATGCAAAGGAATAATATCACAGAAGAATTTATTTTTTATGTTCATTCAGACTTCAGCATCTTGTCTATCTTTTATTCATCCACACATTTAAATCATAGTAGAGCATCTTATTTGCTCTAAGTGGGAGAAGAAAAACTCTTTTACAAGTACATTAGGGGTTTTTAATGACTGTGATGGATACTATTTCCTCTATGTTTGGGAAGGCAAATAATGAATTTAAAATAAGGAGAAATATCAAGCCAAGAAGAAAATTAAATTGAAATGGGTACATATGGCTGTACAAGAGTCAAGCAAAAGCAAAATAAAACAGCATGAATTTTCTTGAAGCTAATAAAGGTTTTAGTCTTCTTTGAACTCTATTAAAAGAAAAAAGAAAAAAAAAAAGAAGGAAAACGTAGTAACTCAATTTCTAACTACATCGATATATGAGGGAGCAGTCCCAAATCCCCTCTACTAGGAGACTGATCAGAAAGTCGGACGTGCACTTCTGATTTCATATCTCAAACATCTCTCCTGATTTTCTTCAAACCTTTCAGCAAGTTTCTGGCCCAACATCACAGAAAAAAAATGTTATTTAGATGTGTCTATTTGTGGCATGCTTATGAAAAAAAATATTCAGCACCAGGCTTTTAAAGGGAGGCAGAACAAAAATCCTCATTAGCATCCATCTCAATCTACAGACAAATCGTCAGATCACTGACAGAAGTTTTCAAACTTTATTCAGGAGGTTAAGCAACCAAAGGGAAGTTTTGAAGCAATTATGTTTCAACCTTAGTGTTCATCTGAAGGAGTTTATTTCCCCTCTTAGGGGATTTCTACTGCTGAAACCTGCTCTGATTTGTTAAACTCTTTGCAGTTGTTAGATATGTTTGCATGGTTTTGTGTATCTGGGGAACAAACTATTTCAGGAGAAAATATTTAGCTTGGGGATCAAGAGCAGCACAAAGAAAAATTAATGTCCTTCAAAAGCATAACCTCACTGTACACAGAAACACAACTATAGGTATTCGAAACTGACATACAGGCATTAATTATTGTATTATTGTCTCATTCATCCAGATTGGCATTTCTATTATAAATCTTACCCCGGAATTCAACTTAGCTCAGCTTTCCAAATTGTACCTGGTTGAAATATGGCATGGTACACCTCACATCAAATTCCATACATTTGAATGGAAATACTGTATATTTTTTACATTGTTTGTTCAACACTTCAAACTTCCAGTCATTTGAAAGATCAAACTTACAAATGCCTACACGTTTCATCAGCTTCCAATTATTATTACTTTCTAACCAAATTAATGTTTTCCAAATTCAGGTAAGAAAAGTGGATATGTGGCCACAGGATGTGGAGATTATAATATTCCCTTCTTCAAATAAAAATCTCAAACCACGAGCAGAAATCAAAGCATGAGGACTGCTGGTGCATGACTATACCAGCTCAGCTCCATGTTGAAGGTACAGGATGAGCTGAGGTCTTACCTTGATGCCCACGTTGACACAGTCCGCATCCAGAATGTTGAGGATCCGTGAGGTGAGACCATCACCCTTGTCTCTGGCCAGCCAGCATTTACAGACAAAGTTGTACATGACACCTTTGGTGGGCACGACAATGGTGAGCTCTTCCAACAGCCAGCAGCTTTCAGGGGTGGCACCGTCGTGTCCCACCTATGAGAGTCACAGAGAAAACACATGCTGGTTACTGGGAATTTCTTAGAGGAGGGCTGTGAATTTCAATCTTTGGTCTCTGATGAGTACTGACTATGTACACTTTCATGCAAACCACTTTCACAGGAGAAGAGATGAGCTGCAAAACCGTCTGTGCCCTTTCTGCTCAACAGGCAACGCATCAGTGTGCATGCTAGCTGATTTGGGCAGGGAAGCTTGGGTCATCTCCTGCCTCTCATGAAGGCAGGGAGGATGATGCTATCCCCAAATGTAAGCAAAGGGACCATGAGGCAGGTGGAGTGCACTAACCTACACAAAAACACATCCACCCCCTTACTGCCCCACTGACCACTACCCACTGCTGATCTCTGAGCATTTCTCCATCCTTCCAAACCCTTCAGTTGCTTAGAAGTGTCAATCCAAAGCTCCGCAGCCAAGATGGAAAATGTATCTATACAAACACCTGCATGTATTATTCATATTATTCAAGGAATTCTTGCCTCACAAATCCACAGCTCCTTAATTTAAGTATGTGCATCAGGCTGTTTCTATTTCCTTATATTATATAACCTCTGTGTTTGTATTGAGGAGCCAACAGAAGAAGCTGTTGCCAGTTGATTTGCAAAGACCACTTCCTCCATGCTTAATGGCAGACCATGCCATCCTGAAGAGCAGGAAACCATGTAAGAGTGGCAGGAGCTTCACAAGCTCTGCATGTGTCTCTCTTACAGGATGCAGGAAACTTGTGCTTACTTCCATGCAGACTTACAGGGATGATTATCCGTCTTAGGTGCTGTGAGAAATTCTTTCAGTCACTCCAGTGAACTATCTGTACATGAAAGGCTGGATAAAAGACCTACCTACAGCTCATTATTTTCAGAGAAAATGTTGTTTATGCCATTACTGGGAAAATGAGGTCTTTAGCTTTCATTAAAAAAAATAAATGGTGATACTTAGAGCTGCTCAGGAAACAGTTTTTTATAACAAGTTCATCTAGAGTAATGTATCGATCATGTCTTTTTTTGCCCCCAAAACGAGTAATCTTTTTTTATCTGTCTCAGCTATCACTGCTATTAGGAACATTATTACTATACTAATGTCTATGCAGCTGCAGAAAATTAGAGTTAACCACCAGGGAAATTTCAAGTATACAATGGACGCATTAATTCTCAGATATCATGGGTGTGAGGTGAATGGGAATACAACACATTCCCATTCCCTCTCTGTCAGCATGGCCGTGTCCACCAGTAGCATAGATTGAGTGTACATATCAATACAAAGACAATTTGAGAAGTCTGAACAAGCTGGAGAGACAGCATTTCCATGGCAGGCAAAGCCGTAGTCTGCTTTGAAAATCTTTTTAATTCATTCCTAGTGTGTCTGAGGGACTGATGGGTACTTCAGACTAACACAGCTAAGGCACCATTTGCACTGAGCAGCTCACAAACACATCAGGGGAAAAATAAAACGAAGGCAGGCAGAAGGGAAAAGTGCCAAAATATGGGTTCTCCTGCTAATTTTGTAAGGTGTTGGGAATATTAGGAAGACCTCGTGGTTTTCCAGGACCAGGTCTGTATTCAACAGGGAAGTGGACTTTAAACAATCCTGTTTCCTTGGCTTTACTTTGTGCCTGTGGTTGAATGGCTCTGAACTAGAACTGGTTTAAAAGCATATAGCTCAAAGCAGGACTTTTTAGAAGGCATCTCTCTGCAGCTGCAGCAATCCAGGAACAAAGATTCTTTTGTTCATCAAAAGAAATTACTAAAACTGATTTTAAGAACACGCTGTGAAGTGTGTGTACCCAATAATTCCTATTGTGCATTTTCATGTCAGCATGTCCTTTAAAGAAGTAAATATTATAACTGTAAATTTACAAGACAGGTACAAATGGGACCCTTTTGAATTCATTCATGTTCCACTGTTTCTGCTTCCACAAGTTTTTGCCACAGGAGAGTGGTGCCAGTCTAAAAGTGGCATCATGCTGCAGATCTTACAATCCTGCTAGTCTGTTGCCTGGGTTATATGGAGGGCTTCTGGAAAATAAAATCCCCCTGCTAAGCTATTTGCACATGGTAACACATTCGAAACCTCTTGCCATCTTCCAGAAGCAGACAAATGCCAAATCTGAGAATGAATTGTTCCTCACTCTCCCCAAGTAGATAACTAGCAATTTTCTGCAATGGCCCTGAACACTGCAATTTTCTACAAGGAAAGTACATGGCTCCATGGCAACCAAGGCATACAGGCACAGAGATGCCATCACTGGGATGTGAGTGAACAGGGGACCTTCCAAGCACAGGGTACTGCAGGAAGGAAAGCTCAGAACCTGGTGCAGGTGACCTCCAGCCACAGGCCTGGGAGTCACAAACTGAAAAGGGAAAATAGAAAAAGAAACAAGGCAGCAGACTGGTGGAATCAAGGTTAGTGGTGAAAGGGTCCATAAGAGTGCTATCCATCCTCAAAGTGATGCCATCTGCTTTACTAACTCTGCATTCCATTTACGAAGTTTTCTCTCCCATTTGTAACCCTTGTGAAATTACTTATTTTCCTTTTCTTTCCTCTATTTCCAAGTGTCTACTGCTATCTTCTACTCTCTGTTCCTTCTCTCCACTCACTATCTGCTTACAAGCATATTGTTTTCCCCAGACAGCTCTCTCCCCTCTCTGACACAGAGCTATTATGTAGGCTTTTTCCTGCCTGTCTGAGCTGGGCTGATGAGGCTGCTTCCACATGCATGCAGTCTAGAAAAGAATTTCTATAGTTGCTTCACTTTCCAACTTTGAATGAGAGATGGCCAGATAGAAAATGCCTTTAGCATCCATAATAACCACGCACTTGGAGTGAATTAAGAAAATGTCTTGATAATGAACTCAAAAGTAGCATGGGCATTTCTCAGCATGCCAGAATCCATCGCCTGAATGAAAAAGAATTGGATTGCTTCAATCTATCAGCTGCTACAACAGGGTGCACAACTGCAAAGATTTTTAATTGGGATTTCTCTCTTTGTATCTCTTTCACACCTGTCTTTTTGAATACATAAGCACACACATCTAAAAAGATGTTAGGGTTAGGGTTAGGATTAGGGTTAAGGTTAGGGTTAGGGCTGGGGCTGGGGTTGGCTTTGGGGTGAGGAGAGGAGAGGAGAGGAGAGGAGAGGAGAGGAGAAGAGAGGAGAGGAGAGGAGAGGAGAGGAGAGGAGAGGAGAGGAGAGGAGAGGAGAGGAGAGGAGAGGAGAGGAGAGGAGAGGAGAGGAGAGGAGAGGAGAGGAGAGGAGAGGAGAGGAGAGGAGAGGAGAGGAGAGGAGAGGAGAGGAGAGGAGAGGAGAGGAGAGGAGAGGAGAGGAGAGGAGAGGAGAGGAGAGGAGAGGAGAGGAGAGGAGAGGAGAGGAGAGGAGAGGAGAGGAGAGGAGAGGAGAGGAGAGGAGAGGAGAGGAGAGGAGAGGAGAGGAGAGGAGAGGAGAGGAGAGGAGAGGAGAGGAGAGGAGAGGAGAGGAGAGGAGAGGAGAGGAGAGGAGAGGAGAGGAGAGGAGAGGAGAGGAGAGGGGCTCATGACATCTTACGATGCTCTGTGTTTCTGGACTCAGGGTCTGGAGCAGGTGTTCAGGAGATGGAACTGCCATATCAAAGGTGAATGATACACAGCAACTGTCTGGAAGATTCATGTAAGGTTTTGGCTCAGTGATGGAGAGTCTATGCAAATTCTGTCTCCCTGAGCCACAGCAGAAAGAATGGCTCCTTCACTGATATCTATTTGTGCGTGTTACTTACGAGCAATGATTAATTGTCTTCTCTAAGCCTGGGTCCTCCAAGCTCTGAAAACAATTTTCATGTTTAGCTTGAAAATTACACAAGATGTGTTTCTCACTGCAGGCAATTTATGAAACCCAACTGGAAGTACTGTAGGAATTAAGTCAGAAAAAGACTGACGGAAGGCTGCATCCTGGGAACCTGCAGTGCAGCTGTCAAGCAACAAGGTTTGACTAAGAAAAAACAGTGCCAGAGTTGGTACTAAACTGTGACATGCTACGACTTCCCTCTATTTCAACATTATCTTCTACCTCCTGAGCACTTCAGATTTGCCAGATATAAAGATACTTATTTTCAGGGCTGGTAGCTCATGTAATCATTGTAATCGCATTAGCACTTTCCCACCTACATTCATTGCAGACCCCAGTGCCTCTCCTTCACTGAGTGCCTCGGAATCTGTTGTTTCCTTGGCTGTGTGTCCCAGGTGCCCCCGTGTCCACACCACACAAATTACCTCCACTTTTTTGATTTCCCCAACATCCAGGCCCCAAACAGAGAATTTCTCCACGGAGCCATCTGCAAACTCATCTTTTCCTTCAGGGAGATCCAGCCACAGCCTCTCAGTCTGCACTTTCTGAGGACCCATGATGATGATGAACACTCGGCTGTCGGTGCTGGAGTCGTACTCAATGCCCGTCGTGACAGTGATATGGTACGGGATTACTGCAGGGTTAAACCGAGGTTTAATCATCAGAAACACCCCAAACATACATGCATACGTGAGATTTCATCCTACCAGAGAAGGTAGTTTCATTAGGTACAATGACATGCTGTATGGGGCAACAAGTTGCCCTGGAAAACTCTATTCACATACACATTTCAGAGTGAGTGTTGCAAGGGTTACATTCCTTGCTGGCTCCAAGGAGGTTACATGGGCATAGCACCAAACAGATTTCTCCCCGGTAGCTGTCAGAACAGCAAAAAGGCTTGAAATCTTATTTACACCGAGAGACCCTCCTGAAAATGAGTCCAAGCACCTAAATCTTTAGTAGGCCATTAGACCACAGTGATCTCACGCTCACCACTCAGAAAAGGCAAATAAATATACACTGACTCCAAGGTGAACCATCAATGCTGGAATGTCCCAGTCCAACTGCAAATGTTCTCTCTTCTGCTTTATGTCAAGGAGATCTGTGATCTCAGGGTTCCAGCATCCCTCTGCAAATCCAGCCAAACTCTTTGTATTAAAGGCAGTTCAGCCCACAGTTTTATGCATTACATAATAATATTGATTAAAGGAAAAATCTCCAGGCCAAGGTTTGGAACTTTTATTTTTCTTGTTCTTTCCCCCCCCCCCCCCCCCCCCCCCCCCCCACCTCCCACTTCTTGTTGTTTTCAAAAAATTTCAGTTCATCTGTTAAAAGGGAGGAAGTGCCAGACTGCTTTTCAAGTGCTTTCCAAAAGCTCATTTGGGTAGGCCAAGTGGATGGTGCAGAATGAGATGCTGAATACTTGTTTGATTTCTCAGAACATTTATGCAAGGCTCTCCAAGCCGTTCTGAAAAGACTCCTAGCTCCCAAACTTGCATTGCTTCGACTCAAAGCTCAGCCTGGCTCATCATCACCTCTTCATTTTTAATGAGGGTTCATAAACCTTCATTCAAGCTTGGCTAGCTTTCAGATGATCTATGATTTACATCTAATTTTGCCTTATGAAAGCTAAAAATATTTTTGGGTGGAGGTTGCACTAGAAACTTACTGCAAGTTCAGAATGTGTTCAATACCAGGAAAGACACAAACTCAGGCAAAGCAAATCTGTACTTACTTCTGGGCTCAACAAAGCCCCAAAGCTCTGTTCAGCTCCCAGTCTGAGGCATCTGTGCACCAGCACAAAATGAACTGATGATTCGGCGAAACTCATTCTCCCTTTTATGGTATAATTTACATTTCAGTGTGCACATCAGCATAATAATCTGTGATGCATTTTTCACAAAGTTACCATTGGAGTAGAAAAGGTTTAAGCAACAGGCTAGAGATTTCATGGGAATGTCAGGGAGTCCTGTTTAGATCATCTCCAAGATGTTTCCTCTTTTGTACAGGTTTCATCCTGTATTCCTCTGACAAGCTTCACAGAAGGATCAACTTTTCCAGCTGATGCTGCATCCTTGAGCCAAAGCACTGGAAATACCTACGCTAAATTTGAAGACTGTGAGAAATAACCACATCCCACCACTTGCTGTTCTTTCCTCTAAAAGCTGTGAAAGCGATCTGTAATGTGTGTATGGCCCTCCTCCACTGACTCCTTTCTCTAGGACTCCATAGTCATACTTCTTCCAACCCAGGAAATGCAATACCTGGGGAAAATAGCCATCACGGAAGAGCCTGGAGCCCATCACAGGTCTCTCAAACTTCTCTCTTTGCTCCTTATGTCCTAAAGTGCCTCTGCAGAGATTAGGTTGTTCAAGGGAACCTGTGCCCCTTGTAAGGGGCTGTGTTCCATGAGGAATGTAGCCAGAGCCTTGCATGAAGCAGGATTCCCAGTCCAGGCACGAGTTCTTTCCCCACCAACAGGACTTTTCCCCATGCTTCATCCTCACATCACCTCAGTACTAATCACCCATCTTCAGCATGGGAGAGTCAGAACCAGGCTACTCAGACTGACACTCCCTTTCCCAGGCAACTCCCAACACCACTTCCCTAATCAACTAATTAACAGCTGGCTCTTTTTCCAGCTCAGGAAGTGGCTGTCTGGCTCAAACAGCCCATCTTATCCAACATTCCTTCAAGATGCATTTCCTTAATGAGGCTGTGTCACTGCATCAGGAATGGAGGTGCTGACAAGCTCCAGGACTCGGAGCAGAAGGACCACCCCTGCACAATGGGGGCAATGGGAACTATCCCAGCTCTGCTCGTGGGAGGTTCTCTGCTGATGTTTTACCCATTATTTGTGAAATGACATGGCATACCAGCCAGGCAGATGTTATCCATTGTCTCACCACAGAAGTAATATCAGAAGGAACATGAGAATAACTTATTTTTCGTTTGAGCACACAGTATGGGATTACAAAAGAATTGCCCCAAGACACACGGATTACAGTTGGGTTAAAAAATGTGCAGCATTCTGCTTCACAACTTGGAGGATTGGGATGTACAGGCCCTGTATCACATCACAACAAACTACCAAACATCAGCTGAGATGCAGTAATCATTCACCAGAGTTACCTTGATCCACGTAATAAAGCTTAAAAGCAAATCTTAAACTCCAAAGCTAAACTACATCGTTTTGTACTTTGCTCAGCATAGAAGTTTCAGGCAAGTTTAATTGCTTTGTACTCACCGTGGGCTAAGAGAACACAGAGACAGTAACTACAACTCATTTGATGCTCAGCTACTTCTTAAAACACATCTAAAATCTTAATCTAAAGCAGGAAGAAATGATGGAGAATAACAATAAACTGTAAGTACAATTTAGATGGTAAGCCAATGTGCTGGAACTTGGACGTTGTTAATCAAAGTTATAAAGGCACAGAGGTAAAGCCATGCGTTGCAATAAGATTATTAAAAACCCAAACAAAAAAGAACAACAAAAAAAAACTAAGAAGAATGGACTGGGGAAGTTTTCCATAAAGGTTGAATTCTGCTGACTGACAGTGATCCGCTGGGCTTTCTTCACAGACAGTACAGAAGCAAAACCTGAGCAACTTTCCTACCTCCTGTCAGAGGCAGCAGAACAAAATGAGTCTTCTTGCACCATATCTGGCCTCCACAGGTACAGTCCTGCATTTTTCATTTTTTAGAACTTGCAATGCAGACGTTTGTGTTCGGCTTTATTTTTGTCTCAAGAACCAGAACCCAGTGATGAAGCTCTACCTTAGATCCATCAACCATTTCTATCAGTTATTACAGCAGAAATCTCAGTACAGATTTTCTGTAATCCCTGTCTTGGAGCAACCACATTTGCAGACCTTCCTGCTCTGTCCAGATACAAGATAATTCCCATTCTAGAAATAACCAAGTTCTTCCTATCCTTCCTATTGAAAGCTAGTTTTCTGAAAGCAGAGACTTTTCTGTACTCTTGCTCAGCTCTCTGTATTCCACTCCCCTCCCCACCCAACAGCACTGTGATGCAGCTCTGTATTGCAAGGAGAAAAGCTTCAGAGCTGTAAAACAAATTACATTTAAATTCCTATTACACAAACACCCTGGTGATGAGGCACTACTAGTCTGATTCTGAAGTGGAAAGATGTCTTAAGCGTGGCAAATAAGGTCTCAAGATATTGAAAGCCTTCTTTGTTAATTCAGATCTAATATGCTACATGAAACACCATCTTGAGGAGGTCGAAGAGATAAAGGAGGAGGAAAAAAGAGCTGATATCAGCAACAAAAGCTATATTAAGGAATCATGCAGAAAAGAGCTTCTTATTATCCAAGGGAGGCTCTTTTGTTGATAATGCGACTTGCCTCCAGCCCTCCCTTTGCATACTTTAAAGGATACTTCAAACAAAATTACACAAAACTTAGATAAATTGCTCCCATCTCTCTGTCAGCCCCCTCTGTTCAGAGGGCATAATTCCTTCTCACAGCTCTGAAGTGCTTTATGGAGTGAAGTCATGGATGGAAGAGTAGGAAGGGTGAGTGAGAATCTTCAGATCAGTATTTTTTTTTCGTCAGGAGGCCTTATGGAAATGATGATTAGCTGCTTTTCCACATGTGATGATGTGGATCCACTCAGATACCTTGAGGTGCACAAGGGATGTGATTTTGGGTTGTAGTTGCCTACAGAAGACCCCTGAACATTTTACCTCAGCCACAGAATCACAGAAACATAAAATAGCCTGGTTGAAAAGGACCACAATGCTCATCTATTTTCAACTCCCCTGCTGTGTTCAGGGTCACCAACCAGCAGACCAGGCTGCCCAGAGCCACATCCAGCCTGGCCTTGAATGCCTTCAGGGATGGGGCATCCACAGCCTCCTTGGGCAACCTGTTCCAGTGTGTCACCACCCTCTGTGTGAAAAACTTCCTCCTTAGCCATGACAGAAAATAGTATATCCTTGAATGACCACCTACCTAACGATAAGGTCACACTGTACAAAGCACCATGCAGTTTGGAGAACTGACATTTGCTAGTTTGGCCTCTTCTTGCCCTTCACCAGGGCAAATGCTTCTTCCCAACAAGCGAAAGACGAAAACACACGCATGCATTCAGCCAACATGTTGCTCACTCACATAATCCTTCTTCTGCCGACTTGACCAAGCGGGATTTTTTCTCCTTTGGGTTTCCACTGCTATCCAGACTCGACAGGCTGACGGAGGACTCACTCAGGCTTCTCCGTTCACCATCGTAACTCTAATTAGAAAGGCAGGTACAGGAGGGTAATGTGGTTCAGTGCTCACGCTGCTGTCAGTTGTTCCTATGTACCTCTAAAGACAACGTGAGGAGAAAGCCCTGTAGCTCCCCAGGTAGCATTTTGCTCAGCATAGCTCATAGAAATGTGACTTGTAATTTACTGCAGGTCATTTATTTACCTTATTGTTGTAACCTTGACAGATTGTTACAGATGTGTGTTATAATAAAAGAAAATATAAAGGGCCTAATAGACTTGAATGGTGTGTCGTGATTCTTTTTCTGTTACCTGTGTGAGCAGTAACTAGAGAAAATTCAGGCAGATGGAGCAGAGCCAGATTTGCTTATCAGGGCACACATTGTGGTGTCAGAATAAATTACCTAGTGTAGGTTAAAGACTCTGAGAGGGAGAGTACTACAAAATGGAATGATATGAAATATCAATTGTGTTAGAGCAGTTATTGCAGGTGTGTACAATGTCACTTGCCAATGAATGTGGCCATCTTACCACACGGTCACATAATTTAAAATAAGTTATTAGTTTTTCTTCATTATGAAGGAATATGAGCAACGGGGCAAGTGAGACCACAAGAATTCATAGCATTGTCTGCTGCAGTTTTATGAGGAGGCATATGGCAGTACTTATCCATGGTGTAACTCTTCTCACATCCATTCTGCTACATTCCGGATTAGTCTGGTGCAATTTCATTGATGATAATTTTAGTTGTAGCTTTCAATTAAAATGTCACTATATTTTGCAAAGTGGACTCCTTAAATAAAATGGACTTATAATTAGCTGCTTTATTATGCCTCACTGTATAGAAGCAAGAGAGGTCTATTAATCTTGTTTGCTAATTTGAATTGGTGCATGAGCCTTGAATTCCAATTAGCCATATTAGCCTGATAAAGCAATAGAGAATATAAAAGTAGAAAGGGCATTTCACTAAAAGCCATTTTGTGCTTAGAATGGTAACAGAAGACTTTTGATATTTGTCATCGGTGGAAGGAGCTGAAATGATAAAGCTCATTCTCAAAGGATGAAGTTGAAGGACCCAAAGTTTTTGCTTGAGGACTTAGAACAGTAGGACATGAAAGTTGTCTACTTCACGGATGCAGCAAGGAGAACAGTGGCAAAATATGCACTACTGTACATTAGTAAGCCAGTTTGACTCTCAGCTGAACAGTTTCACTTACAGACCTTGATCTTTCTATTGACACTGCAAACTACAGAGCTAGTGATTCCAAGCTGAGAGTGGCCATGCTTTGAGTGCTTGTCAGAAAGTCACAAATTCAGTCTGGACAAGATAAAACCAAAGGTCCTTATCACATCATCGCGGACTTCAGTCAGATATTCAACAATTTTATTTTTACTGGTAGTAATTAAGTTGGGATCACAGCTGTGAGCTGTACATGTACCTGCTCATAAAGCGTACGTTCTATCTTCTTGTCCTCTTTCTTTTTGGAGAGCCAGCGTTCACAGAGGAACACAAACGACTCCTCTGTGGTCTCATCCAGGATCTCCACTTTTTCCAGGAACCAGTCAGGACTGAACATGCTATTGTCATGGCGAATCTTGATCTTGTACAGAATGCCAAGGTCCACAGCCTGTATCGTAAACGTGTCCTCCTGCAAGGTGTTCAACAGCAGAGGCTTTTGTTAATGAGCTCTCAACAAATTATCTACCAAGCAAAAGCAAACGGAGCCTGCACTGCATAATACATGTTTAAATTCAGACAAGTTTGATTAAATTTATGAGGTCTGTAGAAGTATTTTGGTGCATTAGAACTGTACAGGGGATATTTTTGAGGCACTCTTCTGCTATGAGGGCAGCTGCTCAAAATGTCACTTTCACAGTTAGAATTTTGAATACCTGGAATTTTACATCCTATTTCTATATGCAAGATACTTTTTTCTAATGCACTTAGATTTATACAGACTGTCCAGATATTACAGTCTTTGCCATCATTATATCTGAGTATCATCATAGGAAGCTGTGAACATGATTTGAGGACCAACTGCCAAAAAACACTCGAGTTATTTTGGCAAATACAGGCACCCATTTAGGATCCATTAATTTATCATGCTCTAAGATAAATTATAATATGCAGTAGATATGTGCAAACCAGTTGCACAGAGACTAGGGAAATTACAGTTCTTAAGTTTCGTGTGCTCTCAAGCCTGCAATTAATAATTCATGGCAGTTTGTGAGGGTCAAGCTCAAAATTGGTCTCTACCAACAACTGCAAAGGAACATCGACCCATTTGCTGCAGTGCTTATCAGTTGTATTAGACAGCTGTCAATCCATACAAAGTATTTTAAGGGGTAATGAACATAATAAATTGAATCAATCAATTTATCCCTCATAGGAAAATTCAGCCTGTAGAACAGTCATGCACTTTGTAGGTTAAAGACTGCAAAACAGCAAGTGTTATTAATCCCTTGCATTTGTACCTGTCCTCTTTCAAACTTGTTGAAGTTTGTTTCAGATTTGCTGAGTTTCCGCTCTCCAGTATCCCCCAGATCTCCATAGATATTTAGGAAAACGTTAGCATCTGTTCCAGCACCATAGATATCTCCAGTGAACACGCTGATTTTGTACGTGTGAACTGCAAAAGGAAATGGAGATGTGATTTCTGGCCAGATGAACTCTCGAAGTCTACCACAGACACTGAATTTACCTATGAAGGTAGTCACAAACTTTCTGCTTGTTCCTCAGCTCCTGGGGAGTTAAAATCTGATGTGCTTTATCCTTCCAGGCATTTGCTAATGATCCCAAGGTTGGGAATCACTTGAGTGAAATACGCTGACTTTTCTTTTCTCCTTGTAATCAATGCCTGCATATTGCTTTGATCACGTAGTACATAGTTAGAAATGTGAAGAATCATCATGGTTATTACTGGATGTAGTGTGGAAAAATACAGACCACAGCTGAATCATAGAATCATAGAATCACCAAGGTTGGAAAAGACCTAAGAGATCATCCAGTCCAACCGTTCACCTATTCCCAATAGCTCCCACTAAACCATGTCCCTCAGCACAACATCCAGCCTTTCCTGGAACACCCCCAGGCTCGGTGACTCCACCACCTCCCTGGGCATCCATTGCAGTGCCTGACCACCCTTTCTGAAAAGTAATACTTCCTCATGTCCAGCCTGAATCTCCCTTGCCGTAGCTTGAAGCCATTCCCTCTGGTCCTATCACTAATGACACGAGAGAAGAGGCCGACCCCCAGCTCACTACAACCTCCCTTCAGGAAGTTATAGAGAGCAATAAGGTCTCCCCTGAGCCTCCTCTTCTCCAGGCTGAACATTCCCAGCTCCTTCAGCCTCTCCTCATATGGCCTGTGTTCCAGACCCCTCACCAGCTTTGTTGCCCTCCTTTGAACACGTTCCAGGGCCTCAATGTCTTTCTTGCAGTGAGGGGCCCAAAACTGGACACAGTACTCGAGGTGCGGCCTCACTAGTGCTGAATATAGGGGAACAATCACCTCTCTGCTCCTGCTTGCAACACTGTTTTTGATGCAAGCCAGGATGCCATTGGCCTTCTTGGCCACCTGGGCACACTGTGGGCTCATGTTCAGCCAAGCATCAATCAATACCCCCAGGTATGTATGAATGGGTAACTAGCCCATGAGAAAGGGCTCAATTTAGCTTGGAACGTGAGTAAACTGCCTCTATTTCTGCATGTAGAAGAAATGCATTTGTGAGAAGCTGCTCCGTATCTGTAACCAAGTCCCCTTGCTTTCTGTGTATGACCTTGCTTATCTTGTTCTGCAATGCTTTATTGTCTCTGTTGTTTTATATGTATGGCCATGGTACTAAGGGATGGCTTGGACTACTTGCCTGCCAGCCACCAACAGTATCTGCTGGGAGTAGTCCCAGCATGGACACTATACTGGTAAGCCACCACTGGTACTAAGAACTTGGTTGAGATTGACCAGCCCACCAACCCTGGCAACACTGAGTACCTCTCTACTGAACTGGTGAATGTTAAGTCACCTCTGCATGCTTTCTTTGGGATCAGCAAATCTTACGCAGTGCTTTGTGTGAACTCAAGTGAGGGATGTGAACTCAAGTTCAGGGAACCTGACACTTTTCTTGTACTGAGGCTCCAGGGATCTAAGTCAGAGAACAAGTGGTTCAGTGTTGTGAACCCCTAATTTCCCGTCTTCTGTAAATAAACCCCAGGGATTCAGATGTGCAATTACCGCTGGAGTTAATGGCATGTATCTCTGTAAATTCCCCAAACTGAAAGAGAACAGGCAGTATTTAATTAAGGAAGTGCTGGAGATGTCTTAAATATTCTTTCTCTTTAGCTTGCTCAATGGTTATCCAATAAAGTTTCATCAAATCTTTAACAATGTGCTTTAATAAATGTGTTAAATACCCCTGTTTCTATTTTGCTACTCTTTTCCAAATTACATGGAGAAAACAAATTGAGAACATCCTCTCTAGGAAAACAATTAGGAACCATGCAAGTCTCTAATTACTCTAGTGGCATACAAGCTCTAGAGAATGCCTCATTGCAAGTCTCATGGCAATACAGATAAGAAAGAAGGACAAAGTCTCAACTATGGAGGTTTGCTTCATAGGTTTTTAATACTCTTCCTCATTCAAAAAGAACATTAAAAAATACCTATAGAGTCTTTTCTTTCTGTTCCTAGCTTCTCCAGTAGAACAGGGCACATTCTGCTTTTTAGTACATAAATTATTTCCACTGGTTTCTCTAAGAAATGTATCAGGAATGTTCTGTGGGGCAGTGCATCAGGTTAGGTGCAATGCCATATATTCTGGTTTGCCTCTTCACTTTGTGTCCTAAATTCTTATGCAGAGCTATGGCTTTATGTTTGAGAGATGATTGCCTCAATAGCAATAAAGGAAGCAATGCATATAGACTAATCAGCCCATTTATCCACTTTTGTTCTTTGCTTACCGGTTCTGGACAACTTCTGGACTGAAATGCAGTCTACTACATAAGATGCCATCCTCAGAAAAGCATAAATTAGATTTTCCTTTGCTGTCATTTATACTGCATTAGTGTCCCAAACATGTAGGAACTCAGAGATGCAGAGATATAAACCCCATCTTTCATATTTTAAATAGAAGTTCCCAGACTTAATCCTAGCGTTATCTGCTAGAGCTTGTACCTAGCTCCCAAGAGAAACTTCTAGTTGTTAAAAAATTTGTTCTATAGGTTGTAAGACTTGTATTAAGGCTTTGCATTTCAGAGGAGAAAATGAACCACCTGTGTTAGATAGCACATAATAATGAATGCAAGACAAAGCAATGTGAGTCAGTAGGTTAAACAATGTCATAAAGGCATCTAACAAGCACGTTGCTTACAAACTGGGAGTAAAACTGTCTTTTTTCTCCAACAGAAAAACAAATCTCACATGAGATAATAGGAGAAAAGAGCACACCTTTCTCCTCTCAAAGAACACTTCAAAGGTTCCACTCCATGAAAAGCATCTCTAAAGACTCCACACAAAACTTCTCTTCACTTCTCCTGTGGCAGCTGGAGAAACACTTAACATTCATATAAATTCCACCTTGACAATGATGTACAGTAAATGCAAATCAGACAGAGAAAAGACACAGAAAGGAATGATTTCCTCTGCTGAATCATGATGTTACCAGACAGAAGTACCAAGAAAGAAGATGGCAGCTGCATTCAATTTCCTCTGCTCAGAGTATAGGAAGGTCCACAGCTTCTCTCAAGAGCAGAAGAGCTTAGTAAGAGAAAAGGAGATCCTAGTGTTGGAATAACAAGGCACACAGAGAAGAAAGGAGTTGGGGACAAAATTTCTGTTTTGAATCTGAACACTTTATAAGACAGAATGCTAGACAGAGCTGGATAGGTGCCCACAGGCACTTGAATCATAGAATCACAGAATCCTAGAAACACAGAGGTGTGAAGGGGCATCTGTAGATCATTGAGTCTGTCGAGAAAAAGATGAGGGTGATTGCCTAAAGCAAAATTTTTAGAGGGTGTCCAAATGCACACAGAGAACACCAGCAAAACCAGCTCTGGGAAGAAAGAGGTGTAGAGATCAGACTGATAGAGTGGGAAAAGAAGCTGTGGAGGGCACAGGGAAGGCAAAGTTGGGCAAACAGGTTGAGATGTTTGCAGAGCCTGGAAGACAAGGTCAAGATTTTGATTTGCCATGCATCAAAAGAGAGGAGCAAACATTGCATGGAAGGGTAGCTGAAACAGGCTTATACACACCATGAAATCACCAGGGTTGGAAAGCACCTCCACAATCATCCAGTCCAACTGTTCACCTTACCACCAACATAACCCCACTAAACCACTTAGTACCACGTCTGAAAGTTTTTGGAATACTTCCATGGACAGTGACTCAGCCACCTCCCTGGGCAGACTATGCCAGTGACTGACCACTCTTTCGGAGAAGAAATGGTATTATTGCACAGAAGTGCTTCAGACATAGCAGATGCCAGAGGACAGGAAGAAAAAGAAATATGGATAGGTAGTGGCAGTAGTTTTGTTTGAACAACACATCCAAAATTTTTCAAAAAAATCCACCTGCCTAGATAAATAGATCCCTTCTAACTCCTACTGTTGTATTACCTTCCAGCGGGTCTTCAACTTCTTCTTCTATCTGCTTAAGTGTCCCATCCTTCATGAGCTTTTCAGTAAAAATATCAGAAGGTACCAGTTCTCGGATAATCTCACCATCATCTTCAGACTTTGCAAGCCATCTTTCACATGGAAACGTGATAGTTTCTGAACCCTGAAGTAAAAAACAGGATAGAGAATCTCTTCAAAGCAAAGGGAACACATGTTAACATTTCTCCTTTGAAAATGCTCTGTTGTGCAAGCAAGAATTTCCAATTCATATATTTATGTAGAATTGGAGTCTCAGAATCACCAAGGTTGGAAAAGACCTACAAGATCATCCAGTCCAACCATACAACTATCACCAATAGTTCTCACTAATCTGTGTTCCTCAACACAAAACCCAAACGTTCCTTGAACACCTCCAGGGTTGATGACTCCACAACATCCCTGGGCAGTCCATTCCAGCACCTGAACACTCTTTCAGAAGTACCTGAAACAGTGTGCATGGCAGCAACTAACCCATGAGCATGTCTGTGGAGACAATATATATTTTTATCTGACAAATTATTCCAGTCATTCAGACCAATGGAGGAGATATATGAGGACTCTGAGCACTGTGTGTGCTTCTTCTCAGAGAGTAGTAGAACAGTATTCCCAATGGTGAGGTTGGTACATGCTCCAGTAGATCGCCTTCGTTACTGGCAGGCTCCAGTTTTTGATCTTGCAGACTCCCAATCAGCATTGCACCCTTTCCACTGAAGCCATGTTTTATCAAGGCCTGCAATCCCTTTTCAATCCCTATTCAGTCAGCATTCTCTTTGAAGTCAGTTGGGCTTTTTACTCAGTTAATGGTGCAAGATTTTGCCCTGTAATTCTGTGACATAAGGCTGGTTTCCAAGCAGTTCCCATACTTGCAATAAGAAGACAAAAATACTGATTTAATTTTTGATCCTTTGTTTTGACTCACTTTGGTGGAAACAAATATGATTTATGTCATCAAAGAAACAAAAACAATAGAAGCCAATCCCAGGCTACTCATCAAGAGCAGACTCGTGTAAGGCCTCCAAGATGGTAAGAGCAGGATTTCTGTGTAATGGGCATGAGCCATCATGCAACTTGCAGAGCCCACAAGTCTGAAGAGAAAAGTTAGTGTTCAGCTTAAAGTAGTAGAATGAAGGAAGAAAATGAGCCATTTTCCAGTTTACCTCTACAACATTTCTCTACTTCAGTAGCAAATCAAAGTAGGGAATCTTCTTCACTCTTTTTATATTTAAATAGAAAAAAGTTAATATAAAATAAAAGAGGGAGGAATGGGTTGTGCACCTTTAACTTCTCCCTAAAGCTGATAATGTTGGTATTACTTGCCATTGATATGAATGCTGTTTGTTTGGCAATACAACATGCAGGGACTTGAGTGCCTGCACGGTGGGACATAATGCACAGTTACTGCAAGAGTTAATTGTACCATTATTGTTAATCACTCTGTCACTGTCACAGTTTTCATTGGAGTTTCCTCGTTAGCGATTGCATTAATATTTAAGTGACACTAAGTGCATTGTTTCATGTTATCCATGGTAAAACGCTCTTTCAACTACAAACAGAATTTGTTTCATCAGAATATGAGCCTGACTGTAAGATAGAGGTAGGGTAAGATAGCGTGCTTTGCCCTTCTCCAAGTTGGAATAAATAAAATACAATTACCAGATATAATTGGCATGCCAAGACGGAGTTTATTGGCACACAACAATTCTAGTTTCCTACCCAAGCACTTTCAATTTAATCTGAAAAGTTACTGACCTCATTTTTCTTTCGCAGCATTACAGATAGATCTAGATGCATCTTAGCAGTCTAATCAGGTAGCACGGCTTTTAGAAGCGTTGGCAGCATATTGCTATCCTGTGGCAGGTCATAATATTCTGCTGCTGATCAGCGGCATCATGCAGTGCTCTGCTTTCTTCTTCTCTTTTTTTCCCCATACCATAATCAAAAGATCAGCAGAATTGTAAATCACTCGGTTTTTGAGGTGTTCATGGTTTTCCTCCTCCCTTCCTCCACTTCTCCAGACTTGTCACTGTCTGTCCTTTAAAACCTCTGTAACGATGGCACAGCCCCCAGAACCCATTCCTGGGGTGATGGCTGAGCACTCAGCACTGAACTCATGTTCATTCAATCCCAGCTGCAGAAAGAGGCAGCCCAGGAATCTCTTTTCCCTTTGTTTCCATGCCTTTTCACATCACGCTCCCCATTATCCCTTGACTATGACCAAGAACACTATTACCAATAACAATGCCATCTCGTTAAGAAACGTGATCAAGATGTACAAAATAAGGGTTAGTCAGTACACACATAGACCTAAAGAGGTGAGTTTCTTGTGAACTTCCACTTTCCAGCAGCCACACCAATTGCTGCTCCTACATCCAACATTCAAAGCAAGGCCAAGGAGCAGCTTCTTAGGTGGAGAGGGTGAACAATTTGGCTGCACTCCCTTAATCCCATTGGCACATGAAACCAAAACTCCTGCGAGGAGAGATTATGATGCTTATAACAATGGGTCTTTTGCTTCCCTTATTTATTCTTTCAGAATTAAGGAGCTAATGAAAGATTTCTTGCCTGTGTTTAGCAACCATACCTTTCATTTTTAAATAGCGCACTCGCTTTCCACCTCCTTCCTTGTTAATGTCCAAAACAAAACTATATACAAAAACATGAGGCTTTGGTCACTCTATGACAGCATTTTTTGAGCCCTGTAGATATGTAAGTTTGTAAGATTTATCTGAATGAGCCCTGGGCACTCAGGAATGCCCAGCCACAGCAGTGCAGATGTTTGCAGGGACAACTGTAGCTGTCTGTAGTTCTTTAGCAGTATTTGCAAGGGTACAAGTTCAGAAATCTTCCCCCTCTGCTCAGTGGCACAGTACAACATTGCCTCCAAATCCAGCAGGCTGATTGCTCCTTCATTCTAAAGATGGACGGCAGCAAAGACCCCAAAAGGGAGAGGAGTAACTTCACTGCTTTTCTCTCATCCACTGCCAGGAGAAAACACCTCTATTCTAGCCAAAATTTACAAGGGAAGCAGCACTCATTTAAAAAACAGTGATTGCAAAGTCGTATAATCATCGCTTGAAGAATAAAACATGATAATAAATGTTTGTTGCCCTCCAAATTCCCAAGCTCTAGTGAATTCATTAACATGGATTGCTCTCTGGGGAGTCATTAATCACACTTTGTGTACTGAAGTCCCTCTTTGGAAAATAGAAGAAGCAACCAGTGGAAACCTACTCCAGAGTGACATGATTCCCATCCTACCTTCCCATTTGGTAGCAGTCTCCGAATTGCCACACGATCCAAGTGCCATCCAGAGTTCAGCCCTCCACCATTGTGTCCTATGCGAATCTTTTCAATAATGTCACCAACATCCTCCAGCTGAAAAAAAAAAAAAAAAAAAAAAAAAAAGAAAAGAAAAAAAAAGAAAAGAAAAGAAAAGAAAAAAAGGAAAAAAAAGAGAAAAAAAGAAAGATGAAAGAAAGAAGAACCAACCAGAAGGAGTGAAGTGCTGGAGCAGGTTTCCCAGAGAGGTTGTTGATGTCCCATCCCTGGAGCTGTTCAGGCCCAGGTTGGATAGGTTCTGGCAGCCTGATCTAGTGGTTGGTCTAGCAGCTGGCAGCCCTGTCTGCGACAGGGAAATTGGAACATGATGATCCTTGAGGTCACTTCCAACCTAAGCCATTCTATGACTCTATGACAGATTTCTGCATGAACAACAGGTGATTTTTAAAACGATACTTAAAACTTATTTCTTTTCTCCAGCTAAGCCTCCTTGTATTACTGTGAATTAAAGTATGTTTTTAGAAATTGGAATAGAGCTGTGCTTACGTGATTAGATGGCTGGGCACTGTTATAACACAGGGAAAACAGCCTTGAGATCAAAGCACAGTATTAACAACCTGGCATTTCACGTTCCCTTTCTTGCTCTTGCACAGAATCCAAGTGACATTCTGAGCCAGTCAACAGGATCACTATCTGGTGAAGCAGCTGTTTATATTTTATGTCTCACAGGAGTAATCTGTCACACCTATATCACTTTTAAGCCACTTCCTTCCAGAAGCCTGAACAGGACAAAACATATCTGCTCCAGAGCAACACCTTTGGTCATTTTTTTGTGCAAGCTGTTGTGCACTTGGCCTTTGAGAGACAAAGCTGGCTGCAGAACTCCTTCGTGCACAGTAAAAACACATTGAAGTTTCCACAGGGATTTGGAAACTTTTGTCCTTTGAAACATTAAAAAACCAAACTTCTCAATTTACACCACTGGAGATCATTCCCTTCTCAGCTAACAAAATTGTCTCACACTGAAGCAAAGACACCAGCAATCAGCTCAGAAAGCATAAATTGCAAAATAATTACATTGCATTTATTCCATGATTCTGTGATTTTAAGTTTGGGGACTGATTAATGATATGTCATGAATCTGGAGAACAAAGTGTATTTTCATTGTTTCATTGAAGAAAATTACTGACATCTCATGTTCTGCCAAACCTAGAAGAGATGTTATGGAATAAAAAAATAAAAATCACATTCAGTTTAAGATGTATATCTATGTATTAATGCCACCTCTGCTTTGAAAAAGCATGTGGAAAGACCACCAAAGTTAGTAATATTCTTTGTTTTCAAGGAATCACAATGGAGATTTGTTTTATGATTCATTCCATATTACAACAATGTCGTCTGGAATCATTTTAACTTGTTTGAAAGTTTGTTTTAAGATTTGACTTCAATTATTCTGCAAAAACAAAACAAACTCAAAGCACGCAGAGGTTGTAAAGCACTCCATGAGATCAGTGTTGGCTTTGTACCCTGGGAAGGAAGGTGAGTGTATTAGGTAACATTGAAAGAGCAGATCAGAGCAGGAGTGCCTTTGTTTTTACCTCTCATAGCTTCCCAGCAATAGGCATATATGACAAACAGAAATCACTGAATACTGTCAGTGTAATTGAGCATAGTGATTTGCATGCACTGGTTTATTGTTTGCTTACACATGTGCAAATTCTTCAGGGAACTGTTGATGAGTTAGTCTGAGGTATTCAGAAAACCACCCAGCAAACCTATCCAACCCAAATGAAGCCATAAATAAGCAGTGAGGACTATGGAGCAGCTCTGTCAGCACCATCTGGTGAAACAGGGGTGTGAAAGGATGAAAAGTGAGCTTAAATATGGGGCACCTCATTCCAGAGACTGACACCAATTACGGTCTAGGACATGGAAGATGTACACCTTCCACTGTGTCTCTCCGCTGACCTTCTAAAGCATCTCTCAACTTCAAAAGGAGGGGCAAGCTTCCATGTCCAAGTCTTGGTACACCTCAGCAACAAAATAAAATTACACCAGCCCTTACAGGGCTTAATATGGCCCTAAGCCACAGGGGCACTGTGTGTTGATAACTTTTAGTAGCTACTAACTGGATCTCAGTGAGAAATGATTTGCTGCAATACAAGGTAAGCGTGTTGTAGAATAGAGTAAAAGAGCCAAATACCTTTCTCAATAAGAGAAAAATTTCCCATTCACTACATTTTCTCTTCCTAATCCCCCCAAGGCAATCTGAGATGAGAGCAAACATATTCGATTTTACCTCCACAATGAACTGATTCACCGAGTTCCTCTCAAAGTACATCCGTTGCTCTCTCTTGTTGAGGCACAGGGATTTTTGCTGAGTGCAGATCCCATCACTTCCATAGAGAACAATGAAGACATCTGCATCCGTGCCGGCTCCAAAGATATCGCTGGTGTAGACTGTAATCTCATAAGGAACAACTGATGTAGGAAATGGCAGAAAACAGTAACAATTAAAAAAAAAAAAAAAAAAAAAAAAAAAGGTTATCAAGCAGCAGAACAGTTTTCCTAAGAATATTTCAAAGTAACAAAATCTGGATTGGAAAACTCAACAGCTGAAGAGGACAAGGTAGGAATTACACTTCTGCTCACTTAGAAGCTGATCAGTATTACGAGCATCCAGAGGAATTTCCTTTATCCCTGCAAAACCAATTGACCTTCATTCATCTCAGTTTACTGAGATTTCAAAACTAATCATACGATCAGAAAATGCTCAGTATGTTTATACTGGCTACATAAAGATAGTAAAAGAGGATTTACTTCAACAGCTCACGTCTTAAAGCAAACTACGATCTGACAAAATTTGGAGCAACTTGGCAGATGGATGAAGTTATGCCAACTGGAGGCAGTAGATAAATATTCAGGATAGCTTTGTAGAAAATGTCCTATTTCTTCCACTACTGAACAAGTGACAAAAGTCAATTAGAAGGAAAAAAAACAACAACAACAACAAAACTTTTTGCTATCCACTCTGTCCTATTTTTCTAATAGTATCACTTTTCTCTGACAGCACATAGTCCTTTACACCTTGGGAAACAAGGTAAAACTCCAGCAGGTGAATGATAAATGCTGAACAGTAAGGATCAAGCCTCTTTCTTACTCTTTTCCCTTGATTTCTACACAACACCCTATTACTGAAATGGTCTCATACTTTTTTTCTTGTCCTTCTCTGTCTTCACAGCTTCTCAGTCCTGAATCCAGCTGGACTTGCTGAGGAACAGAACTGATGGAGGAATAAGCCTGAGTCTCTTTTCCAGGCTCTGTTACAGGTTTGCTGAATATCCTTGGTCAAGTCACTTCCAACTCCAGTTTCCAAAGTGAGATGCTGCTCAGCTCTCTTACTAGGAAACCAGTGTTCAAATGTCTGTACATCAAGTAGTATTCCTAGCCAAAGGAATACAAGCACAGAAGTCAATAAAGTTTGGAGAAAGAGCCAGAAAAGAAAACACAGGCATCTTCCTCAGGGTTAGCCAAAAAATTTATTCTCCAAAAGTGGTCAGCTGTTGGCACAGGCTGCCTGGGGAAGTGGTGGAGCCATTGTCCCTGGAGGTGCTTGAGAACTGCGGAGATATGGCACCTGGAGGCACAGACTGGGGTTGGATTTGGAGACCTTGAATTTCTTTTCCAGTCTTAATGATTCTGGGATTCTGTGGATCATTTTCCAAACCTATGAATCTGTGAGCCTGCTTGTGAATGACCAAACATCTGTTGATAAGAATGAGATTCTATCATTCTGTGAGATCAGATGCTCCATCACCATGAGGACGTACAAGTTCCATTTACTAGACGGAGTCCCATCTCCCTCTCTTTAAATCCTCTCTGAAATCTATGGGTGAATCTATACTGTGGCCAACCCCTGTTAGCTGCAGGGCAGGCACGATGCCTGCACTCCATCTCATTACCCACAAGCACAGATCTCAACACCTGATGCTACCACCAGGTCTCTCCTTCATACACTGCCCACCAATTTCCACATTCCAGTCATTTCAGCTGCTGTCATCTGCACCCTCCCATGCTGCAGTGGCTCCAGACATCCCTGCTATTCATTACTCAGCAGCGTACTGTGCCACATTTCAGATCCAGAATATCAATTCGGGTAGAGGGGACACTCCTGGCACCGTATCTGTTAATGCTGGAGTAACTCTGATTGAGCATATCAGAGCTGAATCATTCATTAAAAATCAGGCTCTCTAACCACAGCTCTCAGGAGAATGGAGATGAAGAAGTTTTCTTCAACAGAGTCAGCCTGGAGGTACTTAATATTCCTTCTGCCCAACTCAATGAAATCTGCTCTGCTTTGCTCCAGGTAAACTAGCATCATTTCTCCAATGCATAAGGGGGGGGAATAATACTGGAGACCAAAAATCACATGCTATGCATTATGAATTAGAAATGACTTTCACTGCTGAAGTCTGTGCTGCTTGCTCTTGCTGCTTGAATATTAATATCAGCTTAGAACTGAATCAGCAAAGTGGCACTGTAACAAGGTCACTGGCAACACAACTTTCAGCTGTCAGACTCCCATTCCATTTACATGGTGCTTTTAAAACAGTATCCCCACAGGCATGGTTTTAATTGGGTTGCTGATGACATGTTTTCATCATTTGTTCCTCAAGAAAACATTCTGGCACGAGTCATCCAAATCTAAAACAGTTATTTTAGACACCTCTGGCAGACTGGAAGTGCCAGGTTAGTATTTAGGGAACCAGAATGTGGTAAATAGTGTGGTGGCAATGGTTTAAATGGTGAAACTGCCTGAGCTGATGCTCAGTTCAGCGTGACTTTTGGCCAACAATTTTCATATGCTGAATGTAGACAGCTGACAAAAATCAGGTTTACACACAGCATATTCAACAGCATGGCATTCCAGAAACTCTGACTCTTATAAGCTGGAACATTAACAAATTACATAGTCAACATCTGCATCCAAATGCACACTGACTGGGATAATATGGAAAAACCTGCTGAGAAGCACATACGAGTTCTCTGAGTAATATTAATTTATATGAACATGTTACATAGGAACACACAGCAACTTCTTTACAGAAAGGGTTGTTAAGCATTGGAATGGGCTCCCCAGGGAGGTGCTGAGTCACCATCCCTGAATATGTTGAAGAACCGTTTGGATGTGGTGCTCAGGCACATGACAGGGGAGGGCTGTTATGGCAGTATGGTGGGGCTGCAGTTGGACTTCATGATTTTTAAGATCTTTTCCAACCTGAGCCACGAGTCTATGATTCACATATCTACAAATTCTTTCTAACATAAAGACCATGATATCTTGTATAAATCTGATGGAAGTGAAAAAGGAAGCAAGGAGTGTCCATTCTTCCACTTCAGACAGTTCAGAGAGAGAAAGACACGAGAAACACCTTCGCCAGAATTAGGATTAGATCTTCAGAAAAGAAAGAAGATTTGAACTTCCATACTGCAGAGTATATGCACATGGAGGCTGGAAGGAAGCCAGCCAGTGTGAAAGAGACCTTCAGCTTCTACCATAGTGCTGAGAGTCAGAATGAAGTTGAAGCAATTGACAGTCTTCCATGTGGCTATTCTTACAATTAATTACAAAGAAGAAAATTGAGTCAGAAATAGAGACATTGGGAAGATCTACGTGATGTCTAAATGAGTAACTGCAGGTGGAAGGCTTTTGGTGTTACAGTGGGTTTACCTCAAACATTAAATTGGAGGGAAATGAAGACTAAGGAAGAGAATGTTGAATCTTGAAAGAGGTAGACTGATGCAACACTATCAGAAGAGCAATGCATCAGAGAAACTGTGGAAGAGGGTCCTTCAGCAAGAGAGGTGTGTGCAATGCAAAGGGCACCAGTGAGAGACTAAGGCTTGGAAGTGAGACCACAACAAGAGTTTGCTTTGACAACAGAAATAGTAATGTTAGGATGGAGCAAGATCAAAGGGAAACTGGAGGCTACAAAGCCAACTTGAAATCGGCTAAGGACCTGGAGATGAAAGAGCAAGAGGGAGAAAAAAGACACACAAATAAGGCCACAAAGCTTCTAGTGACACTCTGATTTTGCAAATACATGAAGCATTTATGTAAGAGAACCCAGAGGAACTTTCTTGGAGTAACTGAAGAAACTGGCATCTTACGTATTCATGAATTTCTCAAAGACAGTTCCAGGGAGAAGCCAAGCCTATACAACTATATGAGCTAGTGAAATTTTATCTTCTGTAATGATGGGTGTATACTGGGGAAATAGCATTTTGCTCACATGGGATATACTCTGTTGTCTGCAGTTCTGCAGGGAAGATGAATCTCTCAATGGCTCCATCATCTTCTGATTTATCCAGCCAACGGCCACAAGGGAACTTGAGGCATTGTCCCAGGGATGGGGCATCGATTTCCACCCATTCCAGAAACCAGCCATTTGAATTACCTGTGGTTAGAGAGATACAGGAATAACTAATCCTTTCCAGAAAACAGAAAAATTAATCATTACCTTCCAGGCCTCAGATAATTTAATCTTCCTCTCTTTTGTCAATGGAATAGAAATCATAAAAGATCATTGCAAGTGATTGGCCAGGCTTGAGATAACATATTTTATATCTCTGTATTGCAACAAGTTAAAGATGCATTTATGAAAGTACTGATTACTCCATTGCTTGGATTAATTTGAATTAAGAGGGAAGTTTTCAATTTATCCCTTGGAAGCAATCCACGTATCCTATCAGAGCTTCTCTTGTTTGTGTTGGAGACACTTCTATGTTCAGAAAGCAGCTAGTACTTGATAATGGGAAAAAAACAAAAAAAGAAAAACAAAAAAACAAAAGCAGCACAAAAATATTGATAGAGAAATCTATGGGTCCCATGTGGAACAAGAAAAACTTCCAGGTTTTTTGTTGTTGTTTTTACTTTTGTTTTAGCATTAACAGAAAAATAGTGACAGCAACAGCTGAAGTGGCAGGAAGAATTCACCAACAAAAGGTAAATCTAGGGACTAGGTGGAAGGTTATTTTATACAATAATATGCCAGATCAAGCAGAAATACTAAACTACCAAAGCATGTTATCTTACCTGCATTATCATGGCCTATCTTGATTTTTTTCAGGTCTCCTATGTCGACAGACTCGACTGTAAACTCATCTATCTTCCCACGCTCAAATTTGTTCTTGTTCAGCTTTGAGGCCTTCAGGCTGACTATCCCTGTTGTGGCAATGCAAAAGGACATTGTTCAGCATGTGAAACAAATCCTCTGGGAATGTCAACAGTGGAACAATGGAAATGAATAAAATGTGAAAAACAGCTTTTCATCTTGAGATCTGAGCTCTGTCCTCCCGCCCTCTGAACCCAAACTGTATCCACATCACCACCCCAAAAAGCTCTTTTCTTCAGGGATCTGCTGGCAATGCCTCTGGGACTGTGCTGTTGGGTTGTGTTTATGGCTAGCAAGATGGGTGCTACCCATCAGCTCCCTGCCACTCTGACACGCATCAGTCCCCACACACAGCTCATCAGCTGATGAAATACTTCTGGGCCACTCAACAAGGCAGAGCAGGATTTCAGGAGCATTCTGATTCACTGCTGAGAAAAGCAAATCATTCACCACATTCACTGCTCAGCAATGTAGTCCCAGGCAACTGTGCTGTTTCTGTAATTGAAATTAAAGCCTTCAGACCAGCAGCTGGTGCAAATCAGCATCTCAGAGTTTGGCAATGATTTACAGCAGCTGCTGGTATGCTCCCAGATAATACTGTATATGCACAGACAGCGAGAACATGCAGTTGTCCTAAAAAGGATTGAGGAATCAGTTTTAAGGAAGAAAAAGAAACAACAACCTGTCTTTTCAGACAGTTATATCCACCAACGAGGTGCTATCTCTTTCCATCACACGGATCCATACCTGTATCATCTTTACTCCCATAAAGAGTGATGAAGACATTGGCATCTGTTCCAGCATTCTTCTTGTCCCCAGTTTTCACTTTCACAATGTATGTCGTGGATTTAGCTGTCAGATAAAATATCTTAGTTTAAGAATGTGAAGTCTGAATAGGAACGAATGCTACTTTTCATTGCATGTGTATGTTTGGTTTCAGTTCTATTTTGACTGATTACAGCCCTATTGCAATCTCCATTTCCTGCCATATGCTGTGAGCAGAGCTATCTGGTTGCATGTCCTTCTACTGCTCTTTCACACTTTCTTTCACTCTTCCTTTCACACTTCCACACCTGAAAACTTCATTGCTGGGGCTGAATTACAGCCCAGTGAATGTTAACAGGTATTGCCCCGTAGCACTGCTAATAATCTGGTTCCTTTCCAACCCCACACTGGAAGAAACACATTGCTAACATCTACCTTTCTGTTCCAGGCCCAGCGTTGCAAGAGACTGGCCATCATTTTCTGAATCTTTCTTTACAAATGCTTCATCCACTGGGACCAGCTCCCTGACAATTTGACCGTCATCTTCCTCAACTGCTAGCCACCGCTGGCATGGGAAATAATACCTGCAAGAATGACAGCAGCATCCAGCACTTACACAGGGCTTCACAGGCTTTAACGACACAAATAAGCGCAGATCAGAAGCTGCTTTATGACAAAACATAAACAAGCAAAGAAACAAAAAATGTACCATGAACACTGCCCAAAGCTGAACAATACATCTGCTTCCACCCCTGAGCTTTGCTATTGTTTGTGAAAACTTAATGCATAAGCTGGTTAGTGAGCACTTACTGAAAAGTGCTGTTTTAAAGTGCTGTCAGCCCTGTATGACCAAATCCTTTTACTTTTCACACTCAGAAGAATTTAAATAACTTAAGGAAACCTAGGATCTCTCAGGCATTTCATACTTAGGAAGAGTGGACCAATCTTGAGGTCCTTGTGAACAGTCCCACCCACCAACACACTGTGCATCTTGTAAACAAGTTCCCACTCAATGACAAGCTTGTATTTATGGTTTCCTAAAATACACTCCTTGTTCACCCAGCTGTCTGGGAGAACGTGGCCCCTTTTCCAACCATATGAAAAGGGTGCACTGGGCTGCTCACGTGGTGCTCTCCTTGAGGTCAACAATCTCTACCCTCTCCAGGAACCAGCTTGGGCTACTACCAGAGTTATCATGGCGGATCCGCAGCTTCTTCAGCTCACCCAGGTCAATGGCTTTGATGGTGAACACGTCCACCTGTGCAGGAGGAAAATAACTCTTTACCAGGAAGGGGGAAAGAGAGGCGTTAGCTGGGACAGCATAATTTGCTTGTAAGATGTTTGTAGGTTTCCCTAAATTCCTAGGATGGATATATTAAAATCACGAGAGAGCTGTTTGTCTCCCTTTAACACTCGTGCTTGACTTCTATGAGGCAGTGACAGCCACAGAACTGCTGAGCCTTTCCCTCCTTTCTTTACCTCATCCCATCCTCCACATAGGTTTAACTCTCCTAAATCTCATTACTTGTAGGGTGAGCATTTCCCCTAGTCTGAATCTGGAACTGGACATAAACACATTAACTCCACAGAAACTCCCCTCTGTGCCTCCATGTGCTTTATTTCAATCTGCAGATTTTTGTCATTTACCACAACCATGAGGCTCATTTATTAGCAGCATTAGTGTGACAGGATGGGCCCTGTTGTCATAACACTTTAAGCATCTTAACGTGATTAACTTGTTAGTAGACGTTGGGTTTCTACTCCCAGGAGCAGGGAATGTTACATTTGCAGCCTGGAGCTCTTCCCACTGAATGAAGAACTGTGTGCAGGTTGCAGTTTCACCCGTGCCAAGTTCATAAATCACAGCTAACAGCTTATTTAACAACCTTAGGCTTTTTTTTTTTTTTTTTTCCTAATTGCAAGTTTTTCCACTGCTGCTTATTGTCTCTGTGATTCTTTGATACTCAAAATTATTCCTTGAATGATTTCTGGCTACAATACTTGCTTGGTATTTCTTCATAAGAATTTTTTATGGCAAATATATAATCTACAGTGATGTTGTTTAATTGGATTGGATCGTAACCTGATTATAGCACACTGTGTGATACTGCTTTTATTCCTTGACTCATCGAGCAGAGCATTTGGAAGAGTATTTGCAATCTACACACCGATGTGATTGAACTGCCACACACATGCTCTCCAATATCAATATAAAGTTTGTGGTTTTCAGGTATTCCCGGCAGGAAGTGTTATTACCAGAATGCTTACAGGAAGAAGATGAGAAAGGTAGCTCCAACGCAGAAAAATATTCAGCTTAATATCCAAGTTAATTTTCTCTGGAAAGTGTTTTGAGGTTATTTTACTTTAATAATCCTATTCAGAAATAAAAGGCATCTGAGCATTAAGCTGAAAGAAGAAACCTACAGAGCCTTATAAGGCAGAGATGGTAAGGAATGTCTAGAATGACATCTGAGAGAGCTCTGCCAGCCTTCATCTTGCTCAAGTGAGTTGAGCTCATGCATTACCTGGCCCTTTTCAAACTTGTTGAGGTTATTGGACCTTTTCAGCTGGCGCTCACCCGTGTCTCCTCTTCCTATGCCATAGATGCTCAGGAAGACACTAGCGTCTGTCCCAGAACCCCACACAGTGCCAGTGAGAACATGGACTTCGTATGTATTCTCTGCAAGTGAAATTGCAAAGGGAAATGTAAGAAGCCCAGAAATAGCTATGTACCATCAGATCCTTGGCTCCCAAAGGTGCATGACCCAAAAATATCAGGCCTATTGCATCTAAGAAAGGTTTTGTCTGGAGTGTGATAGAACATTTGCGCCTATCTTAAAACATGAGATGCACTATTTTTCTCTAGCCTTCGTCATTAGCTGTTTAAACAGTTAAGACCTGCTAAACTGCCAGCTTTATCCACACACATGCACATTCTGTCTGATATTTACCTTCCAGTTCAGATTCTCCGTCAGGCACCAGTTCAACCACAAGCTCCTTGTCTCCTTCATCTTTAGCTAGCCAGCGGTGTGCCACAAACGTATAGACATCCATTCCTTCTTCCACCTTTGTCTCCTCTTCTTCCTCCTCAGACTTTTTCTTTTTCTTCTTTTTTTTATCAGACTCATCCATCTTTGTGGAGAGGCGCTTCAGTGTGACACTTTCCAGAAACCAGCCATCCCCAATGCCTTTCCCATCGTGGCCTATCCGAATCTTATAAATCTTGCCAACATCTGCAGCCTCTATCTGCCACCAAGGAAAAGTAGTACCCGATAGAATATTAGACACCTTCATTTCAAAAATGGACTCTTAAAAACATCACCTGAAACACCTGTCTGACTCAAAAAGAGAGAAGGTCATTTTAGAAAACAAGTTCACCATTAATTTCTCCTTCCTGTTTCATGTTTTCATACTTCCTGTTACCAAATCTCACTTGAACACTAGTGTCACTTGTTCAAGTGACACAAATCTCACTTGAACAGACTAATCCGAGGATATCCAGAACAACAAGATAGAGATAGGAGCTGAATTCGTATTTACTGGCTCCTTATTTCATTTTTCTTTTCACCAAAATTGTTTTCATACTGGCATTAAAAGTGAATATGTCAAATATCATAATAGCTCATGGGCTTCTTGGTGCCTGAAATAAATAAGATATATTCAATACCTAGCATGAGACATGAACCAGGTCAGGAGCAATAACAAGAATGCAGAAAAGGAGTAAACTGTGCTCAGATGACCTGAAAACCAGAAGAACACAGACTGTTCTACTTGCATCTGATCTGGAAAATGAGAATATCTTCTCAGATTTTTTTTTACTGCAGAGAGGATACAATCCATTCATGACTACAATGCATCAGCAGCGAGAGGCTACATAAAAGGGAAGGTTTCCATCTCTGCAGTCAATACAGGAGATAAAAAATGTTGGTTTAGATTATGTGTCTGTACTATTACCTAAGAAGTTGGATTGAAGGTTTTTACTCCATGCAATCCTTCAACAACCAATGACCTGTTTCTGATGACTGTTCATGCCAATAGGCAGTGTATATGTTATAAAACTTGCAAACATTTGCTTCAGGCTAAAATTTCCCAACTTGGCTTATAAAGTTTCAGTCCATAAGCATTTTTTTTTCCGTAGTAGATTTAAACAAAATCAATTGCACACAAGATGCTTATCAGAAAACTAAAATTGATCCAGCTGTCTTGGCATAAAGAATGTGTCTTTTTCTTTTTTTTTTTTTTTTTTTTTTGCTTTCCTCTTAGATTTGCTATAATCATCCCGCACACTCTGTCCATATCTGACATTTCTGATCAGCATTTAGATCACAGTATCTTATTCTTGTCTACATCTGTCTGCAAACATTCAAATCATGAAAGAGAAAGGTTTGTCAAATATTGCTTAACTGCTTCTGCCTTGCATTCCCAGAAAAAAAAAAAAAAAAAAAAAGAAACCAAATCAAAAAATGGAATAAACATCCAAGGGAGAAAATAAACTGGGCTATGGAAACACCAGACTGTACATATGGCTTAATACACACCTGATAGTGGCTAATGGTTATTACTCACAAAGTTGTTAGCTTTAATCCCCATTATTTCCTTTAAAATCAGAGAAACCTCACCTTAAAATTATAAAGAGTCTTAAGAAAGTGGGAGTTTATAAAATGTTTGTCTTCTTAAGTCCTAAAGAACTCCATAAAATTTGATGAACATCACTAACTCCATTCTATAAAGCAAGGAACTGGGGCAGGAGGTGATGAAATTAACTCAGAAATACCCATCACAGAACTGTGGAAAAGACTGCAACAAAGGCACCCCGTTAACCTGTAGCAATGGGATGGACACCTCAATTCCTATGGATCCAAGCAAGTAGATAAAGTGCTTAACTTTAGTGATGAAATGGATTCCAGTTTTGTGGGACTGCAAATTCAGAGACCTCAAGCCTCTGCAGTGCTGAGCCCTGCTCTGTTAGCACATACAGCAGATGAGTCTTCGTTCTCCTTCCATCTGGTCTCTGTCCTTTGCTGTCTAGGTGTTGGTGACTCTTGAGGTTACAACACCATAGAAGGATATGACTCTGACATACCCTGACATCACAACCTGTCTCCACTCTGAGTGACAACATAGACCATTCTTTTGCCCCAAACTTTGATTTCTATGGAAAGAGAAAGAAAACCCAAGCATGAAGACAAGCTATAAGAGGATGATGGCCATACATAGCCAAGATCCATTTAGGAGAGGATGCCCAGTCACCTAGTGGTGGCCAGCCTTGTTGACTCAGACACTCCTGCTGGGTTAGCCAGATCTCAGCCCACACACACTGCCTATGCTGAGTTCCTCAGAAAGAGGTATGGTTACTGATGTAAAGACCTAAATGTTTTCCAGACCAATAAATGGTGGAGCAAGCTGTGCACCTCAGGCATTATAAATATACAGTATATGTCTAGTGCTACAGGTAGTAAAATCTGTGGGACAGTTGTACATTTGCATAACTTATGGAAGCAAATCTTTGTAGGATCGGGTCAAGAAACACACCTGTCATAAATGGGATGGGTGATTAGAAGCAGGGATGAAATTGTTTATACTTTATTTTCTTTATCCCAACTGAACAGGGACAATAAATCAGTTCAGGCATTAAATATAAGTTTATGATCTTTTGAAGTCTAATGTAATTGTCTACTTTTGAATGTAAAGGTAAAAAAAGCAGCTACAGGGCTAAATCCTTCAATAAAACATTTGCTATCAACTCCTCAGAATAAAAAAAGTTGCTCTATGAAATATAAAACCCCTCAAAAAGATGAATAAAGGTCAGAAGAGGCAAGCAGAGTTGGCAATTTTGTTGAGCCCAATTATCTTGCTGACTGGGCCAATTATTCTTTTGATATTTGAATGTTGGCTGGTCATTTCTTTCCCCCCCTAGAAGCAGAAAAGACCGTATTCATACCTTGAAGATGTCTGTGGCTCCCCGTTCGAAGTTGTTCGATCTGTTTTCCAGGATGATCAATTCAGTTTTGCCAGTCTCGCCATAAATCTGCATGAAGACTTTGGCGTTGGTGCCTGCAGCTCGCACGTCTCCAGTAACTACAGACACTTCATAGTTTATCACTAGTCCAAAAATAAATCAGTTAAATCAGCAGAGAAGTTCAGATACAATGCTCCTGAGAGCCGAGGTTCAAAATCAAATTACCCTGTACAAACAAATGGTCACTTAGCTGAGGTGACTGTTCTTACTCTTCCCCAAGACAAATATGAGATAGCACAACACTTCATTGAGAAAAAAAACCTAATAGTTTTCTCTTTATACTGTCAAGTAGTGTCAGGGAGCTGCAAAACAGAGCCTTAAAAGGGAATTCCATTTCAGAATTAACTACTGAGTGGTTAAATAATGCCAAGAATATAATATAGAGAGTGAGTTTCACAGAACAGAGGAAAAGCACATTTTCTCATGATTTCTAGGCAAGTTTTAAGCTTTAAAAGAAAGCAAATTTTCTGCAAAGAGTCAAATGGACAGTAGGAATTTGGTTCACAAGTATTAAACTGTGGGGTAATACAGGCAGGATAGAGTGTGAGTTTGTGCAGGACTTGGGCAGCAAAGCACGTAATGGCAAAAAAAGCAAAGCCCGTTGGTATTGGTAATAAAGGCCAAGAACTGTGGATGCACTAATGTTTTTCCAAGTCTTTCAGGAAAAAAAAAAAAAAAGAAAGAAAAATGACAACAACAAAAACTCAACAGCAGAATGATTTACCTTCTTCTTGAGGTAAGGCCCTTGGGACTTTCTGATGCCTGTCCTGATCCTTAACAACACTACTAATACAAATTTAATCCTATCTATGTAAAGAAGCACGCATTTCTCAATCTTCTCTCACATTTCTCAATGGGCAAAATCTCACTTGGGTAGACCTCCACTTCCACCCTGCCATCAGCCTCGTCTTTGTCAAGCCATCGGTTGCAGGGGAACATGTACTGCCTTCCCTGGACTGGAACCGTGATCTGGACACTGGCCAGGAACCATCCAGACCGGAGACCCACATTATCATGTCCAATTAGTATTCGACTGATCTTAAAAAAAAAATAAACAAGAAGCCATGAGAGCAGAAAGAAACAAAACGAAGTTTACTTACGGCATTGAAATCTACTTCTCCTGGCACCCTACTCTTCCACGCAAATCATTTCTGTATGTATTTGAAAATAAACTTGAAATAGTCACTTCACAGGCCAGCACGTAGACTGCTAAAGCAGCTGTCTAAACCAAACGTATTTCTTAATGTTAGACCTTTTTACAACCCTTTGCTACATACTGATCCTGAATTCAGCCACTTGCACAAAGCACACTGCCACCGGCAATTAATTCTTACCTTCCCAATATCCATTGTATCTATAGTAAACTCATCCACTCGGCCGCGTTCAAAATAATTGCCTAGATCATTGTCAGAGACCAAGAGAGTCTCCTTGCTGGTGTCAGCTTTTTCTCCATAGAGTTTGATGAAAACTTTGGAGTCTGAGCTGGCTCCGGGGATGTCTCCCGTCTTCACGCTGATGTGATAACTGACATCTGCAGTAAGATTCATGTACAAAATACAGATGTGTGAGTGGCATTTCCAGCCAGGCAAGCCACCCAAGGTGACTGTCACACCTTAGATATATACAACAACACATAACAGAGGCAGCAGTTAGGCTAATAAACAGAAAAATATTTTCCTTCCCCTCACAGTTAGATAATTACTAAGTCATAAGAATGAGGTCAGGAAAGTGGGGTGATTTCACTGTTTTTTTATATTTGCAATTTAATTCAATAGCTTTAATTCTTCATTCTAAATAAAAACTTGCTTCTATGTAAAAACTTTCTTCTGTACAAAAACTTTCTTATAAAAACAGAAAGCATCTCAAGCAGAGAACAGTGTTTTTTAAAGAAAATTGCAGTATTGGAGCCCTAGATCTCCAGAAAAGGGCAATGTAATAGTCTGACATTTTTCTCTGGGAATGCAGTACTTAAATGGTGGATTTTTCTCTGTAACAGGAGTGGCAATTCAAGATTGCTCAGAGAAACCTATAGGAAAACACACACATACACAAAATCCTGTAGCAGTTCTGTAACAAATTGCAAAATTAAAAATCAGAGTTCCTTTCTACACACATAATGTTGCAATTATCTTTTTTAATGCAAATTAATCCCACACATAAACTAGGAATTAAGGGTCAGAGGCATTTCCTCTGAGTGACCTACAGCTCGCTGCAAAAGAATGGTAAAATAAAGCCCAGCAGATTTGCTGTGAACTACCATGAATTATTAAGTAGAGTAAAACAAGTAATTAGGTGCACACGCATCTCAAACCCATACCTATTTTTACAGGCTAAACTCACTTTTTAGCAACGGTGACTCTCCAGCAGGCACTAATTCTCGGACAATCTGACCATCATCCTCATTTTTGTCAAGCCATCTGGGTTACAAACAGAAGCAAGTTATCTTGGAACGATTAGGATCTGTCAGGCCTCTTATGATCCAGCCTGGCTCCGTACATATTAAAGCTACACACCACTGTCAAAACTATCTCTGTTAGATCTGCAGGAGCCTGACTGGATTCTACAGCAGCCACACTTCAAACTACAGAGGTTGGTCCTCACTGTGGTGCTGTGCTTTGATGGTGCCTGAGAGGTGAAGTAAGGACAGAAGAGTAGAAAAACCTGTGGGGAAGACTGGGAAAATGATGTCAGGAATGGAGTAAGGGTGAAGTGCATGGAGAGCATTAGAGGAGCATGATGAGACATCAAGTCCTAAAAGAAAAAGACTTTACATTAATCGATATTTTGGGTTTGGGGAATGAATTTTACCTGGTAGAACTGGTCCTTAATGCCCTTCTGTCATGTAGTTCTTGATGCTGGCTAAGGATTCACATCCTTGGACACATATCCAAATGTTATGGGATCACATCATCCCCAAAAGACAAGGTTCTTCTGTATACTCGGAAGACCAAATAAAATGAACTCAATCATCCCAGGACCACTGAACTCAGCATGGCTTTCGGAAAAGCAGAAGCCATAAGCTAGAATAAACTTCTGCTCTCTTGATGCTGTTCTTTGTGCCCTGAAAACTGCAGTTTCTGCTGCCAGTGTACATGCTGTTCATTTTTTTCACCTTCACCATTGCTGATGTTTTAGGGATGGAGTGGGGACAATCACCCTTTTCCACCAACCTGGCAGGATGCAAACGTGTTCCATAAGAAACGGATCTCTGTGTACAGTGTGGTATCAGCAGCAAGGAAGGACAAGAATAATGCATCCAATAAAGGAGGAGGTGTCCCTAGGTAAATAATTTCTACCAACATTGGCAGCTATGGATGGCAAGGAGAGGAGTTTGCTTTGGACTGGAAAAGGAGGATTGTCAGCAGAACTGGCTTAAGGCAGTGGCTCATTAGGTTCTTTCAGCAATGAGAATAGCATCATTTTCTCAAGAAGATGACTTTAACTAGTGACAGAGGAAGTATTTGGATGAACAATGCTACTGTATTCCTTCTCTTCAGCACGTGCTGCAATTTGCTAAATTTACTCCAACATATTTCCAATAGCATATCACTGAGCAGCAGACTGCAACCAGGGGTTTATAGTCTTCCTCTGAACTCAAATGGATTGACACATTATAAATACTTCAGGCAACAGAAAATGGAATTTTTCAGCATAGTTCTATCATATTCCTTGTACAAAAGACCTGTCAAAATATTCTTTCATTTTACCAGAGTTGCTTAGTTTCTATACAGTTTCAGTGCATGTAATTCACATACCACTACAGATTCTGCAAGGGCATATAAAGAACTTAGCTTTTAAAAAAATTATATGTCCAATCATCCAAAGTGGGCAGAAATGTTACATGAAGGACACTCTAGCATGAATGTCTAGAGGACCAGAGAGTCATGGATGCTCTAAAAAAATTAGAATGGTATCATTTGAAGTCTTGCAGATGGCAGCCTGTGTGCAACCAGAATGATTAGCAGATCCAGACAAATTCATAGAATCATAGAATCCAATTAAGGTTGGAAAAGGCCGCTAAGATCATCAAGTCTAGCAGTCAACCCATCACTGTCATGCCCACAAAACCATGTCACTCAGTGTGACAAATTCAGACACACGTGCATCTTTGTGTAGGTCTTCAAATACAGTGTATGTACACAGATGTGTACAAAATAGATTTTGTAGTGTATTCAGTGAAACTTGAGGAATTTTCTCTGGATCCTTGGTATGATGAGCCCTTTGGCATCTGATTGAATAAATGTTCTTTCATAGGGGTTTCCTAGTGCATCATTCATTCATGGCCTGCCTGTTGTTCTTTGGGGAATTAATTATGTTCTCTTTTACTGGAGAAAAAGTGGGACTTTGCAGTCCATATGCTTAGAAAAAAATGTAACTAAGTATTACTGAAGAGTTCAGTAAAACTGTAATAATTTATAGCATGTGAAATTGTATCCTATCATGACCTCATGACTACCTGATTGAAAATTCATTTTGGTCTGGGATATAAATATTATGAAAAATAGGCTATTATAGAGAATGTCAGCTAGTCCATTCCTGGACTTCCATAGAGGATTTGAGGTTCAGCTCCAACAGTCATGGGTATTATAGTCTCATGAGGTCACAAAGGAGGAATAATACTGCAGTGCACCCACATGAGGTACTAGTAATTATGCAAATAACACTTGGAGAAGTTGTATTTTCTCCATACATGCAAACATCAAATGACCATTTTAAATATCACTGACTCCAAAAAGAGCTGCAAGCCATTCTCTTTGAAGCCAACTGTTTTAAGAGTTTGAAAGCACAGGCCTGGGAGTCATCATTTCTGGCTGCTCATCCTGAGCCTGACACAAATTCACAATTAATCCACTTATCTTCTCTTCATCTCCTTTGGCTCCCTTTAAGACAAAGTTCTCTAGAGCTATTATGTCTATTAGGTTATAGATGTTCCTATAGAGTCATAAAAAAAAAACAAAAAAACAACCCAACTTTCAAATCAACAGACAAAACATAACCATGTGTATGAATAGTATGAATATATATAAAACTAGAACAGAGATTTCAGTGAGTTACATGCAATGAAGATCTATATGGATGTCATATGGACATCGGATGTAGTCTAAGCAAACTGCTTAGCCAGCTGCTAATCATAACATCTGCTCTCCACATGCCAGAACAGCATAGTTTTTACAAAGGTAAGGAGCATCAGGAGCTCTCTGCACAGGTGAGATGTGTTCTTGCTGGAAGGTATTTTGTCCTTTAGCTGACTTTCAGCAGCAGCTCAAAGTCAGTAAAGTATCTTTCAGTAAGGGCACAGCAACAAGAGGTTACAGGAGTTAAAGTTAGTCACATCTTGGAGATGGAGGCAATGAAAACATCAGCATGTCCACTGGCCAGCCTCAGATTAGCCAAGCAGAAATGCAAGTGTCCCTGGGATGGAGTCTGGCTTACACTGCCTAACTAACCTCACTGCACAGGCTCATTAAGAGAAGGCTGCTCTTCTTGGCCAAGCCTTCTTCAACACCTTGGCTCTGAAGAAGCAAGCAAAGAAGGTCTTTCCAAGCATCTGCCAAAGCAGTGGGGATACAAGCTGTCCTTGGCCCACAGGACTGGAGGGGAACCTCCAAATGCTGCAGGTCACGGAGATACTTATCTTTCACACGGAGGATGCAGTGGGTGAGCACCTTCTCCCTCAGATATCTCGACTCCATGACGACACCCGTATTCTGCGATGATGCCCCTGTCTCTCAAGAGACACAGGCACCAAAGATAGAGATAGGGAGCAGCTTTCCCTGTGTTTGGAGGCGATCAGTCATGTTACCTTCTCAATCTGAGGGGAAGAGATAATGCTGGCACAAGGACAGCGAATGAAGCCACATGAATGGTACTGATCTCACTCGGAAAAAAGAGACTCTGAGAAAGGTAGGAAGAGTGGAATTCCTTCAGTTATGACTTGAAGTATGAACGCACCCCACATATTTTGGAGTTAAGACATTGGATTTTTTTTCTCCCTCCCTTTATGGGCCCTGGCCTGAGAGCAACACCCTGTGGACTCTGCTTCTTCTGAACCAAACCAATTAACCTCAAGGATACGGGGTCAACATTCCAAGCTGAGGGTGGATGTGGTAACAACCAATTAAGGAAAAAAAAAAAAAAATCGAAACAAAACCTCTAAAATGAGCCAGCTGCATAATGCAGTTAGGCAGAGAAATACTTTTGAAGAGCCTCAGCAGCACGACTCTTCACGTAGACACTGCGTGCCCAACTGAAAACCTGTCTAGGGTTTGTTGCTTAACTCAGTGAAGTGTGCTTGCTAAATATGCATCAAAAGGCAGCAATGGCATAAAACTATTGTCTGTTCTTTGATGAGGGAGAGGCCAGCTTGCTTTGCACAGCCACAATGACATTCACCTGCTGCTCAATGCTCTATCTCCAGTGTATGTGCTGTCTGAAGTGGCACGGCTTAGCAATGCAGGGGGGCTGGAGCTAGCTCCTGGTTTAAATTAGACTGACTCCCCTGATTACAGTGGTGTTCTTCCTGATTCATAGTGGCAAGAGACAAGTAATCAGCTTAGTGATTTTACTCTTGTTTGCAATTTAAGAATAATCGTGCTTGCATTTTACAATTTCAGTTGCCCCCCTGGAGAAAGCTTTTTAGAACAGCCTACTTGCTGCTGTTAAGTGAAGCTCAGTGGATTTCCATTCTACTGGGTGGACTTTCTTCAAGGGCACGTGGAACTGTACAGGACATTGAACTACCCTGAATGCTTGTTTTATTTTCAGCCAGTCATCTCTGGTTTGTGCCAGGATGTGGAAGCAGACCTCAGTCAGCGCCAGGACAATGTTGTACCTGGGTTACCCATGGGCAGCCTCACTATCACACATTTCCTTTGGCCATTTGGTTGGCTGAGAAAGAGAATAATACAGTTATAGCTCACTCATAGGCCTGACTTACAACCCTTTGCTCTATGACTATCTCTTTATTCCTGATGTGAACAGAACACTGTCCCACACATGCTATACAACCAAAAATATGCAGCAGATTGCAGAGCACATTTCTGCAATAGGCAATTGTCATGACACTGGATATGGGACTGGAAGGTTGCATTTTGCCTTTTGGAAATTTCCAGTAGTACTGAGCTGACTGATGAAAAGTTCACAGTTCTGCTATTGAGACTGCTATTCACTTGGTAAGGGGAGTTAACAGCATCTTAAACCTCCCAATCCACACCCTTTGCTTTCAGGCTCAGCAAAAAAACAAATGAACGCATAAATAAAAAGGATTAAGCTGTGCTCGAAAAATTCCAGTCTTGGAATAATAGCAAGGATCTTCAAAGCCTGGCAAATGCATAGCTGGAGGCATGATTAGCAAGCACAAGCATTGTTTCCAGTACCTGTAGCAGGGGAATTCCACAGCCTCGCTTTCTGGCTGTCCTTCTTCCCTCACTATCACTTTGGCAAGGTACCAGCCACTGCTTCCTCCTTTGCCATCATGCCCTATCCTCACCCTCCTCACCTGCTTCAGTGTTACTGCTTCAAAGAAGAATTCATCAGCCTTTGAGAGGGAGAAAAACAAAAAGGTAAGGTAATATTTTTCCCTAAAAACAAGCAGGCAACTCAAATTTATTACTGCAATCAAACCAACATCATGAGCATGCTGCAAGATAATTCCTCACACGATGAAGGAGTAAGTGCAAATCAATTTACCAAAAACTGAAAGCTGGAATACTGTGATAGAAGTAGAATATTAGATTAATAAATGTATGATCTCCAAACATTTGAAATCTCCCATGTCACTGCTTGCCCTCCACAACTGTAAAATTCAAACAGACAAACAAATTTGATTATTGAGGAGTTCACACAGGCAGGAAATCCTGTTTCAAACTCTTGCTTGTCAGCTTTCTGGGAGAGCCTGGGCACGTCACTCTAGACAACTGTTCTGGTGGATGATGATGTTCAACCAGGGAAGAGTAATCATTAACGCAACCCTCACTGCTTCTATTATTCAGGACTCAAAATTAAGACAACTGAAAAGACAGCTCCAGTTTTCATTGTTAATGATGGGCTTCCATAAATATGTAAGTGTTAGGTGCAAACTCAAAACTGCTGCATGAGGATTTAAGTTATCAAAAGCTCACTGCGTCAGTCTTAGTCAATACACTCTGATGTTCATCTTACTTACTAATAGCTGATACAAATTAATGAGAAGTAAGTGGAAGGAACTGCAGCAGGGCAAACGTCTAATTTAAAGCCATCTTTAAATTCTGCCTTCTATACAGGCTGTTAATTTGCATCTGCAAGCGAACTTTTCAAGTTAAATTAGTAATCAGGTGCTATTGGTTTTTAAGAGTTGTAAATTAAAGACCACCTTGACTAAGCCAGGCTTCTTCTTAACACAGCATTTGAGTTAATCAATGTAGATATAAAGACTCCTAAACGTATGAGCTCTTAAGTTTGTCAGGATCAATCTTCAAATAACTTCCAATTCACTCACCAGCTTTCAGCTCCACATGCCAAAAGAACACTTATTCATTATCAGATTCCATTTTGCTTTATATTGTCTGGATACTATTAATCACACTGAACAGCTTTCCTGAAATACTCTTCCTATCTTCCTTTGTTTATTTCATGCAAGTTACCCTACAGCTCATCTCAGTGGGAGTTAAAAAAAAAAAAAAAATTTCTGTGTTTAAAATATCTTTTCTCTTCTGTGAACCAAACGTTTCTCTGAAACTCCACCAAAGGTCTTCAAACCAGTATAAAAATGTGACTCATTGTGCTAAAGTTTCAACAGAATAAGACTTTCCCATTTGACATAATGACTCCCCTTTACAGTTTGAACCATCTTTTTTAAAAAATAATAATTTTTAAAAAGTAATTATACAGATGCACAAGCAAAAATACAATGTTTGCAATGTCTTCGTCCACAAACCTTTATATCAGAAGCAGAATGAACTTTACGACTACGTAAATGCCATGTGTCACCAGACAGGCTTTACCAGGACAAGATAAACCTGATGAAAATTCTTTTCAAGTCTACAAAACACAGCGTCCTCTGGGAAGAACTGGAAATTTGGAACACTCAAAGGCAAATCCGAAGAATTAATGTATATTTGAGAAGCCTAAATCCAATGGTTAGTATTGAAAATCTGACCTCATTTTATCTTCGTTTTCTTTCCTTTCCCAATTCTCAATCAAATGATGCAGAAGCCAGAAAAATTACAGTTTTGTGATCAGATTTTCAAACTGTCCTCCACAGGAGGCTGAGTATATTTCACTGATTTAAATCCAACCCTAATCATCCAAAGCGTGTCTCATAATGGAACATATTAAGTAGGCTGACCTCATAAATCAGATCTGCATATTATTTGCTTGTTAATGCAGCAAGGACTTTGGCTTCAGGTTGACCTCTTCATTATTTCCAGCTTTCAGAACAGGCTCAACTTTCCCGGAGGATGGAAGTATTTCCAGACTGCTTTCCCAGTCTGAAGATGCAACTCTGAGCTCAGGAGCAAACTAGGACATTTATGTATGAAAATAGCATTGCCATGAAAGGGCACACTGCCCCTGACCTCCAAATGCAGCCAGTTCTGGTACTCCGTGTCTATGATTTCTTTCCCCCTACAGCTCTTAGACGAAACAGCAGGGAAATCAGCCAAGTTTGCAAAAACACCTACAGACCATCACACATTGTAACTGGCACTTTCCAGCCCATCTTAAGGAGATGCTGTTTGAACTTACGTTGCCTTTTTCAAACTTATTGACGTTGTTTATGCATTTGTAGAGGACGCGGTCTCCCGTGTCCCCCTGGTCGCCGATGAGGCAGACAAAGACGTTGGCATCTGTGCCGCTGCCACTTACCATCCCCGTGCAAACGGTCACTCGGTATTTTATCACTGTGGAGGCATAAAGTAATACAGTAATTTCAACAACCTCATTAATCGCTGTTTAAATTTACTGTGTTTTGCAAAAAGTCGCGATTAATTTTAAGAGCTTGCTCTTTCAGCTGGTAGTTCTGCATGTGCATTGGCTCTTGCACTTCCACATTATCACTAAGAAAAGAAGAAGAAGAAAAAAAATAAAGGAAGGCCTGAAATATTTAGAGAACCCACAAAACCGTTCTGAATATATGTAGTTACACTCATTTGGTAAACCTCACAGTCTGGGATGTGTGGCTACATTGGAATCTGGCCATGGTTCTCCTGCCATGCCCAGGGACAACGTAACAGCCTCTAAAGGGAAAACCTTTGTTTTGATATGCAAGAGCATGGCAGAAGGAAAGAGTTAAAAAGAACCAAATGGTCTGGCATGTAAGGAACGGATGATTTATGCTGACTGCATAGAGATGGACAAGCCCAGCTGGCCTCATCTCCTTGGGCCTCTTGTAGTATGACAGGCTGGGTCATACCTTGTCTCCTTGCCACCTCTGAGACTTTTCTTTAGAATCACAGAATCATAAAGGTTTGAAAAGACCACTGAGATCATCCCTTCCAACCAGCAACTCATCACCACCTTGCCCATTAAACCATGTTTCCAGGTTGAGGCCACAACTAAGGCCTCCCATGCCATATAAAAAAGCATTTCCAGATAGAATTTCAGCATGAAAATTCAGCCCAAAGACATTCATGGAAAGGAGACAAACAGCAGCTCTGGACTATTCTAACATCTTCCCTGTGAGACTGTGCATGCAAGGAGCTTGCAGCACTTTGTTAATGTTAATGGATTAAACCTTAACAATTAGGGCAGTAAGAACACATCCCTAACAGCATCACTGAGTTTAGGAGAGGTGCAGAGATTCTTCATAGAATCATACAAGTTGCAAGGGACCTTTAAAGGTCGTCTGCTCCAAGCCCCCTGCAGTGCACAGGGACATCCACAGCTCAATCAGTGCTCAGAGCCCATCTAGCCTGACCTTGGCTGTCTGCAGAGATGGGGCACCACCACCATAGGGCAGCCTATGTCAGTTCTTGAGTGTCTTCCCAAATGAGTGCCTAATGACCACCTTGGCACATGGAAGTATTACCCCTTCTCTTAGGCAGACAGGATCTGGCCGATCACCTCGCGTCTGACCCCTGTACACTCAAACACCCTTTTTCCCCTGAAGGCCGATCCTTTAGCAAGGGTCCTGCTGAGCAGTGAGCTCCTTCTCCCAGCAGGAAAGAGGCAGCACTGAATTACCCATGACATGGGAGGGTTTCTGTGGTTTCATCCATTCCTCCAGGTGGAACTAGAAGCAGTGCTCCTTCCCTTCCTCCCAGTGCACAAGAGCTGCATTTTGGCTCTGCTTGGCACAATTGCTCCTTGTGGGAAAGTGCCTGCATTTGAGCTCAAGCAGCCCTCTCCACATGCTGATTAAAAATACATTTCAAAAACAAGTTTATTTACATTTTAATAACATCTGCAATTACAATTACTCTTCCTCTTCTGAGGAGCAGCTCAGCTGCATGCAGATCACTGAGTTAATCGGAAATTTCAGAGAAGAGGGGAATCGTGGTCTATGGAGTGTGGACACCCACTGGGTGAGTTAGTGGAAATAAAAGAAAACCCATTGGCCACACTGAGCCATTCTGCTTTCCAAAACTCTCCTTTCAAGCACATTTAATTCTTGTGACCTAAGGTCAAACAGAAGTGACCACTTCAGGAGAACAACACAAAGTTCTGAGACTTTGCTTAATTAAACTTCTAGTTGGAGCATAATTAGCCCAGTAAGAATTTCTGTTTTCTTTTATTCACTTAAAGGTGCCTATGCTCTTGCACAATTCTTTTGTGCAACTGTCTATACATTAATACATATAGATGAGTAAATAAATAAATAGATAGATAGGTAGATAGATAGATAAATATAGCTCTGATGTACAAAAAGGATTGTTAAATTTTAGATTGCTTTCCAACTAAACATGATTTATACGAGCTTCACTTCAAACCTGGCTTTTCATGTTTTAAGAGTGACTGGAAAAAATGCAAGTTGGAAAAAGAGATAGCTCTGGAAATAGCAGTGTGATGGGCAGAGCTCCCCCACCTCCCAGCAGAGAGAAATCTGCTCAGAGCCAGAGCCTGGGATTTCTGATGCCTCATGCAGCTAATGATGTACACAGAAAAGACTGCAGAGAGAAAGTGCCAGAAAGAGGAGCGAATTGAATGGCACTGCTCTGCTCATGCATTGCTCAGACAAAGAGGGATTCTTTCTATTCAGGCCCCAAACACTGAACCCATGGCTCTCACCTGGCATGACTTCAGTCACCAGAGACCCCTCTGCAGGGAGCTCCCGCACAATCTCGTTGTCATCCTCATTTATATCTAGCCAGCGACCACAGTTGAATGAGTATTTGTCTTTTGTCAGCGTTTTCAGCAGAGTTACCTTCATTAAACCAAAACACCACATGAGTTCAGAGCTTAGAGACAGAAAGCAACCGGCTCCCGGCAGGTTTGTGTCTGAGAAGCAGGGGCAGGTCGCAGAAAAGAAATAACAGGCATTAATAAGAAAACCATCTTCCAGAGCTGTGCGTTACAGTGTGTGCCCTCCAAAATGAGTGCAGGCTGTCACAGCCTTTTGTCACCTTTTCGTTGCTCTTTTCCCCAGTTGCTCTGCCATCTTGTGACGATTTTATGGGTACTGTGGGTGGGAGTAATTGCTCATCATGCGCCACATCATGACCAGTGCAAATACAGGTGATGTGCGTCTTCAGCTGGGCACAGCAGGATGCAAAGCAGGCAGGGTATGCTGGATAATGCACGTCCTTTTAAATCCTTTAATGCATGTTGTTCATCATCAGGGGGAGTTAATTTTGTAAAGAGGAATCTTCTAGCTTTTGAGTAGGCTGTGATGGCCATTTGCCACTGCCAGACTGGGTTCTAACATTTACCCTATCCAAACTAGAGGGCAAAAATAATAAATAAGTGCTTTGTAAAATACATTTTTTTCCTGGCTTCTTTGCAGCATTATGATCCTGTTTCTGTAGCATTGACAAATCCAGGACCTAGGCTCTAAGCTTCAGCCATGAGGTTGAGTCACAGTTTGGAAATACCAACTTAGTATTGAGTTGAGAATAAAAAGAAACCAAATCAGAGCAAAACACGACAGACAAGAGAAAAAAAAGGAAGGAAGGAAGGAAGGAAGGAAGGAAGGAAGGAAGGAAGGAAGGAAGGAAGGAAGGAAGGAAGGAAGGAAGGAAGGAAGGAAGGAAGGAAGGAAGGAAGGAAGGAAGGAAGGAAGGAAGGAAGGAAGGAAGGAAGGAAGGAAGGAAGGAAGGGAGGGAGGGAGGAAGGGAGGGAGGGAGGGAGGGAGGGAGGGAGGGAGGGAGGGAGGGAGGGAGGGAGGAAGGGAGGAAGGGAGGAAGGGAGGAAGGGAGGAAGGGAGGAAAGGAGGAAGGGAGGGAGGGAGGGAGGCAGGCAGGAAGGCAGGCAGGAAGGCAGGAAGGCAGGAAGGCAGGCAGGAAGGCAGGAAGGAAGGAAGGAAGGAAGGAAGGAAGGAAGGAAGGAAGGAAGGCAGGAAGGAAGGAAGGAAGGAAGGAAGGAACGAAGGGAGGAAGGAAGGAAGGAAGGGAGGAAGGGAGGAAGGGAGGAAGGGAGGGAGGAGGGAGGAGGGAGGAGGGAGGAAGGGAGGAAGGGAGGAAGGGAGGAAGGGAGGAAGGGAGGAAGGGAGGGAGGGAGGGAGGGAGGGAGGCAGGCAGGAAGGCAGGCAGGAAGGCAGGCAGGAAGGCAGGAAGGCAGGCAGGCAGGAAGGCAGGAAGGAAGGAAGGAAGGAAGGAAGGAAGGAAGGAAGGAAGGAAGGAAGGAAGGAAGGAAGGAAGGAAGGAAGGAAGGAAGGAAGGAAGGAAGGAAGGCAGGAAGGAAGGAAGGAAGGAAGGAAGGAACCCAATTATAATATTAGGAATTATTAGGGGGAAAAAAAGCAAACAACAAAGCAGAAAATATTGTTATACCACTGTACAAATTCACAGAGCAAACCTTGGACAGTGCTTGCATTTCCGGTCCCCTCAACCCAGAACCAGTAGACAGCACAACGAGGAAGCACCCAGAAAACAGGAACAGGGATTGACAAGATCTGGAGTAGCTTCCAAATGAATAATGAGCAAATAAGGTAGGAATCTGCTTAAAGATTGAGGAGCAGGTAAAGAGAGGAAATGATGAAGGTCTCTAAAATCACAGGTGGAATAGAAAAGGCAGAGGGATCCGCTGTTCCTTCTCTTTGCTACAAGAGATAGCAGTCATCAGACGATGCTGGTAGGGCAAAGTTGAAGGCAAGCAGAAGGATGTAATGAATTTGTGAAGCTCTTGGTGAAATCTGTTGTGGTTGTTAAAAGCTTTGGTGTTCAAAGGGAGAAAGAAATGTTTGAACAAATAAATGGAAGAGAAATCTATTAAACTCTTTACATTTAGTAGATCTGCTCAGGAAGGAAGCATTCCACTGGGAATAGTCAAAAGATGGGGGGGAATACTAGGGGAAAGGAGCATAAATGCTTGTTCTTACTTTCTGTAATCATGCATTTACGTGACATAGGAGCTGGGTGGACTTTTGATCTGATCAGTATGTTTTTTCTTGTTGTAGAAAGTGAATGGCTGCACAAAGGCGGAGTAATCTCAGCATGAAATGTGTGAGGACCAGAAAAAAGCTTTGTTCAGTGTTCAGCTGGAAGTTCCATGGTGTAAAAATAGATGCAAGAGCGGTGGGATTTATGTGCAGCCAGCTCAGTGCTGAAAGTGAAACCAGCTCAGACTTGCTGTCCACAGGAAGCTGACTTTGGCATCATCATCACGTTTGCTTAGACAGCTTGGCCCAAAATGAGTCTTAAACAAGCTACTAGATCCTTTTTGCCTCACCACACACTATTTCTGTGTAGAAAAAACACAGAAATGTAGGTCCATGGAAGGTCTGAGCACTCCTGCTCATCACTAAATGGTATTGGCCCAAAATATAATCAGTACTTTCCCCTGACAAAGACCCCACCCAGACACCTTCTCCCACTATATGGAAGACACAGCAGTACTTGATGCTCTCAACACTGTTGCTGTGGCTGTCTGTATATGCTTTCACAGCTCCTTGGCTATGCAAGAGAGTAGAATCTGTCAAAGCACATTAGAGCCACAGAAGAAAAATCCCTAAGTGGTAAATTGTGATTTATCATCACAGATATTTATGGCTGCAAAGCAAAGTGTTTATTTTCTTAAGTGCAGAAAAAGACTTCCAAGTGTTAGAGAAGGAGTAGTGGTGAAGCTTAGAGATGAATTTGCTGCCTTTGCAGACTTATATGAGGGCTGACGGCACAGTAACCACTGCCGGTGGAGCAAAGGAAACGTGATGGAAGGTCAAACAGATCAAAGCTGGGCTGAACTACTGAGTGGGATGGGAGGGACAAGGAATTTCCTCCAAAAATATGCAATGAATCCATCTCTCCATGCATACTCTCTCTCAGGGTATAGTGCACTCTCCTTCAATTCAATTTCATGCAGGATTTCCACCTTTACCCCTCAGCCAGCACATTCTGTAATTGGAGGCACCTTTGTGCACTGCACATAGAATCACAGAATCACAGAATGGCTTGGGTTGAAAAGGACCTTAAGGATCATGAATCTCCAACACATGCAGCGCCACCATCCTCCACATTTCATAGCAGCCCAGGCTGCCCAGGGCCCCATCCAACCTGGCCTTGAACACCTCCAGGGATGGACGGGGCATCACAGCCTCTCTGGGCAGCTGTTCCAGCACCTCACCACTCTCATAGTAAAGACCTTCCCTCTGACATCCAACCTAAATCTTCCCTCCTTCAACTTCATACCATTTCCCCTTGTCCTGACATTATCTACCATTGTAAAGAGACTGTCTACCCTTGTAAAGAGCTGAAACTCATTAAACTCAATGATCAGCTGAGGAACACAGTGGCCCAGCACTGACAGCACACATCTCTCTGACCAATTCGTTTTTTCAGCTGTGCCTTTCCTTACTGTCCTCTCACCTTATCAAGGTGCCAGCCAGCAAAAGGATTTCTTTTCTCATGCCATATCCGAAGCTTATAAAATGTGCCCAGATCAGGGAGCTCAATCTACAGAGCATAAAAACAAAATAAAACAAAAAAATGAGTATTATCTACTTCTGTAAGTAAACAAAGCATTCACATAGAAGACACCACTGAGCATCTCTTAAAAACCAAATCAGAGAGGAGTCAAGAACTAAACTAAAATACTAATGCTATTTAAAAGAAATGAAACCCACTGCACAAAAGTAGCTTGTGGAGTCTTTTCTGGAGAAGAGAACATGCAGATTGAATTCAGACAGTCTTGATCATGAAAGTTCTTTGATACACTCCAAGTAGAGCTAAAGCCTGCTTTGAGCATCAACTCTTTTTCAGACTTCTTCCTCTGGTAGGCAGTTATGGCTGCTGATGCTTTGGCTACAGTCATGAATTGAAATCCTTTTTTTCTCAACTTTTCTCTGACCAGACCCCACTTAACCTTTGGAAATACATCTGTTTCTAAGAGAAGGGGAAAAGTAGAGATAAGAAAAAAAGGCGGCTACTCCCAGCCTTTAAACTCAGTGTATGCTCAGCCCCAAATATTCATGGAGGGTCATGTCAAGGAAGCTGAAGTCAAGATCACCAAATAGCACTATTGATACTCCTGTAAAAAGCTGATGTCCATTTAAGTGACACAATCTAAATGGACAGAATAGTGCAAAGTAACTGGGACTGCAGGTAACAACTATTTGCTTGACTTTATCACATTGTGACTTTGAAGCCATCACCACCTGAGCATCCTGGAATAACAACTAAGGTCCTGTTTGGAGAAGACAGGCCACATTCACCACTGAGGAAATCATCTTCATCACTAGCAAACTGAATGAATTCACCTCCATTTCAGAAAAACCACAGAGGTATGGACTGCATGCTGCTGATTTTCTGTATAAGACTGAAGCCAATACCATGGAAAACCTTCCTCAGCCAGATTTATCACTAGCCCGTGATCCATACCATGAATTTGTCGGTTTGTCCAGCTTCAAAGTTGTCTGAATTGTTGTCCAACTTCATCTCGTCTGACTTCCCTTTGTCACCATAAATCTGGAAAAAGATGGTGGCATCTGTCCCTGCGTTCTTAATGTCACTTGTCCAGATCCACAGAGACCAGGGATTTTCTAAAAATAAAAAAAAAAAAACAACCACAAATGGAATCACAAAAGAATCAATTATTTTAGCTAAAAATGCAATTTTAAAGGCATTCTGTTTAAAAACATAATTCTTCCTCTTCCCTCATTTGTAGAGATAGCTGGATGAAGGAAAATCAGCTCCTATGTAACATCTGGGAATGAGATTGCCTGGAATTATAATTCTATTTTTCAACTTCAAATAAAATGGGAAAACAAATAAATGACCAATTTGCAGTTGAGTCATCTTCTATATCATACACTGCTAATAGGGTAGATGAAGGACATGGTCCACCTGTGCAGCTTTTGTATACTTCTCCAGCACCTACAACTGCAACACCATTATCCTTAGCAACTTCACATTCCTTTCCATGTCAGAGGATGGTGATACGTATGAGAAGGTGACATTATTTTCTTAAGAGCTCCTCATCTGCACTCATATATTGGTAATCTTCACATCTGCAGGCCTTGCTGCATCTACAGAAGAAGGAACGAATTTCCTTCCCAACTGAGACATCAGCTGAATTATTAAAAAATCCTAATGAAAGAATTGCTAACCCTTTTGGTATGCCTCAGACCACATGAGCACAGATTGACCTTCAGAGCCCGGAATGGAATATAAAAGTATGATGACATGCATACAAATTAAATTTTTACTGATCCACTCAGCATTTGGTTGTGAAAAAGAGATGACTGCCACCTCCCAGAAAAAGGAGGGGGAACATCAAACTTTCCTTATAAAAAAGTCTCACCCCCGTTTGAATAACATTCACAAAGAGTCTCCTGCGAAAATCACCAGCAAGCTTTATCTGAGCAAAAATAAGGCAGAGGCAAGTTAGTGAGTACCACATGATAGAGCAGCCTGGTCTCCTGGGGAAGAAACAAGGGCAGTGGAGACAGCAGGGACTTCTCTGTCTGCTGGGTTTGGCCCTCTTGACCTCTTGCTGAGGGGATGCAGAAGCAGTGTATGCAGGGATGGGGGAGGGGGTTCGCACCAGGATTAACTGCTGATAGAGCTCCCGCCTGCTGGAGAGCAATGTGCAGATGTTGCTCTGGGACTGACTTCACCATGGATACCCAACGCAAGGATGAACCCAGCATTGATCAGCTCACAGAAAGGGACAGTCCTGCACACACGGGGAGAGAGGCGAGATGACAGAATGGGTCTTGTCTGACTCCAAGTCCTACGCTCCTGTAATCTGGCAGCTAAAGGTCACTGATTTCTCAGGGCTAATGCTCTCTGTCTATCTCCTGCGCTGCAGCAGCAGGGGAATTAGTCTGTCAATAACAATCAGAGCTGATAATAGAAGGTTAAAGGTTGCAGATGTCTCAGTTAAATGGACCGAGTGGCAGGCGTGATGTGGTTGTAACACTGACTAACATTTAGATAAAGCTTATTTAAATGAACTGCTGTTTAGGCAGGAGCCCACCCTGAAGCACACGGACTCAATCACGTCTGTTATCTTAATTAAAATGTTTTGCTTGCAAACAGGTGAGCCAGCAGCAACCCAGCTTTGGTGCAAAACCATTCATCATGGCTGAGTGTTGGAGCAGTGTATGGATAAAGGAGCACTGTCTATTGCAGGGCTGCTCCTCTGCACAAACACGTGTGCCTCCCTCTAGAGAAAAGGCTTGAAACACAGTGTACGCGTGCCATGAGAGGAGCATTTGGCAGCTGGACAGGACTGAGAGCTGTTTTTTTCTTCAATGTCCAAAAGTGGAAATGTTGAAGTTAACAGGAAGCATGAACAAGAACGCCTGCATGATTACCAGCTTGGGTTTTCTTCCTGTTTTCCCTCAGGTTTCTCTTTTTAGTATATTTAGGTTTTGTTTCCATCTGGAACGGGTAGCTTTTTCCTCTACAGCAGTGTAAATGTAGCCTTATTTGCAAAGGTGAGTTGGTGGTTGCAGCACCTGAAGCTCAATAACTCTAGGAAGGCTGATGGGTCCAATTCCTCCCTATAGGAAAATGAGTGCACTTCTTCAAAATATTTTAAATATCTTTTGAGCTGCTTTATTTCTTTTCTATTTCTTTTCTTAAAACTTCCCAAAGCAGAACGTTCAAAGCAGATAACTCTGTGATTCTATGAAAATAATGCTCAATTCACTTCAGCATCCACCTGACCATGGACCTATCCGTGTTGCACTGGGTATATCCCGTGCTGGGTGTTGTCAGATGGGGGTAGGTGGTGTATCAGGAATCTATGGGGCACTTGGACCTACTTTTGAGTCTTCTCTGGCGCAGGGAGACCATTTCATAGAGCTCCCTCTCTATGAGACCATCTCCTTCATCTTCATCCAGCCATTTCCCACATGGGAAGGTTTGTTCAATACCAGTGAATGGGCAGTAAACCACCACCTGGAAAAGAGGAGAATCTGAATATTCCATCACTGGCAGACCACAAGACCATGATATTGACAGCCTAAGGAAATTATGCAAAAACAGACCTGAAATTCTTAGTCCTGCTCTCAAAGCCAGGTTTTGTGGACCAGCACGGACAATTCCAGCAATTTGCAGCATATCTAAGACCTTTCCATCTTGTTTTCCCTCTTTTCCAAAGTACACCAAAGTGAGTCATCCAAAAAGAGGCAAAACAGCACCAGAAAAGGGAATAGGAGCACTAACAGGCAATGTAGCTGCAGTTGTGTCAGTCTGCAGCACAGACCCTCCACCACGCTGGTCCATGGTAGAATTTTTGCAATAAAATACAAGATGCAAAAAGCCTTCACATGCATCCTAGGCTGGTTTTGTTTTCCAGGAAAACTTAAACCTCCTCACAGCTTCTGTGCAAGCCGCTGCCACCCTGCTTTCCCTGCCATTAGCTCCTGCTGGTGGTGTACACTATGCACATGCCATAACTCTCCACTACCTCCCAGTAATGGAGGTAGTCAAACATTTTCTGTGTGGGCTCCAAAGCAGCATTGAAATCTTCAGGGAAGTTTGGATATAGATGACAGCTTTGAAATGTTCAGCACAATCCAAGACCACGTTTCAGGCTGGCCCCTTGGGCAAACGTCTGAAGGTGCTTTTGGTGCTGAGCAAAAAATAATCTCTGTCTATATTTTTTTTTAACTGCAAAGAGACAATCAACCCAATTAGCAGTTGATTGATTTATACATCTAATGCGCCTTGGAGGCAATCAGCTACTACCATGCATTATGTATAATATTGACTTGCTAAACTGGGGATATTGTCATCCAAATAAAGGCAGCCTTTTTTATCGTTGGGGTCAGGTTATGAATAGGAAACAGTCTGAGCTGCCTGCAAATGTCTTAGTCTCACCTTCTCACAATACCAGCCAGAGCTGACGCCACAATTATCATGCCCAATGGTGACCCTGCTGAGAGGACTGAGAAGAGACGCTATCTCCACGTTGAAGAGATCTGTCCTGGCGCGCTCAAATTCACCTCCTTCCAGGAAAATCGTCCCGCTGTTCTTTAAGCCTTTGGAGCCATGCAGGATTACGTGGATCTTGGAGTTTGTGCCAGCGCCTCTGATATCTCCCGTCACTACAGCAACATTGTACACAATACCTGGAGGAATTAGGAATTTGGTCAGGAAGAAAAAAAAAGGAGAGGAAAAAAAAGACCAAGTTGAGACTTTTTATTGGATTTACATTGGGCTCTGCTGCCTTCCCACTGGTCTTTTTAACTTTCAACTCGCTTCACTTGTTTTTATTCCACACATACTCCCAAGAAATGCACAGCTACCTTCAGACAGTCTGAGAAGCAGGTTTGTGCTGACAAACTCCCTGTCATACAGCCCAGTGGAAAAAAAATATATGTTTTTTTAATCACCATATGGTGACAATTGGGTGAAGAAAAAAATGAATTGACAATTAAATCGCTTCATTTTGAGAAGTCCCAAATATCCAATATGTCAGGGAGTGCTTGAAGAGTGGAAAGATGCTGTTTCCTCATACAAACCTTACTTCTCAGAAGGCTCTTTGACAAGCATATTATAGACATTTGTCATGCTGTTGAATAAGGAGACACCTCTGTATCTGCTTTACTGTTTTAGGAACCAAGTATAAGACATCTGGGATTCAAGCTATGTCCTTCCTTTTCTTACATCACCCAGAAATGTCAACGGGGCCTTTGGACTAAGTGAAAACATCAGAGCTCACTCTTTACAGAACAACCTTTCCTCTCTTTGAAGTTTACATGAAAGACTGTATTTGCATGTCTTTTGCAGTGCATATGGAATATGTTCAACTGAACTCATGAGAGCACATTTAGAAATGGTAAGAGATAGATGGAAGCTTTTAGTAAATGAATTGCAGTTTTGGTCAGAAGATGGCATTCACCTCTCCTCCTGTTCTTATGAGTCCTGAAGATGGGATTCTACACCAACACTTGTCCTTGTGTTGTAAAAGAATGCATAGCTTCCTAGCCAATAAATATGCATCACTGTGAGGCAACACAGTGGCTGTGGGAATAGCTGTCTCCTTTCTGAATGTTGGTGAAAGACTCGCAGAAGCACTGAATCTTTCATCCTCTGCCCATCATTCTCTCATCCAGGGGCATCGCGTGACAGATCAGCGTGTAGGTCCTGCACGGATTCACCAGGTATTTGTGCAGGTGAGACATGGGATGACAGTTCAGGCACAGAACTGTCTGCCACCAACAGCTGGCCCTCTGCAGGAGCTCTGGCACTTGTTCTTGTAGGGAAAATGTGTCTGGAAGCAACAAGACCTTTGTGTCTTTGCATTTCCCACCATGGATACAACATGACTTTACCTGTGGCTTCAGTACCCCCAACAAGAATGTCCCTCTGGATTTTGCCATCATCTTCATCTAAAGCAAACCAGCGTCCAACTGGGAACTGGTACACACATTTATTGCCAATGTCTTCAATGATCACCTGGGAGAAAGAAACAGCATGTTGCAAAATGCACGTGGAAGAGACAAAGGTGTTAGACAAGCAGGTGACGGAAGAACAGAAGCTGAATGCTCACGCTCTCACCTGATATTCAATATATTCAACTCTCAGGCAGTTCCTTTTCCATTCCCTAATTAGCACTGACAGGATTTCAGACAATCAGTGAGGGAAAACCAGGCTTTTTTCTTTTCTTTTTTCCTCCATTGAACTCAATCTGCATCTCTCGCAGCTTACGAGAGCAGATGTCTCTGCTAGCAGGACCAGCTGGCTGGCCTGTCTTCCTTTCCTCCAGAGCCCTTTGCTGGCTACTCTTCTCCATCAGCTGAATGGCAGCTCTTTGTTCTTCATTGGAACAGGCTGTCTTCGTTCTTTCTGTTTTAGAGCTTTGTTATGAAATAATACCAAGTAATTTTAGGACTAATCAAGACCGTTGGATCAGCTTGTGTGACCCAGCAATACTTTCTTATCCCATTCAGTTACTACAGTATGGAAACACTTGCAGATACAGCCTTGAAACCCTGCGGTAGGAATAGTTTCTATTTTGGAAGAATTTGGCTCTGTGCTCTATTCAGGAGACATTTTGCTGAAACAAGTCAGGGAACAACCTTCACTTTTAATGTTAAATTAAGCCAGTGTTATCCACCTGGAGGTTCTTGCACCTCCTGCAGCAAATTTTTCTTAGCACCATTCCTGAAGTTTGTCATAAGAGTTACTGATGTATTCTGAATGTGCAGTAAAGAGGACTGAAGATTTTTGTCCAGAAAACAAGAAAACCAAAAAACATATTGGAAATTAGGAAAAATTTACTCTCTGAAGGAGTGATGAAGCAGTGGCACAGGCTGCTCAGGGAAGAGGGGAAATCCCCATCCCTGGAAGTGTTCTGGTACAATGAGATGTGGCACTTGGCAACATGGTCAGTGGGCATGGTGAGTTAGGCTTGGGAATGTTAGAACCCTTTTCTAACCTTAGTGATTCCGTGATTCTGTGAAAATCTATTTGCTTGCGTGGCTTACGTCTTTGGAAGTGAAAATTCACCATTAGGGATAGGAAGTCCTTGTTTTTTTTTCCCTTCACAGCAAGAAGGGAGAATCTGGATTCTGTCCTTCCCGATAGACTTTTCCAAACAGAGCCTCCCATCCTGCCATTCATCCCACACTGTACTACAGCCTGCAGAATTACAGATTCTCCTTGTCCCTCAGACATAAGCTGGACATCAGCGCCAGCCAGGGCTGGGATTATCATTATGAGAGAGCAGTGCTGTGCTAAAACATTTGAGGTTCAAGAGAAGCATCAGTGCTCAGCTCACCCTCTACCAGCTCATCCTTTTTGGGTTCCTGTTAATGTATTTTTTCCTATATTTAGAAAACCAGTACTAAATATATGCTTCATTGAAAGCACAAGAAAAAATGAGAAGAACTTCCAATGCTGCTTAGTGAGTTCATTCAGCGCTGTGAATGACACAGTCCCCAAATACTGGAGAGTAATAGAAAAAAAGCGTCATAATAGAAAAAAAATCATGCTAGTGCACTAGGAAATAACTGGGCCATGGTTTAGCTCGTTCCTCCAGACTTCCCTCTGAACTTATAAGGTCAACTGCTTCTTATTTAATTGCAAAAATCTCAGCAGTTCTGAAGCAGAACACAGAGCTAAGGAGTTGGCTGCAACCAGTCCCTGCTATGGGCTTTGGGGGTTAATCTACCTAACCAGCATCAACAAGCATGCCACGCACACCACATCTGTGCTGTGAGAAGGCTTCTTTTCTCTCTTCTTCACCCCTTTCCCCACCCACCTATTACAAGGAGCACAGATTCTGTGTTTCTGATAGACAACCAACACAATAACTTTTAGTGCAGTGTGTCATGATGGAGAAAATGCATGTGCTAATATTTGCAGTGTTGTTACATCAATTGTTATCTAGTTATTATCCAGGTTTTATCTAGGTCAGATCTTCAGTGGATTACAGCCAGCTATGTTAAACTATGCCATTGAGGGGGGGAAGGAGGGGAAAAGAGAGATTAGAGGAAAGTCATTGATTTCTCCTTCTTGTGTATTCATTTACTGAAAGCTGCTATACCTTCAAGTCTCAGAGCAGGCTATTAAAAAATAGAAGAAACAAGGAGAGGAAGAAAGGAATCTTTGTGGCAGGCATGTATTTCTTGCTGTGCCAAGAAGAATCACTTGAATTTGCCCAAACTACAAGTCTCTGCAAATTTCCAGTATGAACTGACTCAATATATATTTCTTAGGCTCTGGTGTCTTCGTGGCACTGGCACTGCTGCGAGGGTGAGAAGTGAGACATTTTGATCCCACAGTAGGCTTGCATTAAAGATCAGAGGAGTAACCCACCTTTGCAAGAAACCAGCCAGCAGATCCACCCTTGTTATTGTGACCTATATTAATTTTTCTTAACCTGCCCAAATTCGGAGCATCAAGCGTGAACTTGTCTTCTGCTCCCTTTTCAAAGTTGTCTTTGTCATTGTCCAGTTTCCTCACCCCTGAAAAGATTAAAAAAAATAAAAACTGTTAACTGAA